>NC_133663.1:183692207-184315369 GCF_037893015.1 Macrotis lagotis
CCTTTAGATCATGCCCTGTATATGTAAATATCCTTTGGGGTCCTATCCAGGTCCTTTCCTCTTCTCCTTCTATATATACTATCTCTCTAGATGATTTCATCAGTTTTCATGGATTTAAATAATATCTCTAAACTGATGATTCTCAAATCTACCTAGTCTGCTCCAAACACTATGCTCATTTTGAATTTCAGATCTCAAACCACCTTTTAGGCATCTCAGCTTGGATGTATGGTAGACATCTTAAAAAATAAAACCCATCATATTTCCCCTTAAATCTCCATTCCCATTTACAGGCTATTTGAGGACAAAAGTTATAGTATTTTATATTCAGACCTCATAAATATGAGCCTCAACTGATTCTCCATCTCTCTCTCTCTCTCTCTCTCTCTCTCTCTCTCTCTCTCTCTCTCTCTCACACACACACACACACACACACACACAAATACAAAACTGAAACTCTCCACCTCTCCCACCCCCCAGCAATCTTTTTTGTTGCCCCTTTGACCAATCTAGTCACTAATCCATACACCCATTAGCGTAGCAAATCTCAGGATATAGTTTAGGGGGATAGAAAGTCAGAATATTTGCAATAAGGTATGTTCCCTTATGTACAAAAGTATATCTAGTTCTTTTTGTGGTGGAAAATAACTTCAGACTAAGAAGATGTCCATCATTTGGAGAAAAACTTAAATTATGGCATATGAACATATTGGAATTCCATTTTTCTGTAACAACAATTCTGTTCTGTGAGGTGAAAGGGAGAATTTAGGAGACATAAAGGAAAATTTTTATGATCTCATGTAGAGTTTAGAGTGTAGAACCAGGAAATAGCATTGTAATGACATTGAAAAAAAACAAATAACTTGGAAAGTCTTAAAAATTCTGGTCAATGCAATAGCTAGTTACTATTCCAGAAGAGCCTATGATGAAACATTCTCTACCTCTTGACAGAGGTGATGGACTTAGGGTACAGAATGAGACATATTTTTTTTTTGGACATAGCTAATGAGGGAATTTGTTTTCCTTAATGAAGCATGCTTATTTCAAGGATTTTTCCCTCAAAAGGGGTAAGGATGGTGGAAATGAGAGGATAGAAAAACAGATTTTTGTTAATTAAAAAATCAAATTAAAATTTACAAATCATGTTTATCCTATAAAAAACTATGATGTATTGTGTCTGAATAAAGTAAAAAATAATTTATATCTGCCTACTTCTGTAGCTCTGGCAAATTTCTACAGTAGAAATGGGTGTTAGGTTATAAAAACTAGGATTGATATAAGAAACAATTTCCTAAAAAGTATAACTAATCAAAAGTGAAATGATTGCTTCAAAAAGACAGGGTTCTTCCTCACTAAAGGTCTCTCTGCTCACATTGCTGTAATTATTTACCATCAAGATTGAGGAAGGGTCTCTTTGTCAGGTTCAGCTTAGAGCAGATGGTCTCTGAGTTTCATTCCAGCTCTGAGATTCTCTGATATCTTGAATTGGTAAGGAGGAAAGGAGAGGCAAAGAAAGCTGTGATGGTTTGCCTGTCTTTAGGATACAGAGATGACATTGCTAACCCATCATCAATGAAATAATCACAGAGGAAATCTAGTAGACTATTAAAACTGAAAGGAAATACATGTATTATTTACACCAACCTCTTCATTTTAAGATGGGGGAAAATGAGGTCCAAAAGGATTAAGTGAAGATGAACATGTTACCTAGGATTACACAATTTGTTTATGGTGAATGCGAGCCTAAATCACAGATTTGATTCCTCTCTCAACACTCTTCACATATTACTTTGGACTTTCTAAAGATGATATCAATGAAATTTTGCCAATATATCTCTATTTTTTTCCCCACTGGTTCCCTACATGGATCCAGAGCAATTTAATAGATTTGCATTGGAATTAAAGTCACGAGCTTGGTCTCCTATAGTAGTAAAGTTCTCTAGCTGACTAACTAGTTGTAGCTCTGATCAGAAAGTAGAAGAGTGAGTGGAAGGGAAGTGAAAAAGATTTGTGGCTAACTAAGCAGCAAATGGTGAGAATTGAATGTCCCACCTGTCTTAATGTTTCATGAAGCCAAAGAAGCAGGTTCTGTCTCCAAGAATGAAAAAATAAATCCCAGTTCTACGACCCAAATCTGCACTGCTATCAGTATCCATCTGTCTTGCAAATGTACTACATGGGTGACTGGATGAGAGTGTATAGGTAGCCCACAGAAAACAAATCTTTCATTTTTTCTGGAAGAACTCAAACTAATATTACCCATGGCTCAAGGATAGTAGCATCTTCCCATACCACAAATATAATCTTATCATTAACATTTTATTATTCAAGTCTTGAAGATAGGATTAATAAACACACACATATCCCTTTCTACTTTTACTTATGTAGATACTCATAATTGTGGACCCTTTAATTATAGTTGTGTTAGCCTTTGTGACTGATGGTATGGGCAAAATGTAGCAAGTATTCAGCAGAAAACCTTTCCCCATGAATTTAATCCTCCCTTTCACTCTCACCTACATTCTTTGATCAATGCCTTCTCTTCCATCCTTTATACTCATTTTCCAGAAGTCATTACAGAACTTTTGGATCCTCCATGCTATAAGATTTCTCTCTGTAATTATGCTCCATTAACCTAATGACACAGGCACTTACATAAGTGCCTGCTTGTTAAACTTGTTCTTTTCCAACACACAAAAGTTATCAGGAAAATCCAACAAAGTAGGAATAGAAAAGGAAGATTTAGTTGAATTCTCTTAAGTTTTACATGATCTCACTTAAGCAGAAGAATAATTAGCAAAACCACAGGCAGGAATTAGGATTGTGCTATTAATGGAATCCCTAAATAGTTCTGGAAGCACATAAAAAAGTAGAAAGAAGTTTCTTGCCTTTCTACAAATATCATTGGTTTGCAGGGGCATTGTTACCATCGGGTCAGTCAACCCCAATATAACAACCAATTAAAACAATCATGGACTGCCCTGATATTAATTTACAACACTGCTAGCCAGAGTGAAAAGATGAAAGAAAATTGGAGAAGTACAAGAAGCAAGCACCAAGAAAAAGTGTGAGGATACCAAATGTCTACTAATTCCCCAGGATCTGATAGTGTAGTATTGCTAGACTGTTGCTTAGATTGCAATTCAATTAATCAAACATTTATTGGGTGCTTATTTTTTATCAGTAACACTGACAATGGGCTAGTGTATAACAATGAACTACCTCAGTGGTAATCGAGTACAATACCCATTGAGGTTAGGATCTTAGTAATTAGGAACACAGCCTGTCCTATGAGTAAATAGACTGTTAGCTGCTGATTCCTCTGTAGCTGAAATTTTCACCATTGACTGTCTTCTTCAAGTATAATTTGGAAGCTTCAGTTAAAGCACAAATGTTATCTGAGAAAAGTAACTCATTAGGCCCTTAGCTCAAGGGCAGCAATTTTTGTGTATTAGGAAAGAACAAGTTTTGCAATTGTTCAAACCTTTACCTGTAAAGAATTTAACAGATCTCTCTTGGAGGGTATGCCCTGAGGGAATGGGACAAAACTTATTTAAAATGATGAAGAGAGTTGAAAGCCAGAAACAAAAGGAATTTTTTGGCCTTAGTGGGGCACCAAATTCTTTTTCGCTAATCACATTTTATTTTTTCAATAAACATCTATTTTTTTTCTCCCTTGCCATCTCTCACCATCTACAAGAAGGGAAAAAATTGTAACAAATTTTCAGAGTCAAATAAAACAAATTTTCATGTTAACCAGTATATGTCTCATTTTATATCATGACTCCATTACCTTATGTCAGGAACAAGGCACTGTTCTTCATCACTTATGTTCTGGAATCATAATTGTTCATCTAGATTATCAGAGTTCTCCATATTTTTCAAAAAATTTTTAATCAATGCTGTTCTTGAATAAACCATTTTATCTATATGCTCACTTCATTCTTCATCATTATATTCACATTTTCCCAAGTTTCTCTGAAAACTACCCCTTTCATCATTTTTAAGATACCAGAGTATTTTATTACATCTATGTATCATAATTTGTTTAGTCATTCTTCAATTTGTGGGAATCTGCTTAGTTTTCAATTTTTTGCCTCTACAAAAAGAATTGAGATAAATATTTTTGTAGACAAGGTGGACACCTAAGTTTAATATTCTATCTAATGTGTGTAATCTGGGCTGACTTCTTGAGCATGCCTCATTTGACTAACATGGAGCCCTAATATTTGTGTGATGGTAGCTTCCTTGATTGGCTGCCTGTATCTTTAAAAGTGGCAAAGCTGAGCTAATTACTTCCCTCCCCCCTGCCCTCTGTCATCTTTGCAGCTGCTCTCCTTTCATAGACTTCTATCTGCTGTGCCCAGTGTAGAAGTCATGAACTGAACTCTGGCTTCAAGAGATGGGTCTAGTGGTGTTTGTTTCTATTCTCTTTTGTTTGTCCTCAGTTTCAGGTGGCAGTGATTCCCACTGGACTGGAAGTTTGAGCCGTGGTAACCTTGGAGCCAGGACTGCAGGCAGGGCAGTACAGTTAGCCAAGTTGGCATGGAAGGTGTGTGCAAAGTGTTCAAAACAAAATTTGTTTCTGGAACTGTGCTCTATGGGAACCAAATTAAACTGTGGATCTAATCCCCTCCCCTTTCCCAGGGACTGAGGTGTTGCAAGGAGGAGAGATTATGCCTTCTACATGTTGGGGATAGGGTGGGATTATGTTTCTATATTTGTAATTATACTTTTTGAAGTAAATATTTCTGAAGTAAAAGCTTCCCTGTAGTACATTCATTCTCTCTCTTTCCCCCATTTCTTTCATTTAATATACTTAAATAAATAGTTAATATGTAGCTGATAAATATTAAGCATTGTTAAGTGTAAGGAGTAAGACTGTTGAGTGGTGCAATAGATAGAGCACTGGATTGGGAATTAGCAAGACTCATCTTCCTGAGTTCAAATCTGGCCTCAGACACTTATTAATGGTGTGACCCTGGACAAGTCACAGCTTTATCATCTGTCAAATGAGATACAGGAGGAAATACCAGGCATTATGGTATCTTTGACAAGTATCTTTGACTCTAAAGGAAGTCATGAAGAGTCAGATGTGACTGAATAGCAACAAGAAATGTCTAAGGCATTTCATGTGTCAGAAACCTATGCTTCAGAGTGGTTTGCCGGGATGGATTGCTGGGTAGGTAACTAAATTGCTCTAGATTTTAGAAACTGTGAAAAAGGGGAGATTGGACTGGGCAAAATATTTAATTTAATACAGAGGAAGGCAACTAGGGGGATGAAGGACCTTTGTTCCATGCCACATGGAAGTTAGTTGAAAGCAATTAATTAGTACGCTTTTTTTTTCTTAGTGTGGTCTCCAAGTTTCACCAAGGCTAGAGTTGCAGTCATTGGCTTCTCCCAGACCTGAACCCAGTTCTGAAAAACACAAGAGTTTTTGACCCATTTTCTTTCTTAATCTTAGTCAGTTTGTTCTTCATTAGGTACTCCCTTTTCTCCAGGAGTTCATCATATAGGTACCTGACTTAATGAAGACACCCAATAAGCTTAGTTCTTTGCAGCTAAAACTTCCCAGGTCAATCGGTCCATCAACCTAAAACTTTCTATTAGCTGGAATTACAGGTATATGCCATCACGAATGAATATTTATTCATTGCTGATTTTGTTCTAAGTTGCAGGGATACAAAGAAAAGTACAAAATAACCTCAGCCCTCTAGAAGTATTCATTCGTTTTTTTAATATTATGTCTTCCTTTTTAAAAAAATATTTATTTAAAGCAATGGAATTAAGTCACTTGCCTAAGGTCACACAGCTAGGTAATTATTAAGTGTCTAAGGCTGGATTTGAACTCAGGTCCTCCTGACTCCAGGACTGGTGTTCTATTCCCTGCACCACTGAGCTGTCCTCCATTCATTCTTTTATTTTAAAATAGATTTTATTTTTCCATCAATTACATGTTAAAACATTTTTTAGCACTTACCCCCCAATGTTTTTAGTTCCAAATGTATTCCCTCTCTTCTTCCCTCCTATTTTCCAAAGACATCAAAATGTTTCTTTCTGGTCACTTGCAGTATTTTTCCTTGACCTAATAGTTCCGAAATTTGATTAAATGTTCTTTGAAGTTTTTACTTTGAGATCACTTTCCTTAAGTGGTCAGTGGATTCTTTGTTCTTTTGTTCCAGTATATTTCCTGAAATGTATTTTTTTAGGCAATGGGGTTAAGTGGCTTGCCCAAGGCCACACAGCTAGGTAATTATTAAGTGTCTGAGGTCAGATTTGAACTCAGGTACTCCTGAATCCAAGGCTGGTGCTCTATTAACTGTGCCATCTAGCTGCCCCTTGAAATTTCTGGAAAGATGATATCTAGGGTTCCTTTTGAGTGTGTCTTAGAGATAGTCTAATTGTTGAATCCCTTTCCAGACTCACTTAAACTTTCCCCAAGTGAATGTTGAAGGGGTGGGGAAACAAGAGAGACAAGTTCTCTTTATACACCAAGATCTCCAAGATCTCCAAGAACTCCATGATCTCCGTTTAATAGACCAAATACAAGTGCTTAAATATCCTCCCTAGTTCCTGGTCCACTCCCACTCCCATAGAACTCTACAATCAACCTGTAAATAATTCTCTGGTGCTAGAGGACACCAGGTGATGAAGCTTTACAGTACTCCCACATACAACAGTCCCTTATCTCCAATGACTCTGATATTGTCTCTCTGAATTTATTTTCCAGGTCAGTTGTTTTTCCCATGAGGTATCTTTCATTTATTTTTTTTCATTCTTTTGAATTTGTATGATTGATTCTTGATGTCTCATAGAGTCATTAACTTCCCCTTGCCCAATTCTAATTTCCAAGGAATTGTTTTCTTCTGTTAGTGGTTTCTTTCCTATTTGTACAACTGTACTTTTAGACTTGTTTTTGTCATTGAATTTTTATATCTTCTTTTCCATTTGGTCAATTCTATTTTTTTAAGCAGTTGTTTTCTTTTCCCAAACTGTTGACTGTTTTTTCATAATTCTTTTGCATCACTCTCATTTCTTTCTCCATTTTCTCTTCTACCTTTTTCATTTGATTTTCAAGCTCCATTTTGAGCTGTTCTGTGAGTCTGGGTTTGAGATCACTTCCCAATTTTCTTTGGGGTTTTGCCCATAATTTTTTGATGTCCTTTTTTGAGTTTATCTTGTTCTTCTCTATCACCATAATACATTTCTACACTGAGATTGTTTTATTTGTTGTTGGTTTTTGCTCATCTTTTGGGGGCCTGTTCCCTTTCTTTTACATTTGATCTCTGCTCCAGGGTGGAAGGGACACTGTCTCATGTTTCTTGTGCTAGGATTGCAGACCCTGACTGTTTACCTGGAATGTCCTCATGCTGAGACCTACAGACAATGGTCATGTTGAGCTGCATTAAGGGAGTGAGATGGGGTAACTGGTTCTGCTGGAAGTTGTAGTGGTCTGCCAGTTTATCTGGTGCTGATCTGGGGTCCTAGTGCTGGTGTCTTAAGTGTGTTGAAGCCAGATGGGTGTTTCTGATCTTCCCCTGGGATACACTGAAGCATGTGGTGGTCTGGTTGCTGAAGATGTCTATTTGCCAGGCACTATTCTGAGGCATGTGGCCATTTTCAGAACTGGAGTTTGTTCAGTCTCCTGGTTATATTGAATCACACGGGAGATCCTAGTGTTGGCATTTGTCTGCTCCATCACATTGGGGAGGAGGGGCTTGCTGCTGGCTTGTTAGGATGCCTCCAGCCCTGGACTGCACTTTCCTTTAATGGTGTGAGAGTGGCATTTATTGTCAATTTTCCAAGTTTCTTGGGTTCAAAGACTGTTTCAACCTGTCTTTCTTCTGGTTCTCTTCTTCCAGGATTTGTTTTGGGTACTATTTTATGATTGTTTGGAGGTAAATTTGGGTATACAACCATTTACTGCTTACTATGCCATCTTGGATTCTGGATATCATAGTTTCAATGGAGTTTTAAAATCACCTATGGTTGAGAATGTTGTAGTAGTTTTCCCTATTTGAGTATAAATTGTATGATAATGCCTCTGAGGTCCCTTTCCAATCTCCAATACTGTGATTGTCTGATAAGATGACTGCTAAAAACTGTCTGGTTCTTTAATTTTATAATTCTATACTATTCACAGTAACCTATGGTACATTTTGTAACAATCCTGTTACATATATATATATATATATATATATATATATATATATATATATATATACATATATATATATATAAGAGATATGTGTTCTTCCTGCCCTTATAGAGTATCTCAAATCTCGGATAAGAAAATCAAAGCTATCCATAGCCATATGAAAAACTGCTTGAAATAATTACTGATTAGAGAAATGCAAATTAAAGTATCTTTGAGATAATACCTCATACCTCTCAGATTGGTAAATATAACAGAAAGGATAATGATCAATGTTGGAGGGGATGTGGGAAATATGGGAGACTAATACATTGTTGTTGGAGATGTGAACTGATCCAACCTTTCTGGAGAGCAATTTGGAATTATGCCCAAAAGTCAATAAAAATGTGCATACCCTTTAATCCAACAATACAACTCCTGGGTGGTACTCCTGAAGAGATCATGAAAAAGGATAAAAATCCATATGTACAAAAATATTTATAGCAGCTCTGTTTGTAGTGGCAAATATATGTGTGCTGGAACACTATTGTTCTATAAGAACTCATGAGGGATGGGATTTCAGAAAAGCCTGAAAAGCCTTGATGTTAAGTGAAAGGAGCAGAATGAGAAGAACATTATACTCACTAACAACAACATGGGGTGATGACCAACCTTGAAGGACTTGTTCACTATATCAGTGATATTATCAGGGATAATTTTAGGGGACCTGTGATGAAGAAAAGGAACTCTAGAGTTTAAACGATGACCAAAGCTTATTATCTTCAATTTTTAAAAAGTTGTCATATATTACATAATTTTACACTCTTTAATGTTTTCTTTCTTCCTTCTGGATCTGATTCTTCTCTCACAACACATTCAGATTTGATCTATGCATAACATGGATGCAAATGTAAAGACCATATGAGATTACCTTCTATTGGGGGGGTGGGGGGAGAGAAGGAAAGGAGGTAGAAAAATTGTAATACTCAAAACATTATTTATATAATAATAAAAAATAAAGAAAATTATAGGCTCAGTAGTGCCAGAAAGAGGAGAATAAAATTGTATCAAGTATGATGATGGTGTAGAGTTGAGTGTTGATAGAAGTAAGTATAGTTGTCTAATTAGCTTGTTATCTTTATGTTTGTTCTCACATAAATGTGAAAATATTTTGGGGGGGTTATTAAATTTAGACATCTAATAGTGTTTAAAGCTTTAGAAACCATATAAAATGATTTAATCTTATTTGAAATATGTGGGTTTTCCTCAAAATTATTTATTTATGTAAACTTGTTTAAATTTTAGAGGATTATGTATACAATTTCCTTGATGGTATCTTTGACTCTTGTCCCAACCCAGGGTTCCCTCTAGGAACATCGGAATTAGGTTTTTCATTCTCTCTTCTGCAAGTACTCAGACTAATAAAATGTTGAATAAAGGAACTCTGTCATCCTCAGGGATCTATATAGTCTTGCACAAATGAATACTGTGCTAGGATAATTTCTCCTACCAGGTTGCACAATTTGGGGGGGGGGAAGTGTTGTTAGAAAGTCAAGCAACTCTTCTCCACTGGTACTCTCTCTAGCTTCCAAGGGACTTGATGAAGTCTGAACAGTCATCTAGATTTATATTGGCCTGGGTTATTTCACCCTATAATGTAGTGATCCAACTGCCAAGGACCATTGCATCCTTGAGACAGTATTGTCCTGGGAGAGGACTTATTCACAAGGATAGACTTGGGCATTTGTGGATAGTTATACACTACACCCTAGTAGATCTCATCTACCCTTCAGACTTAATACTTGTACTTCACAGTACCAAAGACTGTATAGTTCCATGTTTCAAATTCATGTTGAAGTTATTTCTTTTTTATATTAATCTTTTGTCTTGCAACAATACAGAACAGTAGTTTCCACCTATCATTCTTCTACAAAGTTTTGAATTCTACAATTTTTTCTCCCATCCTCCCTTCCCTTTTCCCACCCCCAGCCCACAGAAGGCAGTCTGATAATCTTTACATTGTTTCCATTGATCAAAATTGAATGTGTTAAGGGTGCCTAGGTGGTGCAGTGGATAGAGCACTGGCCCTAGAGTCAATGGTACCTGAAAATTTATTGTGTTGAAAGAAAAATCATATCTTTGAGGAAAAAATAAAATATTAGAGATAGAAAAATTATGTAGTGCATAAGACAACTTTTTAAAAAAACAAAGATAATAGTCTTTGGTCTTTGTTTAATCTCCACAGTTCTTTCTCTGGATACAGATGATATTCTCCATTGCAGATACCCCAAAATTGTGTCTGATTGCTGCACTGATGGAATGAGTAAGTCCATTAAGTTTGATCATCATCTCCTTGTAGCTGTTATGGTGTACAATGTTCTTCTGGTTCTTCTCGTTTTGCTCAGCATCAGTTCATGCAAGTCTTTCCAGGCTTCTCTGAAATCTCATTGTTCCAGGTTTCTAATAGGACAGTAGTGTTCCACAACGTGCATATACCACAATTTGTTCAGCCATTCCCCAGTTGAAGGACATTCATTTAATTTCCAATTTTTTGCTACCACAAACAGAGCTTCTATGAATATTTTTGTACAAGTGATGTTTTTACCCTTTTTCATGATTTCTTCAGGGCACAGACCCAGTAGTGGTATTGCTGGGTCAAAGGATATGCACATTTTTATTGCCCTTTGGGCATAATTCCAAATTTCTCTCCAGAAAGATTGGATCAGTTCACAGCTCCATCAACAGTGGATTAGTGTCCCAGATTTCCCAACATTGATCATTGTCCTTTCTGGTCATATTGGCCAATCTGAGAGGTGTGAGGCGGTAACTTAGAGATACTTTAATTTCATTTCTCTAATCAGTAATGATTTAGAGCATTTTGTTCATATGACACTGGTTAGCTTTGATTTCTTCATCTATTAATTGCCTTTGCATATCCTTTGACCATTTGTCAATTGGGGAATGGCTAGTTTTTTATAAATTTGACTCAGTTCTCTGTATATTTTAGAAATTAGTCCTTTATCAGAAATACTAGTTGCAAAAATTGTTTCCCAATTTACTACATTTCTTTTGATCTTGATTACAGTTGTTTTGTTTGTTCAATAGCTGTTTAATTTAATGTAATCAACATTATCCAGTTTGTTTCTAATGTTGTTCTCCATCTCTTCCTTGGTCATAAACTGCTTCCCTTTCCATGGATCTGATAGCTAAACTATTCATGATCTCCTAGTTTGTCTTTTATGTCTAAATCCTACACCCATTTTGATCTTATCTTGGGATAGGGTAAGAGATGTTGGTCTAATCCAAGTTTTTGCCATACTAACTTCCAATTTTCCCATTTTTTTAATTGAAAAGAGGATTCTTATCCCAGAAGCTGGACTCTTTGGGTTTATCAAACAAGAGATTACTGTAATCATTACCTGCTGTCTTTTTTTTGCCTACTCTATTCCACTGATCCATCACTCTATTTCTTAGCCAGTACCAGACAGTTTTGATGGCTGATGCTTTATAATATAATTTTAAATCTGGTAAGACTAAGCTACCTTCTTTTGTACTTTTTCCCCCATTAAATTCCTTGATATTCTTGACTTTTTGTTTCTCCATATGAATTTAATTACATTTTTTTCTAACTCATTAAAATAATTTTTTGGAAGTTTGATTGGTAAGGCACTAAATAAGTAGTTTAGGTAGAATCGACATTTTTATTATTTTAAATCAGCCTATACAAGAGCAATTGATATTTGCCCAGTTATTTAAATCTAATTTTATTTGTGTGAAAAGTGTTATATCATTGTTTTCATAGAATTTCGGGGTCTGTCTTGGCAGGTAGACTCCCAAGTATTTTATATTGTCTGAAGTTACTTTAAAAGGGTTTTTCTTTCTAGCTCTTGCTGCAGTATCTTACTAGTAATATTTAGAAATGCTGAGGATTTATATGAGTTTATTTTATATCCTGTGACTTTGCTAAAGTTACTAATTGTTTCTAGTAGTTTTTTAGATTATTTTTAGGATGCTCTAGGTATACCATCATGTTATCTGCAAAAAGTGAGTTTTGTTTCGTCCTTTCCAATTCCAATTCCTTTAATTTCTTTTTCTTCTCTTATTGCTGAAGCTAACATTTCTAATACAATATTGAATAATAGTGGTGATAATGGGTATCCTTGTTTCAATCCTGATCTTATTGGGAATGCCTCTAGCTTATCCCTTTGTATATAATACTTGCTGATGGTTTCAGATAGATACTGCTAATTATTCTAAGGAACAATGCATTTATTCCTGTTATCTCTGGGGTTTTTTTAAGTAGGAATGGGGGTGCTGTATTTTGTTAAATGTTTTTTCAGCATCTATTGAGATAGTCATATTGTTTCTTTTAGATTCGTTATTGACATAGTCAATTATACTAAGTCAATTATACTAAGTTTTCCTAATATTGAATTCCTGGGATAAATCCTGCTTGATCATAGTGTATTATCTTAGTGATAACTTGCTGTAATCACTTAGCTAAGATTTTATTTAAGATTCTTGCATCCATATTCATTAGGGAAATTGGTCTATAATTTTCCTTCTCTGTTTTGACTCTTCCTGGTTTAGGTATCAGCACCATATTGGTGTGATAGAAGGGGTTAGGCAGAGTTCTGTCTTCACCTGTTTTTCCAAAATGTTTATATAGAATTAGAACCAATTGTTCCTTAAATCTTTGATAGAATTCACTTGTCAATACATCGGGCCCTGGAGATTTTTTCTTAGGGAGTTCAGTGATAGCTTATTGAATTTCTTTTTCTGAGATAGGATTATTTAGGTATTTAATTTCCTCTGCATTTAACCTGGGAAATTTATATTTTTGTAAATATTCATCCATTTCACTTAGTTTATCAAATTTATTGGCATACAGTTGGGCAAAATAGTTCTGAATTATTCATTTAATTTCCTCCTCATTGGTGGCAAGTTCACCTTTTTCATTTATAATACCAGTCATTTGGTTTTCTTCTTTCTTTTTTTGAAATCAAATTAACTGGGAGTGGCTAGGTGGTTCATTGGCTAGATAGAGCACCAGCCCTGGAGTCAGGAATATCTGAATTCAAATCGGGCCCCAGACACTTAATAATTACCTAACTGTGTGGCCTTGGGCAAGCCACTTAACCCCATTGCCTTGCCAAAAAACCCTTAAAAAAACAAAGAATACATCAAATTAACCAAAGACTTGTCAATTTTATTGGTTTTTTCATAAAACAAACTCTTGGCTTTATTAGTTCAATATATTTCTTGCTTTTGATTTTATTATTTTCTCCTTTAATTTTTAAAATTTCAAATTTGGTATTTGATTTGTTCTTTCTCTGTTTTTTAGTTGTATGCTTAGTTCATTGATTCCCTCTTTCTCTAATTTATTCATGTAAACATTTAAAGATATAATATATCCCCTGACAACTGCCTTGGCTGTATCCCATACATTTTAGTATTTTTTCTCATTATTGTCATTATCTAGGATGAAATCTTTAATTCTATATATAATTTGTTGTTTGATCCACTCATTCTTTAAAATGAGATTATTTAGTTTCCAATTAGATTTAAGTTTATCTCTCCATGGCCCATTATTGCATGTGATTTTTATTGCATTATAATCTGAGAAGGAAGTATTTACTATTTCTGCCTTTCTACATTTGATTATTAGGCTTTTATGCCTTAGTATGATCAGTTTTGTGTTAATTCCATGTTGTGCAGGAACAAAAGCATATTCCTTTTTAACCCCGTTCAATTTTCTCCAAAGATCTGTCATGTTTTCTAACACTCTATTTAACTCCTAAATTTCATTCTTGTTTATTTTATTGTTAGATTTAGCTAAATCTGAGAGAGGGAGGTTGATGTCTGATGCAGTAGAGTTTTGCTATCTATGTCTTCCTGTAACTCATTCAGCTTCTTCTCTAAGAATTTGGATGCTATATCACTTGGTACATACATATTTAGTATTGAAATTGCTTCATTGTCTATGGTACCTTTTAGGAAGATACAGTTTCCTTCCTTCTCTTTTCTAATAAGATCTATTTTTGCATCTGCTTTGAGATAAGAATTGCTATCCCTGCCTTTTTCACTTCAGCTGAAGTAAAACATATTCTACTCCAACCTTTTTCTTTCACTCTATATGTATCTCTCTGCTTCAAATGAATTTCTTGTAAGCAGCGTATTGTAGGATTCTGGTTTTTAATGAATTCTGCTATTCATTTATATTTTATGGGAGAGTTCATCCCATTCACATTCAGAGCTATAATTTCTAACTATTGTCCTCCAAGCTACCTTTCCTCTATTTGTTTTTCCTCCTTTTTTTTACCTTATCCATATTCTCCAGTATTTTGCTTCTGTATTCCTTCAGTGTTTTTGCCCCCTTATATCCAACCACCCTCCCCTTTCTTTTCTCTTTCTCTTTACTCCTTCCTTCCTTTCTTTCCTTCTGTTAGTTCCTCTTTACCTCTCCCCTCCCTTTCCCCTTCTAATACTTGAAAGGTAAGATAAGTTTCTTAACTCAGCTGAGTGTGTGTGTGTGTGTGTGTGTGTGTGTGTGTGTGTGTGTGTGTTAATCTTTATTTAAGCCAAATATGATGAAAATAAGATTCAGGTGGTTCTTACCTCCTCCATTGCAATAGGTCCTTTGTACCTCTTTATGTAATGTGATTTACCTCATTCAATCTCCTCCATTCTCCCATTTCTTTACTGCCCCCCCTCTTTTGAAGGAGATATTGTTTTTCAAATTATTCTATCAGAGTTACGGACAAGTCATGAGTGTCCATTATTTCTAGCTAAGTATATTCTCTCTCATAGTGCTATAATTCTCAAGAGATATGATAATCTTTCTCCCAGGTGGGGATACAGCCAGTTTCATCTTATTAGATAGCAGTTTTTTTTTCCTTTTCCCTTTTATACCTTTACATGTATCTCTTGAATCTCCTCTTTTAAGTCCAAATTTTCTATTTAGCTCTGGTCTTTCCATCAAAAAAAGTTGGAAGTCTCCTAATTCATTAAATGTCTATCTCATCCACCTGGAAGAGAAGACTGCATTCCAAGTTCCCTTGCTCTTCAAAATAGTGTATTCCAAGCTCTTTGATACCTTAATATTGATGTAGCCAGGTACTGTGTAATCCTTGGTATTTAAATTCTTTCTGGCTGCTTGCAGAATTTTCTCTTTTAGGTCTGGAATTTGGCCACAATATTCCTTGGTGTTTTCATTTTAGGATTCCTTTGAGGAAGGGATAGATGTATTCTTTTTTTTTTTAGGTTTTTGTTTTTTGCAAGGCAAATGGGGTTAAGTGGCTTGCCCAAGGCCACACAGCTAGGTAATTATTAAGTGTCTGAGACTGGATTTGAACCCAGGTACTCCTGACTCCTGGGCCAGTGCTTTATCCACTATGCCACCTAGCCACCCTGGATGTATTCTTTCAATAATTATTTTGTCCTCTGTTTCCATGTTAGCAAGGCAATTATCCTTCACTAAATACTAAACTATCACTCCAGGATTTTTTTATACTCAGTATTTTCAGGAAGCCCAATGATTCCTAAGTTGTCTCTTCTGACTCTATTTTCTAGGTAAGTTGTTTTGTTGATGAGGTATTTTATGTTTTCTTTTCTTTTTTTGATTTTTTGGTTTTAACAGATTTTTTTTATCTCATGAAGTCATTAGTTTCTACAGATTCTATTTTTTTTAGAGAAGAAAATTTTCTTCATTTACCTTTTACAACTCCTTTTCCAATTGGTCAATTCTATTTTTGAAGGAGTTTTCCATTTGTCCAATTGTGGTTTTGAGATAATTATTTTCTTTTTGCACTTGTCCAATTGTATTGTCCAAGGATTTCTTTTCTTGTTGCAAAGTGTTGATTTTCTTGTGCAAGGTGTTAATTTTCTCTTGTGCTTCTTTTCCCAGTTTTCCATTGATTTTTAAACTCCTTTCAATGGACCGCCTCACTGACTTTTCTTCATTCTCCTGGGATCTTGTGGTGAGGGAGGGGCCGGTCCACAGACCTTTGGTGCTGAAATCCCTAGAGGCTCAGCTCCCTGAATTTAGTAACTCCAAGTGGTCTGGTCAGTAGGACATGCTAGACACTTTCTCTGGATTATCTCTGGTCCAGATTTGTGGACCACTCCCTAGGCCTGGACAGGGGGGATGCAGCACGGTCTGGATTATCCTTGAACAATGTGGGCTGGCCTCAGGCTAATAGTTAATTTAGTTATTCTTCACTCAGTATTGAGAGAGATTTACTGCCCACACCTGAGCCTCAGGGGATTGGGCAGGGTTGTTATGAGTTTGTTCTGGGAAGAGTCACTCTCTCCCTAGGAATGATGGGGAGAGGATTCAAATGGAAACACAGCGATTCTGCTGAAAATGGGAGGCTTGAGGACCTGGTCTTTCAGAGCAGATGAGCTGACCAGATCCATATCTAGCTTCACTCTGGAACTCTCCTGCATGCAGCCAAAGCTTCTGCAGCTGCTCTCAGGTTAGTCCCAGGTTTCACCCAGACATCCCTGTGCTGGCTCTCTGCTTTCTGTCCCTGCCTCACCCACTCTCCACCAAGACAGAGATTGTTGGCAGATGTTCTCCTAGATTCTTTTTGGAACCAAATTCTATTAAGTGGTTTGATTCATATTAGTTCTGAGGGAAATCCAGGAGACCTTAGCATAGTGTCTGGTTTCTCTCTGCCATCTTTGCCAGAAGTCTGAAGTTATTTCTTGACCTGATCATTTTTCCCCTTTGAATCCCCATTTAGTGAAAGATTCTTTCCTATTGGGGGTTCAAGTATATGCTTTAATCTACTTCCAGATCCTAACGTGTGAATCTGTTTCATATCTGTCTCTATCTTCATGTCTATCTGCTTTTTTTCTCTCCTTGGTGGCCACATCTATATAAATCCTTCTCTTCTTTATTCAAGGTCAAAGCCAAGAATATAGCTCAAGTGTGTGACATTTTGTCTTTGCCAGAACAAAGACCTCAAGATATGGTAAATTTATACTTCATCTAGGAAATTCATGTCTTGTCAAAGAGTTTCAAGGAGAGGAACTAGATGATACTTAGATATACTCACAATATACAGAGGTTTAGAAAAGTTAATTTATTTACCCTAACATTACCATTTCCAGAATTCAAATACAAGTCTTTTGACTCCATATCCAAGGTTCATTCCTTTTGATGTCATATTGAGTTTAGAATGATTTTCCATGACAGATAGCCTACTATATGACTACAGTAAAGAAAACTTTTTAGTTGAAAAGCAAAATTAATATTCTATGTTAACTGCTTAATACATATACATCCAGGCAGTTAGTCTTTATAACTAGAGTATCTATGAGTGACTTTGGTTTCATTTATTTTTATTCATCTTCATATTTTCTTTCAAAGTGTGTGAATTAATTTGAATTGTGATTTGGAAGATATGTAAGTTATCTCCTGGAATATACAAAACATACCAAACATTGTAAACCTATTCTATGTCTAGTCATTCATTCTGGAGTTGCTTTTCACTTGGTTACTTGCCTAACTAGAGAACTTTAGAATAATTGGATTGCAAGGATGATACATTTTAATACCCCAACTTCCTAACTATCTCCTTGTATGCATCAGTGTGCATACAAGAAATGTCTTCAAAACCAGTAATAGTGAGAACTAGCATGACTTCATATCTGATTGCAAGTACACATGACAGTATAATTGCCAATCAGTCCAGGAGGAGATTAAGTTCATAGGCACATTCATGTCACTTGGGTACCACCTTGGAATTATTCTAAACTAAGGCGGCTTAGGCACTCACTTGGGTCTCCAGGGTCTGTGCCACTTAGCCTGGCTAGTCAATCTTCCTTGGGTATCACAGAGAGTCCAAGACATGTTTTCATCCGAGCACTGTGCTCTCTCTTCCCGAGCTCTTGGAGTCCTGCTGAGTCAATGGAGCCCCAATCAGTGGGCTAGCTCTGATGCTGCCCCTTCACAAGATTGCTGAGGAAAGCCAAAACGGCCTCAGGATTGTTAATGAGCTCATCGGCTGGGGGCTTTCAATGTGAGCCTAGTGAGCTCATGTCTGCAGTGTCTGAGCTTTCTTTCTTGAACATGCAACGAATGGATTAGTTGCTTAAATTGCAAATTCAAAGATGCTTATAAATGGCAACTCCAAAATGAATGCCTGGCCATAGAATAGGTTTACAAAGTTGGGTATATTTTGTATATTTCAGGAGATAACTTACATTTCTTCTAAAAAAAGTTCAAGTTAATTCACACACCTTGAAAGAAAATATGAAAATGATTAAAAAAGAAATGAAACCAGAACCCACTTAGATAACAAACAATCCTCTATCCAAGAGACTAAACATTTAACAGATTCATAGAGTCAGCATTTCAAAAATAAATAATTTGGATATTAAAACCCTAATGCTATCTCTTACTTTGGTGAACACAAATTTGTGATTTACAGGTTGCTGGAAATAGAGGGCAATGATTAGCCCCCCAGCCCCACTGCAGTACATCTCTACACCTGTATTTTCTAGAGATTTCTTTTCACATGATTGTTATGGCTGTTTAATTCTGGATTGTTAAGGAAAATGAACCATTAAATCAAAGGGTGTGGAGAGGAGAGAAGAAGAGAGAGAGAAAGAGGGGAGAGTAGGGGAGAGGAGAATAAAAGAGAGGATGTAGAGAAGGGGAGAGAGGAGAATTTATAAGCCAAAAAAACAACTATAAAGGAAACTGAGCTAAGTGTCTTCATTTCTAGACTTTTTTTTAGGAAGAGACCTAGGGAGGTTAAAGGAGATAAACAATACAATTCAAATACATTGGTTAATAAGAAGGAAGGAAAGAAAGAGA
The DNA here is from genome assembly GCF_037893015.1 of Macrotis lagotis. NCBI lineage: Eukaryota > Metazoa > Chordata > Mammalia > Peramelemorphia > Peramelidae > Macrotis > Macrotis lagotis. The sequence continues at coordinate 183,711,173 of NC_133663.1, forward strand.
GGAAAAAAAGAGAAAGAAGACAGAGAGAAAGAAGAGAGAAATAAAGAGAGAGAATGAAGAAGAAAAGAAAGAGAAAGAAGAGAGAGAGAGGGAAGAAAGAAGAAAAGAGGAAGGAAGAAAGAAATCTTTAAAAAAAGTTTGCCAGTTATAATATGACAAGAGATAGACCAACATGATCAAATGCCTCCTGGTTGGCCATTTAAGTATGAATTTGGTGGCATTGAATTTGTAATGCAACCAGGATTCTATTACTATTGAGTGTTAATTATTCAGCATTCCATATATTCTCCATATGTAAGAAAATAGAAAGCAAGCAATCTCAGCTTTATAAGAGTTAGAACCTACTTAAGGTATTCATCATGTTCTACTGTAAAAGCTTTTAAATTTTACATACATCTATGATTTTTTTCAGAGGTAGAAATTCCTTACAATCAGGTACACAGAAATTGATTCTGATTAGGACATTAATGTTAATGAGATACCTACAGCATATGGGGATTAAATGACTTACCCAGGGTTACATCACTAGCAAGGTCAGACGTGGGATTTCTGCCCAGGTCTTCCTGACCTCAAGTCTAACATTCTATCTAATAACCCACATTGCCTTAGTTTAATTTTTATCTGTCTTAGCTTCATCCTCTGTGAAAAATAAATCATTCTTTCCTAGAGAAATTTTTCCAATTACATGCTATGAACATTTTTCAACATTCATCCACATGCATATTTATATTTTGCACCATTTTTGTCCACCCTTCCTTTCCACTCCCCCACTTCCCTTAGTGGTGAACAGTCTAGTGAACATTGTACATGTACATTTGTGTTTAACATTCTTAAATATTAGTCATTTTCTGCATGCAGAATTAGGACTAAGGGAAAAGAAAGAAAAAACAATGGATTTGAAAGTAAAAACAAAAGAGAAATTTTTAAAAATAAATATAGTGTTCTTTCAGATCTATAGTTTTGTTTTGATTTGATTTTTTCCTTCATCTGAATGTGGATGGCATTTTCCTTTTTCTTTTTTTTTTAAATTTATTTTTATTAAAGATATTATTTGAGTTTTACAATTTCCCCCCCAATCTTGCTTCCCTCTCCACACCCCACCATGGAAAGCACTGTGTCAGTCTTTACTTTGTTTCCATGTTGTACCTTGATCCAAATTGGGTGTAATGAGAGAGAAATCATATCCTTAAAGAAGAGAAGAGAAGTCTAAGACGTAACAAGATCAGACAATAAGATATCTGTTGTTTTCTAAATTAAAGGGAATAGTCCTTGAACTTTGTTCAAACTCCACAGCTCCTTATCTGGATACAGATGGCACTCTCCTTTGCAGACAGCCCCAAATTGTTCCCGATTGTTGCACTGATGGAATGAGTGAGTCCTTCAAGGTTGAACATCACTCCCATGTTGCTGTTGGGGTGTACATACCACAGTTTGCTAAGCCATTGCCCAATTGAAGGACATTTACTTGATTTTTAATTCTTTGCCACCTCAAACAGGGCTGCTATAAGTATTTTAGTACATATTATGTTTTTACCCTTTTTTCATCATCTCTTCAGGGTATAGACCCAGCAGTGGTATTGCTGGGTCAAAGGGTATGCACATTTTTGTTGCCCTTTGGGCATAGTTCCAAATAGCTCTCCAGAATGGTTGGATGAGTTCACAGCTCCACCAACAGTGTAATAGTGTCCCATATTTCCCACAACCCTTCCAACAATGATTATTATCCTTCCTGGTCATATTGGCCAATCTGAGAGGTGTGAAGTGATATCTCAGAAAAGCTTTAATTTGCATTTCTCTAATAAGTAATGATTTTAGAGCATTTTTTCATATGGCTATGGATTGCTTTGATCTCCTCGTCTGTAAATTGCCTTTGCATATCCTTTGACCATTTTTCAATTGCGGAATGGCTTTTTGTTTTAAAAATATGACTCAGTTTTCTGTATATTTTAGAAATGAGTCCTTTGTCAGAATCATTAGTTGTAAAGATTGTTTCCCAATTTACTACATTTCTTTTGATCTTGGTTACATTGGTTTTATCTGTGCAAAAGCTTTTTAATTTAATGTAATCAAAATCATCTACCTGGTTTTTGGTGATGTTCTCCAACTCTTCCTTAGTCATAAACTGCTGCCCTTTCCATAGATCTGACAGGTAAACTAGTCCTTGATCTTCTAATTTGCTTATAATATTGTTTTTTTATGTCTATGTCCTGTAACCATTTGGATTTTATCTTGGTAAAGGGTGTGAGGTATTGGTCTAATCTAAGTTTCTTCCATACTAACTTCCAATTTTCCCAGCAATTTTTATCAAAGAGGGAGTTTTTATCCCAATGGTTGGACTCTTTGGGTTTATCAAACAGCAGATTACTATAATCATTTCCTGCTTTTTACACCTAGTCTATTCTACTGGTCCACCACTCTATTTCTTAGCCAATACCAAACAGTTTTGATGACTGATGCTTTTAGATCAGGTAGGACTAAGCCACCTTCTTTTGCACTTTTTTAAATTAAGCTCCTGACAATTCTTGACTTTTTATTTCTCCATATGAATTTACTTACAATTTTTTTCTAACTCATTAAAGTAATTTTTTGGAATTTTGATTGGTAGGGAACTAAACAGATAGTTTAGTTTTGGTAGAATTGTCATTTTTATTATATTAGCTCTACCAATCCATGAGAAGTTGATATTTGCCCAGTTATTTAAATCTGATTTAATTTGTGTGAGAAGTGTTTTATAATTGGTTTCAAAAAGATTCTGAGTTTGTCTTGGCAAATAGACTCCCAAGTATTTTATATTGTCTGAGGCTACTTTGATTGGGATTTCTCTTTCTAGCTCTTCCTGCTGTTTCTTGCTAGACATATATATAGAAAAGTTGAGGATTTATGAGGGTTTATTTTATAACCTGCAACTTTGCTAAAATTGCTAATTGTTTCCAGTAGTTTTTTAGATGATTTCTTGGGGATTTTCTAGGTAGAGCATCATGTCATCTGCAAAGAGTGAGAGTTTTGTCTCTTCCTTCCCAATTCTAATTCCTTCAATTTCTTTTTCTTCTCTAATTGCTGAAGCTAACATTTCTAATACAATATTGAATAGCACTGGTGATAATGAGCACCCTTGTTTCACCCACTGATCTTATTGGGAATGCCTCTAGCCTCTCCCCGTTGAATATAATGCTTGTTGATGGTTTCAGGTGCATACTGCTAATTATTTTAAGGAACAGTCCATTTATTCCTACACTCTCTAGTGTTTTTAATAGGAATGGGTGCTGTATTTTGTCAAAAGCTTTTTCAGCATATATTGATATGATCATATGATTTCTGATAGGTTTGTTGTTGATATAATTGAGTATACTAACAGTTTTCCTAATATTGAAACAACCCTTCATTCCTGGAATAAAGCCTACTTAATCATAATTTATTATCCCAGTGATAACTTGTAATCATTTTGCTAAGATTTTATTTAAGATCTTTGCATCTATATTCATCAGGAAATAGGTCTATAATTTTCTTTCTCTGTTTTAACTCTTCCTGGTTTAGGTAACAGTACCATATTGATTTCATAGAAAGAGTTAAGCCGAGTTCCATCTTTCCTTATTTTTCCAAAGAGTTTATATAGAATTGGAACCAATTGTTTCTTAAACGTTTGGTAGAATTCACCTGCGAATCCATAAGGCCCTGGAGATTTTTTTTTTTTAGGGAGTTCAATGATGGCTTGTTGAGTTTCTTTTTCTGAGATAGGGTTCTTTAGGTATTTAATCTCTTCTTCATTTTACCTGGGCTACTTATATTTATGTAAATATTCATCCATTTCACTTAGATTATCAAAATTTATTGGCATAGAGTTGGGCAAAATAATTTCGAATTATTACTTTAATTTCCTCCTCATTGGTGGTGAGTTCACCTTTTTCATTTATGATACTAGCAATTTGGTTTTCTTCTTTCTTTTTCTTAATGAAGTTGACCAGAGGTTTATCAATTTTATTGGTTTTTTTTCATAATACCAACTTTTGGTTTTATTTATTAATTCAATAGTTTTTTTGCTTTCGATTTTATTAATTTCTCCTTTAATTTTTTTTCTTTTAAATTTATTTTTTTATTCTCATTTTGTACAAATGTTTTTTTACATTAATAAAATATTCTTGTTTACAAGTAAACAAAATGCCCCTCCTCTTCCCCCATGAATATAGATAGACTTGTTTGGGTGAAAAAAGTAAAGGGGAGAGGAAAAAAATTAAAATAAAAAAATGATAATAGTAATAATTGTAGGTATGGCCAGGTGGCGCAATGGATGAAGCAACACCCCTGGAGCTACGAGCACCTGAGTCCACATCCAGCCTCGTAAACCCAAAAATCACCCAGCCGTGTGACATGCAAGCCACCCGATCCCCACTGCCCTGCAAAAACCGAAAAAAAAGAAAGAAAAAAAAGACCCAAAATAAAATAAAATAGTAATAATAGTAGGGGTGGCTGGGTGGCAGACAGAGCATTGGCCCTTGATCCAGGAGCACCTGTGTCCAAATCCAGCCCCAGACACCCAAAGATCATCCCACTATGTGGCCCCAGGCAGGCCATCCAGCCCTACTTGCCCTGCACTCTCCCCCAAATAATCATAACAAAAAATGTGCTTGAGTCTTTGTTCCAACACCAACAACTCTGTCATGGGTGGATCTCATTCTTTATGATAAGTCCATCACAAAAGTTATTTCCATATTTTTCCAATGTTGCCATTGTTGATCGCAACTCCCTCCTTTCTTATTTTTCCACTGCCATGTACTCTATTTTCTCTCTCCTTTCACTATGACTCTGCTGTAGGGTAGCTGAGTGGTGCAGCAGACAGATCCCTGGTCCCGGGGCCAAGAAGCCCTGAGCCCCCATACCACCCCTTAGGCCCAGAATCCACCTGGCCCTGTGGTCCTGGGCAGGCCTTCCATTCCCAGCCCCTTGCAAGAAGTAAGAAAGAATATGTGTTATATCTGGCCACTCTCCCACCATGGTCCATCCTCTCCTCCTTTATTCACATCCCCACCCCTTCCCCCTGCTCCCCCCTCCTTCTTACTCCAGATGTCTATACCCCATTGAGTATATTTGCTGTTTCCTCTCCTAGCCATCTCTGATGAGAGCAAAGTTTCCCTCATTCCCCCTTGCCTCTCCCCTTCCATATCATTGCAATAGCTCATTGTAATAAAAAAAAAAATCTTATGCGAAATATCTTGGACTATTCCCTCTCTCCTTTTTCTTTCTCCCATTCCATTTCCCTTTTGTTTTTCTATTGACTCCATTTTTACACCATATTTTATCTTCGAATTCAGCTTTCTCCTGTGCTTCAACTATAAAAGCTACCTGCTCTATTAACTGAGAAGGTTCATATGAGTATTATCAGTGTCATTTTTCTATGCAGGAATACATGCAGTTCATCCTCATTAAGTCCCTCATATTTCCCCCCTCTCCTCTAATCTCCATACTTCTCCTGAGTCCTGTATCTGAAGATCAAACCTTCTGTTCAGCTCTGGCCATTCCAAAAGGAACCTTTGAAATTCCCCTGGTTCATTGAAAGCCCATCTTTTTCCCTGGAAGAGAACATTCAGCCTTGTTGGGTAGTTCATTCTTGGCTGCATTCTAAGCTCTCTTGCCTTCTGGTATATTGTATTCCAAGCCCTACGAGCTTCCAATGTAGCTGCTGCTAAGTCCTGTGTGATCCTGACTGCAGCTCCACGATATTTGAATTGTGTCCTTCTGGCTGCTTGTAATATTTTCTCTTTGACTTGGGAGTTCTGGAACTTGGCTATAATATTCCTAGGGGTTGGTTTTTTGGGATCTCTTTCTCTGGGGGATAGGTGGATTCTCTCCATTTCTATTTTGCCCTCTGCTTCTAGAATATCAGGGCAATTTTCCTGTAGTAATTCTTTGAAAATGATGTCAAGGCTCTTTTCCTGATCATGACTTTCAGGTATTCCAATAATTTTTAAATTATCTTTCCTAAGTCTGTTTTCCATATCAGTTGTTTTTTCAATGAGATATTTCACATTTTCTTCTAATTTTTCATTTTTTTGGTTTTGAAGTATTGATTCCTGATTTCTGTTAAATTCCTCAATCTCCCTGAATTCTATTCTTTGTCTGAAGGATTTGTTCTCCTCAGAGAGTTTTCTTATCTCTTTTTCCATCTGGCCAATTTTGCTTTTTAAAGCATTCTTCTCCTCAATAACTTTTTGAACTGTTCTATCCATTTGACCTAAGCTAGTTTTTAGCGGGCTATTATCTTCAGCATTTTTTTGGATTTCCTTGACTAAGCTACTGACTTCATTTTCATGTTTTTTTCCTGCATCTCTCTCCTTTTTTTCCCCAGTTTTTCTTCCAACTCCCTCATTTGATTTTCAAAGTCTTTTTTGAGCTCTATCATAGCCTGAGCCCAATTTCTGTTTTTCTTGGAGTCTTTAGATGCAGGAGCTTGTGCTTCCTCATCTTCAGACTGAGTATTTTGGTCCTTCTTGGGCTCATTTGCAAAATATTTCTCAATAGTCTTCTTTTTGTTTCTCTGCTTGCTCATTTTCCCAGCCTGGGCCTGGTTTGGGGTGTTTCTTGAGCTTTTGGGACACTCCCACAAGGGTCTCAGTGTGTGAGGCTCTGTCTTCCCTCCTGGTCTGTGAATGACCATAAGAGCCCCCCTCTGCCAAGGGGCTGATGTTGGGGGGAGGCTGCTGTTCTATGGGGGGGCCTAGACTGTGGTCAGGATCTGAATGTGGTCAGAGCCCCAAAGTCCTGTTCCAGGGGCAGAGGACAGAGCTAGGCAGTCTCTCTTCACTCCCCTTCCTCAGTTCAATGGGCTCATGCCCTGGGGGCTGCCTGCTTTTGTTTCCTGGATCAGGGCTGGGGAAAGATGATGCTGCTTGTTGTGTGCCCTGAGAGCTGGGCTCCACGTGCTCACTCTGGCAGAGGTCCCCTGCTGTTCCCCCACTTTGTGCCCAGTGCTCCTCGGGGTGCAGCTCAGGAGACTCCCCCACTGCTGTGAGCTGAGACCCCCAGTGCCCTGGGGCTGCCGCCGGGAGGCTGAGGTTCTTTGGCTCTGGTGGGCCACCCCTCTGGCGGGCCGCCTCTCTGACCCCAGGGAGCAGAGCCTTTCTGCTCTTTTCTAGGTTACCTTGAGTAGGAGAACTGCCTCACTGGGTCCCTTTGTGGGTTCTGTCTCTCAAAAGTTTAGTTAGAGTCCTTAGCTGATGAATTTTATCAGAGAGCTCCTAAGACTCAATTCCTTCTTGTCGCCATCTTGGCTCCCTCCTTTAATTTTTATAATTTGTAATTTGGTATTTAATTGGGGATTTTTGATTTGTTCTTTGTCTAATTTTTTTAGTTGCATGTTTAGTTCATTGATTTCCTCTTTCTCCAATTCATTCATGTAAGCATTTAGAGCTATAATATATCCCCTGACAGTCTCTTTGAATGAATCCCATAGGTTTTGGTATGTTGTTTCATTATTATCATTATCTAGGATAAAATGGCTAATTCTTTCTATAATTTGTTTTTTGGTCCACTCATTTTTTAAAATGAGGTTATTCAGTTTCCAATTTATTCTGGGTCTATATCTCCTTGGCCCAGTATTGCATATGACTTTTATTGCATTGTGATCTGAGAAAGATGTATTCACTATTTCTGCCTTTCTGCAGTTGAACATTAGGTTTTCATGTCCTAGTACATGGTCAATTTTTGTATAAGTTCCATGTACTGCAGAGAAAAAGGTATATTCCTTTCTATCCCCATTCAGTTTCCTCCATAAGTCTACCATATCTAATTTTTCTAACAATCTATTTACCTCCTTAACTTCTTTCTTGTTTATTTTATGATTCAATTCATCTAGATCTGATAGTGGGAGGTTGAGGTCTCCCACTAGTAGAGTTTTGCTGTCTATATCTTCCTGTAGTTCTTTCAGCTTCTCTTCTAAGAATGTGGGTGCTGTCCCACTGGGTGCATATATATATATATATATATATATATATATATATATATATATATATGTATATATATACATTATTGAAATGACTTTATTGTCTATGGTACCTTTTAGGAGGATAAAGTTTCCTTCCTTATCTCTTTTAAAGCTATCTATTTTGCTGCTGCTTTGTCTGAGATTAGGATTGCTACCCCTGTTTTTTTTTTACTTCAGCTGAAGTGAAATATGTCCAAATTTTCTGTTTAGCTCTGGTCTTTTCATAAGAAATTTTTGGAATTCTTTCATTTCTTTAAATGTTCATCTTTTTCCCTGGAAGAGAAGGCTCAGCTTTGCAGGAAAGTAGATTCTTGGCTGCATTCTAAGCTTCCTTGCTCTTTGAAATATATCATTCCAGGCCCTTCGATCCCTTAATGTTGATGCAGCCAGGTTCTGCGTGATCCTAACTGTGGCTCCTTGATATTTAAATTGTTTCTTTCTGGCTGCTCGCAGGATTTTCTTTTTTATCTGATAGTTCTGGAGTTTGGCCACAACATTCCTTGGTGTTTTCATTTTAGGATCTTTTTCTGGTGGGGATCGATGTACTCTTTCAATGACTACTTTGCCCTCCAATTCCATGATATCAGGGCAGTTTTCCATCACTAGATCCTGTAATATTAAGTCCAAGCTTTTTTTCTCTTCAGTGTTTTCAGGAAGTCCTATAATTTTCAGGTTACTGCTCCTCAATCTATTCTCGAGGTCAGTGGTTTTGTTGATGAGGTATTTTACATTTTCTTCTATTTTTTTTTATTTTTTGATTTTGTTTAACTGACTCTTGCTGTCTCATGGAGTCAGTTTCTGTAGACTCCATTCTTTTTTGGGGGGAGGAGTTTTCTTCATTAACCTTTTGCAACTCCTTTTCCAATTGGTCAATTCTACTTTTGAAAGAGCTTTCCATTTGACCAATTGAGGTTTTGAGAGAATTAATTTCTTTTTGCGTTTGCCCAATTGAGAATCTGAGAGAATTATTCTCATTTTGTATTTGTCCAATTGATGATCTGAGAGATTTATTCTTCTTTTGTATTTGTCCAGTTGTACTTTCTAAGTTTTTGTTTTCTTGTTGCAAGGTATTAATTGTCTCTCCCAAATTTTTAAGCTCCTTCCTTATTTCTTCAAGGAAGTCTTTCTGTGTTGAAGACCAGATTGTATTCTCCTCAGAGGTTCCAGGTCTCTCTGAGTTAGGGTCTTTCCCTTCCAAGAATTTTTCTATGGATCCAACTTTCCACTGACCCTTCTTCATTTTGCTAAGACCTTGAGTTGGGGAGGGGCTGGTTCACAGCAGCTTGGGATCCCTAATGGTTTTACTCCCTGAGTGCAGTTTCTCTGGCTGGCTAGTAGGAGGTGTTGGTTGCTTTCTCTGGAGTGTCTGTGACCTTGATTGAGGCCTTCTCCCTTTGCTTGAAGGGAGGAGTTGGAGCTTTTGAATTCTTTTGCCTTCAATCAATGGTAGGCTTTACCCTGGCCTGAGGTCATTCCTCAGCTGGGCTGGTTCTTCTGCTCACACACCTGGGCCTGAGCCAGAATTAGTTTGCATTTGTTTGTTAGGGAAGAAGTATGAGATGTAATGGGACTCAGAGTTCCTCAAACCAGAGGAGCCCAGGGATAATGTCTGCAGCTTTCCTGCTCCAGAACTCCCGGGGGACAGCACCAACACCAGAACCTCTGCTCCCTAGTTGATTCAAGCCGTCTAGCCCCATCGCTGATCCAGCAGGTCCAGCTCTCAGGCCCTCAGACTCCCGGCTCCAATTCAGCTGTTAATCTGGCTGATCAGGGGCTGATCCTCCCTCTGAGCCTATACTCACCCACCGCAATTCGGCCAATGCTGCTGCTAGAGACAAATCCTGATGTAGATGTTCTTTCTCCTGGCTTTTCTTTCTGGGTTTTATAGGTCAGATTTCTTTTAAGAGGTTTGTTTCATGTGATAGATGGAGAAGAGATCAGGAGACTTTAGAACTGTGCCTATCTTCTCTCTGCCATCTTGGCCAGAAGTGTAGATGGCATTTTCCATACAGATCTTCAAGCTCTCTGAACTGCTGAGAAGAGCTGCATCCATAAAAGTTAATCAACTCACAATGATGTTATTAATATGTACAATATCCTCTTGGTTCTGCTCCCTTCCCTCAGCATCAATTCATGTAGTTCTTTCCATGCTTCTCTAGAGTCCAGCCACTTGTGGTTTCTTTTAGAACAATAGTACTCCATAACATTCATATACCATAACTTGTTCAATCATTCCCCAATTGATGTACATCTCCTCAAATTACAACAAAAAAGAGCTACTATGAATATTTTGGAACATGTGGGGCTTTTCCCATTTTTTTATGATTTCTTCTGGATAGAGGCCCAGTATTAGTATTGTTGGGTCAAAGAATATGACCAGTTTTATTGGTCTTTGGGCATAGTTTCATATAGCTCTCCAGAATGGTTGGATTGGTTCATAATTCCACCAACGGTGCATCAATGCTCCCTTCCACAACCTCTCCAACATTGATCATTTCCCTTTTTTTGCCATTTTAGCCAATATGATAGGTGTAAAGAGGTACCTCATAGTTGTTTTAATTTGCATTGCTCTAATCAGTAATGATTTGGAGCATTTTTTTCATATGATTTTATATAGCTTTAATTTCTTCATTTGAAAACTGCCTATTCATATTCATTGATCATCAGGGAGGTTAGGTGGCACAGTGGCTAGAGCACTGGCTCTGGAGTTATAAGAACCTGAGTTCAAATCTGGTCTCAGACACTTAATAATTACCTAGCTGTGTGGCTTTGGGCAAGCCACTTAACCCTATTTGCCTTGCAAAAAATAAACAAAAAAAATTCTTTGACCATTTATCAATAGGGGAATGACTTGTAACTTTATACATTTGATTCAATTCTCTATGTATTTTAGAAATGAAACCTGTTTCAGATGCTCTAGTTGTGAAAAATATGTCCCAGGTTTCTGTTTTCCTTTTAATCTTGGCAGCATTGATGTTATTAGTGAAAAAACTTTTAAATTTAATATAATCAAAATCACTCATTTTTGGAATGGCCCACATCCAGGTCACCTCCAATTCACCCTTGGTTACCTAATTAAATTAACAATGATGATTTAAGAGCAAAAGCAGATGCTGGTTTCGTCACAACAATATATGATATGCTTTTAGGAAAACTTGGAATTGTTGCAAATTGTCTTAGGAATTGTCAACATATTTGAAATGATGAAGACATTTACCATGACCTTGATGCAAAGCACATTAATCTTTCCTTCTGTATTTGTATAAATTTGTCAGCACCTTTTCCAGAGTTGCACAATCTGATGCCAAACACTGTGAAAATACTGGGTTTAGCTTTGACTTCTAAAATTCCAAATGGGAGGCCCTATAGCTAATGATAAAGTGATTTGAGTTAGCTGCCACCCACCAATATCCAGGGGATTAAACTCTAGACTACTATAATTTCTTGTTTTTTTAACCAATAAAGGAGGAGAAAAATCTTTCTTTTTAACTTAGTAAAATTAAATTAGTTTTGCAATTACAAAGGTAAGAAATGAATGAAACCAATTATGCATCAAGGCCTTAGGTCAAATGGAGTTCTCATTTTCTAAGTGAAGAAAGTATTAAGGTTTTTCTATACTTTGAATTGCTTACACTTCTTAAGGTATCTAACAATGTGCTACCAACCCATGTCAATAAACAGGTTTTCTGTTTTGGAGCATCTAAGGATCTTCCTGAAGTTACCAAATATAATTATTAATTAGCCTTATATATATTACATGACAACAATTTTTAAAGAAAATAGTCACTTTGCTTTGAGATCATGGTCAATTTTTCATGGATAGAAAGTTATAACATAATTGCTACTAGTTTCCAGATATTTGGCCCACATGGAAATGCAAAAAGGAATCACAAATCTGGTGAATGAATCTGTCCTTGCAGAACAAATCTGTCCCTTGCAAATTTCAAAATTCAAGCTTCCTTGTTTTGGTGAGTTCTTCTTTTGTTTTGGCCTGTGTGTTATGGAAGGCCTAATTTTCCTTTCTCATTTTTACTTTTTAGAAGACCAACCACTATTTTTGTTTTTGGGAGGCAGAAGAAGAGAATGAAGAAAAAAGGTATCTTCACATTAAGTAAGTTCCTACTCAGCCACTCTCAATATGAAAATTAAAATTAGCCATAAAATAATAGTATCTCTTAGAAACCGAGCATTCACTTAGAGCACTAATAGTAAAGGGAGGGACCAAAATGGGCAAGTGGGACCTTGTTAAATTCATCCTTCTCTTTCTTCAGAGCAATGGAATGTGACATACTATTGTGACATACACAATGTTTAAAATGAGGAAGCAAATAATGACGCTTTTACATTTGAGTTGATGATTTTAAGTTAAACAAAAGGTACACAGGGGTAGGGCTTCTTCCAATTGAATTCCTTCAAAGTGTTTTGTAATTGCTTTTTTTCGGGGGGGGACTATCAAAATATCTTTGATTCCCAATTTATCTGTCTGACAATATTTGCTTTTTAAAAAATAATAATAAAAGAAAGGATCCATCAAATATCTTTGCTTAAGAGACCAAATGTGTATTTCAAAATTTTAAATTATACTTAGTACTATTAACTCCCTAACCAGCTCTAGTAAGGAAATAACACAGTTAGTCTGTGTCCTTGATCACCACCTCTTATGTCTTTTCCTATAATTTCATTGGTGACAGAAAGCTTCTAATGAGAAGTCTTATTGACTCATCAATAAAACCCCAAAGTACCATTAAAATGTACTGGAGAAGAAAATGGCAAACCACTTCAGTATCCTTGCCAAGAAAACCATATGGACAGTATTAAAATATGATGGTCCACTGGATCACGGAGTTGGACACATCTAAACAACTGAACAACAACAACATGTGAGACATACCATACTAAATGTTGATAGGACAAATGCAAACAAAAAGTAAGGTAGTCTCTATCCTCAAGGAACTTTTTTTTTTAGATTTTGCAAGGCAATGGGGTTAAGTGGCTTGCCAAAGGCCACACAGCTAGGTCATTATTAAGTGTCTGAGGCTGGATTTGAACTCAGATACTACTGACTCCAAGGCCAGTGCTCTAACCACTGCACCACCTAGTCAGCCCCTCAAGGAACTTCTGTTGAAGAAAGATAATATGTAAAAGGAACAAAAAAGTCAGAGAGAGAGAGAGAGAGAGAGAGAGAGAGAGAGAGAGAGAGAGAGACGAGACGGTAAAGAAGGAACCTGCATTGGGGCAAAATGGAGCAACTTTGAGAATATCAGTGGAACTGGGAGAGTGAGTATTGATGGTTTAAGAATTCCTCATATTGGGGTGGCTATCATATTGATGTAGAGGAGGGATTCACTAATCAGAGAAGGGGGCTGCCAAAGTAGAGAGATTTTTCCAGAAGGGGAAGTTAAAGAGAAAAAGTAGAGAATTTCATAGTATCAAGAGTACAGTTGGAAGAAGAATGTAGGAGAGATATATTCTTAGCAGTCTTTCTTACCCCTATTAAACATTTTTAAAGGGTTTGTTATGTATAAACCATTATGCCTAGATAATAGCAATTTAAGTTCTTCATAACTTAATTTTTCCTTTCTTCTAGTAGTCTTATGCGTTACTCCCTTCTATTCATTCAATGGTCCAAACACCCTGGGTCATTTCCCATATCTATGCCTTTGCAGCTGGCTATCCCCTACTCCCCTACCTCTTAGAATTCCTAGTTTCTTTTGTTTTTTTTACCTTTCCTTTTTTTTCTTGCTTCCCTCACTCTTCCCCTCCTAGAGATGGTTTTATATATAAATTATGCTTAGTATTATTGACTGATAGTTTATCCTCCCTAACCATCTTGAGCAAGGAAATCACACAGAAGAAAATAATTTGGGCTGGGTCCTGTCTTGCTTCTACTTCTTATTAAGTCTCTTCCTATAATTTCATTGGTAACAGGGAATAATTCCATCAGTACTTCTATTTATCAGTTTTCTCTGGATGCAGATCTTCTTTCACAGGTCCTTTGTAATTATTTTGAATATTTTGTTTCTTTGTTTGTTTTTGCAAGGCTATTGGGTTAAGTGGCCTGCCCAAGATCACACAGCTAGGTAATTATTAATTGTCTGAGGCTGGATTTGAACTCAGGTACTCCTGCCTCCAGGGCCAGTGCTCTATCTACAGCGCCACCTAGCCACCCCTGAATATTTCTTAATAGTCAAAATGACTTAGTCACTCAAAGTTGTTTTTAAAACAATGTTGCTGTTACTGTATTCATTTGCTCATTTGGCTCTTCAATATTTTATGCAAGTCTATCCATATTTTTCTAATCATTGAGCTCATCATTTCTTATAACACAGCAACATTCCATCATTATCATATACCACAACTTGTTCAGTCATTCACCAATTGACTGGCATCCCTACTTTTCTTAAAGCTTAGCTTAAAAACCACTTTCAGAAAAAAAGGTCTTTGGCAGGCCTTTTCAAAGCAAGGTTTCTTCTTGCCTTTACTTGTATACCCAGTGATATGCATGTTGTCCAACTTATAATGTTAAAAAATATTTTTGATAAGAAATGATTGTTGAAATGATATCCTATAAGAACTGATAGGAAATGGGATTAAGGGAGTAAATTAGCCTTGGCAAGGAGCAGAGGAACCTCTTATGCTGAGACAGTTGGGAAAGAAGAGAGAATAAGCAAGAATATTGAGTTTTGAAGTGTGGGAAGGGAGAAGGAAGGATTCCATAAAAGACAGACTTCTCCAATAAGCAAGAGGGAGAGTCATCTTTTATTTGTCTGGAAGGCAGAAGTTTTAGTTTAGAGCTTAAGAACAGAAAATATTTGTAAGTTATTGTTGGAATCATAACAATGAAGACCCAGCTAAGCTTTACAATCATCAATATATAAAGAATGAAATAAGAACTTTGTAGAAATTCAAAGCAATTCAGATACTTGGGGTTACACAGGATTAAAGACCAGCATGATAGAAATCGTAGAAGGTCAAGGCAGATAGGGATGCTAAAGAATTGGTAAATCCTTGCTGTGGTTACTCATAGTATCAAGAGGAGGTTAGGAGGCAGGTAAAATCAGTTTCTGGGAAAGGAACTAGGAGGTAAAGAACTCTACTATGAAAAATAAGTCACTGTGATGGTAAAATTATATTAAATATGAATTAAGGGATTGAAGATTTTAAAATTCAGGATTCAGAAGTTCCAGGTGATGGTAAAGCCTAAATACAGGCCATGTTGGTATATGCATGTAAAGGAGTATAGATAGGCAGTTGTAGGAGTTATAAGAATGTTAAGAAAGTGTGAAATCAGGATGCTATAAAGATTGTCATTCTGAATGCCAAGAGTCTTAAGGACTAATAATGGATAAAGTAGAGAAAAAAGATGCACTAAGATTACTATTAAATGTAGACCTGGGTTTAATATCTGACTGACTTTCAAGGCTACCCATGATGAGGCCTACATGAACCCACTTTTCAGCCAAGTCAATCTCTTCTTTGTTCCCTTAACCTATTATGCCCATTTCTAATTTATTCCTTTTTAAATTTTTTTTTGCCCTTCTTTTTTCTTTCCATCCATACAAGTCAATCAAAAAACTGAAATTGAGCATCACTCAAAATGTATGAAGAGATACTTGATTGGGATAAGTTCACTCATATTACTTAGGGAACATGGTTCAAGAATATGATCATATGAATAATAATAATTGCTATTATCATTATCCTCCATTGAACTAAACTACACAGTTTGAAAACATAGCCTTTTTTAAATAATGGATGTGCCTGAAAGCAGAGTAAACAGTTTTCTGAAATTTCTCACACTCCAGAGGCAATCTCCAAACCAAGGGAAAATGGGATTTTATAGGTCCTCTTCTGCATTGTATGATATGCTTTATAGAACTAAAAGAAATAACATTCCTGTCTTCTAGGAGCTTATCTTTTAATGAGTGAAGATGGGCAAATATGTTCACTTATCCTTATGGATTTATAAATTATTTATTACTTTAGATTTCCTGGCCTAGAGATTTACCTATTGAGTTTTAGAGAAAAAGGAAGATTTCATTATCATGGTCAAGCCATTCAGATTGTTCTCACCATTTGGGACAATTTCAATCTTAAATAATCCTTCTGAGTTCTCATCTAGGATAGAAATAGTTCCTAACAATTGGAGTTGTCAAAAAATGGAATGAACTGCCATTGGTAATTAAGGAGTTCCCTGTCACTGGAAGTCATAAAACAGAGGCTAAATGATCATATAGTCATAGATTTAGAGCTAAAAGACAATGAAGAGGCTAGGAAGTCCAAGCAGAACTTTTGCAAATGGGGACCAAAAGGTAAATGACATAATTGGGTATGCAAAGCTAGTCCCATGCTCCTTACCCCACTCCATCTTGCAGTAGCTCAAAAAAAAATATGAGATGTGCAATTTTAGGTACATCTCAATCCTAAATGTTCATATGGATTGAGCTTATCTGTGGAAAGGGCCTTGATTAAGAAGGTGGATGACACGAGCTTTTAGGAAGATTACTTTGATAGTTAAATGGACGATGACCTAGGATAGGGAGAGATGTGAGACAAGGAAACTGACCAAAACGTTGTCCTTCTAGTCTAGGTATGAAGTGATATGGTCTAGCACCTGTGAAATGGAAGTGACAGAGGAGAGAATAGGTATATAAAGGAGAAATGTTGTGGAGGTAGAAGCAGCAGAACTTGGCAACTGATTGGATATAGTGCGTGAGAAAACATGAGGAATTTAAGATCATACTTCAGTTGTAAACCCAGGAGACTGTGAAGATGATGGTGTCCTTGGCTTTAATAGGAACTATTGAATTTATCTAGCTCTTGAAGCTTTGATGGGGCACTTTATAGGATAACCCTGTGAGAGGTTCATTTTAAAGTTGAGAAAATGAACTGAGAAAGACTGATTTGTCCAGAGTGGCACATCTATTAAATTTCTGAGATAGGATTTGAACTCAAATCTTTCAGAATCTGAGCCCAACACTCTAACATTCCTGCCTCCATTTTTGCATAAATGATTTAACAATTTATGATGGCATATGCATAGGGTAGCCAGGTGACCACCTGGATAGAGTGCCAGGTATGGAGTCAGAAAAACTCATCTTTCTGAGTTTAAATCTGGTCTCATACACTTAATAGCTGTGTGACCCTGGACAAGTCATTTTTTACCCTGTTAGATTTAGTTTCATCATAAATGAACTGGAGAAGGAAATGTCAAATCATTTTAATATCATTGCTAAGAAAACCCCAAATGGGGGTCATGAAGAGTTGGACAAAACTGAAATTACTCAATAATAACAAAGTGGCATAAGCGTTCATAGTTATGAGTTGTATCAAACTTAGTTGGGTTGTTCTTCAGATGTAGGCCTTTGTAGGTCATGGCAAAGTTTATACTTTACTGATATAGCCTTAGACAAATTCAGGGACATCTCCATGCTAAGTAATTTACTCCATAAAAGTATGACTTTGAGGACAAGCATTAGTATTTTTATTCTTATTACCAACTAAAATTATGGTCCTAAGCCAAGGTCTTCAGGTCTATTTTTCATAGTACAAAAATGTAAACATTTCAGATAGTCATTGCTTTCCCTTTCTATGCTGTTCTTACTCATGTATTTTAGTTAATTAAGATGACTTGGGAAGAGTCACAGGGGGTTCAGCTCATCCCTCATGAGACTAATGTTTATTTCATTTATTTTTAGAGTTTATAGTTTCAACTCCAAATGACTGATCATTCGTTATGCCAGCTAGCGCATTTATAAACAAGATTTTATAATTTTTTCTTTTATAACATAAAACTTACCTGGGGTCTTTATCTAAGAATGATTTCTTCAGCATTGTTGAATAATCCTATCTCTAGGTAAATTATTTTCCCTCATTTTCTAGTATTAAAAATAGTGTATTTGGGTGAAATCAACTGGATTCCTAAAGTCAATCTTGATATGCCTTAAGTAAGAATTAGACAGGGTCAATATACTTGAGTATGAAGTGCATTATTTAGCTATCAAATCTGAATAGCCTTGACAAGTTCTTTATAGCATCACAGGACTACCTATCAATAATATTCATTCATTCATACCAAATACCCATTTAAAGTTATTTTCATTTTTAATGACTTTTGTATAATTATATTACATTTATTTCTACCACTGCCCTTCTTCCCCACTCAGTGAGCCTTCCTCTGAGACAAAGATTTTTTTTTAAATGTAGGTCAAGAAAATCAACCAACTCATCAACTCAATCTGATGGCATATGCAATGTTCTGCTTTCATAGTCTTTCCTCTTCTCTAATGAGACAATATAATTTTTCTTCTCTCTCTTCTGACTGTGAATTGTCAGTAATTATGTAGTATATATATTACAGTTATACACTTTTAATAAATAATTCTTTTAGTATTGTTCTTTCTATTTATATTATTGTTGCATTTATAAATCTTTCTTGATTCTGAATATTTTGCTCTGCATCTGTTCATAGAAATCTTCTCATATTTTTTCAGAATTTTGCATAGTTGTTGTTTATTAAGGTACAAAGATATTATACCATTTTACTTATACCACAAAAGTTCAGTCAATTCCCACTGAGTACCTACTTTGTTTCCAGTTCTTTTCTACCATTAAAAACATTACTATGAATATTTTGGTATAGAACTGAACTTTCTTTAATCTTTTTGGACATACCTAGTAATGGGATCTCTGAATCAAAGGCTAAAGGCACAGTTTTTATGTTTCTATTGCATATACATGTGCATAAATAAAAATGCAATTTGACATATATATATTTCATAGGATATATGTCATATCATGAATTATGTTGCATATTCTTTCTAGATTCTTTATTATATCATGTGATATAATAGCATAGGTTCTGACTATATAATAACAATGTAGGATGTGTTATAATATTATATATTATCTCTGATTTTTTGCATATATATTATCATCAGAGCTTTATTCTCTAAGGTCTTTGATTTCTTCTCTTCTCTGAAAGAAGCACATTCCTTTCCTTGATGCCCACACTTTCATAGATTTCTTCTTTCATTTCTTCTCTTCATGTCAAGTTT
Source organism: Macrotis lagotis (assembly GCF_037893015.1). Classification (NCBI taxonomy): domain Eukaryota; kingdom Metazoa; phylum Chordata; class Mammalia; order Peramelemorphia; family Peramelidae; genus Macrotis; species Macrotis lagotis. The sequence goes on from NC_133663.1 coordinate 183,730,205, forward strand.
TATTTTAGGTTTTTTTCAAGGCAATGGGGTTAAGTGGCTTGCCCAAGGGCACACAGCTAGGTAATTATTAAGTGTCTGAGGTCAGATTTGAACTCAGGTATGGTGCTCTATCCACTGCACCACCTAGCCACCCCCATGTCAACTTTTCTTTTCCTAGTTTTCCTAAAGATCAGTCCAGGTGGGAATTATGATGTTTTTCATAGACATTTTCTGGTTTCCTATGCAAGGTTATTTCTTCAAGAAATAATAGAACTACTGGGACTCTATCAATTATAATACTAGATATAATGAATAAATATTGACAGATGCCTCACTTCAGAGTGGATTGAAGTCTTAAATTTCCTCCTAATTTCCTCTCATGATTGCAAATTATCCTCTGTGGTTCTCTTCTGGCTAGTTCTTTTTATAAACTGGTGCCTGATACCATTTTGCCCTGGACTCCTGGGTCATGAACCTTATTGTGTCATTCCCTTGTTAGCCTAAGAGATCATGGCTATTAGTGAAGGTGAAAAAAAAGACTGTGTACATATGGTGTATTGTGTGTGTTGTTAGAAAGTGTGTTTTTGGTGAGAAGGGTAGTTAAAGAATGTCTAGAAGGAATTAAGATAGTCAGTAAGTGGATCAGGGGCTGTTATGGGGAAGATAAATTAAGAGATTACCTATTAGAACAGGGGGACCATGAGTTGGAGTTCAAGGTTGAAGTAGTTGAGAGTTGAAGGCAGCATACTGAAAAGATACAGAGAAATGGGGTGAGTAAGCAACCAAGTTATTACTAAACATTTTATATCTTTTCTCTTTTATTCACTCCTCTCTTTAGAAAAATTCTTTTTACTCCAAGCAGAATTGGATTAAGGGCTTCAGATCCTTGTGTAACTTTTGTGGTTTGTTTTATACACAAGTGAGATAATTCTATTTTCTGCACAACAATTTGAGAAGAATCATATGCCTTAAGGATTCATCCTCTTCTGTATATAATTATAGTTATCAGGTATTTTGATTTCCTAACTGGAAACAAGCCTGCTCTCTCTTTGTCCACTTTTCTGTTTCCTGTCTTTTATTTTCTCCTTCTCCAATATCTTTGTCTTTCTTCTCCCTTTTTCTTTTTCCTACTATCCTTCCCTCTATTTCCCCTTTTTTATTTTTTCCTTTCCCTTATCTGCATCTCTTTACTTATCTTTTATAGAATCTTTCCATATCAGTCTTTCCTTTTTAATTAAAGAACATATTTTATTTATAAAACCTGTAAAAATACTATTTAAAAAATTAAATAAATATCTTGAATTGGAAAAAAAGTCACAGTGTACTTCCAGTGTCTAGAAGGGAATGGAGTGTCATGCTGCAGGTATAGACCTTTGAGAGTAATGTTATGCTAATGACAGTTATTAGTCAACAGAAAATTGTATGCTAGAAAGTGTTGGCATTGCAGGAACAACATATTGAGAACCTCTGGTGTATAATAGAAACTAAAAGATTCCAAAAGGTGAGTAACATTTAGAAATCAAATGAAAATATTACATTGATCATGATGATGTACAAATCAGAAGGGGGTACCAGTATTTCTTAAAACTGTGTTAACCAAAATTGTTTCCTTCATTATATTCCAGTGGATGATGAATTAAAATCTCTCCTAAAATACATGTTATTTGCAAATAAAAACTATTTCCTTATGATTCATTTTCCCATAAAAGGGGACTTGGCTCTCTAGAACTTTATGGAATTTTGTTGAAAGATTACAGTCAAATAATGATAATTCAATTCTGTTAAACAGTCAAAATAGATGACTTTTTCATTTGGTAATGTTTGACTCTTCATGATCCCTTTTGGGGTTTTCATGGTAAAAATACTGAAGTGGTTTGCCATGTCCTTCTCCAGCTCATTTTATAGATGAGGAAAGTGAGGTAAACAGAATTAAGTGACTTCCCCAGGGTCATACAGCTAATAGGTGTTTGAGCCCAGATTTTAACTCAGAAAGATGAGTTTTTCCTTCCTGGCTGGTACTCTATCTGCTGTGCCACCTAGCTGCCTATCAGAGGAAGTTTACACCAATTTACCTTGAATGGTAGCTGATATAATGGGAATGATGATTCCCTTCATTGTTTTGTGTCCAATTCCATTCGTATCTCTCATTAAATTTGTCTGTGTCCAAGACTAAAGAATGTATAGCATATTTTATTATGTTTATCATAGTATGACAATGCTCTATAAACTAGAAATCTGCATGAGCTCTATATGGTAACCTGTCCTTAACTAGATTATTTACTTTATCCATAATACCCCCCTTCACTTTATTTAAGGGATGATTCGAAAATACCAGGTTCATCTATTACATCTCCAGTCATCCAACTTGTCATTGAACTTCAAAGACTCTGGAAGAAAGTGAGACAGATGATGTTGTGCAACTCTGTCTCACTTAAGTACAATTCATTTTCAAGATATTCATGTCATTGTTCTTCAAAATTAAGGACAATCAATATAACTTAATGGATGAAGGAATTTAATCTAGTTCTGGTAATAATGCAGCTAGTCATTGACTATTGAGCATATGCTCACCAAAATTACCTTTCACTTGAATTGGTAGTTGGTGCAGAATGGAAAATAGATGAATCTTAAATGTATGCCAGCAGTGAGGGGAGTGCAAAAAATATTCTAAGAATTCACTGAGATAGACCTTCAAACCAGGTTTCAATATGTGGGCTGATAGGGAAACCAATGCAATCTGAGAGACTGGCTTGACTGACAGTTATGAGGAATGGGCTAACTTTTTGGAGATAAAAGGCATTGGACAAATATAAGTATAATTTATAGAGCAATACACTCTTTTTTAGCAACTGAAACCATTTTTTCTGGTGAAAAGCATTCCTGTTCAAAGTGAAAAAAGACTTTTAATTCTGTCTTCTGTTCCCCATTTTAAGCATAACTACAATCTAGATTGCTAGTATATTAGTGTAATCCTCAAGAATGTATGACAATGTGCATAAAATGCCCACAGAATCCAGATAATAGAATTCTAGATGTTATTTGTTATTTTGACATACACAATTTTGAGAAATACAATCCAAATTTTTATTTTCACAAACAGTGGATAAGAAATATTGAATCACTTATAATGATAATAATCTGGGTAGCTCTTTAGGGTATACCAAATACTATTAGTAGAGTTTTACATCAAAAGAAGGAATTCTGTAAAGTGAATCAAAACCCCCTGGGCATCTTTCAAAGATAAAATTTTCATATGAATTCCTCAGGTAAAACAAATATTTCCACTAGTAATACTCAGAATTAAAGAAACAAAATATTCCCACATTAATCGCACACAACAATATTTGCATTATTAAGACCACTGATTTTAGCAAATTCATACATCAGACAAGGGAGTACTTTTGGTTCATCTTATTCAACAAAATTCCCTGATATCAGCAATTGGCCCCCAAGCCCTGACTCATCAAATGCATTAATACCTCTGCATACTTGATATTTCAGTATTTTGATGAATTTTCAATCTAGTTTAGCATCATCCAAGGCATCAAGATGGCAATCCATTGATGTCTGCCCACTTGATCATGTGAGACTTTTGTTCTTGTCTCTAATCTAGGACAAGGTTTTTCAGAACAGATGGGGAGCCTTCTTCTGTTTCTTTGGTCATTGTGGGAATAGTAATACAGTACATGGTCTTTCCTTGTATAACTTTTGGTTGCTGCAACCTACTCAGGCTTACCATAAACCTTTCCATTGTCCTTTGGGTGACCCCTCTCAGCTTCTGCTCTTTGAAGAATTCCATGACTCCCAGCTACACAGCATCACCAGAAGATTATTACTTGCACTAAATATAATTAAAGTATTTGCTAAATGTTCATAATCACTCAGTCTGTGCAAGTGTTGTCATTTTATATTGTGAGTCGACAAAGAACCTTGTCTGTTTGACTTGCTTTAGATAACATTTTATACAGTTACAGGTGCAATTAGTTGATGTTGATGAATGATGATATATCTTGTATTAGAACTTCACACTCTAAATCTAAAGAGCCCCCCAAGAAAAAGAACAATCACTATTATTGTTTTATAAAACAGAGGATGTTGAATGTATTCACTGTCTCTTATTTATAAAAATCTATGGGAAACATATCTCTAAATATGATGGTGATAATGAAAGAGCTAATATTTATAACGTGTTTTAAGATTAATAAACTTTATTGCACATCTTGCCTCCTTCTCTGTAAAATGTGAAATACTGCTGAATTTAAAAGATTTATCATCCGTTTTACACACACACACACACACACACACACACACACACACACACACACACCCCTACAGCATCCTTTTCATAGATAGTCCAGTCAAAGGATATGGATCAGTTAAGTGAAGTGACTGATTGAAGGCCACACAGCAAGTAATTGCTTCCATTTTAAAATAGAAAAAGTGGAGACAATCTTGACCAATGACAAGGATATTTTCTGGCAGTTAACAAGTGAGTAGTGGAGTTCTGAACGTGAGAACAGATCAAAGGCACATTAAAACCCCCAATTAAATGATAATGGCCAGTTGGTCATTAATCACTAGGAATTGCCTGACCTAGTGGGCAAGTGTGGTGGGGTGGAGCAGTATTATTGCTATTATAAACTATACAAATGTAAAGAAGTAGTAATTATCTTCTTATACATTTAAAAGTTAAATGTTGAACTCCTTGTTACCATGGACACATTGGGATTTTTACAATATTGGTCTTTCTCCAGTCACTAAAGACTGGTTGAGAAGTCAGTGGAAAAGCAGAACTTCATTCTCAAAATTCTTCATTGTGGATTTTAAAAAATCCTATTGGTTGTTTCAATGCACTTCAAAGTAAGAATTAATAGAAATGAGCAAAGTATTATATGGTGCCACAAGTTGCATCGAATGAATTGATAGAATGCTAAAGCAACGTTATCTAAAAGCAAAATTATATTGTTAAATACATCTTTCTTTTTTGGAACACTTAATTATTTTTACATTTTTTTCTTGATTTAACCTTTGCAACAAAATAACTTATCTGCCTTGGGACTCTAGGATAATAACTTTGTTCATTCATTCAATTTATCATTTGAAGGATCTTTAAATAATCTTTCCCTTCATGGGGCTAATCTTATGGTTTAAAAATTCTGAAATAAAAAGGCAGACAATCCTCCAGAAGTCTCACTATTTCCATAAAAGTTTCCAAGTTCTCTAAATCATGTGAAAATGTGCACCAAATACATTGTGCAGTACTCAATGACTGTCCTGATAAGAATCAATCAAAATACCTTATTTCATATTTTCTGGACTCTGGTAAGACTATATAGATTTTATTTTTTTTCAACAAAGCTGTCATTTTTTATGTTTGTCCTCCTCCTCTCCTATAACCTTTCCATATATCAACCCTTTGAATATGTTTGATCACACATACCACATTATGCATACCAAACCCACCACCACTGCTGAGAGGCAGAAGGAATGTTTCAACATAATCCTATATAGTTACTAATGCTCATTGCAATGATCAAAGTTCAAAATTCTTTGAAAGTGTCTTATTGATGTGTAAGGATTATATTAAAAAGAAAAAATAGAGAAGGCAAAATGTTACAATTTTTAGCTACTTCATCGAGTATGTATGGCTAACAAAAAGAATCTTTGCTATTCCAGAGCTCAGTCTATGATAACAAACTATGCATCAGCAAAGTAAAAATAATAATAATAATAATATTAGCTAATAATAAAAATGTCCAGCACTCTATACATTGTACCAACCTATGTGTAATGATCAGGTTTTTTTTGGGGGGGGTGTTATTTTAGCTTTGTATTTTGTATTCCAGTTTCTGTTGTTTGGTATGCCTTCCTCCTGTAGTCTGTGAAAATTAGTTGGTGGGATGGAGCAGTTAAGAAAATTATTGGTACTTAGAAAGAAGAGGTGGAAACTTCCTCTACAACTGTTCTAGAGTTTCAAGAGGCACTATTTTATAGCAGCTTTCTGAAATTCCATCAACTAACCTGTCTTGGCTTGCATCTCAGTCAGAAACTCTCAATATCAGATTCTGTTTATATTGATTTGTCTCTTTAAACTCTGAAATTCTAATCTAATCTAATCTAATCTAATCCAGAGTAGCAAGTTTCTGGACATGCCTGGGGTGGCGGGGGTAACTTAAAATAAAGGTAGTTTTCAAGTAAACATGTTCTAAAAAATGCATTTGGAAGCTGGTTGTTCGGGACATATTTTGACCTAGAAACAGTGTTACATATAGTAGCTTAATTCATCTGTAAGAATTTGGTTATATTGTTGAAATAATATTTGCTTTTGCATTTGTCCTTTTGGAAAATCTGATGCAAGTGAGAGCTTGGTGGAAAAGGAATCTCCTACCATGGGTGGAGTGACTGCTTGCTACTCAAAAAAGGGAGAAATGTGTGGATTGCAACTATAGCAAGATACCTAGAAAGAAAAGGACTTCTGCATCTGCTGTGGTAGGAAGAGGTGTAGCTTGGTGAATATTTCTCACTTTCCACAGATAGATAAATAAAACATTTCTTCATTGTTTTATTCTGTGCGAAGCATGGAGTTTTAGAGTATCCCTTGTCCTAACATTGACTACATGTTAGGCCATTCCTAGCTATCCGATAGTGATTAGGCTATTGCTGTCAGAGCATTTTTTTTTTTACTCTAGGAAAACCTTGTAAGTCCTTTAGCTGAGTTATGATAACTTGAAGTTTGGGTAATGTAGAAAATAATATTTTCTTTATTTGGTAGTTATTTTTGCTTTACTGTGGTAGTTCTCATTTGTTGCCAAGAGGATATCCTTAAATTCAGAGAGTTATTTTAGCATTAATTTACTAAATGTTGATCACTATTTGAATGATATAAAATAGTTAGGATTCTTTAACTGTGCTTACCTGGTGATAATGACACACATTGGCAGACAGTTATAAAATGAAGTATTTTTCTTCTATTTGCTAGGGAAGCCTAAATGAATAAGTGACAGAATAAATATATTTCTGTTTTGGACTTCCTTGTTGCTATTTTTTTGAAAGGATATTTCCTCTTTAAGGTATTTTCTCCTTTCTCTTTGATTACTTAGTTGGGATGATTAGAATAAGAAAATAAAATACAATAGTCAAAGAAAGGAATTTCCATGGGAAGGTTTTAACCCATTATTTGTGACTGGATAGGAAGTTACTTTGGCTTTCAAATCTTTCTCTCAACAGCCTTGATGGAGCATAGGAAAGCTGGGATTTATATTTATTTTTTGTGCCAAGATCTTGCTCAATCATGTTTTTTGTGCACCTATATTAATGTAGTCCATAAATGTCCATGACATATGAAGCAATTTTTCTTTTAAAAAAAAAAACCAGCAACCTGAGGTACAGAGAAGCTAGGAAAAAAAGTCAAGATTCTCTCAATAAACTGGTGTCAAGAATGGCTTCAAGGACTCTGACTATTGTTTAGGCCACTGTGATTCTTACCCCTAATAAGTGGCAAGGAAATATTATTCACTCTTTGCCGTAACCAAAGAATTGAAGCAGAGATTTGAATGTCTGATCATCTCAGCAAACAATCACCAATTATATATATATATGTATATATATATATATATATATATATAATTACTGTGGTTTTTATTAATAAAGTAAAACAGATGAGAAAAATATATACTTTTGTCTTCTTGAGATTCTTAGGTATGCATGTGATATGCATTGTGTATATAGATCTAATGAGCACATACAATATAGAGACACATATGTGTATATAATCTTGTTTGCTAAATTTGTAGTAGTTTATATAATTATACACATAATGTATTTTAACCAAATACACAAAGAAGATTTTTTTAATGCCACTTAGGCTCTAGATTTAACTTAAACCACTACTTAGTCTATCTTCCTTAATAGGATACTAAAAAGGAATTTTATGACAACATTATCAGTAGCATTTTGCTGATAATTAGAATAACAATAATAATACCGAGATATTTTTTCAGTAATAATGGTGTTATTAATGAGATTTTTATGAAAGACAGACTTCTTTGGTATAATTATGAAAATTGATCTTTTGCATTTTACTTATTCACTGAAATCAGATAAGTGGCTTAACTACATGTATTATTTCTAATAAATATTCAAAAGAATGCATTTAAACAAGGCTCCTCATTCTATTCTTGCTCATATTCCTTGCATTTAAATAAAAGTGTAATTGCTCTGCTTTTTTAAACTGCTAGTTTGGATTAGCTGTCTAACCTGTACAGTGTAGCTGTTTGCTGTTTGCATTTTTAATAGCTTTATTACCATTTGGTGAAGCCTTAATTTCTGACTCCCTTGAAGAGTCCTGCCTTTAAGTCAGCTCTACAATTTAACCAGCAATAATCTGTCAAGATAAGATAAAGACCCGTACCAGATGAAATGCAGTATTTTTGTGTAGCATTCTGTCATTGTTAAAGGAAAGATCTGAGTATGTCAAAATGTAACCCCTGAAAGTTTTCTAAACTTTGCAGCATAATTTTCCAGTTCACATTTTTAATCAATGGTTCCAGAATGTATTATCTTGTTCACTAGTGAAAGCAATGAAAATGTGCCTATAGCTATCTCTGAATTCCCATTCTTTCCTGCTATATAAACATTTTCGAGTTGATAGATGTGTTCATATGTTTGTATAAGCACATATTCACACACACTAAGTAGGAGAAAATTCTTTTGCAATAGGAGCTTAATGTGAACTGTTAATAAAGTTATATTCTATGGAAATTCTCTTTACTAAACCCATAATTCTAATGATCAAGACCCCATTTACCTTTAACAAAAAGTTAGTATGGAATCCAAATCTATGCATAATGATTATTTTATGATTCTTTTATTTGCTTCTAGAATCTTAAAGACCACTTTAGACCCAAGTAATTGGGTAAACTATATGGTTAATCTGATTTATTTTTAAGACAGCTAAAGAAATTTAGTCTTATTGATATGCTTATTCACTCTACTTCTGGACCAAAAGACTGTTATAACCAAATATTTGAGTAGTTTGATCTAGTCATTATTTCTGTCTTCCTTCCCAATTCATCTCTAAAGGGTAATTATATAGTATGTCATGGCCTTCCATTAATATGGAATTTTAATTATACTCAGAATTAGGGCTCTTAATCATTTATATGGCATGGAACCCCTTTGGTGACTTGATGAAGGCTATGGACTCTTAGAATAATTTTTAAAAGACTAAAATAGAATGAATAGAATTATAGAAGAAACCAATTTTATCAAAACATTTGAAATGTTAAAAAAAGATCTTAGCTTAGAACCTCTGCTCTCAGATAAAAACAAAAATATTCAGAGGCAGTGTATTCTAGTGGATGCAATTCTGGAAGACCTGGGTTCAAATGTTACCTTAGACACTTATAAACTATGTGACCCTGGACAATCCATGTAACCTCAATTTTCTTGACTATTTTTTTTAAGGTTTTTGCAAGGCAAACAGGGTTAAGTGGCTTGCCCAAGGCCATATAGCTAGGTAATTATTAAGTGTCTGAGACCGGATTTGAACCCAGGTACTCCTGACTCCAAGGCCAGTGCTTTACCCACTACGCCACCTAGCTGCCTCAATTTTCTTGACTATTAAACTCGAAGACTACTCAGTTGCATTTCTGATGAATATAGGTTTGTTAAAATCCCAATCATTTCTAAGATAATAGTGGGCAAAAATCTTTTGAAGGAAAAATTAATAAAAATGTGTGAATCCTTTTAGGGAAGGAATGTTTCAATTTAGTTTGTCTCTCCAAAACCAAAGAGAGTGTATGGCAGATTAGCAAACCATTTAAAGATTTCTTGTTAAGTATTATTAATTTATCCCCAATCATAAGAATAAAAAGAAAAGCAATAGAATAAGTCATGTTGAATTGCTCCAGAAACCTCCTAAAAATTCTGCCTTTTTATTTTTAACAAGTCTATTTGTAGTGGCAAAGAATTGGAAATCGAGGGGATGTCCATCAATTGGGGAATGACTGAACGAATTGTGGTATATGTATGTGACGGAACACTATTGTTGTTCCATTAGAAATCAGGAAGGATGGGATTTCAGAGAAGCCTGGAAAGATTTGCATGAATTGGTACTGAGTGAGATGAGCAGAAACAGAAGAACATTGTATCAACCTTGATGGACTTGCTCACTCCATCAGTGCAATAATCAGGGACAGTTTTAGGAAATCTGTAATGGAGAATATCCAGAGAAAGAATTGTATAATTTAAACCAAGACCAAAGATTATTGTCTTCAATTGTCTTCAAAATCAAAATTGCTTTCAAAAAATTCATCTCATATATTACATTATTCTGCTATTGCTAATATTTTCTTTCTTCCTTAAGGATATGTTTTTTTCTCTCAACATATTCAGTTTTGATTAATGCATGTCATGGAAACAAATGTGAAGCCTATCAGACTGCCTTCTCTTGAGGGGAGGGGAAGGGGAAGGAGGGAGGGGGAAGGGGAGAGAGGGAGGGGGAAAATTGTAAAATTCAAAATCTTGCAAAAAATAATTGGTAGTTGGGGGCGGCTAGGTGGCAAAGTGGATAAAGCACCAGCCCTGAAGTCAGGAGTACCTGAGTTCAAATCCTACCTCAGACACTTAATAATTACCTAGCTGTGTGGCCTTGGGCAAGCTACTTAACCCCATTTGCCTTGCAAAAACCTAAAAAAAATAATTGGTAGAAACTACTATTGTATATAATTGAAAAACAAATAAATTATTTATACAATAAAAAAATTCTGCCCTTTTTCAGACTCTCCCCAGTCTAATTCATCCTTTACCACACTATCACAGAGACCTTCTTAGCTGTAACCTTCCTAATCTTAATCATATTATCAACTTATTAATTATCTTATCAATCAGTTTATTAACCTAAAGAACCTTCTGTGGATTTCCTCATCACTTTATCCTGTTCAAGACTTATACAATGATGTGCTTTATCTTTTCCAGCCTCACCTGTTCCCCTTCACATGTTCTATGCTCAAATCAAGCAGACTATTCACTATTGCCCAACATAACTTTCCCCTTTCCATATATATATACATATACATATACATATATATATATATATATATATATATGCTTACTATTCTGTCTCCTTTGAATTCCTTCTTCTATCATCATTTCCCCTTGCTATCTCTCTCTCTGTGGAAATTTTGGTGGCCCCTATGAATAGAGCCAGCCCTGGAATTAGGAAGACCTGAGTTCAAATTTGACCTCATACACTTAATAGCTGTGTGAACCTGAACAAGTCACTTATGGTACCTCAGTGTAGAGTTCTGAGTCTGGAATCAGGAAGATTCTTCTTCCTGTGATCAAATCCAACCACAGATAATTGCTACCTCTAAGCAAGTCATCTAACCTTGTTTGCCTCAGTTCCTCACCTGTAAAATGAGCTGGAGAAGGAAATGGCAAACCACTCCTTTATCTTCACTCAGAAAACTTCAAAGAGTGTCACAAAGAGTTGAACACAACTGAAATGACTAAATAATAATAACATTTCTTCCTTTACTTTCTCTCTTGGAAGGTGCAATTTGAATGTCATTCCCTCTCTAGAAGCTTAGTCTCTTCCTTATCATAGCATTCTCAACTTGCTTTGTTACTTTCTTTGATCTATCATATTCTACCTTCTATCAGAGCTATTTTTAATTTTATTTCATCTCTTCCATTTGATTATGAGCTCCTTTAGAGTGGCTAGAGTATTTTACTCATGTTTCTCTTCCCTCTTTCTCTACCATTTTGCACAATAGAATATAATCAATAAAATGTTTGTAGAATACATGAGTAAATTCATATGAAATATACTGTTTGTAATCTGGAGAGAGAAGGATCTGGGATTTTAAGTCACTTCTTTGTCATTTATTTTTCTTTCAACTGAAATTAGAAATGACAGATATTTTTGATGATCTTCTTTTGAGCTATTTAGGGTGACTAACTACTCATTGTAATTTTCCCCACAAGCATTTATTATCTGTTCTGTACTCAGTTCTTTACAAGGAGATATAAAAGAGACACTTGACACTTTAGTGATATACACTGAACTTGGGGTCAGATAGGCTGGACTCAAATCCCAGTTCTGATGTAATCATTGACAAGTCAATAAAACTCCAAGCCTCAGTTTCTTCATTCGTAAAATAGGGATAAACATACTTGAATTACCTACTTCCTAAGACTGTTGTGGAGAAAGAGGTCAGAGATGTTGGTCATTACTATTTGGGGTCTGTCATGGACAGTTAGAGATAGCCAGCTTCTCAGATTTTATGTAGACTTCTTGTGTTCTTTGAAAGAATACTACAAACAATATTTGAAAGCTATTTTGAGCCACTTCTCCAAGGATTAATTTATGAGACTGACTTTAAAATACCACATCTTTCCTATCATAAATTTGAATCTAAAATATGTACCAGATTGGACCTACTTTTAGAGTATGGTCAGAGACAATTTTCAGAGATTCCATTCTTATTAGAGAGCACAGAGATTGTGGGAAGCTGCTTATGCTAGTGGAAAAAGTAATGAGTTGCCCACCTTTATCAAGAAACCTTGATTTCTAGACTGTTTGACAACCACATGTTTGACAAGGTTGAGAGTTTTTGCATATGTTGAGTACCCAAGTGACAAAGAAAAGGTCAATAAGGAGATTTTTTCTAGAACCTGATACAAGTTTTACCTGTTCTGTGCCATTACAGTCAACAAACATTTAATTAGTGCCGATTCTATCCAAAGAACAAACTAGCAAGATGACACAAAGTTGTCAAACAATGTAATTCTTGTCTTGTATTGTAAGAAGTTTACAATATTATAAAGGTGATTTGACATATACAAATAAGTACAATTCAAGATCAGGTGTGAGAAGGACAATTGCAAGATCCAATATAACCCAAGAAAACTTTAGGAAGGAGACATACATTTCTGTTGTGAGTGGTTTGAACGGGAAATGCTTTATGAGGAGGAGACATCTATGCTGAGCCATCATGTAAGAGAAAGATTTCAGTGTTCAGGGAAATGAAGGAAAGGTGTTTTAGACATGAATCATTTATGGTAAAGCATGCCATGCTAAGGCAAGGAGATAGGAAAGGAAATGGTGCAGTTTAGAACAAAGAGTTCATGAAATAATAAGTAGAGGTACATTACATCTGGGCAGATGTTGGATATGGAGATACTCTGTTCTGACTTAAAATCATTCATTCAGAAGAATCTACTTCCTTCTACAAAGGACTACTGGAATTGTAGTTTCAGAAGATAACACATTAAGTTTGCATAACCCTCTAATCTTTCTAAAATATTTTACAAATATGCTCTCCTATGATTATCACCATTACTCTGTGAAGTAGACAGAGCAGGCTTTAGTCTCCTAGTCCTTGGTGGAGACACTGAAATGCAAAATGCTTAAAGGACTTAGTGAAATTAATGAAATTCAAGTATAAATGAAAGAAAAAGGATTTTAAAGCATTAACATGTGCAAATGCAGTGAATTAAACTCTAGAGATACAAAAAACAAGATAGTCCCTGCTCTCAAGGAGTTCATATTCCAATGGGGGAGATGACATACAGAACAAATCTGTAGAAGAGTTCAAAGAACAAGACTGCCCACATATATAGAACCTGCATTTACATAACTTTACACATGATGGAGTACTTTTGGTCAAAACAATTCCAAGAGGTCGGTTGTATAAATATCATAAACCCATTTTGTAGCAGAGGAAACTGAGGAAAAAATTAAATATCTTGCTCATACTCAGACACCAGCAACAAGTTAATTAAACATTAATTTTATTGTCAAATTCAATCATTTCCAACTCTTTATCACCCCATTTAGGGTTTTCTTGGCAAGAGAGTGGAGTAGTTTCCCATTTCCTTCTCCAGCTCATTTTACACATGAGGAAACTGAGGTAAACAGAGTTAAGTGACTGAGGCCATATTTGAACTCCATACTTTAGCACTTTATCCACTATGCCACCTAACTGCCCTAACATTAATTAACTGATGCCTAATATTATTAGGCAACTAGGTGGTATAGTAACTAAGAGTATTAGACTTGGAGTCAGAATGATATGATTTCTAATGTTACTAGCTGTGACTCTAGGCAAGTTGATTAACTTCTTAATTTCTTTATCTCTTAAAAGGAGAGAATAAATGCATCTACCTCACAGGACTGATGTCAGTTTCCAAACATAGACCATCTATAAAGCACTTTAAAACCTTGAAGCACTAAATAAATGCTAGTGATTATTAGAAAGCAAATGTCAGAGCAGCTTCTGATTCTATATGCATGCCTCTTTTCACTATTGTAAACTATTGTGTAAGTGTTCAGTTCTAAGGATATTTTATTTTCTGACAAAGTCTGTCTTGACATAAAGATCCCAGGATGACTACTAAAAACACAGAACCTTGTAGTTATATAAATTTAATGTATTGAATATGATTTCATGGTTGTTTCTGGAGCCATCCTCTATACAAGAGAATTGTTCATTAGAAATTGATCTTTATTTGCCTTTGCCTTAGAATTTCATTTCTCTTTATTTTTAGTGTTGAAAAGAATATAAGCTTTTTGAGAACAAGGCCTGCTTCATTTTTATTTTGCATCTTTCAGGGTCAGTTGTCCAAATTCTTCCTGATTTATTTATTGGTTAATAAAGAATTAGTCTGAGACAGGAAGACTCTTGCGCATTTCATTTTATCAGTAATCTATGAGAGCATAAATCTGAGCTTTATGAGTACCCTTTTTATGGGATAAGCAAATTCAGTTATAGGTATTTGTTAGCATTGCAAACTGTGATTCTATATTATTTTTTTTTAAAAAAATTACTATTTTCATTGCAAGTATTTTTTAGACTTTTTATATATAGCACAACTATGCTGTTTTCTTCTTTTTCCTTCTTTTTTGTTTTTAAAAATATTATTTGTTGCATGGAATGACTCCCTAGGAAAGGAAGGGAAATATTTTGGAGAAAACTATAATGGGGTTGGGGAGAAAGACATCAAAAAAGCTTTTTTGTCGTTGGTTTTTTTTAATCGTCTTATATAAACTTCTTATCAAGAAGACATTAGAAAAAAACATTGAATTTGGTGTTAGAAGTTTAGGGTTCAGTTAAGTCAGAGAAGTCAGTGGACTAGCATTTATTAATAAAGCATTCATTATGCACTTTCTTGTCACTCAGACTAAGTTCTGGGAATACAAAGAAAGGTAAAAAAAAATCCATGCCCTCTGGTAGTGCACATGCCCTCTGGTAGTGGGGAAGGGGGAGCCAACATGTAAATAAATAGATGTATATAGAAATATTTAGAGTAGATGGATGGTAGTCTCAAAGAGGATACCAGGAACAGTTGGGGACCAATAATAGCCCACAAACTTTGTTGGCTTTTGTGGCTCATGCTTTAGGATTTGATGGATTAGAAATGGGCTTAAATAGCAATTGTTTTCTATTTTGGCCAGAAACTCTAAAGGTTCTCCCATCCCAGACTGATACTTCTGTGATGACAAACTAGGTCATCTTTTGTCCTAGTTCTTATCTAGTCCTCAGTTAATTAATGGACTTTGATTTAGACAAACTGAGATTTGAGAAAGACCTTAATTAAAAAAAGGCTAAGGTCACCTATTGCTTCCTGGGCCTTCACCAGTTGTCTAAACTTTTGTTTTGCCATTGGATTTGGTTTTTTGTAGGTTTTTGCAAGGCAATGGGGTTAAGTGGATTGCCCAAGGCCACACAACTAGGTAATTATTAAGTGTCTGAGGCTGGATTTGAACTCAGGTACTCCTGACTCTGGGGCTGGTGCTCTATCCACTGCACCACCTAGCCACCCCTTGCCATTGGATTTTTTTTTTTTAGGTTTTTGCAAGGCAAATGGGGTTAAGTGGCTTGCCCAAGGCCACACAGCTAGGTAATTATTAAGTGTCTGAGATCGGATTTGAACCTAGGTACTCCTGACTCCAAGGCCAGCGCTTTACCCACTATGCCACCTAGCCACCCCATTGCCATTGGATTTTGATGATACTGGAAGAGAGAGAGAGAGAGAGAGAGAGAGAGAGAGAGAGAGAGAGAGAGAGAGAGACAGAGAGAGAGAGAGAGAGAGAGAGAGAGAGAGAGAGAGAGAGAGAGAAAGGCTGATGACTTTGCACTCCTCTGCCTATTTTAAATCCAATTCACAATAAGTCAAGATATCATTGTCATGATGTCTTTGGTTCTCTTCAACAACAAAAGGGAGCTAGAAAAGGCCTCTTGCAAGAAGCTTAAATCTTGCCTTTTTCATCTACTACCTCTACAAAAATGAGCAAGGCACAGCATTTCAGTGAAAAACAAAAAGGAGTTGAACTGGATACCATTTAAGGACCCTTCTGGCTCTGAAGAACATTTGTTTAATTCCTCAGTGTTTGCTCAAACTGAGCAGTAGTGTCAAACATGTGGCCCATGTTGCTCACAATACCCCTAGATGCAGGTTGAACAAGATTAAAATTTAGTTGGGAAATTTTTAACAAAATAAATTAAAATATAATATACAACATTGCATTCTAAAACTGAATCAATATTCTTTGGATGGTCTGGTGGTCCCCTTTATCTATTTGACACCACTATTGTTTCAAATGGTCTCCTGTAGCCACTTGGTTTCCCAATTTTGACCTCATGAATCACAAACAACTTTCTAGGAATAGGACAAATATTTTATCAGGAGTAGACAGTAGGTGTTGGAGTTTTCTGAACCTTTGATGCTTCTTGATTAGGGGGCTTCACGGTTCGTTAATTTCTTTTTGGCAAAGTCATATAGTTAACATGGTAATTCAAGGTCTGTGATATGGGGGGTATTTCAATCCTGGGTGTGGAGGAAATGATTACAGGCCAAGACTCCCATTGGAACAACCACAAGGAAGCCAGGGGGCTCATGGATCGATAACAAGCTAATTCAGAAAGGTACAATAAACCTATGACAGATGTAAGGAAGAAAGGCCTTGTGGCAATATGTTATGATTATTGTTGTTGTTATTATTACTATTATTATTATATTTTAGAATTATATGATGAAAAAATAAACATTAGCAAGTTTTTCATGCTATAAACAATGGTGCACTGGTCAGAAGCCAAAGTCTGACAAAGCTCCCAGGTTGAAAAGGATTTCTTTGAGGCCGTCTTCCTGGTATAATTATTCCAGGTTCAGAGCAACCAGATCTGGAGTGTTGTAAAACTCAACACAATGAACTTGACAGACAGCCAGATTTCTGTTTTCAGCCAGTTTAGGGTTACTATAATCTCATTATTATGCTTGAAAGACGACAAGTAATAGAATCTCAGGTAGCCGTTCTGTCTTTACTCAGCCGCATCTTCTCTTTTATGCCGATTTCCCTTGATTACCTGAACTAGTGGGGCTCAGTTTTCAACCACTTATCCTCCAGAAATAATCATCTGATCAGCCTGACAAGGTTCTCACTGCCATCATTGGTTTTAATGGGTCAAGCATTAAATTAACCCTTTACCCACATCCCCTGGAGAGTCCCAAACTTATTAAAAAGCAATTTACTTTTCCATCATTATTAACTTGGCAATGAAGGAAGAGCTAGGAAGACAGATCTGCTGGTTCTCTCCCATCCTTCATGTCTGACCTCAGCAATCTTGGCTACTCTTAAACTACACAAAGGAAGACCCTGTGTTGCTGAAAAAGATGTCTTCTATTTTGGTTGCCTTGATTTGAAATAATGTCACTGAATTCATGTGGAGATTTTTACATTCTTTTTTTAAGACAACACGATTAAATTTCACAAAGGTTGGAGGAATTATTAATTGTACTTTATGGAAAAACACACCTATTAGGAATATGACTCATATGGGCCTCAAACTCTGATGAGTGGTTCAGATAAGACAGTATTTCCTCCAGCTTTGCCCCTCTCCATACCAATTTACAGTTTATAATTCTGAATAAAAGAGGGTCTATATATTTTATATTGAAGGAAACCAAGGCATCAGGGACATTCTATCTACTTTTATGTTAAGATCAAAGCAAACACCCCCCAAACACTAGATAGATGCTATAAATTATGAATTAAAAAAGATTGTGGTTATTTTGCTATTCAGTTGCGCCTGATGTTTTGTGACCCCGTTTGGGTTTTTTTTTTTTTTTTTTTTTTGGCAAATATACTGAACTGGTTTTCCATTTCCTTCTCCAGTTCATATTAGAATTAGAAAACAGAAAAACATGATCAAGTGAGGCTGGATTTGAACACAGGTCTTTTGCACCACCTGACTTTCCTAATGGGTATGATATATTTGGAAAAGACTCCATCAGTTTTTGATTAACATTTACTTTCACTTTTCTATAACCTCACAAAGTGACTGCCAACAGCCAATGAAATTTTAGACAGTTGTCTATATTTGCTCAAAGAGAGGTCAATTTTGTCATTGACAGATTGTCTTTAAACTTACTACAATCAATTAATTTTTTGTTCAATTAATCTGGGAAGGAATGGCTGAATTAATTAAATTATCTTGTAACCATGTGAATAAATCAAAGATCATAAATTCAGAGTTAGACAAGTAAAAAAAATCATATATCTAGACTTCAGAGATCATCTGGTCCAATCCTACATTTTGCAGGTGAGGAAATTTTAAACCCAAAAGATAAAGTGATTTACCCAAGATCACACAGGCAATAAATAAAAAAATAAATTGACAGAGCTTCAAGGATCCCTACATATATCATTAACTGTAGATATAAAGTATTACATACTCCCTTAGTCACAGAACTTACACCAGATGAGTTTTGTTTTTGTATGTATAAAGGAAAGAAATATAGGAGAGGAGGGTAATGGCTGTGATGATACAAATTGTAGCAAAACTTTTTGCCAAAACATAAAATACCCCAAATTTTTGACCTGATTTATTTAGACCTGAATAACACAGAGTAATAATGAGCAATTTACCACTGGTTGCTGTTAGCTGGACCAAGAGGAATAAATTTTCCCCCATATGAAATAATCATTTTAATATAATCATAAGAAAAGAAGAAAAAATTAATCACACAAAAATGCCAGATAATGTTTCCAGAGTCATTTGCCTCCTTGTCATTACTGGTCAGTTTTCTGGTGAAAAGCAGTGGGAAGTCCTTCACCTTGTTACTGTAATGCCTTTCTTTCAGCTGAATATTAATATGGAGAATGAGAAGCAGATGAGCTAATGCCAAAAGAGAAATTATTAGAAAGAACAATAGTTCTGCAGCTGCTTAGTACTTCTCAAGGAAGAAGAGGTATACACAAATGAACCTGCAGAAAACAAATATTCATGACTGCTACCTGCATTATTCTGATGAAGAAATCAGGCAAAGAAATGCTTTTTTTTTCCTTTTGAGAAACTTTACAAGGTCATACAAGGGAGAGGTGGAGCTAGAAATAGATTCAAGCTGCTGACTACCAGCCTGGTCTTGTATTCCTTTGGGAATTCCACATTCTGAGAGAAAGTTTAATGGTGCCTAAAGAATACAAATGTAAACCTTCAGTAAGTTGTAAGCTTTAAAAATTCTGATATTCTGCTTATAAAATTTGTATATATTATTCCTTTCTTTAATAACTTCATGACTTGTTTGCGGGGGGCTTCTCTTTTCCCTAAGATAGATCATAGGTATTACACATCTTGGTAACTGTTCATCAGATGTATCCTCCATTCCATCCCAACTGTACCCTGAATGCATCAATCTCCTTGCTGACACTAGGAGACTGGTCCTCAAATCGCAGACATACAGTTCAACACAGGAATAAGTATTTAGAGCTTTCCAGGTTAATAGGAACTGCCACAACATGAAGAATTTGGGCTCCCCTCTCCACATGATGAAGGACAGTCATAGGGAATCTCTTTTCCTTTAAAGTCTCAATTTAAGCACAATCTTCTACCAGTGCCTGCCCTCCTTCCCTAACTACCTTGTATTTATTTTGCATTATTTATTCTGCTTATACTCAAATATATATAATATTTATTTATACAATATACATATATACATATGTTAAAATATAAGCTACTTAAAAGTAAAGATTTCTTTCATTTTTATAAATTTGTGTTCCCAGTATCTGGCATATAAGTAGGTACTTAATTTTTATTGGTTGATCTTACTCTCTAATCAAGTAATTACTTAATAGCTATTATGCTTGTTATGGAGGCAAAATAGCTACAGAGTTGGTCTAGGATTCAGAAAGACCTAGATTCTAATCTCTTCCCTGATACATACTGACTTTGTAACCTGGGCAAGTCACTTAACCTCTTCTCTAAGACTATACATTATCAAACAGTTGTCAGTCTGCATTGACATCAAAGATATCAAAGGTCTGGTCCAAAAGAAATTTCATTAAATGAAAAAGGTAGATATGGGAATCGTTTCTCAGATGAGAAGTCACTGGATAGCAGTACTCTGTTTACTAGTGGGTCTAATCATGTTCTGCTATGAGTACAGTTTAATCATTGCCTCTGTCTAACTGAAATACCTCTCAAGTCACCAACCACTTTTCAGCTTAATTTCTCAGCCAGCAAAATGGAGTCATTACCGGTCCTACCCCACCCCCCAAGAACTATAAGGAGATTGGAAGCAAAATCACAGCAATACTAACAGTGGAAGGAGCAGTTAAAAAAAAGCTGGTCCATAACTGAAGCATAATTTCCATATACTACCTCCCTGCTCATTCCCTTGAAGATCTCCAGGTTAAGGAAAATAAGAATTTTATCAATGCAACTTTTGTACTGTTTCAATCATTAGACAGAATTTCTTTGACTAGAGCCAAAAAGTTAATTTTTTGGTAATTTCTGAATTAATTGCTTTTGCCCTCCTGAACCAAGTAGATTGTTTATTCTCTTTTTCATTTAATTATCCTTCAGATATTTGAAGATAACTTTTATGGGTTCCCTCCCCTGTTTTCCTTCTCTTCTATCGATTCTACATTTTCAATTCCTTCAGGTAATTATTTTGTCATGATTTTAAAAGTATATCAACTTATTCAGGATAAAGACACCTACAAATCAAAAGACTTTACATTGAGAAAAACATTGAAATAATCATCTCTATTTATTTTAGAGGAAGTTTCCTCTTTTTTTCTCTCTCTCTTCCTCCTGTTCCTCCTTCTCCTCTTCCTTCCCCTCCCCTTCTCCTTCTCCTTCCCCTTCCCCTTCCTCCTCCTCCTCTTCTTTTCTTCTTCTTCTTCTTCTCTCCTTGTTCTT
Source organism: Macrotis lagotis (assembly GCF_037893015.1). Lineage (NCBI taxonomy): Eukaryota > Metazoa > Chordata > Mammalia > Peramelemorphia > Peramelidae > Macrotis > Macrotis lagotis. Next base: position 183,751,390 of record NC_133663.1, read on the forward strand.
CTCTTCTTCTTCTTCTTCTTCTTCTTCTTCTTCTTCTTCTTCTTCCTCCTCCTCCTCCTCCTTCTCCTCCTCCTTCTCCTTCTTTTCCTCTTCCATCTCCTCCTACTTTTTTAAAGTCTACTGTGATTCCCAGCTATCAAGATATGACAACAAGGTGGTGCAACAGGTCTGTAGTTACAAAGACCCAAGTTCAATTACTTTGGCTATATGATCCTGGACAAGTGCCCTAGTTTTCTCACTTTAAAAATGGGGATAATAATAGCATTATATACCTAGCATTATCACAAGGAAAAAATAAATTAATAATTGTAAACTGTTTAACATGGCATCTGGTACATAGTACTTTATATCTGCTCATTATTATTGTTAATTATAATAAAGTGCTGGTGTGGTCTAAGGGGTTTGGGAGTAGGGAGATCATTCACAAAGGTGGAGAATGAATCATAGATGGCATAGTGAGCAATAAAATTTTTGTTTTCATTTTGAGTCTTTTTCTCTTCCTTCCCCACCTTCCATCCCTTAAAGTTATAACTAGTAGAATAAAAAGCATCTGTTTTAAGGGAATCAGAAGGAATCAGAGTCCAGTATGAATGCTAAAGGAAACATAGTCTTTCCATTTCTCTTCTGTGCCACAGAAGAGATTTATTTTAATAGATGAAGAAAAACAGCTGCCTGTCATGAAAAATAAAATGTAGCGACTTCTCCTTTAAATAAAGCTCTCATCCTTCAGTCACTCACAGAGTCAAGACAACCTCCCAAATTTTAGGGTAGATGGGGATGTTTTTATATGCTTTCACTTGGGTATGTGTATTTGGTATTCATTAGAGGTTTTGAGCTGGCCTTTCAGGATAAGCATCTCCTATTAACAAACTTCCACCCTGACAGTTTATTTTCTCTTGATGGAGAGAAATTGCATCTATACAGATGTAAAACTTGTTTGGGTGTCATTGAATTTATATACTCAGATTCTCATATTTGCTCATATATTATACAAATCTGAGAATGATGCCAATTAAAAAACATCTAAGCAACTGGTCTTTTGAAGAAATTTGGTGAAATAGAGATATGCCTCTTTTTAAGAAAATCCAAAATGTAAAAAAAAAAAATCCAGCTTTACAAAACAGTAAAATAATGGGTCTGTTATTAGCGTTACAAAAGAATTCATTTTACAAAAGAATTCATCCTGGCATTCCTTTAAATAGCACTTCCCCTAATGTATTTAAATATGTGCTTAGAGATCATTAACTAATTAGGGAGCTCAAAGTAAAGTTCTAGAAGCTGTTTTGAATTGAATATCAATCAGAAATGGAAGAACTCTGAGTCCTAACCTCTAAAGTTTGTAGTGAGAAAAGTATTTTGTAAGCCTTAAAGTGCTCTTCTTACAAGGAATCAATGTAGAATTCATAAGGTACTGCATTTGGAGACAGAGCTTTGTTGTTATTGTTCAGTCATTTCAGTCTGTCCAATTTTTCCTAACTCCTTTAGTGAGATTTTCTTTTGGGGTGGGGGAGAAACATGCTAGAGTGACTCTATTTCCTTCCTCAGATTACTTTATAGATGAGGAAACTGTGATAAACAGGGTTAAGTGACTTGCCCAGGGTAACACAGCTAGTTAGTGTCTGAGGCCAGATTTTTGAACTCTGGAAAGATGAATCTTCCTGATTCCATTGTAACCACAATACAGGTTGCAAACCCCAACTCTGCTACCCATGTGACCATAAATAAGTGCCTTCCCAGGTATTCATCTTTTGTTGTTGTTAAATCATTTTGGTCTGTTCAAGTCTTCTGAACTCCATTTGTGGGATTTGGGAGGACAAAGATAGTGGAGAATCTTCATCTGAAAAATGATAAGACTACATTAGATGACCATTGTCCCTTTCAGTTCTAAATCTATAATTCTTTGACAAGCCATTAACTTCCCTGAGCCTGTTTGCTCACCTGTAAAATAAGGATAATATGTTTTAAGGGGATAAAAACACAGGTCCAAAAACTCCACCACCACCCAAGTATTGACTTCACAAGATTTCTGTGAGGCTTAAATGAAATAATTTAGGATTTTGGAAACTTTAAAACCTTATATAAATATCATAATCTTTCTTTTTGAAAAATATATAAATCTAATCCAATTGATTCTAATAGCAATAACAACAAAACAACAATATAAATGGCAGCTGCTGCTATTATTATTGTTTTGTTATTATTTGAAGCAGTTAGATTAGATTTCCCTATTTTTCTTTTTTATTTTATTTATTTATTTTGAATTTTACAAATTTTTCCCTAATCTCACTTCCCTCTCTCCCCACCCCCACAGAAGAAGTCTGTTATTCTTTATATTGTTTACATGGTATACATTGATTTAAGTTGAATGTGATGAGAGAGAAATCATATCCTTAAGGAAAAAAATAAAGTATAAAAGATAGCAAAATTACACAATAAGATATCGGGTTATTTTTAAATTAAAGGTAATAGTCTTTGGTCTTTGTTCAAACTCCACAATTCTTTCTCTGGTTATAGATGGTATTCTCCAACACAGATATCCCAAAATTGTGTCTGATTGCTACACTGATGGAATGAGCAAGTCCATCAAGGTTGATGATCATCACCCCCATGTTGCTGTTAGGATGTACAATGTTCTTCTGGTTCTGCTCATCTCACTCAGCATCAGTTCATGCAATAGATTTCCCTATTTTTAAGAACATGTCTTATGCATAAAATGAACCCCCTCTTATTTGTATTATTTCGTGGTCTTTTAGGAATGAGGTAAACATATGCAGAAGTATTCCAAGTTACCTGCACTACCCTGAGAAGTGATACCTTTGAAGTCTAGTTCAACACTGTCTACTACTCCATTTCCAGTCCCCCAGGTGAGCTATTATCCCAGGGAAGCAGTAGTCTTCCCTCCCTTGAAAATAATATCATCTAGAGACTTTATTTCTAAGTCCCAAACTGATGTTAATTATGTTTTTTATGATGTTTCTGGTGCATAGGCTTCTGTGTGATTCAAAATTGTATTTCTTAGAGACTTGAGATAACTCTTCAAAATAAAGTATTTATAAATTGTATTAACAATTATTGTGATCCAAATTACCTATGCTAATAAAACTTTGCATTTTGAGTTAGTTCTAATTACTCATTCACTGCTGAATACATTGAAAAATTGATATGAAGAATCTTGTACAACTCTTAAAAATGGGATAGAAGCAATGATTCACATGTAATTCTGATCAAAGACATGAAAGACAAACTGAGCTCACAAAATCTCTCCACCCAGCATGGATCACATAAAGATCACATAATATTAGTTTTGCAAGGGATTTGAATGATCAACTAATCTAACATTCATTTCACAAGGCAAGAAATGGAACTCAAGAGGTCAATTAGTAGGTAATTAATAGTATTAATGGCAACTGAAATTTATATATCATTTTAAAATTTACAAAGGGTTTTACATATAATTTATTATATCATTATCTATAGTATTCCAACAGTTAGTTATTTTTATTATATCTGCTAAAAATAGAGTTCCCAAGTAGAGAATCTTTCAAGTGTGTGCCTTAAAATGCAAAAGGTTTAGTAATCATCTCCTATAAAACCCCATCTTATAACATTGACTCTCAGCTCACTCTTCAACTCTGATTCTCAGCAGGTCAGGTTCCTTAGAACCTACTTGTTCTTTTCAGGGTTCGAGGCACAACCTTGAAAGGGAAGGAAAGCTACTTGGGACTCTCTTTTGACTGGATACTCTCATTGTTGAAATTCACTATATAAAATTTAGAATTTCTATTTTTTTTGCTTTTCTCTTACATTTCAGTGTTATTCTAGAGTATTTCAGCATCTATTTTATATAAGTATATAATGCAACATAAATACCCACTCTGACTCCAAGCCCAGCACTGTAACCAATGTACTCCAGGGAATATTGGAGGTTATTTAATCCCAAGGATTTTTTTGTATGTGTCTGAATCCCTTTGGAAAGTCTGAAGCCTATAGATCTCTTTGAAGAATGTTTTTAAATAAATTTTAAAAATATATAGGATTGCATCTATCTATCCATATGTATTCACATGTGTATGTATATATGCGAATATATGTGGTTTGCAATGTGTGAATACATTTATGTGCTTATATGTAGTTTATGAACTCCAGGTGAACACCTGAATTCTAACCAATGCCCCTCAAGTGACTGATAAGAAAATTGAGACCGAGGAGAAGTGATTTGTCCCAAGTCAAACAGGCAGAAAACAGGAGAATTTGATTTTAGAAGTCAGTTCTCTGACCCTTACATCCAATGGTCTTTCCATTAAATCGCAGTGTTTCCCAAGGAAAAAAATCTTTTGTGCTTTATTGAAAAGTGAAGGAAAGCTTGGACAAGGAAAAGGACTTTATTCCTTTGGGAATGAATACAGATACAGAACAAACAGTACAATTGATGTTTTGGAAACAAGGTAGACATAATAAAAGAACTGTCAAAGCAGACAAGTTATTTAGGTCATTTAAGTAAAAAAATAAGGACCTCTATAGAAGTAGAGTTGTAAGAAAATCTGTATGGAGAAATTGAAAAGAGGAATAGAATATGGATGTGCATGTAAGTAATGATCATGTTGATTTCTATTTTCTATCACTAGACTATAATTGAAATGATATTAAAAAATAAAATGATCAAAAGAACAGTAGTGGAATATTCTTTCATGTTACATGAAAATCTGATTTTTTAAAAGAAGAAAAAAGAATTTTAGAGTTGAACAGGGTGCTGCAGGAAGAATGCTTAAGTCTTAGGACTTGAGTCTGAATCCTGTCTCTTTTTATTACCTTTTGACCTTGGGCATATTGCTTTAACTAAATGGGACTTGTTTTCTTCATCTGAAAAACAAGGGGATTTGAATAGGTCACTTCTCTTAGACATTTGAAATTGTCCCTCTAATATTCTCCTTTTTCAGATAAGAGATGAGAAATAATTTTACCTAGGGTTACAAAGCTACTTAATAATGGAGCTTTGCCTAGAACCTTGGTTTCCTGATTCCCAATTTGGTACTCCTTTTGGAGCAGGATGACTCATATAATTGAGTCATACATGCTCTCAGATTTTTTACTACAGAATAATGCATATATTTTTGGATGAATCAGTGAGTGTCTCTACCACTTGGCTCTACCTAACTTAATTTCTTGGAGCTTCTCTTTACTCAACTGTAAAATGAAACAGTTAGAATTGATGATCCTTGAGATCTCTTTCACTTCAAAATCAATGATCCCATGATCTTTCAAATGAAAAGTGAAAAATAAAAATGAAAACTGCCTATATATAATCACAAAGCTAGTTACAATAATGAAAAGTGGCTACAGCAAAGGAAGAGTATTTAGTATAAATATTCTTGTAGAGAACTTTGAAAAATTTGGGGTTTGAGGATACTTTAACTTCATAACTCAGGACTCAATTATATATGATTTCTTATTGATATAAGAATGTTCACTCAGTTCTTGATGCCTGAAGGACAGGCTTATCAAGAGCTTGGGGTAGGATAGATTCTTTTTCTGTCTCTGTCTTTGAGAAAGGACACATACAGTTTAGACTCTCTTCAAGGAAAGGCCTTTGAAGGGACAGTAAGTCTTCAGGAAGAACCAGAGTCTTTAGGGAATTTCCCTTTTTATGATATTGAGAACTGTCTCCTTTACTTGTTTGTTTGGGGTCTTTTTTAGGTTTTTGCAAGGCAAACAGGGTTAAGTGGCTTGCCCAAGGCCACACAGCTAGGTAATTATTAAGTGTCTGAGACCGTATTTGAACCCAGGTACTCCTGACTCCAGGGCCTGTGCTTTATCCTCTACACCACCTAGCCTCCCCTGTCTCCTTTACTTGTGCTGAAATATCTTGTTCCCAGAGAGAGAAAGCTCATTCACTCTATATTATCTGATATAATCTATTTAACTCTCTCTAATTGTGTATCATCTGCAAATCTGATAATAAAATTATTTAATCTATATAACACCTCTGATTTTTATTTCATATATATTTAGATTTATTAACTTTTCAATGTCTTTGATGGTCTTTGGGTAACTAGTATTTGATAGGAAGAGAGTGAAGCCTTCAGAGATAGCTTGGGTCATCCTTCCCCATCATGGGGAAAAAAATAGCTTTTGTGCTTAAAATTACTCTAAAATGCAAATTAAAGCATCTCTAAGATACCACCTCTCACCTCTCAGATTGGCCAATATGACCAGAAAGGACAATGATCAATGTTGGAAGGGATGTGGAAAATCTGGGACACTAATACATTGTTGGTGAAGCTGTGAATTCATCCAACCTTTCTGAAGAGCAATTTGGGATTATGCCCAAAGGGCAACAAAAATGTGCAGACCCTTTGATCCATCAATACCACTACTGGATCTATACCCTGTACAAAAATATTTATAGCAGCACTGTTTGCGGTGGCAAAAATTGGAAATTAAGTGAATATCCTTCATTTGGGGAATGGCTTAACAAACTATGGCATATGTATGTCATGGAAGACTATTGTTCTATTACAAACCAGGAGGGATGGGAATTCAGGGAAGCCTGGAGAGATTTGCATGAACTGATGCTGGGTGAGATGAGCAGAACCAGAAAAACACTGTACATCCTAACAGCAACATAGGGGCAATGATCAACCTTGATGGACTTGCTCATTCCATCAGTGCAGCAATCAGGCACAATTTTGGGCTATCTGCAATGGAGAATACCATCTGTATCCAGAGAAAGAATTATGGCCTTTGAACAAAGTTAATTACCATCAAATTAGGGGGGGGGAAGTTATATTATTATGTAATTTTACTATCTCATACTTTATTTTAATTCCTTAATACAATTTCTCTGTCATCACATTCAACTGAGATCAATGTACAACATGGAATCACTGTAAAGACTAACCCAATGCCTTCTTTGGGGGATGGGGGGAGGGAAGCAGGAATAGGAGAAAATTTGTAAAACTCAAAATAAATAAAATCTTTATTAAAAATTATTTACTCTAGACTAACAATATTTTGGGAAACTGATAGATATAATTCTAATCGTGTCCCTTTCTTTGAAGACAGTAAAGTAAGCCAACCTCACATCTCCCATCTTCTGCTCTATGCCTGGCAAGAATCAAAGTCTCCCTTGGAGAGGGGCGGAGAAGACTAGAGATTCTTGTGTTCCTGTGAGCAGCATGGGCAGTGCACACACCTTACACCTCATTTGATACTCACAACCATGCTGTGGAGGAGGCAGAGAAGGTATTATTATCCCATTTTCCAGATGAGGAAACCCAGGACTAGAAACAATGACTGATGTGCCTAGTGTCTCCTAGTGACAGAGCTGGTTTTTAAATTCAAGTTTCCTGGCTTCAAGTGCTATGTATGTGTTACGACCCCTCAGCCACACTTTCCCTCTGGTGTGAGACAAAAAAGCAAAGCCAGCCATCTCATTCTTGGAATATAATCTAAAACTCACATTTGCAATTTATAATAACAATTTGATAGCATTTTGTGCTTTACATGAACCCATTTCACCCATATAATCACTCTGTGAATTAGGGAAGGGTTATACTTTATCTCTTTTATAAATGGGGAGATTGATGGACTGGGAGGTTAACTAATGCAAGATCTTATAACAAATTGTGTAAACTATAAATTTCTTCTTGATGCCATTCTATACTATCTTATTAAGCACAATTAACATGGTCCTTTATGTCTTAAATCCATCATCTTCAAATTTATAAATTTAAGGGTTTGTGAAACATTTTATTTGTAATATTCTGTCTCAGATATTTATTAGCTTTATAAGCCTGAGTAAATTGCTTCCACTTTGGAGCAGTTCTATTTATTAAGTCATGAAAACTACCTCATTGAAACTTTTATTCTTTGATTCTAGCTATTCACAAGCCTAATCTTTCTTTGACACATTAGCCTTTCAAGAACTTGAAGGCAGTTATCTTGGCTTTTTTTCTTCAATCTAAAGATCCCTAGTTATTGCAATTTATTCTCATATGATATAATTCCAATATCCTTTACCATTCTGGTCACTCTCCTCTGGATGCTGACTAAAATGTTCCCTAAAACAGTATACTCAGAATGGAGCATGGTATTCCAGATATAATCTGAACAGGGCTAAATACAGTGGGACTAACATTTTGCTTTCTTTTTACATACTTTGCCACTATTAATGGAGACAAAGATTATATTAAACTGTATTAATTGGTTGTCAAATCACACTGTTAACTTAAATTGAGCTTTCACTGTAATAAAATGCCTAGATCTCTTTTTCTCACAAGAGGTTATTTAGCCTTACATCCTGCACCCTATATTTATAGAATTGATTTTGAATCCCAAGAGCAGCACTTTATTATTTCTCTTTCTTAAGACATTTTATTTGACCTGGCTTATTGTTCTAGCTTATAAAGTCATAGAACATGTCAGCTATCCTTAGTTTTACATCACCTTCAAATTTCATAAATATGCCCTGTATACCTTCATCTAAGTTATTACTAGAACTGTCAAACAGAACAAGGTGAAGGACAAATCCTTCAGGTTCTCCACTAAAAACTTTCTCTATCATTTGGGGAATGGCTAAACAAATTGTGGTATATGTATGTTATGGAACACTATTGTTCTATTAGAAACCAGGAGGGATGGGAATTCAGAGAAGCCTGAAAGAATTTGCATGAACTGATGCCGAGCGAGATGAGCAGAACCAGAAAAACATTATACACCCTAACAACATGGGGTTGATGATCAACCTCAATGGACTTACTCATTTCATTAGTGCAACAATCAGAGACAATTTTAGGGTATCTGTAATGGAAAATACCTTCTGTATCCAAAGAAAGAATTATAGAATTTAAACAAAAACAAATGACTATTACCTTTAATTTTAAAAAAGGTATCTTATTATGTAATTTTGCTATCTCTTATATATTTTATTTTTTTCCTTAAGGATATGAGTTCTCTCTCAACACATTCAATTTTGACCAATGTATAGCATGGAAATAATGTAAAGACTATCAGACTGCCTTCTGTGGGGGGTGGGGGAGGGAAGCAAGATTGGGGGGAAACTTGAAAAATTGAAATACAATTAAAAAAAACTTTCTCTAGATTGAAATTCCATTGTTTACTATTTAGCAGGACTGAACATTCAGCCTGTCATAAATCCATATTTTTTAAAGTAGTCTAAGGGGATCTAGTAATCCCATGGAAAAGGAATTGGCATTAGTTTGTGTCCTTATCTGGATGAATCCATGGTTCATGGTGACGACTACTCCCCTTCCTAAATATCCTTTTAAATAATGTCTCGTAATATGGCCATGTGTCAAAATCCTTCTCAGTGGTCTGTTGCTCAAAGAATCTTCCCTCTGAAACTTTTGTGAATTGTTACATCATCCATTTTCAATTCTGTTTCAGCTCTTCCAATGACAAGGCAACCATCATTTCTTATAGTTCTTTCTGGGATGTAGTTTATCCTGGCCTGTTGACTTGAACTCATTGGAGTATACTAAATATTCTCTTCTAATATCACTAATTTTGAATCTCAACATTTTGTTAATCATTTCTGGTCTACCCTTCCAAATCGTAGTCATTCTTCCCCAAATAATTATAGTAGCTAACATTTATATAACACTTTAAGGTTTCCAATGAATTGTAATTTTAAAGGACCTCAGACACTTAATAATTACCTAGTTGTGTGATCTTGGGCAAGCCTTGCAAAATTAAAAAAAAAGAATTGTAATTTGAATCTCACAATAAACCTGTGAATTAGGTACTATGGTCAATATTATTCTCATGCTATTATTAAGATGATTAGTCACATCCAACCCTTCATGGCTCTATTTGAGATTGTCTTGGCAAAGACACTGGAGTGATTTGCCATTTCCTTCTCTTGCTCAATTTGTAGATGATGAACTGAAGCAAACAAGGTTATGGGCCTTGCTCAGGATCATATAGTTAGTGAGTATCAGAAGTTGGATTTGAACTCAAGTCTTTCTGACTCCAGGGCTGACTCTCTTTCCATTATGCTATCTTTAGCTGCTCCATTTTAATAATATGCAAACTTAAACTTGCAGAGTTTAAGTAATTTGCCTGGGATCACATGGTAAGGAAATGTCATAGTTGGAATGTAAAGGTCTACCTGACTCTAAATCCACTATATGATGATGCCTCTCATTATTACTTATCATTAATAATAAATACATATTTTCACTAAAACCTTCAACAGCATAGGAACTTGAATGAACGTATGTGGCATTTAAAATTATTTTATGCACATTATAAAGCTATTCCATCTAATTTATAAGAAGAGTGCACATAAAACAGGTCACAACATAATTAACTGAAAAATGATTTCTGGCATAAGCTGATTTTCCACATACATTTCTATAGTTGTTCAGTTTTGACAAAGATATTTTTTCCTCTTAGTTCACAGAAAGAAAAGGAATCTCTACTTAACCTCCATAATATGAGGCTAAAATTTTACTAAGCAATAAAAGGTAATATTTCAAAAAACATAGTGATATTACCTTTTATTGCTTAGTAAAATTTTAGCCTCATATTAGAGAAGCTGAAATACAAAGTTTGGGAATGCAATTCCATCAGATAACTTCAAAGCAAATCCAGAACTTGCAAGCTAGTTGTATTCCCTATGATTTTCCTGCTCAGATGCTGACATGGTATCTTTTCTGTTTTCTTTACTATATCTAATATTCTGTAGATATGTCATACCTACCTATCTACCATATTTTGAGCTAAAAGTAAAGAAACATTTATTAAGCACATTATAAAACCATTCCATCTAATTTATGAGAAGAGTTCACTTAAATGCAGAGGCTACAAATACAAGCAAAAAGAAAATTTCTGACTTCAAAGAGTTTACATTCTAAAGGAGGAAAATTACATATTAAAGGAAACTAAAAAGTAATGAAGGTTGGGATGGGGGGAGGGAAAAACTATCTGCATAGGGACATGGTAGTGAGGTCTGGTCTGATTCCTTTCTCAAAATGGAAATTCTGGGAGGAGCTCAATAGTGAAATAAATGGGTGGAGGAAGAAGGTACCTGAAGCATTGTGGCAAAGTCTGTATTTAGGCAAAATTAGAGTGGAATAATTTAAAACTCTTTCTTTTTTGTCCATTATCACTGTCCCATTCACTTGGAGAACGTATTTAAAAATACTTTTTCTTGTTCTTGGATTTCAGTATGAGAGAAATGACTATCTCATCTTAATAACCAATAACTATTGGAGAGTTCTAGGAATTTTTAATTCTCCTATTTCCTCATTTAGAAATCAACTCTTTGGGGGGCAGCTAGGTGGCACAGTGGATAGAGCACCGGCCCTGGAGTCAGGAGGACCTGAGTTCAAATGCGGCCTCAGACACTTAGTAATTACCTAGCTGTGTGGTCTTGGGCAAGTCACTTAACCCCATTTGCCTTGCAAAAGCCTAAAAAAAAAAAGAAATCAACCCTTTGTACTCCTACTACTATTGCTACTACTACAGCTACTAGCACTTCTATTTACTACTACTACTACTACTGCTGCTGCTGCTGCTGCTGCTACTACTACTACTACTACTACTACTACTACTACTACTGAATTGCTAATAATGAGATTGCATAAATTTTCTCCTCAACATTCTTCACACCCAACCCAACTGGGAGAGTTTGGGTTTGATCAAAAGGTAAATAGATTTTAGTTTAGGGGAAATCCAGCCAATTTTATTCCATTCAGATAGGTCTGAATGGAGGTGGACCCCCTTTGTCTACACAAGGGTGGTTAAGTTATTTCCCTCCCACCCCCTAGCCCTCATTAGAATTGACGCTCTTCTCAGTATAGTATTTATTCTTCTCATTAATTGTTAACCAATCAGAGTTGATTGCCACCTATCAGGAACACCCACTCTTCCTAGAACATATGAGTCTCAAAAAGCTTCCATGATCTATCTTTGGTTCACAATAGATGACCAGATGACCAATCCTTTTATTAATTATTCATTAGTTAGTTTAATAAAATGATTAATTGCCCAGAAATTATCTCTTGAACTTTTTATATGTTAAATATATAAACTTTAGCTGTAGTGGATATATGACTGCACCATGATTTAATGTCCATCCTCAGTTACATACCTTATTTCTATCTGCAATGCACTGTTTAAAAAAAATAAAAAAACATGTTGGTTAATAAATTCCCTGTGCATCCCCATTGATTTCTTTAAACAGTTTCCCATGTGGTTGTTAAGGTTAACTATATCACCATCTTTTGAGTTTGTGTCTGGAATTTCTCTCTAGAGAGCTTATCATCCATTGTAGACTTATTTCCCTTATATAATTTAGAGTTATGGTATCCTACCTATCTTTTCTTTATAGCCTTTGAAATGCATTTTCTTCATGACCAATCAAAGGATAGAAAGGATCAGAGAAGATATAATGAAAATTTTGTTATATAAAATATATATTGTAAATTTATATTACATTCATATTTATAAATTTGTTATAAATATGCATTTAGATAACACAAATATGGAAATATATGAAATTATATCAAATTGAAAAATTTTTTCCCAAACAAAATCAAAGTTAAAATTAGAAGGTAAGTCAGTACCTGGGAAAAATCTTTCCAGCAAATTTCTCTGATAAAGGACTCATTTCCAATACATATTGAGAACTGATTTAAATTTAAAAGAGTGAGAACTATTATCCAAATTGAAAGTGTTCAAAAGATATAAACAGGTATTTTTAGGAGAAATTTAAAATATCAATATCTATATGAAAATCTTTTTTTTAATAATTAATTCTTATAGAAATGCACTTTAAAATAACCCTGAGATTCTGCTTCGTACCCATCAGATTAGCAAAGTTGACAATAAAAAATAATTAGAATATCTGGTGGGGACATAATCACATTAATACTCTGTTGGTGGAGCTCTGGATTGTCCCAACCATTGTAGGAAGCAATTTGGCAACATGACCCCTAAAAATGACTAAACCGTGCATACATCTTGACTCAATAATACCACTAGTAGATTTATATATACAAAGAGATCAAAAAAGGGGGAAAGATTCATATATATCCAAAAAAAAGCTTTATAGTAGCCCTTTGTGTGATAAAGGGCTGAAAGTTAAGTGGGTACCTATCAATTGGATAACGTATCGCATAAGAATATAATCCAATACTCTTATTCTTTAATAAAAGATGAAGAGGACAGTTTCTAAGAAATTTAGTTAAGAATTATATGAATGGATACATAGGTCAGTCAGTGGAACAGAAGAACAATTAAAAAGGCAAACAATTCTGAAAGTCTTAAGAACTCTGATAAATACAGTGACAACTACAATTCCAGAGGATGCATGATGAAGCATGCTACCCACCTCCTAACAGCAAGACAATGCACTCAGGGTACAGATCAAGAGTTTTATATTTTTGGTTTTGTTTGTTTTTTTGACATGGGCAATATAGGAATTGATTTTGTTTGACTATGCATCTGTGTTTTTACAAAGGTTTTCTTTTTTTATTCTTTCTCATTGTAGAAATGGGAGGAAAAATGGGAGGGAGAGAAAATGTATTTTTGTTCACTGAAAAGAAAAATTAGATTAAAAGAGGAATGTGCTTTCTTCAAACCTGAAGCACCCATTATACCATAGCTGGCATTTCCTTTCTTGACTCTCTGTGCTCAATGTTTACCTTTCAGCAGTTTAAGAAGTAATAACATAAAAAATCAGGTTTCTTCTTTGTTTTGAAATTTAATTACTTCTATAGTTTAACAATCATTCTTTATGGATTATTTTCATTATTTTTAGTTGCATGAAAGCTGACAAGTTGAATATTCAGATTTAAGATTATAATTGTGTGTATATGTATACCTATTTTAGGAGTTCTCATATATTTATCTTATATTCTTTTCATCATTACCTTGATGAAAATTTCCTGAAACAATTATTCATTCAGCAATTTTTTTTTAATAATGACTACTTGCATGATGTGCAAAACATTTGATAATTTTAAGATGTTAGTTTTTCCTTCCTAATAATATTATTGAAGTCTCTATTATATTTCTAGCTAGCTCTTTTCTTAGAAGTAGAACAATCAAAATACATCATTCTCTCTGTCTCTGTCTCTGTCTCTGTCTCTGTTTCTCTCTCTCTCTCTCTCTCTCTCTCTCTGTCTCTCTCTCTCTGTCTCTCTCCCTTTCTCTCTGGAGTATATACTTTCAGTTCTCCCTCTCTTACTAACCTTTTTTTAGCTAGTTATACCCCACATCTCTCTGATGACATCTTTTATACTCTATCTCTCATTACTTTTTTCTGATGTATTATAGTCTATTCATGCCTATCATATACCTCTCCATTGTCCATGTGCTCCGTTGGTATCCTTGAAATAATATCTAGAGAAACAGGAATGTTACCAACATGATGTGAGTAATAAATTTTTCCTCCTTCAAGCAGATTTGGAAGAGTTTTGCATTTATGCCGTAACCTGTTTTCATTTTTGAAAATATATGGAAGACTTATGAGAAGACATGGACAAGAATCTTACTGGAGGCCTGGATGGATAATTATCTGCAATCCACATTGATGGCATGATCTTTCAAAAATGTATTATCAAAGAAGATCAGTACATATTAATTTATGTGTATGAATGTATCTTTCTCTTTTTCCCAAATTTCATGAACAGTGATGCTACTTCTTGACTCAGTTAAACTCAGTTATCAGAAATCCTCAACTTTCTCTAATGTCTCTAATGTCCTTGATTCCATCTAGCTTCATTGGTTTTCAAGAGTATAAGTAAGCCATCGATTAGGATTGCATAGAACTACAAGATTTTTCAGACTTAGTGATGATAATTCTTTTAAGAAATTAGAAAGAAAGAAATTGAGAATTTTGATACTCTACCATTTCAATTAATTTTTTATAATAATATCCTTCCAGACTCTGCACAAAATCAACTCCAATTTGAAAGATTTGTGTGTGTGTGTGTGTGTGTGTGTGTGTGTGTTTGTTGTTATTGTTTTATTGATACTCCTTTGGTGACTTTTATGTCTCAAAATGAGGAAAACTTATCCTGGAGATAGCTTTGAACAAAATCACTAACTCACCTGAAATGAGGATTGATATTCCTTAGCAGCTGTCTTTCCCTTTCTAGAATATTAAATACTGCCACTGAGATGTCAGACTCAATGGATAGGCCAGTGACTTTTCACCTTTAAAACTTGGGTTTCCATGGCAACGAGAACACTTTTCCCCCTAGATGGTCAAACTGTAGTTAAAAGAAAGCAGGCAATAGTTAAACTTTAGATGTGAAAACATACTCAACTGAAGATTCATCCCAGTTTAGCTACTATAACGAAAAGCATGACATTAGAGTTTTTTTGACCTGGAATTAGGCCTAGTGAAAATGAAAGATGTATGCTTCAAGTGTTCAATGGTTCAAGTCATAATATTTGAATCTCACTTTTGTTCCACAAAAAATAAATGCTTGGGTAATGTTAAGAATTGGATGTGGATATGGAATTGGGACTCTCCACACACTGGAATTCACAATCCTCAATATAACATTTCCCCAAATCTAAAGTTTGTTAGGAAAATAAGGAGTCTCTTCTCAGTCCCAAATCCACTATCCTGTCTTTTTGTTTAATATATTTAATTACTTTGGTAGAGGGATCCAGCTGAAATAAAAGATTTATAGATCCCTATTTTTCATAGTCGAAGGGAAAGTGATCTGTTTGTGGGAGTTTTATATATATATATATATATTTTTTTTTTTCCAGGCACTTTTCTGAGACACCCCAACCCCCCTTGGCTGCTGACTGTAAAATAAGAAAACTATTACCCAGCTGGGGTAACAATGGGCTCCCACAGTGCTTTTCTGCTCAGCCCGCAGCTGCCAGTGAAAGTGGAAACTACAGCAGCGGGATCACATTCTTTCCTTACAGCCTGTTTCTATGGGCAAGGAGCCCTCCCACTGCTTCAATGTATTTTCTATGCAAAACTGCAGAAGAAGTGACATTTTAAAAGTTTTGACCTTTGTTTTTTTTTGCATGAACCAAGGCATACATTTTTTAAACCCTCTGACAGGGTGTCTGTTAGAAACTGCAATAGCCATTACTGTAATAATAAAATGTTTCAAAATTTGAAAATTCTATATTGAATATAATGCACAGATAACCTTTGTCTGGAAAATGATAGTGATGTGGGACTTGGAACCACTTCTTTTATTGTTACAGAAAAACAGATTATGACAGACTTGAGGCATATTTGGGAAACAATATCACTGGACGCTGGTTTTTTCATTTGTTAATTTAAGACATTTGAGAGAAATCTATCTTTCCCTCATCCAAAAAAGATTTGGAAGAGTTTTGCATTTATACTATAGGGTGTTTTCATTTAAAAATAGCTATAGTATTCATTCATAAAAGCTGTTTCTTACATACCAGAATAAAGCAACATTGTAATCAGTCAAGTGTATTCATTTAATTTTGGAACATTTAGCTTTTTAAATCCAGAGCGACCTCAACAATATTTAGAAAGAAATAAAGAGATAATTAACCCAGAGGCAAGATGATTAAACCTTTAGAAAACCTTCCAAAAAGTGAGGAATATGAATCAAGTTGATATTAAAATATGAAGAAAGAAAAGTAAAAATAATCATGACAGCCCACACAATGAAGACCAAGGGGGAAGAAGAGGGAAATAACACCAAACCTTCAAACCCAGGCAGACTGTCAGGTTAATCCATTACACTCTCTCCTAGGGACTACTCCTGTGCCAACTGTAATAAGGTCAAACCATTGCCAACTTCCTCCTAGTTCTTGTTAGGCTTATCTGCATCTATTTGTTTCCTCAGACCAAAAATAGTAGATTTTGTACTTTTAAAGATAATTTCTCAGGCATTGTGGACCTGAGAAGGCAAAAGCAAGGTTCTTCTCTTAAGGCTGTCAGAGATAAGAAACTGAGTAAATTAAAAGAATAATCGAATTCTAAAACCTCACCACTCAAGTCCAGTTCTAATCTAACCCGTGATTCTGCTGCCTGACTCTGGATAAATCTTTTAGTGCTCTCATTTTCTCTACCTGTAAAATGAGGACAACAATAATAATTACCTACTTCCAAAGACTGACAAGTGGAACTCCATATAAGCCAACATTAAATGTTTTGAAGGAAAAACAAGTTCTAATTTCATTACCATCATGAAATTATAAGTGCCATCCTAGGTGAGATCCTCCTCTGCTAAGTGATAAAAAGGCATTTAACAAAACAAAAATGAAAACACTCAGGTAATTTTATGTTGTTGCCATAATTGTTGTCCTTCATTAGTCCTGCCTAACTTTTTGTGACCCCATTGAAGGTTTTCTTGGGAAACAAACTGAATGGTTTCTCTAGTGTGTACCTATTTTACAGATGATGAACTGAACAAATAGGATTTAAGTGACTTGCCCAGAGTCACACAGCCAGTAATTATATAAGGCTGGATTTTAACTCAAGTCCTTCTGACTCTTGGAATTATCTAATTTCTAATTTTTTTTAGCACTCTGCACATGAAACAAATGGTTGTTTGCCTTTTTTATTCTCAATTTATGGCA
The DNA here is from genome assembly GCF_037893015.1 of Macrotis lagotis. Lineage (NCBI taxonomy): Eukaryota > Metazoa > Chordata > Mammalia > Peramelemorphia > Peramelidae > Macrotis > Macrotis lagotis. The sequence goes on from NC_133663.1 coordinate 183,768,955, forward strand.
TTATGAAGAAAAATCTTGGCATTTAGGCTCATTCTTCTTTCCTAAGCTCTCTACAGATCCCTAGATATAAGAAACACAGAATATCAGAGTTGGAAGGAATCTTACAAATGTTCTATTCCAACCTTTCATTGTAGATAGAGGGCTTTTAAAAAAAGAGTTATTTCTAAAAGGGCTCTAAAAGACTGAGGCCCAGAATGGACAAAATGAAAAAGAAATATCCAATATGATATAGATAGAAATAGCAGAGCAAGAAATAGACTCAAAGTCACTTCTATTTCTGCTGACCCATAATGCAGTTGACTTCCCCCTTCAGTTAGGACTAAAGTTTAATCAATTTACTAATTTTCTAGTTTCTAGGTTTTCTGAATTTTATTTTTTGCCAGTTTAGTTCCATTTTATTTTATTAGTATCTTTTGTGATGTAGCTTAAATTATATATATATATGTATATGTATATACATATATTTTAAAAAGTAACACTTTCCATAAAAGATCCTGGAGAAGAGCAGAGTGAAGCTTTAGAGGCCATAATGAAAGGTTCTCTTGGCCCCCTTAGTAGCCCAGCTTTAAAGACCTGGATGAGGCTCCACCACTTGTATTGCTATTAATGGGAATGCTTCACACAGCTAAATCTTAGGGGTTGGCTTTGAAAGTTTATCCCTTACTGTTTCTGATTGTAATACTTATTAAGACAAATTTGAAACATATTATTTACTGAGTTGCATAATCTCTTATCTTAATACAAGGATGAAAAAGTGCAGAAATAATGATGATTAACCCAGTAAGTCTTTGCATCATGTACATAAGGTATTCTGCTATGCCAGGCTTTATTGTGAGAAATAGTTAACTATCTTGGATAAATGGCATACTCCCATTAGTCTAGGGCTACTGAATGTCTGGATATAATCTATGCCAGGGAAGCAGCTGTATGGTATGAGTATACCAGTGGCATACTGAAGAGAACAGCCAAAAGTTTTGGAGAAGACTCAGGGAGCATCAGAAATGCAGGGATGGTTTCCAGGCAAACATCAGAAAAGAGCCTGGAGCAAGCTATGTGAAACATATTTAGTCTGGACCACGTAGAACATCGACGTGGGGGGAAATGCATATTTTGAAGATCATTTGGATAATCTTTGGGATTTAAGGGCACTGTAATAGATCTACTTCAATAAAACAAAAAAAAAAACACAAGGACAAACTGATTGTCAATATAAGGATCCTTCCAGAAGACATCAGACACTTGAGATAAACTTATCTTTTAGGATCATATAAATTTGGATTTCTATCAACCAATGAGAAAATCTCCATGGAAAATTTTCTTAAAACTTGCATTTGCTCATAGAAGGATACAGTGTCAGTGCAAAGAAGACTTTAATAAAAGGGTTAAGACAAAAGAAAAATTTGTGGTTATGGATTTAGAATCACTTCATCCCCCTTTAAAGACAAGATACTCTGAATTTTGGTGAACATTAAGAAAATAACATCCAACTCATGAACTGTTAAATTTCTTGAAATTATGCTGGCAAAATTGTTTACTACTTCTGGGGTTTTTTGAGAATTAGAAAGTAAGGTTATACCATGTCACATTATTACTTTCCAACTTTTATTATAGAACCTGATTTTCCTGAGCTTTAGAATACATTTCTGAAATGTAGAGTTATCAGAGTAGGATGAATGCTGCATAACCAGTAAATGAAGAAAGTAGCTCAATGTCAAAATGGGATATTAAAATAAAAGAAATGGAAAAGGCCATTTAAAAAAAAATATATATATATATATATATATATATATATATATATATGAATGAGATATAGGCAGAGATGAAGCTCTTGGGCTTAGACTATCTCAAGTTGAGCTCTGCTAGCTTTGTGCATTCATATTCTATTTTGTATCTGTTAAAGAACTATTTTGTAGGGGGTGAGACATCATGTTTCCCTGGTTTAGGGGACAGGCTTCCTCTTACTTGAGGTTGCCAAAGTGAAGGAAAAAGATGGAGCGGCTGTGGAGTCTGGACTTTCTTGTCACTTTTGGGTGAAATTTTTCCTCTTCCTGGTTGGGAAATATAAAGCAGTCATTCCTTCCTTCCTTCTTTTAAAACCATGTTTCTTTCATTACTACAAATGTTGAGTAGATACTTAAAAAACTCAGATATCAAAATGAATGAAATTAGGTTCTGAGAGTAGGAAAATCCTCCTTGTGGAAATAACAGCAACAACAGAAAATGGAGATATTTATTACAGTGGAACAATTCTCAAAGGAAGAAATAGACCATTGTAAAATACTTTTCAATTCTACCATTAGCTTTTCTATCATGGTATTATATTTATAGAACATACTTAGGTATAACCATTTTTTCCCTGCAGTACTGCTGAGGGAAAAACCAGCACAGCATATTTCAGGGTGAAAGAATTGAGAGTTATCAAAAGTTGAGGGTCTTTTATGCTCAAAATAAAACATGTTCACAATTGCTTGTCTTTTGTCTTGTCAGTAATTTCTCTGTAACTTCTTCATGCTAGGTTGGTAACAAATTTGCATGACACAAAGGGGGACATGCATGCATATTAGCTGATGATGATTACAATAATTAGTCACATATTAAAAGTGGGGGAAAAACTTTAATGCAAACTGTATTCAACTGTTTAGCTTTTTGGACTGATCATTGTTCAAATATATTGTGAGGAGTTGCAAATGTGTAAATAGCCCTTTAATTAGATTTTATATGTCACTGATTTATTTGGTTGAAAAAGGTCTTAGGTGCATTATGGATATAGACGTGAATATTGACTAGAAAAATCTGTTGATACTGTTTGTGTCTGTGACTATCAGTGAAGCAACTCTCTGTTTTGGGCTTTTTTTTCTGTTTTTTCTCTCTGTTTCTATCTCTTTGACTTGGTCCCCATCTTCTATTCCATCTCTATCTCTGTGTCTCTATTTTCTTTTATTTTTATTTTGCTCTTTCTCTCTGTCCAACTCTGTTTTTATGTCCCCATCTCTCTGTGCCTTTGTATCTCTGTGTCTTTCAGTCTCTCTGGGTCTCTCTGTCTGTCTCTCTGTGTTTCTCCTCTGTCTCTCGTTCTCTCTCTCTCTCTCTCTCTCTCTCTCTCTCTCTCTCTCTCTCTCTCTCTCTGACTCTATCTCTATATCTGTCTCTGTCTCTCTAGCTCTGTGTATGTCTGTGTGTGTGTGTGTGTGTGTGTGTGTGTGTGTGTGTGTGTCTGTCTGTCTGTCTGTCTGTCTGTCTGTCTCTGTCCTCTGCCTCTCTGGCTTTCTGTCTGTCTCCTCTCTCTGCTTCTGTCCTCCATCTCTAACTCTCTGTGTCTCTGTCTCTGTCTGACTCTGTCTCTGTCTCTCTGTCTCTCTTTGTCTTTCTATCCCTTTCTTACAATCTACTTTGATTTTTTGTTGAGGAATAAGTCAAGCACAAAATAAGAACTAAGTAAATGTTGGTTCTTTATTTCATAGGACAATCTTCTCTTTATAAGTGGAAGTAAAGACTTAAGACCTTACCAGTCTCAAAACCTAAACTTGCATAGTCCATTGAATAATACATTTTAATATCTTTAACTTGTTAATGGATCTATTATTTGGACATTGTAACAATTATGCAAATAATAGGGAAAAATATGTGTCATAGTTCTAAAAGAAAAGTGTTATTCAACTGACACTCAGCATGTTTGCCTTCATAGATGAGCAAATCTCCATGTTTGCAGTTTTCGCTGAGTGAAAAATGAAAATATAGAAATGAAGTATAATTCTATAAATAAATGAATGCATTTGTGAAAAAGCATTTATTACATAATTCCTATGTATAAAATTTTCATAGAAAACTCCTAGAATTTTCTACTATTTGCTGTCATTCTCATTTCTATAACACCAGAATTATAAGACCAAGTTAAACTCATCTAGTACAGCTCTCTAATGGCTTCAAGGGAAGGCTTATGGGAAGATATGATTAGTACTATCAATCTTAAATTACTATCAATCTCAAAAAGATAACTTATTAATAAGTTAGTTAATAATTAATTAAGTAATTAATTTTGTTGCTTTTCAGTTGTGTTCAACTCTTCATGACCTCATTGAACATTTTCTTGGGAAAGATATTGGAGTGGTTTGCCTTTTCCTTCTGCTCATGGAGAATTTCAGATGAGGAAACTGAGGCAAACAGGGTTAAGTACCTTGCCCAGGTATTTAACACAGCTCGGAAGTTTCTGGATTAGAAACTCCTGACTCCAGTCCTAGTTCTCTCTCTTCACTGTACCACCTAGTTGCACAAATACTTAAGTACTGGCATTGTTTACTAGTAGACAGTAAAGAGGCCAGTCACTGGATTAAGTCTACAAAAAGATTTTAAGATACAAAAAGAATTAATGCAAAAAATAGCACTTGGCTTCAAGGGGCATATATTCTCATGCATTTAATCTATTTGCACTTTCAGTATTTCATTTTATATAATGAGAGATATCCTGGTGCATTGGATGGACAGCCAGATGCCAAAGTCTGAAAGAATTGAATTGAATTGGAAGCCTTGCCTCTGACACATGCTACTTTTGGAATACTAAGTAAGTCACTTAACTTCTCCCAGTGACCCAGGAAGCTCAGAACACTGATGAATTTATATTGTTCGAGAAATTTTCCTTATCAGGCATTCTCTAGAACAATACAATCATAGGTCTAGAAAAATTTTTTATAATAATGCATGTTATACCAATATATTTTATCCTATTGTATTATATACTTATCTATCCTATAATATATGTTTATTTATGTTTATGATAATAGTATAGCTTATGTTTTAATAATATATTTATAGACTTTATATCTTATGTCAAATATAAAATATATTACATAAGACACATATATTATTATATTATGGGCCTTGGAGTCAGGAGGATTGGAGTTTGAATCCAGCCTCAGATACTTGATACTTGCTAGCTGGTTGACCTTGGGCAAGTCACTTAACCCTGTTTGCCTCCCATCCGGGTCATCTCCAGTTGTCCTGATTCACATCTGATCACTGGACCCAGGTGGCTCTGAAAGAGAAAGTGAGGCTGATGACTTAAGCACAGGATCCCCTCTCTCAAATCCAATTCATCTGCTTGTCATAGCATCACCTCCCTGATGTCATGGTCTTCTTTGAGAACAAAGGACAAACATCATCATCATATTATGAATATATATTTAATATTAAAAGACCTAGAAGAAGAGCTCCACATGTTAGATAGATTCTATATGATGGCTTTACAGAAAAGTAATGGATAAGAATTAAAGAGGATGAGGAGGAATGGTTTGACATCTGTACTTGTTAATGTCTACAGACACATGGAAGTAGAAGTATATATATATATTTCAGGCATAGTATTGAGGGAAACCTAAATAGAGGCCACTTATAGTCCTTTCTTTCAGTTCTGACCCAACAATCTTGATTTCCTTATCTCAGTACTTTACCTTTGTAGGTAAAATTCATTCATTCATTGTAAGCAGTTATCCTAACCCAATTACTATTTGCCAAAAAAGCTTAAGCTATTGACTCAAAAATAAGGTGCATGTTAGTATATTACTCACATGTAGTTAACTTCTTTTCCAGTGTCAAAATGCCCCAAAGTCCACTAATTTTTCTTCCTCCCCCAATTGATTTCTTGATACTGTTTTCTGTCCAAAAGTCCAGAAATTATGGCTCAGTTAATTCAGTTGTTTTTCAGATGTATCCAATTCTTCATGATCCCTTTGGTGGTTTTTTCCTTGACAAAGATAGTGGAGTGATTGTCCATTTCCTTCTACAGCTCATTTTTCAGATGAAGAAACTGAAGCAAATTGGGTTAAGTGACTTGTCCAGGCTCACACAAGCTAGTAAATGTTCAAGACTGAATTTGAATTCAGGAAAATAATGTGTACCTAACTCCAGGTCTGGTATTCTATTCACCACCTAGTTGCCTAGAAATTTTGGCACAATGGAAAGAAGAGTGCTTTGGGAGTTAAAACACCTGTGTTCATGGTGCTGAGCTAGATGAGCAGAACCAGAAGAACATTGTACACCTTAACAGCAACATGGGGTTGATGATCAATCTTAATGGACTTGCTCATTTCATCAGTGCAACAATCAGGGACAATTTGGGGGTATTTGCAATGGAGAATGCCATCTGTATCCAAAGAAAGAATCATGGAGTTTGTACAAAGACCAAAGACCTTTAATTTAAAAAAAAGGTTTTTATGAAATTTTGCTATCTCTTATATTTTTTTCTTAAGGATATGATTTCTCTCTCAACACATTCAATTTTGATCAATGTATAGCATGGAAACAATGTAAAGACTATAAGACTACCTTCTGTGGGAGGTGGGAGGTGGGAGGTGGGAGGAGGGAAGTGAGATTAGGGGGAAAAATGTAAAATTCAAAAATAAATAAATTAAATCACAAAAAAAACCTATGTTGAAATTTAGCCTCTGGTATTTTGTACATATGGTCAAGTCTTGGACAAGGAATTTACCTTCCCCAGGCCTCAGTTTCTTTATCTGAAAAATGAGGGCAGGATACTAAATGAACTCTAAGATCTATGATCCTTTAAATTTTCATTTCTATTATCCCAATGACTGTTACTCTTATCATTAAGAAGATCAATGGGAGCATTACCCCTTTCAAGTTCTAGGTTAGATTTACTTAGCATGCTTTATTAATTTCACTAATTCCCTAGAACTGATCATCTAATCACACCACCTTTGATTTCTTCCCTGCCCTTATTACCTCTTCTTGAGCTGATATCCCTTTTCTAATCAATTCTACTTTTCCCCAGAATACTCCAATTAGTTTACCCATCTCTGAAGTCATTCTACTTTTTTCACTAGAAGCATTTTTTTTCTCAACAAATGATCTCATGTTCTTAAACTTTACTTCAACACCACTTAGTACTTACCTGGAACCTCATGTCACCAAATCCTTTGTAAGCGTATACATTAGAAACCAATCCTTTCACTCCCTTAGATTCTAGGGACAAAAAGAGGAGTAGGTATACCCCTCATTCTTCACTGCTACTTGCTTTACCACTTTATCACTTCTTTTGAAGCTTGTGAAATCTATTTCTACTATCTTCTTCCCATCCTTATTATTACCTACTAACCTCCCATTTATTCTCATTACTTTCTGAAATTCTTTTTTTAAAAAAATCTTATTTATTTAAGGCAATGACATTAAAGTGATTAGCCAAGGTCACACAGGTAGACAATTATAAAGTGTCTAAGACCAAATTTGAACTCAGGTCCTCCTGACTCCCGGGCCAGTATTCTATCCACTGTGCCACCTAGCTGCCCCTACTTTCTGAACTTCTTTAGGCTCATTAGACCTCTCCACCATATCCCTTGATTTCATACTTGAGGTCTTCAACATTCATACTGGAAAAAAACATCCAATATGACCCACTCTAGCCCTCTCCTGCTCCAACCTCCAAAACCTCCATCTCTATGTCACTTCAGCTAAATATGAATGTCATCTCATCTTAGACTTTATTATTTCTTGGAATTTCACCACTTCCAACATCCAGAATGTTGAAATTCCACTCAATAAAATCTAATTCAATTCAATAAACATTAATTGATCACCTACTATATGTCAGACTGAGGATACAATTACTAAAAAGAAAGAGTCCCTGCCCTCAAGGGTTTACAGTCTAAAAAAGAGAGATTCTCTTTGAATACGCCTTCTTATTTTTTTTTAACTTCTCTCACTGTCTAACTCTCATAAAGCCACATTTTTTTGATGACTTCTGGTATTTTGATCCATGTTCTTCTCACCTCTTAGTTTTATCTAGCTAGGCTAATTTTCTTTATCAATTATAAAAATACCTAGATCTGGGCCTGTCACTTCTCTGATAAGCTTTTTTTAATGGCCTCCTATAGATCAGTGGTGGGGGAACTCCAGCCCTAGAGGAGCCATTTTGGTATGGCATTGACAAGGAAACTGCATCTGGGACTCCAAATTCTATAAATTTAAAGCCTTTTAGAGGTGAATTAATTAAATATTTGAACAAATATAACCCATGAAATATCCAATGACCCTTGGCAGAAAAAAGTTTCAGCATCCCCAATTTCCTCTGATAATCTAGAATTTTTATTACAACTCTATTTTCACCAGCTATTACCATAGAATCCTGCTGACCTTTTTTATTTTTGATCATGAATACTATTCTACTCCTCCCCTTTGACTAAGAGAAATATTAGCTACTTCTAAAGTGTAAAATCTTACAACCTTGTTCTAAGCCCTAATCATTGAATCATGAATGGGAAGGTACTGCAGAGTCCATTTTACAGATGATGAAACTAAGGCTAAACAATTTACTCAAAGTCCCATGGATATTAAATGGCAAAGTTAGGAATTGAATCCAGATTCTCTTTATTTGTTTTGTTTTGTTTTTTAGGCTTTTGCAAGGCAAACGGGGTTAAGTGGCTTGCCCAAGGCCACACAGCTAGGTAATTATTAAGTGTCTGAGACCGGATTTGAACCCAGGTGCTCCTGACTCACTTATTCTCTAGTTTTGTTTCCTTTCTGAGTCAGGAAACAATCATCAGAAAGAAGAGGCTGAATATTGATACAAAATGATTAGTGATGGCATTTGTTTTTTTTTAAAGAAAGATTTTATTTATTTTGAGTTTTACAATTTTCCCCCAATCTTGCTTCCCTCCCCCATCCCCCCACAGAAGGCAGTCAATTAGTGAGATTTCAACAAAAAGAAAACAAAGGAGTATAAATCTATTGTTTTATCTAGTTGTTCTTTTTCTCTCCTCCCAAAAGAATTTCTTTTTTTCTCAATGGGAATGATTAGAATAATCATATATATATATATATATATAGTAGTTATGTGATTCATAAAAGAGCTGGAATTTATAAGGAAAAAATCATCTTAGTAATTATCTCTTGTGAGTATGGCATAAAGTTGAGAAAATATATACCATGGTAAGATGTGATATATGATACTAGGAAATCATATATTTATTTTAGGAATATTAAAGGGAGAAACAGTGACTCACCTCCCCACTTCTCCACTTCCTTTTCACTCCCCCAATAAATGTCTCTATCTATATTCACATATATATTATTCATATCTATATTAGCAAAATATGTATATATACATATATTTATGTATACATACATACATATATATATATATATATATATATATATATATATATATATATATATATATATATATATAGTGTTTAGAGTCTTTTTGGGCAGCAGATTGGCACAGGGGATAGAGCACCAGGACTGGAGTTAGGAAGACTCAAGTTAAAATCTGATCTCAGAAACTTATTAACTGTGTGACCCTGGGAAAGTCACTTATTTAGCCCTATTTTCTAAAAAAATGAGATGGAGAAGCAAATGGCAAGCCACTCTAGTATCTTTGCCAAGAAAATCTCTATTGGGATCATGAAAATCAGATACTACTGAAAATGACTGAACAAAAACAAAAAAGTTGGTTGTCTGTAGCAATGAAATCACAAGTTTTGCTAAAACGTGTGTGTGTGTGTGTGTGTGTGTGTGTGTGTGTGTGTGTGTGTACACATAGACATATATCTATAGGATAGATGATATAGCTATAGCTAGATATAGATGTGGCAATGTTGAACACCAGTTAGAGGGCTACATTCAGAGAAGATCTGAATTCAAGTTCCACTTGAAACAGGCTAAACATTTAACCTTTTAGGGACACAGGTAAATCTCTAATATAATATATGGAGCAGTTACCAGACTAATTAGTTACCTAACTAATGAAATGACTATAATGCATACAATATAATACATACATGCATACATATTTGTATGCATTTATAATTAGGCCTATGATTTCATTAGAGATCTACAGAGAGCCCTGAGAGAGTAAATAACTTGTCCAGGGACACACACACACACACACACACACACACACAAACACAGCCACTATATGTTAGAAATGAGCCTTGAACTAGGTTTTTCCTGATTCTGTCCACCCTCTATCTATACCTGTAATTTACATATACACACATATGCCAAGACACATCTTTAGGTATGGGTCACTCCATTTCACTTGCTTACCTAAAATGCTTCCTTAGGAGATCAGGCTTTCATAGATGAAACTGCCACTCCAGTTGAGGGTATATTTTGTAAATCCTCCCTTTGATGCCAGTCAAATAAAATTACCAAGCATGTAACCCTCTCTGAATGTATCCAGGGTAGTGGGTCTGAGGAAGACATTTCTTTTTTCTCTGATAGACAGAACCAATGTTGAAGTTTATGGTGGAATATCCAGGGTCCAAGGTCAAGGTCAGCTTGTATCCCCAGACTCATGGACAGTGAAGGAAAGCCACACACAAAGTGCTTGCCAGAACCAATAGAAAGCTATTTGAAGAGGCTGCTTACAACACAAAGCAACTGGAGGGTGAAGGGAAAGGGGCAAGAAGATGGCATAGAGCCCAAAAAGTACACCCGTAAATCTGTAATTTAGACTAATGAAAAGCTCCCAATATAGCTGATTTAGTTATATAAGAACCTAGGGGAAAGCTGCATGCTGTTTCTCTCCTCACTATATTTTAGTTGCCTCCAAAAAGGGTTCATTTAAGGTCAGTGATGGCTGAGAATTTTAGTCAGAGTAAATGGCAGCAAACAGTGTCCTTCTTGTAAGGATGCACAAAAAGTCCTGACCATAGTGGGAGGAGACTGGGGGGGGGGAGGGGAGAGGAAAAAAGAAACAAACCTCACCTTGAAGAGGCACTGCTAACAGTCATGTCCCTCCAGATCAGAGATCTTGGTGTACCCTCAGAAATGGCTTTAAGGGTAGTGTGAGGGGCTGAGATTTTTAGGAAATTGCTTTGGAAGAGCATGTCCCCTCTCCCCATCCCTAATTATGGTGAAACTATATGCAAAAGAAGCAATTAGCCATGAAAGAAAATACCAGAGAAGTAGTTAAAACAGAGAAACAAGCACAGTAATTAAACAAGATGGATCTACCAGCTCTGAGGGAAGAAGAGGCCTAGGCTTGTATGGTAACAGCTGGATTTCACACTTCAGTTATTAGCAATTGGATGTTTAAAAGGATGCATTTTCTTTCAAATGAAAATACACTTCCATCTTTTGGAGTCTTTCTGACAAAGTTGGGATTGTTGAAGAGTCTAAGTACTGTCCTACCAAATATGAGACCCAATGACAGGTGTTCTATAGATTTGGGGTGAAAAATAAAAAAGAAGTCCTCCTCCTATCTCTTTGCTTTTGTTGCCTTGACTGTCTGCCATACTTGGAATGGTCTTCCTCTCATCTCTCTCTCTCTCTCTCTCTCTCTCTCTCTCTCTCTCTCTCTCTCTCTCAAACTTCCTCGGTCTCCTTCAAATCTAAATTCAAATCCCTTTTTCTGCAAGAATCCTTTCCCCCAATTTTTCAGACTCCCCACTCCAAAGTGCCCAAGTCTTCTAATTATTATCACTTCTTATCATTTCTGTATATATATTTTGGTATAAATCTACTTAAAAATATACGGTCACCCTCATAGCATGTGAGCTCCCTGAGGGCAGGAACTGATTTTTCCCACTTTCTTTGGGTCCTCAGCATAGTCCTTACTTAGCAAAATACCTAGTGTACTGTAAACACTTAATGAATTTTTGTTTATTGATTAATCTATCCGCTAATTCTCTTTCAACCCTATCTTTAGGGTCAGTCTCTCAGATTTGGGAGAGTGGTCTAATCTGTCATATTTAGAATTACAATGGTTGTCCTTCTTGTTTGAAGAGAACAATGTTGTCATATATATGTTGATATGACTTGCATATTATATTTATTATAGAGAATATTATGCTCCTCTTCATAGGATTGTGAAAATCATATTCAATAACAGGTAAAGCACTTTGCCTAAAATCCTACATAAATATTTATAATTATTTATTCTATCAATTCAAACTAAACAAGAATCCCTTGCTCCCTAACAGATGGTCATGGATTCTCCAATTAGAAGAGAACTATCAATCAGTCAATTCATTCTATTTTTGTACAACTTTAGTCTTAAGTATCCTTTTTTTTTCTTTTGCACTGAACCTACATCTTCCTCCCTGCATTTTCCACCTATGGGTCCCAGTTTTGCCCTCTGAGACTAAGTAGAAGAAATTTAATTTCATTCCTATAAAGATAGCTATCATGTCCCTCCCTCCATGCCCAATCAATCCATTTTCACCTGGAATGCTCTCCAAAGCCTTTAATATCATTATCAACTTCCTCTGGACCTACTTCGGTTAAAGTTGTTCCTATAATAAGGAACTGTACACAAAATATGGTCTGACCAGGTCACGCTATGATTCTAATTCTTTCTAGTAATATGTCCTAAAATCAAATTAGCTTTTATGACTAATTGTGTTACTTCATTCATATTGAGCTGTGGGTCAGATCGATGTTACACAAAACATCTTTCTAGACCCACAAACCCAATCCTGTACATGTACAGTTGAATTTTTTTTGATAATGGGCATACAAATTTACTTTTATCCCTGTTACATTTCATCATGTTACCTTCATTACAATGATCCAATTAATCAAGATCATTTTTCATCCTCATTCTGTCATCCAACAGGTCAGCTACTATAATCTGTAAATGTGATAAGTATATTATCTCTGCCCTTAGAATTTATTGATTGCTAAGCTTAACACAAATAGGTTTCTTGTACTCTCCTAGGAGGAAGGAAATAAAAATGTATTGTCTATTATGTGACAAATATTAGGTTAAGAGTTGTACAAATATTATCTTATTTGACCCTCACATTAACTCTGGGAGGTAGGAGTTATTATTATCCCCATTTTTTCAAAAGAAGAAATTGAGGCAAATGGAAGTTAAATGTCTTGTTGAGGGTCACAAAGCTAATTAATGTCTGAGGTTGCACTTGAACTCAGGTCTTCTTGACTCCAGGTCCAGTACTCTATCCATTGTGCTACCTGGCTTCTAGCAAGATCCTAAAGACCTCGATTTGTATCAACACTATTCAAGTTATCATTATTGTTTTGGGGAGAGTTTATTTAAACAGACTTGAATCTATCTACTATCATTTATCTCAAGAGTTCTTAACCTTTTTCTTTGTTATATACTCCTTTTGTCAATTTGGTAAAACCTATGAATCTCTTTTCAGAATAATATTTTTAAATAATTGAAGGAAATGCTAACTTTCTGTTGAAATTAGTAAACATAAAGGTACAATTTTTACCATTCAAATTCATGAACCTCCTGAAATCTATTCAGTCACCTATTTTAAGAGTCCCTCACCTCTTCATAGTATCCAAAAGGTTATTGTGAGAAATGTTAAATGGTTCACTGAAAACCAGGAATACTGTCTCTTGGCATCCTCCTTATCTGCCTGTCCCATAACTGTCAAAAGAAAAAAAAAGAAATAGGATTAGTTTGGCATGACCCGTTCTTGCTAAGCCCATGGGGACATGTAGTAAACATACCTTCATTTCTAAGGGTTGACAAAGTATATACTTTAATAGAATTTTTATCAAAATCAATCACACTGGCTTTAGCTATAAGAATTCACTTTTTATTTAATTAAATAAATCCATCAAAATCCATTTTTTTGTTACTAGTCCAATATTTCTCAAACTAATTGTCCTTGGAATATTTTTGAGCTTGAAGAATATTAATAGAAATTTTGGGACATGGGTATGGTATACTCAAAGGAAAAGAAGGATCATGAAAATACAGGAGGAATTAAGCTAATTGAAAAATGCTGCAGGAAATGCACATATCTGATATATATATATATATATATATATATATATATATATATATATATATACTTATGTGCTGAATATGTTCAGTTATGATCCAGAGTCCTTCATTGTCTCCAATGAAGTAGTACTCAAGCAAGTCTCATTAAGGTATGATATTTTTGTCCAGCATTACTTCTTTTTTTTTTTTGCTAGGCAAAGGGCTTAAGTGACTTGCCCAAGGTCACACAGCTAGGTAATTATTAAGTGTCTAAGGTTGGATTTGAACTCAGGTCCTCCTGACTCCAGGGCTGGTGCTCTATCCACTGCATCACCTAGCTGCCCCCAAGGATTACTTCTTAATGAGATGTGTCTTGTCTTATCCTACTTTGACCCACTGATGGCATATTAGATTTGTTTGATTCATACCTAGCTCAGACATGACTACCCTTGTATTTGAACTACAAAAAGGAGACTAAATGTAGTACTACAGAAAGAGTACATAAACTGGGAGGAAACCTGGAAAAGCTAGTGAGAAATACAACCAGGAAATCCCATAGCTTCCAAGGAAGCACCAGGGAACTATATGCATAGTGATGGAGCTACATAGGAGTTTCTGGACTACACTAAGTCCCTATACCAAGCTAGAGCAGAAGAATGGAAAAAGACAGAGATATAAAGAGGAGTAAAGCTAGAACTTGCCTTTCTGATTCTCACAAACTTTCTATTGATTCAGAGGGCCTTTCCTTTGAGAGGAGATGAATGTGGATGAATTAATTCTCTGTCCAGAAATTTCAGTCTTTCTCCTTGATTTTGTGTAGGGAGAAGGATAATTGAGACATAGTTGACAGTTATAAAGATCTAGAGTTTGGAAAATTGCATTAATCTCTGAAAAATAGAGAAGCACCATGGTTGGTTCTGGACTTAGATATGAGTACACAAAATTTTCTTTTTTCTTGGTTAGGTTAAATGAAACCTGAACTATATTTAATGTATTATTACTACCCTAAAAATGCTTTCACGGAAGCTGGGAAACATTTTTATTTTGTTTTAAAGATCTAGATATGAATAAATGTTTAAATCACCAGATGGATCCATGAAAAAGAGAGATTGAGACAGTGGGAAAGAAGAAAGGGGAGGGAAGTGAAAGATGAGGGAGTGAAACAGAGACAGGGACAGAGGCAGGGACAGAGAGAGAGAGAGAGAGAGAGAGAGAGAGAGAGAGAGAGAGAGAGAGAGAGAGAGCCTGCTTCTTATTTGCATGAGTTGAAGCTTCAGTTTTGGACCATGAGTTGCATGTGCATATTATTATTTTTTCCTATTTTAGAATGAAAATATAATTAACTTTTAAATTTTACCACCAAGTTTCTCACCCTGAATGGAACACTGGAATTTCAAGGAATCTATTTTAGGAAATGCTATATCAAACAATAAGCACTGAACAGAAAAAAAGAATAACCCTTTACATAGCCCTGACTATGTGTCAGACACTCTAAAGGTTTTACAATTATTGTCTCATCTGAACATCACAACAACCCTACAAGGTACATACTGTTAGTACATTCGTTTTTACAGTTGTGAAAACTGAGGAATCAAATGACTTATCCAAGCTCGAAGTCAGTAAATTTCTAAGGCTGGAATTGAACTCAGTTCTTCCTTGCTTCAGGGTCAGTATTCTCTATTCACTATGCCATCTAGGACAGAGTATTCTACCTCCAGGAAAAAAAGCAAGTAAAATATCCAAGATACAATAATTTTTCAGTCTGTTCTTATGGAACCTTTACACAAAGGCTCATCAAAATAATGAATACAGTAACTCTATAGTAACAATATTGACAACATCCCCACCCCACATTTATATGGTTCTATAAGGTTATTGAGTCAGAATAAATATAGGAGAGAAAAGTTGTTGATTTTCTGCACAATCTCTTCAGTGCCTCTGATCTCTCCCAGCAAACTCTCACTGGCTCTAATTCAATTAGTAGAGAGTCTAATAAACTGGGGTTTTTGTTGTGTTGTGTTTTCTTTATCTAGTTTAAAAGTGAATTCAATTTTCAGTGCAATATCAGTATTCTGCTCATCTTTCCATTACTTTATAAATTGTGAGAAAGAAATTATTTTAGCAAGGGTGGCTAATGGTAAGAAAGAAAAAAAGGTGTATCCCCTTAGAAAGCTTCTCCCTTTTGTGGACTAATCCTTCCAGAGAGGCTGGTGCTTTCTTTTATTCTTTTCCTTATTCATTCACTCACTCATTCACTGGACAGGATTGCTTTCGTGGTGTTGAACAGGGCACTTTAGGGAATATATAGAAATGGTCTCCTAGCTTGGGGTGACAAGCTATACACATACACATACACATACACATACACATACACATACAATACACATACACATACACATACACATATACATACATATACACATCTGTATGTGTATATGTATATATGCTTGAAATTAGCAGAAAAAAATAAGAGAAATTTATTCATTCGCTTACTCATTCAGAGGTAGTTGGTAGTACAGTAGAGCGTTCAGTCTGGAATCAGGAAAATCTAAGTTCAAATCTGTCCTCAGACTCTTGTTAGATTTGGGATCCTAGGAAAGTTACTTATCTTCTGTTTGTTTCAGTTTCCTCAACTGTAAAAGGGGGCACCTCCCAGGGTGGCTGTGTTTTTTGAGAGTTTTTTTTTTTTAAGTATAGCATCTGGTACATAGTAAGCTCTTTATCCTCCCCCCCACACACACACTCCACTATTCAACTTATATTTATCGAAGACCTATTCTATTCAAGGTCTCATTCTAAATATTGTAGGCAATGGACTGCTTCCACAATATAGCTTCAATTCATGTCTAGTTTTATCATCTATGATTCCCTCTTCATCCACATTATACTCCAGCTAAACTATTCAATGTTTTCTGAACACAAATTGTGCTTTCCTGACTTTTGCCTTGACTTACCCTGATCTCTCTTCTTAAAAATGCCCTTAATCTCCTTCTCTGCCTATTGAAATTCTCTCTATTATTTATCTGCCATTATTGCCACCATTATTATTCTGTCATTATTCTCTTAGAATTAACCTCTTTCTCCTTTATGCTACAAGAGCTCTTGTTTTGTGTCTCTTTCCTTGTATTTGTATATGATGAGAGGCAATGTGGTTTACTGGGACAAGTCACTGAATTTGTATTCAGAAAGCCTTGACTTGAGTCTCAATTTTAGGACTGACTACCCATATGACCTTGTGAAAAGACCATTCATCTCTCTCAGTTTTCATTCCCTCCCTTATAAAATTAAGAGATTAGTTTAGATATTCTCCAAGGTCTCTTTCAGTGCTAAATCCCAGTATAACTCATCCAATTAACTGTATACTCATCATATCAGCAGTACTTTTAAGTTACAATATCTAGTTACCATTGACCCCTTCTATAATGTCTTTATATAATACACTGAATAGAATGCAAATTCTCTGAGGTCTGGGACAGTTATTTGTGTTTCTACATCACCAGTGCTTAGTATCATGACACCTACAATAGTAGATATTTAATAAATCTTGTTAACCAATGAGCTAGAAAAGGACTTCAGAAAATGCTTAATGAATGAATAAATAGATAATGCTCTCAAAGACTATGCATTCTAATAGGGGAGAAGAAGTATGTATAAAAATAGCACATTTTATGATGTTTTACAAAGTGTTTTTCTCACCAGAGTCCTGTGTATATTATGGGCATAATATTTTATGCTCATTCCATGTATGAAGAAATAGGGCAAAGCTGATTGGATCTCTGTACTAAGTAGAGTGGCAAGATGGTGAGCCTTTAGCAGTAGAGGGCTCCAAGGCTGCCTCTGAAGTGGTGAGCTCTCCAGGTTGGAAAAACTGAAGAGATTATAGCTTCTATGCTACTCAGCACTGGGATCAGACCCTTGAGTTGAGGGGCTGTCACACTTCCAAGCTAGTTGAGATAAGGGAATACCAGACTCAAGAAAACAAACAAAAAAAAATACCCTGAAACTCATTACACAAAGAATTATCATACAATTTGTAGATTGTCAGATGTAATCCAAGCAGTATACAACCTTATAATGGAATAGAAAATTAGGCATCAGAGTGGGATAATTATAGGCTAATAAACCTTTATTGATATCTGTCTTAACTCTGAGTGTTGTCTGCTAGAAGCCAGTTTTCTATCTGCTTTTCTTGTACAGAATTGTGATTGCATTAGTATAAAGAGTCCTCAATGTGGAAACTACTTTCACCACATAAGAAAAGCAACAAATGTGCATTCATATATATGTATATATACATATATATGTATGTATATGTATGTATATGTATGTGTATGTATATGTGTATGTGTATGTGTATGTGTATGTGTATATGTATATGTATATGTATATGTATATGTATATGTATATGTATATGTATATGTATATGTGAAACAACCAACCACGGTTAAGCAACTTACCCAGGGTCACATACCAATGTCAAGTGTCTGAGACTAGATTTGAGCTCAGGTCCCTTTTGACTCTAAGGCTGATACTCTATCCACTGTGCCACTTAGCTTCTCCTCATCTATAATTTTTTTTAGTTTTAGAGAAATGAGAGGTTAAATGATTAACTTAGGCACACACATCCAGGATTATTAGATCAGTGTCAGGAATTATTCACTAGCCTTCTGCTTTCCAAAAGTTGATCCACCACCCATTATGCCATGTTGCTTCTTTTTTATGTTAATACAATATGCTTAATTCTTACAAAGGACTTTTCTCAAGACTTCACATAACTGTTAGAAATATGACCATCACTTTTCCAGAGCTTTGCGCATGATGCTACAGACTCTCTTCTCATTTTTGGGATCTTTCCCAAGTACTCCATTGAGGGAAAGCCACTTCACTCAAGTAACATATGCTTCCTCAAACCCTTCAGAAATTTCAAAGAGTGCAAAAGAATTAAAATCAGCAACAAAATGAATGACACATCCAATCTATTGTGTCAGTAAATCATTTCCAAAAGTCGTCTTAATTTTTATTGAATTATAAATAACTCCCCGGGCCATCAGCCAAAGGAAGGCTGCTTTAAGAGAGAAAGAGACACAACCAACATGATGGTCTTGTTGGAGCTGAAACTTTCTCCTCCACAGCTGCCTTATCACTGATTGCTATAGCTATCATATGCAGTTTTCTGATCCAATTCCAAGAATTTAAAATGGAGCATCAGAATAACAAGTAAGGTATTATAATATAAAGGGGCAAGGGGAGGGTCAAGAAGGGAGCAATCCTAAAAATTTAAATATAGATCTGACCATATTACCCCAAACCTATTCAATAAAATATAGAGACTTTCTATTGTCTCCATGATCAAATGCAAAATCTCTATTTAATATTTAAAACTTCTTATAACTCCTATTCATTTTTTACCTTTCCAAGTTTTCTTATCTTTCTCCCTTCTGTGTACCCTATGATCCACCAACACTGGCCTTCTCAGTGTATCTCACACAGGACACTAGATCCCCCAACTCCCTGCCTTTCCATTGGCATGGAGTCTTCTCTCTGTCCTTACCTCTGACTCCTAGCTTCCTTGGCTCTCTGGAGATTCAGTTCAAAACCCATCTTCTAAAGGAGATCTTTCAATCAGCACAACACTCATCCATACTCACCCCCTCACACACATAAATCCTGTTGTGTCTTCCCTTAGACTAGAGAATACCTTCCATTTATCTTATATATATTCTGAATGTATGGGTAAATTACATATTGAATCCATCATTAGAATGTGATCTCTTTGAGGGCAGGCATTAATTTTGGTTTCTTCTGTATCTCTTGGTTATTAATGATCAACATATTTCATTATTTGTTTTTTTCACACATAAAACCATCAACAGCAATTTTACTACTACAAGACAATGATATTGTGGGGAAGCAAGAGGAAGAAGGACAGAGGATAGGTAGAATGATGAAGCAGGAGTGAGACTTCTCTGATGAGGAAAGACTTGGCTTTTGGACTCTTAGATGTGATTTGCATGACTAAAGAAAAATATAAAAAACAGTCACAATGACATCTTCTGCTTTATAATCAAGGAAAAATCTCATATGTCTACAGTACACTAGCTAAAAAATCCAGTTATAGCATTAGTATAATAGGGAGATTGTGATCTAGTGAGGCATAGAAGGCCATCTTTTACAACCCCTACCTGAAGCAAAATTCTCTTCAAAGACAAGGTGGATCAAATCATGGAAAAACATGGGCTTGGGGGCCAGTGGAGTTGGATATGAATCCCAGTTGTGTCATTAGGAAAGCTGTACACTCATCTGACAAGAATAAGGCTGGTTTCTCTAATCTTTTAAGTTCCCTCTATCTCTAAATCCATTAATGAATGATGCCAGACAAGTGGTCATCTGGCTTCTATTTTATGATTTCCAGAGATAAGAAATGCATAAATTACCAATGACAGCTCATTCTATTTTTTGACAGTCTAAATGATTAAGGAATGTTTCTGCCCTAGATGGAAAGAACTTGGGAGGATGTTGAGGATATGGAATCATCCCACATGTTGAGAACCATGACTTGACCTCAGTGCTAAAATCCAATAGGCAAATCTCTAGACCATGCAAATCTTTAAGTATAAGTAGATTATCTATTTGTTCTTCTCAGTTCTTTAAAAGTGTAAATTCCCAAAAGATATGAGATATCTTATAACATCTATAAACCATAATATGCACTATGCCAAATCTTAAATCATACCTTGGTTTTGATATTTCAGTACAGAAGAGGACTTATAAGAAATCTCATTATTCTTGGCTTAGAGACCACTAATGAGCAGGAAAGATTTTAGGAAAATTTTACTTGATTAGTAATCCCTTAATTAGTAATCCCTTAAAAGACTATTTTCTTTTTGTGAATAGACTGAGTAGTTTGGTTCAATAGGGAATAATAATAATATTAATAATAATAACTAAAAGCAACCATTAGTACCACTACAATAATAACATTAGATTTTATATAGGTTATTAAAGTTGTTTAGTTTTTATATTTGTTATCTCTTAACTATAAATTTATGTATTATAGCTATACTATATAATATAACTTGTATTATGTTTTATCATGTCATGCCATATTATATCATATCACATTTTATATTATGTTACCTTATATTATTTTACATTGCATTTTATCATCTCATGTTGTATTATATCAGGTCATGTCATATCACATCATGTTACAGCACGTCACATTATGTTATGTTACATATAGCTAATATAAGACTATATCTTGTTGGCTTATCATATTCTAGTTTTAAAAACTCGTTTCACTAATGTAGATTGCCCCTTTTGGCATTGAGAAGTTAAGTGACTTGCCCAAGGCCACATAGTCAATGTGCATTAGAAGTGGAAGTTGAACCCAGGTTTTCTTTTTTTTAGTTTTTTTTTTTTTGCAAGGCAATGGGTTAAGTGGCTTGCCCAAGGCCACCCAACTAGGTAATTATTAAGTGTCTGAGACCAGATTTGAACCCAGGTACTCCTGACTCCAGGGCCAGTGCTCTATCCACTGCACCACCTAGCCGCCCCATGAACCCAGGTTTTTTAACACCTAGGCAAAGTCTCTATTCACTTTATCACATTGTCTCTGCTGCCATTTTACAACTGAGGAAATTGAAACTGGGATACATTATGCTATGTGCCTAGAATTAGAAGATCAATTCAAAGGGAGGACTTGAATCTAGTTCTTTCTGACTCCATACAAGTCAAGCATTCTATTTATTATGCTATAGTGAAAGAAAGGTTGATCTCAATGGGATAATGAGTTTCATTCAACTTTGTTTCACAGATACGTGGGGTTAGTAATTCCAGATGACCAATTCAAAAAGAAAGAAGGAAAAGTATGAAAAGTATGAATACTTCAGCACTGCTTATTGCTACAAGGGGGAAACAGCTCAAGCAGGAATGCACTTATTTGGTTGTGAGTCAGGAATGCCATCTTTCTGGAAAAAGAAAAGCATTTTCTACCCATATTCATAAAATCAATTCTTGTAACACGAATGCATAAACACTTTGCTCCTCATTTTTACAGTTGTATCTATATCTATATGTGCTCTGATTTGCTATTTTAGCAACAGGGAGCTCAAAAAGTCACTAAACGATCCATGCCAATTACATAATTATGTAATGATAGGTACAGGATCCAGCACATTTAGGGTGTTTTAATTAATCAGCAGACCCTGCAATAGTGATCAAAGTCAAGCTCCCTTCTAAAATCCCCAAATGCTTAGTGCACTCTCAACAAATGAACCTTCAGTCCCGCAGTGAACAGTACTGAACTGTACCTGCCTCCAGGATCACTTAATTGAGGCTAAAGGAGTAGAATGATTTCGCCAAATGAGACAAATCTGTTGATGCACAGCAGGATAGAGCAGCTCAGCAAGGAGTACACCTTAGATGATCTGCTGCCAAGATTCTCGCACCATTAGGTTACACTTCCTGAGAAAGAGCACCACTTGCTCACATCACCACACCTGTTTCTGAATCCCTTCTCTCAGCCCTTTTGCCCTGGTCTACCTTCTCCTTCTGCCCAGCAGGTAATTCTGAAGTGCTGAGAATAAGGTGATCATCTCCCTAGTATGCTACCTTCCTAATGAATGGATGGAATGAATTCTGTAGTGTTACGCTTATCAGGAAAACAGATTTTTGTCCTTTGATGCATATATACATGTATACAGTTGATGATTCTTCTCCCCACCCCAGATCAGATAATATATCAATTAATTATTAGTTGCTAAACCCATGCTGATTTTTTAAACTAGCAAACCAAATTAGTGCATCAAAGATGTACATAGTTTAATATATTTTAACATAAATACATTTTTTAAAAGATTTAGCTGCCTGAATTTTATAACAACAAAGAATTTATAAAGGAACTAAATTAATGTGATAATTGGGAAGGAGAGAAGATTAGAAGTAACATAAGGGAGTATCAATGTTTAAGTGATATGTATTGCTGAAGGCCGTCCTTTTATACTGAATTAATGGAAGGTGGGGCAAATGGATGGCACCATGGATCAAGGTTAGGTCTGCATTCAGGAAAACTCATCTTCTGAGTTCAAATCTAACCTCAGACACTAGCTGCATGACATCAGACAAGTCACTTAGCCCTATTTGTTTCAGTTTCCCCATCTGTAAAATGAGTTGGAATTCAGAAATGGCAAAACACTTCAGTGTCTTGACCAAGAAATCCCCAACCCAAAGTGTTGAGTGGAAAAAAAACCTGAAAAACAATAATTATTTCCTTGGGTATGTGTACTTCACATAATACTTATATTTTTAAAGTCCATCATCATACAATCAATAGTGACTTTTTGAGCTCCCTCTTGCTAAAATAGCAAATCAGAGTACATATAGATATACATATGAATATAAAAATGAGGGAGCAAAGTGTTTGTGCTTTCATCTTACAAGAATTGATTTTACGAATAGGGGTAGAAAATGCTTTTCTTTTTCTAGAAAGATGACATTCCTGACTCATAACTGAATAAGTGCATTCCTGCTTGAGCTGTTTCCCCCATGCAGTGATGAGCAGTGCTGAAGTATTCACACTTTTCCTTCTTTGTATATCAATACACAATAAACACATGTATTCTTTTTTACTCTTTCTGTCTCATACAAACTCACATGTATTTCTACCTCTTTTGTTAATATTTCTTTCACTTCAATTAAAGAGTAAATTTAAAAGCTTTGTAAGGCAATTTAAAAAGTCCAGGATTTGGAGCCAAAGAATTTGACTCTTACTTAGTTATAGTAGGTCCAACCTATCTGGGTGTCTGCTTTCTTATATGTATAATTAATTACATAAGATAATTGGCTAACCTTTTTTGATTCCTGGATTCTGGTGAAACACAGAAACTCCTCAGAATATTTTAAATGAATAAAATAAAATACAAAGGATGAAAAAGCAAGCCAATTATAGTACAATACAGTTATTGGAATATTTTAAAAAATCCACATGTTCCTGATTAAGCATTTCTGGATTAGATCATCCCCAAGATTCCTTCCAATTTCAAATCCTATGAAATAAACTGATACAGAGGAGCTTAATGGACTGGGAAATCTAATTCAATATGTAACTTAAATCACGTAAGTGAAGTGAGAAGGTGGCTTGGAACAACCTGTAGTAACGTGCAAATATCTGTGTCATCAGTGTCTCTGATCTTTCATCACAGAGGACACTAAAAGGAGACTTTCAGTTAGTTAATTGTTACACGTGCTCTATTGTAGATGGAATATCAAGACTGCCTGAATCTTCTGGAAAGTTTCCCCAATTCTCCACTGCGAGTTCTAGGAGACCAAAGGAAAATTCAGGAGGATTTGAATAACATTTATGGTTAAACGTCAGGAGACAAAAATGAGCCAAGTTCTTCATTTAATCTTCTAGATACATACCAGCCTAATTCAGCCTCCTCTCATGGGGAATCACTACAGCTGAGACCTGTCACCCTCAGTGCAGTCAAAGCAAAAGAGATATTTATCTTGCTAAAGTGGCCGATACTCTGGGGACTTTTTTTTTTTCATTTTAGCCATAAAGGGGCAAAAGCAGAAAAGAAGCTATTTTTTTAAAAGCACACAACACTACATTAATCCATAATAGATAATACTAAATACAACAAAGGACTAAAAATGAGGAGTAGAATAAAGAAAAGGAAATGCAATTAGGAGAGAGGAGACCTCAAGATCAGTAGTAGCCAGCTTTTTCTCCTCCCTTGTCTGAAGCAGAGACACTGGCTAAGTTTTAGGGCCATCCTTATGTGTCTTTACCCCAATTGTTTCCTCTGATAAGGGTGATTTTCTCCATCTGTGCAGCCCATATTAGATCATTCAGCCATTAGGAATAGGAGGGGTCTTGGGCAGATCCCCATTGTGTGAGCTGGACTCCTTTGTCCACTGAGGAAATTAACGACCACCTGTACATGGGAGATGGAGTCAAAGTGCTCCCTGCCAGCCCCAAGACATCGAGCTCATGTGTTCGGGGGGTTGGTTCCAGAATCCCACCTAGGGGCAGGACCAATTTCAGGCCAAGAGTGTCTGAGTTTCTTAGCAGCCCGATTGGTTGGCGTGTACAGGCAGACAGGGCCAGCAGCTGCTGTCCTGACTTAGTCCAGCTTTGCCCAATTATTCAAGAGCCCAGTAAATAATATCCATTTAGTCTCTTGCCCTCAAAAAACAGCAACAACTCCAAACAAAAAAATGAAAATAAAGTCCAAAGGACCCAAGAGACACAAAAAACTGGCAACAAAGTTTCACAGGATTTCAGATAGCTCAGTCACTGTCTGATAGTTTGGTGGTTAAATCAGATTCTTACTTCTGCTTAAGCCTTGCCCCAGGGGAACAGACCAAGCAGTTTAACTCTTTGCACCCATAGCCTCCTGGGTATGTTCATTGACTCTGCTTAGGATCTGTGATTATTCTTTTCCCCTCTCCATCATTCATTGGGAAGGTGGCCAAGTCTCATAACTGCTTGAAGAGACCATGCACTAGAAGTAAAATAAGTAAAATAAGAACTGTTATTTCTATGTTGCTCTAAGATTTGCAAAGTGCTTCCCAAAAACCTTTTTTTAACTGTAGCAGATATCACATTTTACAGATGAGGGAACTGAGACAATCAGAGGTAATGTAGTGGTGTTTGAGACAGAATTTGAACTCAGGTCTCCCTGACTCCAGGGCCAAGGTTTTTATCTACTCTAAGTTTCGATAAAAGACAAAAATTAATAGGTCTAACAATGCCTATAATTTACAATTGTGCAAAATCAATTGAGTAAATGCAACTCCCTAATCCTATCCCTCACTATGGAAACCTTCTGGGGGGGGCAGGAGGGGGAAGGAGAGGTAAAAGTGGAGGGAGGTGACAAAGTACCAAAAAAAGAGGATGGGGGGGCATAGAATTCCTCTTACAAACCTCAATTTCACAGCCATATATTAGTAGTTAATTCTTCCATATTGATAAATTTAGTGATAGTTTTTACCTTTAAGCATATTGGGAAGGGTAGTTTCTCAATTCTAGCTATTGAATGTAATAACAAAACTGTCTTGGAGTCAAGTTTGATATTTATGACTTTTCTTAGTTTGTCAGGGGTAGAAGGGGGTTAGAGATAGGTAGAATAGTGGTGACGTTCTACATTTGATATTACTAAAGCAATGAGTTAAAAGGTCATTTAGCTTTAAAAGTTCATCTAGTCCCCTGACAGAAGAAAAATTTTAAAGATATCCATCTTTTTTCAAATTTAATTCATTTTTTCCCAATTACATGCAAAGATGATCTTCAACTTTCATCCTTTTGCAAATTTTGAGTTCCACCTTTTTCTACCACTCTCCCCTCCCACCTCTCTCTGTACTGCAGAGAACAATCCAATATAGGTTTTACATGCACAATTAAGTTTAGCATATTTGCATATTAGTCATGTTGTGAACGGAAATAAGAACCAAGGGGTTGGGGGGGAACCCCATGAAAAAAGAAAGGAAAAAGAAAGAAAGAAATTTTAAAAAGTGAACATAGTTCACATAGTTGCTCTGCCTTCTCACTCTTCATAGGAATGACATTTTCCTGAACAGGTCTCTCAGAATTGTGCCTGTTCACTGAACAGCTGAGAAGAGTCACATCCACTATAATTGATCATCTCACAATGTTGCTGTTAATGTGTACAATGTTCTGCTCACTTCACTCAGTGTAAGTTCATGCAAGTCTATCTAGGTTTGTCTAGGTTACTTAAGCCCTGCCCCAGGGGAACAGATCAAGCAATTTAACTCTTTGCACCCATAGCCTCCTGGGTATGTCCATTGACTCTGCTTAGGATCTTTGATTATTCTTTCCCCCCTCCATCATTTGTTAGAAAGGTGGCCAAGTCTCATAACTGCTTGAAGGGACTATTATACTAGAAGTAAAATGAGAACTATCATGTCTGTTTGAAGACATTAAATATCTATGGTCATATGAAAAATTACTCATTTTTGACTATTGATTAGAGAAATTGATTAGAGAAATGCAAATGAAAACAACTCTGAGGTATCACTTCACACCTATCAGAATTGTTAAAATGGCAAAAATGGAAATTGATAAATGTTGGAGAGGATGTAGGAAAATTGAGTCACCAATGCACTCTTGGTGGAGGGGTAAATTGATACAGCCATTATGAAAAGTAATTTGGAATTATGCCCAAAGGACAATAAAACTATATCGACCCTTTGATACAGCAATACCACTACTAGATCTAAATTTTTAAAAAAAAGATTAAAAAGGGGTAAAAGGCTTACATGTACAAAAATATTTATGATGATTCTTTTCCAATTTCAATTGAAAATTGAAGGAATGCCCATCAATTGGGGAATGGCTAAACAAGTTATAATATATGTATATTATAGAGGACTCTTGTTCTGTGAGAAATCACGAACAGCCATATTTTTTAAAAAGCCTAGAAAGATTTGCATGAACTGATGCTGAGTGAAGTGAGTAGAAATAGGAGAATGCTGCACACATTAACAGCAACATTGTGAGATGATCAACTGTGGCGGATGTGACTCTTCTCAACTGTTCAATGATCAAGCACAATTCTGAGAGAACTGTTATGGGAAGATGCCATTCATATAAAGAGTGAGAATGCAGAGCAACTATGTGAACTATGTCCACTTTTTAAAATTTCTTTCTTTTTTTTTCTTTCTTTTTCATAGGGTTCTCCCCACCCCTTAGTTCTGATTTCTTTTCATAGCATGATTAATATGCAAATATGCTACACTTTGGATTGTTCACTGCAGTAGAGAGGTGGGAGGGGAGAGTGGTAGAAAAATGTGGAACTTAAAACCTGCAAAAGGATGAAAGTTGAATATTATCTTTGCATGTAATTGGGAAAAAATTAAATTAATTTTTTAAAACAGGATGGATATCTTGATTTGTATCTTCAGTTCAAAGAAAGTATCACCTAGTGTAGTAAAAGATTGAGTATGGGATGAATGGGAATGGAAGAAAGAAGGTGATATTGAAGAAAATCCAACAGCAGCATCAATGATGATTAGAGGTGACTACACTCTAATTATTTGTTTTTGGTTTATTATTTGCTATGCTGTTGATAAATAATCTAACCAATGAGCTCATTATTTATTTGAGTCTACAAAATAAAGGAGTTTTAGATTCAAAAGTGAGCAAAAGATTATTTTAAAAAAGTTTCTTCAGTTTATTTAACAAATGATATTCAATAAATTAGAACAGAGACTCAGATCTAATTAATTAATTAGAAAAATATTGCAATTTTGTAATTTTTATGAAATCTCCAAGTATTACCCCTTGATTTCCTTATAATCTGGAATATGAGAATGAATTAATATCAATAAGAGGCAGGGCTATTATAACACATATGCTATAAATGGAGAATATTTACTCCTAAGCTTTTAAATTGAGAATGAGGTTATTGAATTTTATAATAAAGTCATACAAAGTAAATAACTAATAGCTAGAATTTATATGGAGCCTTAATATTTGCAAAAAACACTTTACCTATGTTTTTTCACTTGGTCCTCACAAACAAGCCTGTGAAATAGATGCTATTAATATCCTGATTTTACAGATGAGGAAACTGAGTCACATAACAAGTAAGTGACTGAGGCAGGCCTTCCTTATTCCAAGTTTAGCATATTATCCATTGTATCAATTATCATTATCATAAATGTGAGATATAAAGAGATCAAACTAGATCTTTAAGGAAAAGATGAATCAATAGCCTTTAAACAATCAAGAAACAAACTGTTAGATATATATTCTATGAAGAAGTAAATGAGTGGAAGAAAAGCAACTCATTACAGTGTTACTCCCCCCATGTGATAATTATCAATTGACCCATGAAGCAGTTTGATTCTTATGGCTTTTCTGAATTTTGCAGGGTACAAGGGACAGGGATAGCTATAATACTGGAGACATTCTGCTTTTGGAATTGCTAACCAGTGAAGTGGTATTATAAGGATTTACCTGCCTCCATTGTGGCCAGCTAGTGAAGATGAGATAGTTCTGTTCTGGTAGCAAAAGAGACTGGGATTCAGGGGGAAAATAGTTTATCTCATATTCTGAAGGTCTCATGAACTCCTCAAACCTGAAAATATAATTTGAACTAAGTCATTGAAATGATATCTTTATGAAAATTTGTTCCAAATTTCAAGCAGCATAATGTAAATTGAATGAAAAAGAAAATAATTTTGGAATATTCATTTTTTAGGAAGCAGAAGATCTGCCAAATGATTTAATATAGTGCACATAGTACATGTTATATAAATGATAATTGACTTATTAAATGTAATGTTATATAAAATTTGTCAGCAGATACACTTCATTTCACCTTGAGGTCAGTGGATGTAGACATAAACAACCAATGATTGTTGCTAAGTCTCTCCATTAGTTTCTATTTTATTTGACTTCGGTATATACTCCATGCTTCTCACTCTCTTTCAAGTTAGATCAAAGTGACTAGGTGGTTTAAAAAAGAAAAATTAAAGGTATGTTTATACTTGACTGCTAATGCCATCATCTCAGTATCTGGTAGAAATTTTCTTTCCAAACCATTGTTTCCATGAATGGAGATCCAATGATTCTTCACCACCTCTCCTGCCACACACACATCCCACAGTCCCCAGGCTGGAAGTCTGCACCAGTAAGTGAGGCGGAACTGATTGGACTCATGTGCCTCTGTATCTGTGACCACAGTCTGCCCAGCAAAGGCCAGAATGGAGCTCAGAGAAGCCGTTCTGACCTATTGAATTCAGGGCATGGAAATGCCCCAAGTCTGGGTCACTGGCCTTGGGCACAGAAGATCCAAGTATCTCTCTTCTGGTTGCAGGAGTTGACTTATCTTCTCTTCCCATGTGCTACACTACTAGGCTTGCTGCCCACCACTGGGTTCCTGCCAAAGAGATAAAATGTTAAATTAAACATGGATTGCCCAAGCTGTCAAGGTCTCCAGATAGTCAGTAGCTGTTAACATGCCTGCCAATTAAGATGCAGTGCCTCTGGGTGGCTGAGAGGAAGAAAGAGGAAACAGTAAAAATTAAAATGAAGAAAAAGCAAAACTAAAAGTGTACATGGGACAAAATCTTTACCCAATAGCCTTCACTGGATCAGATAGGCTCTCCAATGAAGATTTATCTTAACATATAAAATAATGACAATAATAATTATGGAAAAGATGATAATAATGCTCACAAAGAAAATTGTGTCCACCTAGTAACTGTACAAGCCAAAGACCCATATACTGAAAAAATTTAGGATAACCTAAATAAAAAGTCTTAAGTTTGTTAGGGTATGTACTGTCAACATATGATAAGTCTGGGAAGGGTTGATGAAAACCTTGTAGGTCATAAGTTAAATGTAGACATGTAGGTCAGTAAGTTAAATTTTCCTTCATAGCCATATTATTATTTTAAACAATAATTTCGTAAGGATATATTGCTTCAGGGACCATCATAGAGTCTTAAGAAGTGAAAGATACTGGCTAGCTCCATGAGCCTGGGAAAGTCTTTCATTCAAAGAGCATTCATTAAACATCCTGTAAGTTTCTGTACTAGATCCTAGGGTTATAGAATTGGAATTTTGTAAAAAACAACTCCGTCCTTGAGGAGCTTGTTTATTGTTGTTGGTGTTTGTCCTTTGTTCTTGAAGAAGACCATGGCATCAGGGAGATAATGTCATGACAAGCTAATGAATTAGATTTGAGTGAGGCAGTGCTGTCCTAAATCACCAGCCTCACATTCTCTTCCAAAGTCATCTGGGTCCAGTGGTCAGATACAAATCAGGATGACTGAAGATGATCAGGATGTGAGGCAGTCAGAGTTAAGTGACTTGCCCAAGGCCACACAGCTAGCACAAGTCAAGTATCTGAGATCACATTTGAACTCAGGTCCTACTGACTCCAGGACCTATATGCCAGTGAAAGGGTATTGAATTATATATGGGATTTCAATGTTTAAAGGGAATTTTCAGGATGGAAACAACCTCTGCCAGACTGGCAACTATTCTGTTTGACCCACTGAGGTATTAAGTTTCTTGCCAGGAACACACAGTCAATACAAAGGATTTGGACTCCAATTATTCTAAATTCTAAGGTAACTAGATGATTCAGTGAAAAGAGACTTGGACCTGGAGTCAGGAAGATGTGAGCTCAATTCTGATTTCAAAAGTTTATTAGTTAAGTGACCTTGTTCATAACCTCTGTTCACCTCAGTTTCCTCAAATTGTAAAATAAGGACAATAATAGCATTCATTGTGAAGATTAAATGAGATAATAGTTGTAAGGTGCCTGGCATGTAGCAGATGCTAAATAAACACTTATTTCTTTCTTCTAAGACCAACTTTTTATCTTTTGTGCATTACTGCCTCTCATTTGTAAAATGGAAATAAAAATAGAATCCTACCTTGCAGAATAGTTATGACAATCAAATAAAGTAATACACACATACACATACACATCCATGTATATACACAGTGCTTTGCAAACATCTAAATGCTATATAAATGTCAGCTATTATTTGTATCATATAAAAACTAGTCCTCTTTTTGTTCAATGCAATTCAGAAAGAAAAAGTTCTGAGACAAGTTGTTTTGCTATTATTCTTTTATATTTAACATTCTGCAAACTATTGCATAGGTGGATGAAATATCAGTTTTTTGTAGTTTAATAAATGTATTAGAAAGCAAGATCATCTTCTCTTGGCTTATTGAAAACACCCTTTGCAAAACTCCAAGAGCAGACAGTATGATAGAAATGATATATGTCATCATATTCCAATATTTTTTTTATTTCTTCTGTAAGCTTAATCTATGTGTAAAAGTTTTTTATTCAATGCTTTTTTGGGGATTTTGAATATTTGGTATGTGAATCTTTTAAAAACAGGTTCTTAAGTTTTTATGGATCCATGTAATATTTTGGAATTTGAAGAGAATTGTGATTATTGTCATATTCTAGTACCATTTATTGGCTGAGTTTTCCAGGTTATTTTGATACCTGCTTTTATAGTATGAGACTTCTTAAAAATAATCCATTTTCAATAACAATCATTGTTGGAAGGTTGTGGGAAATCTGGGACACTATTACACTGTTAGTAGAGCTGTGAACTCATCTAACCTTTCTGGAGAGAAATTTGAAACTACACCCAAAGGGCAACAAAAATGATCATACCCTTTGATCCAGCAATACCACTACTGGGTCTATACCCTGAAGAGATGATGAAAAAGGGTAACAGCATCACTTGTACAAAAATATTCATAGCAGCCCTGTTTGTGGTGGCAAAGAATTGGAAATCAAGTAAATGTCCTTCAATTGGGAAATGGCTTAGCAAACTGTGGTATATGTATGTCATGGAACACTTTGTTCTATTACAAACCAGGAGGGACGGGATTTCAGGGAAGCCTGGAAGGATTTGCATGAACTGATGCTGAGTGAGATGAGCAGAACCAGAAAAACACTGTACACCCTAACAGCAACATGGGGATTATGATTAACCTTGACGGACTCACTCAGGGATAATTTTGGACTGGAGAATACCATCTGTATCCAGATAAAGAGCTGTGGAATTTGAACAAATGTCAAGGACTGTTCCCTTTAATTTAGGGAAAAAAAAACAGATATCTTATCATCTGATCTTGTTATCTCTTATACTGTTTGCTTCTTCCTTAAGGATGTGATTCCTCTCTCATCACACTAAATTTGAATCAATGTACAACATGGAAACAAAATAAAGACTGACAGATTGCTTTCCATGGTAGGGGGGAGGGAAGTAAGTTTGGGCAAAAAATTGTAAAACTCAGAACTCAAATAAAATGTTTTAAAATTTAAAAAATAATCCTTTTTGGTATAATATATTATAAAGATGAAGTTAATGATCAAGAAAGTAATGTGCTGGGAGAAAAGGAAAGGAGAGGTAGAATGGGCTGTTATTTCACATAAAAGAGGCAAGAAAAGGTTTTTGCAATGGAGAGGAAGGGGAGAAGGTGAATGAGCCTTCACTCTCACCGGAAGTGACTCAGAGAAGAAATAACATATACATTCAATTCGGTATAGAAATCTATCTTACCCTAGAGAAAAGTAGGAGAGGAAAGGGATGGGAGAAAGGGGATGGGGGAGGTGAGGGAACAGGGTGGAAGGAGAGAGAGAGAGAGAGAGAGAGAGAGAGAGAGAGAGAGAGAGAGAGAGAGAATAGAATAAATGAGAGTAGGGAGGAATAGGATGAAAGATGAAATACAGTTAGTAATTACAGCTGTAGGAAAAAGTTTTGAAGCAATTTCTTTGATAGATTTATGATAAAGAATGCTTTCCATCCCCAAAGTCAGAGCTAATGGTATCTGAATATAGACTGAAACACTTTTTTTCTCTCACTTTATTTTTCTTGATATTTTTCTTTTTTTATGTGTATGTGGGTTATGTTTACTTTAACATGATTATTGTAGTAATGTGAAAAAATTTTAAAAAGGAATAATCCTTCTCTAATTTCAGGTCCAGCATGTCTAACATAACCTATCATTTCCATAAACAAATTCACATAACTCAGGTTTCATGCTTCTGAACTGAGTTTGTATAAAATGAAATTTTGATTCTACAACTTGGATCTTAGCTGTTTCATAGGTCCTATCTAAAGGAAAATAATTTTTCACAAATCTAGTGGTATCTACTACCACTAATTAATATTACTCAGTAAAGTGGCATCTGATTTTTCCAAATGTAAAGAAGATTTTTGACCCGTTCATCATTTGTTCCAAGAAGGTCTTTCAATTTTCCTCAGTTTCAGAGATAAAGTATGAATATTTACATAGCTGCCTTCAAGAAATGGGTATTGTGTTTCACTAATATTGTACAGCTTCTTTTAGGACACTTTGTTAAAATTAAAACTTATTATGGTTCATTTATAGTTTCCAAACTATACATAAAGATTGATACCACATGGAACTTAATTGATCAAAATTTCTTCCTTTCATTGAATTCTGATATAAGGGTACTTGTCTCTATCTAAATATTTCTCCTGGATAACTTTATGCCTGATGAGTCTTGTCTGAAAGAGGTCAGGATATTTGTAACTATTGGCTATATTCACTGGTTCAATTTGACCCATAGATTTAGATTCAAATAGCCTCTATTTTTCCTTGTTGAATACTAAAGATTTTGTACTCATAAAATTTAAGTAACGTTTTTATATCATTGTAGGAAGATTTCACAAGATGAAGAAGTTATCAGATTTATTTTTAATGGAGTGATGTAGCTTTATATCATCCATATGTATTAACTTATTAATAAGATAATTTGGTTTGCTGCCCTCTTTAATTTGGAAGCCATCCATAACTTAATTTAGGAAAGGTACTAATAGAGAGTAGACAGAATCGTAATTGGCTTATATTTAATCTCTGAAAAAAAGGGCACATTTTATATCAATTCTATCTGATTATTGTGTTGGCGACGAGTTTTAAAGTAGAGAATGCTAATATTCAATTGGTTCATTATACTAGAGTCTAATCAATGTATTTGCAGTTCATGAATAAGTTATAAATTTGAAATGAAGTCAAAGACCTTTTTATAACCAATAAAGGTATTTATAATATTCTTGAAAATTTAGAAAACTTATTCAATAAATACAGAACTGATAATAAGTTATTGATTTCTCCCCACTCCCAGAACTTTGGAGCACACTATTTTCACTATTCAGTCATCTATAAACTTTTACGTTTTTATGGGTTAGTTTTTTTGGTTTTGGTTTTAGTCATAAAAGCCATGAATGTTTTTGTACAAAGTACATAAACATATAACTAATCTAGATTTGGAAGGTCACTAATTTTAGCCTATTGGCTAATTTGACAAAAAAATGAAAACTATAAATGTTGGATGTGGTAAAATTGGGGTATTAATATAAGGTTGGTGGAATTGTGAACTGATCAAGCCATTCTGGACAGTAATTTGGAACTATACCCAAAGGTCAAGCAAACTGTATTGATACCAGCAATACCACTACTGGTTCTACATCCCAAAGGAATCATATAAAAGGGAAAGCATTTAAAAATGCAATAATTTTTATAGCAGCCCTTTTTGTGATAGCAAAATATTGAAAATTGAAAGAAGATCTGCCATTTGAGGGATGAACAAACTGTGGTATATGAATTTAATGGAATATTATTGTACACTATGAAATGATGAATACAAAGATTTCAGAAAAACCTTAAAAGACTTGTGTGAACTGATCCAAAGTGAAATGAACAGAACCAGGAAAACCCTGGACACAATATCTGTAACATTGTGTGATGATCAACTATGAAAGACTCAACTCTTCTCAGCAACACAATGATCCAAGACAAGTGGACTCATGAAAGAAAATCTTATCCACGTCCAGATAAAAAACTGATGGAATCTGAATGCAGATCAAAACATACTTTTAAAACTTATTATTATTACTGTTATTATTGTCCATTTTTCCATTTTGATTTGTTTCTTCTTTCACAAGTGACTAATATGGATATATGTTTTATATTATGGCACATGTATAAACTCTAGCAAATTATGTATTATTTTTTGGAAGAGGGAGAAAAATTTGAAACTCAAAATCTTGAAAAAATGAATGCTAGAAATATTGACTAAATTGACTAAATGCTAAAAATTATAGTTTCCAAATAATACATAAAGATTGATACTACATGGGACTTAATTGCAAGAATGGGATTAAAAAAAAAATCAAATCACTTCCTATTCGAAAAAAGCAGCAATGTGGTATTATGTTTACATTTTAGAGGAAACTAGTGAAATACTATGCTATATAAATCATGCACAACTAAAGTTTGAGCTAATAATTAAGAGTCTTATTCATCCCTAACACTTTCTAGTTTGGCATAAAAGCTAGTCTCAGTTACTTTCCTTGTGTAAACTGTTTTGTTATATCAATAGGACAAAAGCTGTCTGTTTTTCCTTTGAGCCAACTTGGATTTTATTTTGTTGAAATTCTTGGTAAATATAAGCAACTGAAAATTTTTCTGATCATCCTTTTCTTTCTTTTTTTTTTTTTAGGGTTTTATTTTGGCAAGGCAATGAGGTTAAGTGGCTTTCCCAAGACCACACAACTAGGTAATTATCAAATGTCTGAGGTTAGATTTGCACTCAGGTACTCCTGACTCCAGGGCCGGAGCTCTATCTAGTGTGCTACCAAGTTGCCCCCGATGATCCTTTTCTGTATTTCTTTTTCTTCCAAATACTGCTTCTTTTGGTTCTGTATTAAAGTTTTGATGTTGAATTCTTTACTTTACTCTTTGCTTTGATGCCTTGTATTACCTTAAGGCTCTGACTTTGCTTTCAGTTACTTAGTAAGAGAATCCAGAATTTCGGTTATACTTTTGTTTCAAAATTCTGAATTTTTCTTTTTTTATTGCCTTTAATTGCACAATGCAGAGTGCAAATTTTTCTTTCTCTCCCTTTCTTTCTCTCTTTTTCTTTTTTCTTTCTTTCTCTTTCTTTCTTTCTTTCTTTCTTTCTTTCTTTCTTTCTTTCTTTCTTTCTTTTCTCTTTTTAGATTTTGTGTTCCAAATTCCCTTTCACCCTACTACCTAATCAAGAAGACAAGCTATATGATATCAATTATATCTAAAATCATACAAAGTAGATTAGCCATATTTCAAAAAGAAAAGCAAGAAAAATAAGAAAAATAAAGTGAGAAAATATACTTTAATTTGCACTCAGTATTCATTATTTCTCTCTCTGGATGTAGATAGTATGTTTCCATCATGAAACCTTTGATATTGTCTTAGATCATCATATTGATCAGAGTAGTCAAGTCTTTCATTGATCATCATTACAGTATTTGCTGTACACATTGCACAATGATCTCCCAGTTCTTGTTGCTTCACTTTACATCAGTTCATATAGGTCTCGCATATTTTTCTGAAATCACCCTCCTCATAATTCATTATAGCACAATAGTATTCCATCATAATCATGTGCCATTACTTGATTATTCATTCCTTAACTGATGGGCATCACCTCAATTTTCCAGTTGTTTGCCACCACAGAAAGACTTGCTATAAATGTTTTTGTACATATAAGTCCTTTTCTTTAGATTTACTAGAGGGTATTTCTAGGTTAAAGGGTATGCACTGTTTTATACTCCAAATTAGTCTCCAGAATGTTTGAGCTGGGGGTACTGCTCCACCTATAATTCACCAATATACCTGTTTTTCCCTCATCCCCTTCAGCATTTATCATTTCTGATAGGTGTGAGGTGGTACCTCAAAGTTGTTTTAATTTGCCTAACTCTATTCAATAATGATTTAGAGTATTTTTCATGTCTATAAAGTTTTGATTTTTTCTGAAAATTATCTATTCATATTTATTGAATATCATTTGAGAAATGACTCTTCTTTTTATAAATTTAACTCAGTTCTATATTCAGTATATATATATATATATATATATATATATTTGAGAAATGAGGCTTTTATTAGAGAAATTTGATGCAAATTTTTTTTGATATTGTTTCAATATCTATGACACCTTTAAGTCAGATGTAGTTTTCTGTTTATCTGCTCTATCTTTTACTCTTTCCAGTCTTCTTATATCTCATTCCTCTCCACATACTCTGCAATCCAGTAACATTGGTCATTACGCTGTTTCTCACAAATAACATTTCATCTCTCAGCTCCAAGTATTTTCATTGATTGTTACCCATACATAGAATCTTCTTCCTTATCATCTCCGACTCCTGATCTCCCTGGCTTCCTCTAAGTCCTAGCTAAAACCCTGCCTTCTGCCAGAAGAAGCCTTTCCTTAATTTCCCTTAATGCTAATGCTAATGCTAATGCTAATGTTGTTCTCCCTTCTATCTTTTGTTTGCATATAGTTATTTTCATATATTTCATAAACTATGAGCTCTTTGAGAGACTAATATTTTTGGCCTTTTTTGCATCCCTAGAGCTTGTGGCTTGGTCTCCAGCATTATGGCTGGCACCTAGTAAGTACTTACTAGATTTTTGTTTACTAGCTGCTATAAGATACTATAAAATAATAACTTTGACAACTGTTCTTGCAAAGGGTGGGGGTGGTGGAAGAATATGTATTGATCATCTTCTAGGAGGGAAATTGAGGTATAGAGAAACTGAAGGATTTTTAGCCACAGTGATTGGGAGGAAAGTCCCTTAGCTCTTAGATTAGTGTTATAGGCCATTAGCAATTGTTCTAGTCCTTAACTGAGTCATAGGGTTATGGCATGGCAAGGCCTAGATGCAAACTGGAAGACATTCTGATCCTTTCTCCCTCTAGTCTACCCCTGCCCTCTCCTTTAGTTCTCCTAAAGAGAAGCTTGCATCATCTTTAACTAGAAAAATTGAAGCCATTCATCAGGAGCTCTCTTTTCTCGTCATTTCCTATCATCCCGGTCCCTACTCTCTCTTTCTGTGTTCTTGTCTTAGAGGAAGAGATAGATGTTCCTTCTGTTGCCTTTTATCTATATCCTTGAGGCTATTCTGCCAATCTTATCTGGGAACCTACCTCCCAATCTTCCCCTCTCTTTTTACAATCTCCAATTTCTATATTTTTAATCTACTAACTTGTTCCTTATTTAAGTCACCTAGTTTTATGATATTGAAGTTATGGTTAAATCGTCATCCTCCTTCATGCCAATGAGATCAGGAGGGAATGTTTTTTAATACAGATCTCCTATCCAACCCTTTCTCTCCACTTATGCAGTCAAAATCCTTATTTAATCTTTTTTCACAACCACTTTGATTATATAGCAATAGCTTTCTTATTGATCTCCCTTTTTCATTTTTTCTTCCAGATAACTGTCAAACTGATAACCCTATATCCTTCTCTACTCAAGCATTAATCAATTAACATGTATTTATTAAATTCATCTTATGTACCAAGCACTGAGAAAACATAAAAATGAAGCAATCCTTACTCTCCAGGAGGTTCCCATTTTAATGAGATAAACTCCCTATTGCCTTTAGGCAAAGACAGGACCTTATAACTAAAAGGGACATCAGAAGATATCTAATTCAACTTTTACTCTTACATTTGAGGAAGCTGAGATCCAGGAATTGAAGAAAGTCACTCAAAAAAAGACCAGGGGTAGAATTTCAATCCAGATCTTACCCAAGACCAATGTTCCTTATGTTGTACAGCACAGACTCCTTTCCTACTCCTTTGATATTTAAAATTCTTCATTGTCACTGATTTCAATGTCTTTGCAGGTTGAATGCACCCTACATCCTTTCACACTTTCTGTTAAAACAGCCACTTTGACCTATTTGCTGCTCCATATGAATCAAATGACCTATTGTATCTATTCTCTTCCACAGGAGTGTGTCCTTATCAGTTAAATGCATTTCATCTCACTTTGTCTTAAAATTCTTAGTTTCATTAGAGCACTCTGACTCCCCAGAAAAGGGAGTTAATTTCCTTTCTATACAAATTACTTTGTAATTAGTCCAGACACACAACATTTGGACATAGGTACACACACACACGCACACACACACACACACACACACACACACACATATATATCCACATGTAGAGCTAGAGGTAGAGATGATAGAGATATAGAGATAGAGATAGAGATAGATAACAGATACAGATAA
Organism: Macrotis lagotis; assembly: GCF_037893015.1. Classification (NCBI taxonomy): domain Eukaryota; kingdom Metazoa; phylum Chordata; class Mammalia; order Peramelemorphia; family Peramelidae; genus Macrotis; species Macrotis lagotis. The sequence goes on from NC_133663.1 coordinate 183,808,260, forward strand.
CAGATACAGATATAGATAACAGATGCTGATTCCTTTCAGTAGAGTGTATTCTCCTTGAGGATAGGGACTGCTTCTTTTTGTATCATTTTATCCCTGACATCCAGATCAACACTTAGCATGTAGCAAGAAATCAATAAATGTTTGTATAATCTAATTAAATTAAATTTCCAGAGAAATCCAAGTAGACAGGTATCCATTTGTCTGGCCTTTCAATGCTGCAGAGGTTGCCAGAAACAAAAACAAACCCAAAGGCTAAAAAAATAAACAAATAAATAAAAACAAAGAACTTCCCCCCAGGGAAACTCAGGTGAACTTTTTGAAATTAATTGACACTTTCTCCAGCAGCAACCAAAACCCTCCAGCTAAATTCCAAAGCTAACCAGGAAGTTGAGAGCTTCCTTTAGTCAGTAGTTCAATTATTCTGCGGGTAGTAATGGTGTCCTGAGATGGCTCTTCAATGGCACAGTGGATCCAAAAATCTCATTTGTGTATTGAGGGAGAAATCCTTTCCTCCAATCTCTGCCTATGGAAAGGAATGCCTCCTCATGGGGTGAAGAATTCATTCACTACCAAGAGAAAGAATCCTCTTGGTTTTCAGAGGTTTTCACTTTTGTCTACTCCCTCTTCTCCCCATGTATATACTCCTCCCCCAAAGATACAAAGGCAACCCCTCCAAATGTGCCCCTGCCCCAGTTTGGTTAAACACTTTAGGGTGTGGGGGAGGGAAAAACACTTGGTCCAGTGTTTTCTTTATAACAGAAATAACTGAGTGAGGAGGGGGGGGGAGTCACAGTAGCCCTCAATATAATGTCATGGTGATGAAATCTCTCACAGAACACATCCACCAGTACAGTGATTTCTCCTTACTCTGAGGAGACCTGAAAGAATTTTCTCTTAGAAAGCCAATGTGTCACACATGAGTTCAATTTTCGAAATGTTAGGACATGTCTCCTTAGGCAAAGCAAAACAGAAGATTGAGACAATTTTCTGAACAAGTCGTGGAAAATCTTTTCTTTCTCTGAACTTTTCTTTCTTATGGACTACATTATATTTCTTATGTTTTAGATGTCGGAGGTAGGTGTGACTTGGAAATGGTTCTGAGGTTGGAACTGGAAATCTCAGAATTTCTTTAGTTGAATGTGTAACAAACAACAAAAACAATGACATTTATAAAGTGTCTAAAAGATTTGTAGAATGATTTACATATCTTCTCATCTGACTCTCACAATCCTGGGAAGTAGATCTATTATCCTGATTTTACAGATGAGGAAAATGAGTCACCCAGAAAGTAAGTGACCAAGGCAAGATTCCAATTCAGGTCTTCCTGATTTCAAGTTTTTTGCTGTAGCCACTGAGTTACATAGCTCTAGAAATATAAAAAGAATTCACAGGTGCAACAATGGTCTGGTTAAAAGAAACTTATCTTCAAGAGATAGTCAAATTCTTGGAGCTAATCCATGGAGCATTCCTTCCTGATAAACATGATATATAACTATAAATAAGAAATCTGAAGAATGGGACAGGGAAATGGCTTACAAGATCATTGGAATAGAGCTGAAACAGATATTAGAAGTCATCTTGTCCAACCCCTCATTTTTTAGATGAGGAACCCAAAGCCCAGAGATTGTAAATGACTTGTCCTAGATCATACAACTAGGAAGCAGCATAAAGGCAATTCTAATCCAAGTCTCCTGAATGCAAATTCAACATGCTTATCTTCATCATCATCATCATTTTTATAATTATTATTATTCTGAATTTCATAATCATACAACTTGGTTAGTAAAAAGTCAGGGATCAGAAATTAGTCATTTTTATACTTGAGATATATTTAATTGAATGGAGGTTATGTGGTGGGCTATGGAGAGATAGTGTTGCTTGGTCAGTTGTAGGGAAGTGTGCAGTCCATCATACAGATCAGTCATTCCTCATCCCTTAATCTTTAGGAGGAGGCAGAGGACATGCAGGTACTGACAGAATGAAATGAGGGACTCCTTGGGAATGTGAGACGCAGACCTAGGCAACGGAGAAAGATGTTCATACCATATGATATAACAGGGTTTTAGAGAGTTTTAAAAAGAAATGGAAACACCCCCCCCCCCCCCGTATTGTCACCTCATTGATGTGCCCTAGTTTCAGCTTTAGGGCAGATAGGTGGCACTTGGCCTGAAGTCAGGAAGACTTCTCTTCCTGAGTTCAAATTCATCCTCACTTATTAACTGTATCACCTTGGACAAGTCACTTAACTCTATTTACCTCAGCTTCTTCCTCTGTAAAATGACCTAGAGAAGGCAATAGCAAGCCCATTCCAGGATTTTTGCCAAGAAAACCCCAAAATGAGATCACAACCAACAACAACCACAAATTTCAGCTTTGAAAGTGTTGGAACTAAATTGTTCTTTCTCAGGTGGCTACTTTTTCCTTCTATAGCTACAAAAACATTCAAGTGGACATCAACCAAGTTCTCATTGCTCTTTAGGTGAGAAAAGATACTGGCCAATTCTTTTTAAGAGAGGCGGCTAGGTGGTGTAGTGGATAGAGCAACAGCCCTGGAGTCAGGAATATCTGAGCTCAAATCTGGCCTCAGGCACTTAATTGCCTTGCTGTGTGGCCTTGGGCAAGCCACTTAACCGCATTTGCCTTGCAAAAACCTTAAAAAAAAAAGAATAGTATATTATATGGAACAGCTCAGTTGTACAGTGGTTGGAGCACCAACCTTGGAATCAGAAGGACCTGAGTTCAAATCTGACATCAAACACTTAACAATTAGATAGCTGTTTGACCTTGGGCAAGTCATTAACCCCATTGGCTTAAATAAATATTTTTTTAAAAGAAAAGAACAGTATAGGGGCAGCTAGGTGGCGCAGTGGATAGAGCACTGGCCCTGGAGTTAGGAGTACCTGAGTTCAAATCTGGCCTCAGACACTTAATAATTACCTAGCTGTTTGGCCTTGGGCAAGCCGCTTAACCCCATTGCCTTGCAGAAAGAAAGAAAGAAAGAAAGAAAGAAAGAAAGAAAGAAAGAAAGAAAGAAAGAAAGAAAGAAAGAAAGAAAGAAAGAAAAGAAAAGAAAAGAACAGTATAGTGTGTAAAACAGATTTTGTCTGAGTACAATACTTTTTTTTTTCCAATCTCACACCATAATCCAAATTTCTTCTATATGGAGAAGTCCTGATCAAGGAAAAATTAATAAAATAAAATAAATTAATTTTCAAGAACATTGAATAGAGCAATGTCCTGGAGAGCAACTGGCATGACATCACAAAGATAAAGGCCTGTCAAACAAATTTAATTTTCGATCACAGAAAGACAGGCTTGATACTTCAAGAGGAAGCAAGAGATGCAATATATCTCCACTTTAATAAGGCTTTCAATTCATCTTTTTTTAATGTAACATGCTCATTAATGAACTGGAGAAATGCTTTCAGGGCACAACTGATTGGAAGCTTGTATTTAGAGAAGAGTTATTAATGCCTTTGGTGTGCTTTACAAGGAGGTGAATCTTGGGTTCAGGGCTATTTAAAGTATATTTTATTTGGGGGACCCAACCTATGGATTTCACTGGTTTAGGTAAGGCCTAGTGAGTAAAAGCCTTAAAGAAAGATGGGAACCATAAGAGGTCACATAGAAAGCACATATTAAAAGTAGGATTTGAACCCCACATCTTGACTCCTGGCTTTCTATTCACCATACCAACTGGCCTCTCAGTTATATGCTGGCTATGTATATCAACAAAAGGGCAGCTAGGTGGCACTATTGTGAATATTGTGCCAGATCTGGAATCAGGAAGACACTATGAATTCAAATATAGCCTCAGACTGTTACTTGCTATACCCTGGACGAGTCATTTCACCTAGTTGTCCTTTGTTTCCTCATCTATAAAATGAACTGGAGAAGGAAATGGTAACCACTTCACTATCTTTGCCAAGAAAACCCCAAATGGTGGAGCACCAGTCCTGGAGTTCAAATCTAGTCTCAGACACTTAATAATTACCTACCGAGTGACCTTGGACTTAACCCCATTGCCTTGCAAAAACCCCCCAAAAAGAAAAAGAAACCCCCAAATGGAGTTATGAAAAGTCTGAAATGACTGGTAAACATCAAGAAAAATCAATTTTTTTTAAATTTTATGATTCTACTACTTGCTATCTGTGAGATTATGGGCACAAGCTTTCTGTATTTCAGCATTTATATTTAAAACCCTTCACAAACTATCGTACTTCTCCAGTCTTCTTACACTTAAATCCATTCTCTGATTGACATCTTTCTAGCTTATTTACTGGTCTTCACATATGACACTTCATTTCCTGACTCCTGCTCTTTTGGTAATTATCCTTCACCCTTCATCCTTCTTCCTCCCCACTTCTAATTCCTAGGCGCTCCAACTTCCTTCAAAAAAGGAAAATTCTATAGAGAAATGAGTCATATTTTTTTTTTAAAAAAGCCATTCACCAATTGACAAATGGTCAAAGAATATGCAAAGGCAATTTACAGATGAGGACATCAAAGCAATCCATAGTCATTTGAAAATTTTTCTAAATCACTACTTATTAGAGAAAAATGCAAATTAAAGCTTCTCTGAGGTACCACCTCACACCCCTCAGACTGGCCAATATGACCAGAAAGGACAATGATCAATGTTGGAAAAGATGTGGGAAATCTGGGACACTAATACATTGTTGGTGGAGCTGTGAACTCATTCAGCCTTTCTGGAGAGAAATTTGTAACTATGCCCAAAGGGCAACAAAAATGTGCATACCCTTTGATACAGCAATACCACTACTGGGTCTATACCCTGAAGAGATGATGAAAAATGGTAAAAATATCACTTGTACAAAAAATACTCATAGCAGCCCTGTTTGTGGTGGCAAAGAATTGGAAATCAAGTAAATGTCCTTCAACTGGGGAATGACTTAACAAACTGTGGTATATGTATGTCATGGAAAACTATTGTTTTATTAGAAGGAATTCAGGGAATCCTGGAGGGATTTGCATGAACTGATGCTGAGTGACACAAGCAGAACCAGAAAAAACACTGTACACCCTAACAACAACATGGGAGTGATGATCAACCTTGATGGACTCGCTCATTCCATCAATGACAATTCAGTCAGGGACAATTTGGGACTCTGAAATGGAGAATACCATCTGTATCCAGAGAAAAAACTGTGGAGTCTGAACAAAGACCAAGGACTATTACCTTAAATTTAGAAAAAAAAAACTGATATCTTATTGTCTGATCTTACTATCTTATACTTTATTTTTATTCCTTAAGGATATGATTTCTCTCTCATCGCATTCAATTTGGATCAATGTATACCATGGAAACAATGTAAAGACTGACAAATTGCCTTCTGCGGGGGGGGGGGGGGGAGTAAGATTAGGGGAAAAATTGTAAAACTCAAATCAAATAAAACCTTTAAAAAAAGGAAAATTCTAATTGCTGTGGGAAAATGGGTGTACTAATACACTATTTGTAGAACTGTGAACTGATCCAGACATTCTGGAAAGTAATTTTTGAATGATGTTCTAAAGGCTACTAAACTGTGACTTAGCAGTATTGCTATTTGTTTACTGTCCAAAGACATCTAAGGAAAGGCAAAAAGGATTCCTATGTACAAAAATATTTCTAGAACTCTTTTATTTGTAGCAAAGAATTGGAAATTGGTAAGATTCCAATCAATTGGAAATGGTTGAACAAGTTTAGTATATAAATTTGATAGAATGATATTGTACTATAAGAAATGATTGAGAGGGTTAGTGAGGTGGCACAGTAGTTAGAACATTGGCCCTTAAGTCAGATGGACATGAGCTCAAATCCAGACTTAACCACTTTCTAACTGTGTCACCCTGGGAAAGTCACTTAACCAACAAGAAATAAAATGATGAAGAGGTTCAGAAAAAATGATGAAGGAAAAAACTTGGAAATTCTTTATGAACTAATGCAAAGTAATACGATTAGAACCAGAAGAATAATTTACATAGTAATAGCAATATTGTAAAAATGATTAACTTCGAAAGACTTAGGAAATCTGATCTACTCAATGACTAACCGAAATTTCAAAGAACTCATGAAGAAATACATTATCTATAGATCTCCAGATAAAGAACTGAAGAACTCAGTGCAAATTGAAGCATATTTTTCTTTTCTTTTCTTTTAAATCTGATTAATATGACCTATTATATTGCATGACTATACATATTTTTATGGATTTCTTTGTGTTCTCAATGAGTGGAGGAGAGGAAGTAAGAAAATTAAGAACTGAAAATAAAATAAAACTGATTTTTAAAAAGACAGCTTAAATCTTAGCTTCTGTAGGAGAATTTTTCTGATCTTTTCTCTCTACTAGTCTCTTCTGAGATTATTTCTTATTTATGCTATATACATATATGCATATTTGTGTGTGTTAAAGTAAAAATATGTATGTAGAGAGAGATGATAGACAACTAGATAGAAATATATATATAATATATATTTAGCTGTCTGAATTTTGCTCCTCCCATTAGAATTAGAATTCCTTGAGATTTGTAGTTGAAGCATTCAGGTTAGTATTTGGCATGTAAAAATTGATTAATGGATTTTTAAATAGCTATTTTTTTGTTAACTACTTAACTTCTCCTCCTCAGTTTCCTTATGTATAAAATGGGGTTAATAATAGCACTTACCTCACAGGGTTAGTTTGTGGATCAAATGAGATAACTTATTTGCAGTGTTTTACAAATCTCACAGTGCTAAGTAAAGCTATTATTATCCATTCATTTATTCATCCGTATAAGGAGCACTTCCTTATTTTTGAAAGTGAAGAGTAGAAGAGGTCAATGAGGGAGTCTATATGAAAACTCTTTGAAATCTTTTCAAATAGGACAGATTCTCATTATGCAATCTGATTTTAAGAGGGATTCTATCTAATGCTATCTCTAAATAGAGCAAATCAAGACAAACCCCTGCCAAGATCTGACATCATGGAGTCAGGTCATGTGTAGCCCTTTGCAAGGGAAAGGATGAGATGGGAATCAGTCAAGGTGAGAGCAATACTCTCAAGCTGAAGATACGAACGGAGTTAGAGGAGACTGAAAATTACTGCAAGGTCGGAAGGGGGGGGAAGTAAAGAATCTTGGTGGAAATGGCTTCTGGGCAAGAGGACTGACCAGGATACAGACTCAAGGTGGGGGAGGGGTGTCACCCATGAAGCATTTCCCTAAAGAAGATTATTATCCCCACCACAATGTTTTAGGGGTAAGCAGAGCCCACTGTCATGGTCCTTGCTTCTTACACAATCTGAGAGCCACAGAGCATGTGCATTAACACTTGAGGGTCGAGGAAGGCACAGAAGCTATTAGATTATATGTTCTATCTGGCCCTTCATGGCTTGAGTTGAACCCTAAGGATCCTTTTTTTACTCTTGGTTAATCATGTAAACTAGACATACAGTAGTACCTAAGTGGCATAGTGGATAGAAGACTGGACCTGATTTGAATAAATTCCAATTCAGATACTTACTAGCTCTGTGACAAGGCACTTAATGTCTCTGATTTAGTTGCTTACCTGACTCAGTTTCGCCATCTATAAAATAAAGATAATAACAACTAGTTCTTTGAGATGTTGTAAAGATAAACTTAGATTACATTTTTACAAGAAGTACTAGCACTCATTTGTTATTATGTGAGCCACATCAGTCTATTATTATTCTAAATTATTTAATTCTAACTTATAAATTATTTCACTCATATTAGCCTCAATTTCCTCATTAGAATATAGTCTCCTTGAGGACAGGGGCTATGATTTTGTCTTTCTTTGAATCCCCAGTAACTGGCTAATCAAGTATCATCTCCAGTTTTCCTGATCCACATCTGGACACTGAACTCACATGACTCTGGAGAAGAAAGTGAGGCTGATGACTTAGCATAACATGCTCCTCACTCCAATCTAATTCATTTGTATGTCATAGCATTACCTCCCTGATGTCATGGTCCTTTTTGAGAATAAAAGATAGCTTACAACAACGGCATGGCTTATCAATAGTTTGTTATTTGACTCATGGAAAGTGCCTTTAAAATGTTTGTAGATTACATGATCATATAAATATATAAATGTGTTCTACTATGAAGTTATATACGAGAGTGTGCCTAAATAAATCATCTATAAAAGTCAGATTATTAAAGAGGAGAAATACATCTATATTTAGTTTGGGGTTTAAGAAACTGCATTTTTTGGGAGGAAAAAGTTCAGGCAGCAATTGTAGACAATAACAAACTCATCTTGCTGCTGTTCAATTCCCAATAAAATTAATTTACTTGTGGATTTGACTGACGTTCTTTGGCCAAGGATTAGAGAGGTCATGGTGGTATGGGATGAGTAGAAATGACATTCTTTGATAGATCTATGAGATTATAGGTAAAAAAGGAACTAACCCAGAATATGTCACTAGAAAAAATAATGACCTTATTCTTGGACTAATTTTAATAACATGTTTACATAAAGGCATACTGTTTATACTGTTAATTAATATTGACAAACCATGACATATGTATAAACATGCATATATACACAGACACAGCTTGGTACATATATATATATATAGATAGATATATAGATATATAGATACATATATGCAAACACAAACACAAAAACACATTTATGCCCACTTGAATGCAAGATTCTTGAAAATAAGTATAATTTCATTCTTTATGTTTGTTCCCCAAACACCTAGCTAGTGAGTGCTGAATAAATAATTGTTAATTATTCTTCCTATCAGTGTCTTGAGGTAAATAATATAAGCATTATCCCTTTTTATAGATGAAAAAACAGAGACTTAAAAAACTTGTCCACTAGTTATCACTAGTACTAAATTCAGTCTCCAAGCCCATCAACCTGCTTTTTCGATAGGAACGTTGACATGAAGTGAGCCAAACTGCTTCAGGTCTGCTTGTTCAACACTGAAGTTCTCAAATGTGGAAGGATTGTACACCCATTGAAAACAATCCAAAAGAAATGCAAACTGTGTCTATCCCCATAGTCTACTTACTTGTACATAAGAGGTACTTAATAAATGTTCATTCATTCTTTCATTAATTTATAACTCTATACCTCTCATTTGTCTGCCTGTGAACTTGCAAATGTGTCTCAGTAATCTGAATATTACATGTAACTTAGGAAAACATCATGAAGTTAGCTATTGTGAACAGTGTCCTCAGTGCAACCTAGACAAAACACACATGTTTTTCCTATCTTTGCTATTGCCCTAGTATCACTATTTGGGAAAAATGGAACTTTTTGCGCCTCTGCCTCTACATGTGACTTAGGGGTTGGGGATATTCATTAGGGAGTATATGCAATTCATTCAGTTTCTTAAAATCAGCAGGAGGTTCACAAGCTTTCAATCAAGATCTTTCTTTTTTCCTAAATAAGAGATTATCTCATTTGAAGAGGAATCAAGAAAAATCAGAGCAGGTTCCTGTAGATGAGGGTAGATAGGTAGATAAGTAGATAGATAAAGATATCTACCCATACAATTCTTATACACATGCACACATGTACACATATATATGTGTATATGAATTGGGTGTGTGTATGTAAGCCCCACAAAAATGAAACCACCACAAGGTTTGGATTATGATGTGTGCTAGGTTGATTTTTAATTCACTTTTCCAGGCTTTCTGGCACTAAAGAAATGAAATATCTTGCTTCTTTTCCATTCCCACTCTTGCTAATAGGATTAGTAGGTGGGTGCTCTCTCCACATCTGAAGAAAAGCAATGGCATGCTATTATTTCCTATGCATATGTTAGGAGACAAAAGTACCTCCAACAGATTCCATATTCAGAAAGACTCTAGAACTTCTTAAAAGTTCCTAAGAAACAAGAAAAAGGTACATTTCAAATTTAGTATTAGAGTTTTTTCCCCTTCCCCTTCCTTGAGAAAATTGCTTTTAAAATAGTTAACTAGTTAATTGGCTTTTATTCTTATTTTGCAGATGGTGGGGGGGGGGGGAGAAACTAATGAAGGAACACAAGTCACTAAATTTTAGTCACTTTCTGGGTGGCTGATTTTGTGTGTGTGTGTGTGTGTGTGTGTGTGTGTGTGTGTGTGTGTGTGTGAATTCATTGGGAGGAACTGTCACAGAAATATTCCTTCTTTGCAATTCTTTTCAATTTGTACCATCCTTCTCTCCACAACTCGTTTTTTCCATTTCCAGGATAAAATATGTTTTTCTTTTCTTCCCTTCCTCATTTTCTCCATCCTTTACCCTTTGACACTCCTCATTTTCCTCCTCTGCTTTTTAAGTGTTCCAGGTCCTCATAAGTAAGATTCATTCATTATAGTTTCCTTTTCACTAGTAGTGACTATGATTTCTACTCCCCACAGCCAGTCACACTTTTCTCACCACTCTTCAATTTATCAGAGAGAGAGAGAGAGAGAGAGAGAGAGAGAGAGAGAGAGAGGCAGAGAGGCAGAGAGGTATAGAGGTATAGAGAGACTGAGAAAGAGAGACAGAAAGACAGAGAGAGTGAGAGAGAAGGAGAGAGAGAGAGAGAGAGAGAGAGAGAGAGAGATCATTATAGTTATAGTCTATTATTTTGGGCATAGAAAACAAATGAGAGTCAGGCAGTCTTTCCAAGAAAATAAATGAGAATCAGACAGTCTTTCCAATTATGGTTGTAATGATACAAAGGCTAATAAATTGAACTATTTACTGAGGAATTGTTTGAGATTTTATAGCTCAATCAAATAAAACTTTTATATTTGCATACATACATACATATATCTTTAATACACATATACATAACATATAGATATGTGTGTGTGCAATTATGTACCCCAAAATATATGTATACATATCAAGGAGGGGAGTTTTATTCCTCCTGGCACTATTACATTTCAATGTTTAACTTCGTGGTAGATTTTTCCAAAACAACAAGTCTTCATTTTGTGGTTTGTTAGCCCCTTTCTAGAGGTGAAACTAAAGTCAAGAGCCTTAGGAATGGAGTTTAAAAACATCACAACTCCCGATGTTTTCAAAGACACATTATCTCCTAGCCCACCCGCACCCCCTGCTTACCTAATGTCACTCATGGCTCCCACCCTCCCTCCCTGCCTACATGCATATTCAACGGACCATATGTTTGATCTCAAACATCTCCGGGCATTATAGGTTCTATTCACCCAATGACTTGGAGAGAGAGAGAGAGAGGGAGAGAGAGAGGGAGAGAAGGAGAGAGGAAGAGAGGGAGAGAGAGAGGGAAAGAGGGAGAGAGAAGAGGGGAGAGAGAGAGAGAGAGAGAGAGAGAGAGAGAGAGAGAGAGAGAGAGAGAGAGAGAGAGAGACTGTTTGAAAGAGTATTCAAGGGATTTCTGAGAAAGAAATCCCAGTACACAAGTGTTCTGTGTGGACCAGGATGGGGTCTGCTTTAACTCTAACACACACATTTCAGCAGAAAAACTCACACGAGCCTTAAGAAATTCTCTCATTCTTTTCCCATAAAGGAGTGGGACAGAGATCTCATGAAGGATGGATTTAAGTAGGAGCTTACAGACATAAAACCTACCCGTTTCTCAGGATCCAAGGGGAGTCCAAAGAAAGGGTTTTGCAGGTTGACAAGGCAGCCCAACGCCAGCCCACACCCATGACAAAGACAGCGGCAACTCCAAAGCTGCCACACCAACTGCTGCCAGAGTCTGCCACACAGCCAGATGCTGCTGCTGGAAATTCCCCTCGAACAGGGTGGCATATGGGGTCTGGAGAGTATGAGGGGGACTGGGGCAAGCTGTCAGGGGGTGGGGGTGGGGAGAGCAGGACATCCGCCACCAGGCTGCCTTTTGACTCCTTTTCTCTACCATGGACACAAAACTGAAAATGTAGTTGGTTGCAGAAAGCAGGAAACAAGTGCCCACCTTGTAAAGGATACACCTTTGCCTTGACCAATAAATTACTAGAATGGCACCCAAAGCTAGAGTTCCCCAGGTTGATATTTTGGCAATTTATCATTCTTATTATTATTATTAAGGTTATTATTATTGCTTGATTGTCAGGATGTTAGTTTTAAAACTAAACATGATCTCAATTCAGTCCACTCTCTTTCAATTGCAAAACAAAACATGTATTAAGTACCTACTATGCACCAAACTTGGGAAAAACAGATGAAAAAAGACAGTTTCTGAATCTATAGAAGTAATTTAAAACAGAAGGATATGAATCCAGAATCCCAGTGATTTTTAAAGCTATTTTTCAGTTAACATGCGTTTATTTCTCCTCTCTCTCACTTCCATCTTCACCCCTCTGTAAAATGAATAAATAAATAACCAAAGCCCATGTAACAAGTAATGGATAATTAGAGAAAGCAAATTATCATTTTAGTAGGTTCAAAAATGCTTAATTCTACTTATTTAGTCTATTTCTTTGTCAGGAGGAAGTTAGCATTCCTCATCATTAGTTCTTTGGAATCATGGTAGTTCATTTTTTTAAATTAGAATTCTTGTTGAATTTGTTGATTTTTTTAAAGATGTCTGTGTTATAGTATATAAAATAGTAGCCCTAGATTTTTCTTAAACTACCCCATGTTATTTTTAAGTTTAATAAAATTTTATTATGTTTATATACCATAATTTGAGCAGTTTTTCAGATGATGGGGACCTTCTTAATTTCTAGTTCTCTGACACTAAAAAAAAAAAAGGTTTCTATAAAACTTTTTCCTACCTCTTATTTCTTTGGGATGTAGGCCAAATAGAGGTATAAGTTGGTCTAGTAACTTTTGAAGCATGATTTCAAATTGCTTTCAAATGACTGGACTAATTCACCACTTCACCAACAATACATAAACAAGTCAATTTTCCTGTAGCCCCACAAATATTGGTCATTTTTTTCTGTCAACATCAGAATGAGCAATTGTATCCCTGGTTCTGGTGCTCAGGTGTGATTTTGGTCAAGCTATTTAGGATAAGGGGAAACGATAATTCCTATGCTACATTTGGGTTTTTGAAAGAAGTCTAGGGGAAAATACCCTTCCCCCAGTATGGCTACAGGATGAAAATTTTTTGACCCCAAAGACTTTCAAATCTCTCTAAAACCATCAAATAAATCATTAGAAGTATTGTAATCCATGTTGATGGAGAGAATCCCTAATGGTTAAATGAAGACAATCCATTTAGGACCCTAATTTTCTCTTCTAAAAAGGACCTATTGCCATTCCCATCTGGTACCAGGCATCACTTAGAATCTGAAGATTTAAACAAACAATCCATTTACCTAGAAAGGTATTCTAGTATCTCCAGTTAGAAGCAGTTTCCAGAATAATTAAAAGCAGTTCAGAAAGATAAAAAGCTAATACAAAAGGTTTAAAAGTAATTGGCATAATAAAAAAATGAAAAAGTAATTGGCATGGCATTTTCCTAAAGTTTCTGAAATTCTCTGACAAAGTCCTAAAAACTGTTATCATACTCTTTTTAACCAAAGTTATTTCCAGAGAAATCTGGGCAGGGGGCAAGTTAGCCAAAATTGTTCCAGGTCTATACAATTTCTTGTTCTAAACCTGGAGTCCATGAACTTGGTTTTAAAAAAAAAAAAGTGAGAGAGAGAGAGAGAGAGAGAGAGAGAGAGAGAGAGAGAGAGAGAGAGAGACAAAAAGGTTAAGAATCCTTGTTTTAAATTTTGGTTAGTGTTGTGGGAGTTTGTGTGAATATGTGGGGGGGGAGTTGTTAACCTGTGTCTCCCTAGTTTTGTTAGTATACCTGGTTCACAGTCTATCTTTCAAGTTCTGGGATTCTTTAAATCTCTCTCTCTCTCTCTCTCTCTCTCTCTCTCTCTCTCTCTGTGTGTGTCTCTCTCTCTCTCTGTGTGTGTGTGTGTGTCTGTTTCTCTCTTTCTCTCTCCAGAGCAAATTTATCTATAATGATATTGTTCCTTAACTGAATACTTCTTTTTTCAATATATGATGGTTATATAAATTCATCCATTTGGGTGTTGTTGCTAATCCTTCATTTTCAAAGAGCAAGACATCAAGGGGTGATGTCTTGACCTGGATATGAAATAGATTTAAGTAAGATAGAATGGCACAAAGTCATCAACTTCACTCTCTCTTCCAGAGTCATTGAGGTCCAGTGGCAAAACAAAAATCAAGATAACTGGTAATGGTTCAGGATACAGTGGATGACCATGGCATCTTGAAATGTCTTACTAAGCTCTAAGCACTCCACAGAGCTTAGCCACCTTCATGGTTCTTGGAACAGATTGTCCTCATTTAACCATTAGGTATTCTCTCCATCAACATGGATTACAATACTTCTATGATTTATTTGATGGTTTTAGAGAGATTTGAAAGTCTTTGGGGTCAAAAAATTTCCATCCTGTAGCCATACTGGGGGAAGGGTATTTTCCTCTAGACTTCTTGCAAAAACCCAAATGTAGCATAGGAATTATCATTTCCCCTGACGCTATAATTATCATTAAATTATAAACTTCATGCCATACAATATTTATTAATCTTCCTTTTGAAATTTATTGGTGTATTCTTTAGGAAACTGGATTACTACTGGGAATGAGGTTGAATTATAAATAAGAAGAGTGCAGAAAAATGTCAAGCATGGCCAAGCCAACACAAGAAGAAGAAAATATCTTTCAACATATGTTTCAACACTAGCCTTTTCCAAAATGGCAAGAATATTTCCCAGGGAAAAAATTTGAGATTTTAAGAAACCCCAAACTCATGAAATATTCAATGAAAATGATATTCTATATAATCTCTGGTTCAGCAAACAGAACCAAGATGGTTCCATTACCTTAGAGGGACATATAAAAGTCAGAAGAGTATTGGCAACTCCAAGAATAAAATACAGATCAATCATGCTCTTTTTTTTTCCCTGTTTTACTAGGTATACTCTCTGCCCCTTCACATCTTCCATATAATTTACTTGTTCTCGCCTGCCTGTGGCCTCACTTCTACATATCCCATTATCTTCTATTCAACATATTTAGTATATTTCACATATCCTATTATCTTTACATGTCATATTTTGGTGCCTCAAAGATACGCAATGCCTTTTGGTTAATGTTTACCTACTATCTGTTTTATCAGCTGCAAAGTGATGTGTGCATCTCTGATATTTTATAAATAATAAGTAATCTAATTATCATAGAGAAAGAAGAAGTATAATACATGGGGTAAAAATTATCACTGTGACATTATTAGAATTATGATTTTAGTTGGTTTGGGCTTTACTATTTATGTGGGCTAAGCCTTTAGCATATGAAAGCTGGGAAAAGGAAATAGGAGAGAAGTAGGTGTAAGCACTTTCTTTCTTTTCTTTAAAAATCAGAGATTTTTGTATTTAGTCAGCATTTGTGATGGATTCAAGAACCTAACCAATAAAAATATCAGTCTTGCAAATCCCTTCCCCCATTCTGGAACATCTATATGACTGTGCCCTACTTTAAGAAAATCCAATATAAGAAAACCCAAACTTACAAAACAGATACATTAGGGGCAATTGTTCCCACTACAAAAGGATTTTTTCGCTTGACAAAGGGATTCACCATAGGGTTCCTCTCAATAGTGAGGGCCCCTCACATACTTAAAGGTCAGTTCTCTCCAAGTCAATTCGACATTTGCAACATGCCTACTGTGCGCAGACACTTTAATAGGAGCAGGATAAGAAACAAATTACTGGCTTCAAATCCTTAGCTTTTCATTATGCTCAAACTTGGGGCACCTGTGGAAAAGAATGCTTAAAAAACAAAGAAACAAAGCAATATGATTCTGAACCCCTTGAGAAACTACCTAGAGAAGTAATACCATGATCCTCATCTGTTTTCTAAAAGAGAGGCTGAAGTCAGGTCACCTTTTTTCCTGACCAGAGTTAATAGTGGAGATGATGACCACAGCCAGAAGGAGAGAATGAGGGTGTCAAGGATACAGGGAGCTCAAGTGAAACTGTGTGTCTCTAAGGGAAGGAAAAATTTCCCTTTAAGGTTTTCAGTGTCCTCTTGAGGCTACAACTCTCAGCCAACTACAGGAAATGATGATTTTAACAGTGTTTGGGATGTTGTATATGAGGAAAGGGAATGTACAACAAGGGAGAGAGAAACATATGGACAAAGAGAAACTGGAGTCAGTTTGTGAAGAACACGTTGATTCCATATCCAGGGCATCTCCTATCTAGGTTTGAGAAGATAATACTCTGGATTCTGGTTTCAGTCTGACCACTAACCAGTGGTCTGACACTTAATTTTGCTGAGCCTCAATTTGTCCTTGTAAAAGAAGGATGATAATATTTGTCTTGCCAACATCTCCAGAACCTTGTAAGTATGAAGTCATGAAAAAGTAAAAAGCTTCCTGTTCCTCTTAGCCTTTCACTGGCAGGGTACAATGATTGATAGACTTAAACTTGCCTTCCTGGAACCATTTCAACCTCTGTGCCACCCAATTTTCATCCTTCCAAGTGCCCAAAGAATTTGTGCTCTATTATTTTCACTGCCCTAGTCCAAGCTAATTCCCAGAAAAGGGCTTGATACAAGAATGAATTGGAGTCACTTCCTAGAGGCTGATGAAAGCTGATTATTAACTTTCCAGTTTGATTATTTACACCTCTGAAATTGCTAATAGCTACAAATCGAGGTTTGATTTATTATTTTAGCAATTACCTAGACTTTAGAAGTGATAGAGAAAATGTTAATAATTCAAATTAAACTTAAAAGTGTATCATGCAGGGCAGCTAGGTGGCACAGTGGATAGAGCACCGGCCTTGGAGTCAGGAGTACCTGAGATCAAATCCCGCCTCAGGCACTTAATAATTACCTAGCTGTGTGACCCTGGGCAAGCCACTTTACCCCATTTGCCTTGCAAAAAATAAAAGTGTATCATATACTCAGTCTTAGGCCCAGGCCAGGAAAAATGATAATAAGCAAAGAGGTGATTTTGCTCTCCTCCTTTGAGAATTCAGGAAACATGAGAGCCCTATGTGTCATCAAAGAGGATGTAAAGTAGCCTATTCCTTCTTATTAAAAATTTTTACCACTGACACAGAGAATGTTTCTTTTTTGTCCAGAAACCCTAAGGGTCTTCTCCTCCCAGGTTATTTTTTTTTACTGTAATAGAGGCTTCATTATTTCTTACCTGACAATCAAGGAATGGGTGTTTTCTCAGCCAAACTGAGATCTATTAAAGACCCTAACTTGAAAAGGCCAAGGTCTCCCACTGCATCCTTAGTCACCTATAGTCTTCCTGATCCCAGATGGATCTGGAGGAGAAAGTAAGACTGGTGATTTCACACTTACAGAACTCCTTCACTTAAATCAACTACCTGATGCCATGGTCTTCCCTTGGAACAAAAATATTTAAGTAAAAGCAGACAATAATTACATCATACAGTGTATGTAATCTTCTGTACCACAAGTCTCCGCTACCACATTTGTACTGAGAGAAAGGAGGTGTGTTAAATGATCTGTTTTTCTTGATCAGTATTGGTCCTTACAAGTACTGAGAATTCAGCTTGCTTTGAGTGGTGCTTTCTTTGGCAGGTTCTGCTGATTTCACTCTGCATCAGTATCTACAAGGGTATCCATTCTCTGCATCAGAGTCCTGAAGTCAGAACTGGCTCATAAGAGATGATTGCTAAATTTTCAGTGTGATCATTTATGCAATTACAAGTTCCTTGAGGTCAGAGACTGTTTTTTGCTTCTTTTTTGAATTCCCACAAACTGAGTAAAGTATCTGGAATATACCAGGAATTTGATAAATGTTTATCGACTGATCAGAAATCAGAAAATACTAAAAATCACGGCTTGATTTGATTGGTTGACTACACTTGAGAAAGTGAAGGGGAAAATCTTAGTAATATAGGTTAATCTGAAAAAAGTCATAAAAATAAACATTTTGAATTATATTATGCATACTTTTTGGGGGATGAGGGATGAATCGTTAAACATTGACCAGCACATTTCTGCTTATGAAACAATAGTGCTCTATTAGCAGTGCAAAATATTAGCTTTTACCCAATTGATTGGCATTTTTTTCAGTTTTATGCTGGTGAACACACAGACTTCTCTACTGCTTGTTAGCTGGGCATGAAAATTTTTCTGCCTCTATATGATATTAGGGGTAAGTTGAGTCAGTTGTGCTGAAAGATTGCATAATTTTTACATATGCATTCTGCATTCACAAATGCTATTTGTCTTTAAACACATAAAGAAGCTTAAAAGTCATTGTATTTTACTATTTGTGGGGTCAGGGAGTCCTGAATCAAAGAAAAATTAAATAATTTTTCCGAAGGGAGGAGGGGGAAACTTTAGAAATGGAGTTATGCATAATAATCAGATAGTTGTATTTGTGACAAAAAAGTCATTGGATTTTTTTTAATTAATGGGAATTATCAACATCAAAGTAAATATTTTGTATACCAGGAAGAAGTGATAATGGAATGATGAGTTTGTGATTCTTAGATTCTAGATACTTCAAATATTTGAGTTCTTCCCATTTGGACACTTTTGCAACCTAAGCTGACATTGTGTAATCCTATGTTACAGATAGAGTAACTGAGGCACAGAAATGATTTGCTTCCCCAGTTAGTGACCTTTGTATCCCAGCTAGCATAGATGTTACAGTCTCTACCTGTCTTTTATTCATTTCACTGGGTCATTCTACCTATAAAGTATCCTTATTCTGTTGAATGATCATTAAAAAAAAATACCCTAAAATTCCCTAGCATTTTCTGTTCTCGAGTAAGGATTTTTCCAATATTTAAGGGCCCCAAACAGTATTATTTTTGGTCACTTCTTTTGCTTCCCAATTTTAAACCTCTAGGTTTGAACTGGCAATAATATAGAGAGGAGAGGTAGGATGGAAAGGGGTCACAACCACTTACCCAGAATGCTTCTCTGCTGGGATGATGGGAAGCAAAGGACAGCATGTGGTTTCTTTGATCTTCAGTCTCCAGATCTCCGAATCCAAGCCCTGGGCATTCACCCCTAAAACTATGCTGCCCCAAGCAACCACTAAGGATTTTATTGATTTCAAAAGGGGGAGGGTGGGCCACAGAAGGTACCACATCCCACGCCCTCTGTGTCAGGCTAGGGAACCTTGCCTCTGGACAAAGGACCTGCATAAGAAATCTGGTCCAATTTAAAGCTCGGGCTCAACAGAGACCCTAAAAATTTATTATGGCCATGAGTGGTTCATCCCAAGGCTTTTGTCCAAATCACCAATTTCTTAATATTTTATCTTAACCTTTCTTTCTGGCACAATTCAACTTTAACTTTTATATCCTGTATAGAATCCTCTGTGGCTACTTACTATTCTTACTAAATACCTAAAGGTTTCTCTGTTCTCCTACCAAAAGGTAGGACAGAGACATGAGTGTATATTGGTGGTGGTGAGGATGTATGTTTGTATATACCTGTATAAAATATAGATTATCTATATAAACAGGTATAGCTGTGTATATATATATATATATATATATCAATTGATTAATATAAATAGATACTTAGAGAGATTAGAGAGATAGATACATAGAGAGATAGAGAGATTGATAGAAGAGAATTGTGAACAAAAGAAAAGAAGGGAGTTTTTAATTTCTTGGAGTGAATGATGAAAATAGTAAAAGGGACATTGGGGGGCAGCTAGGTGGTACAGTAGATAGATCATGGACCCTGGAGTCCAGAGAACCTGAATTCAAATTCAGCCTCGGACATTTAATAATTGCCTAGCTATGTGACCTTGAGCAAGTCACCTAACTCTATTGCCTTAAATATTTTTTTAAAAAAATAACTTAGTAAAAGGGACAGTGACATTACAGTACTCTATGGGTCCATGATCCTCCTTTCCCTTGTATTATGAGCTATAGGTTAAGAATCTATGATTTTTTTGTCAATACATGGAACTCCTTCTACCAAAGTATTCTATGACTTGAATAAATCTAGGGAATGGGATGAGTTTAGGTGATTTGTGCAGGGTCACAGTTATTAAGCTTCAGAGATAGGAACTGAACCTAAGTCTTTCTGAGTCAAAGTCTAGCACTCAATCTACTTTGTCAGACTTGTACTTTATCCTGCACTAGTTTAATTGTCATCAGCTAATAAAATTCTTGAACAAACATGTCTGTTTCTTTTTTTTAAGGCAGGGAGCTATGACAGTGAGACACCTGCTATCCTGTTAGACCTCTAATAAAAAAAATGCTTCTTTCCCAAAGGAGGCTAAATAATGAACTGATTTCTATGCCAATACATAAAATAGAAAGATTTAATTATTTTTCTGCCTTTGCATTTTTAACTTTCAAAATGGCGAATTGTACTTCTTGGTGGTATCACCCCAGGGGCATCCAAACAATATCCTAAACTGATAGGATACTGCACTACTAATGATGAAGTCCTTTTCAATGGAGAAAAATATCTAGAATGAAGTCAGTTTTCAAAACACAATCACTTTCTAAAAACAAAAAAAAACCCCTACTTTGAAACCTAAGAATCAGATCGCTAATACATTTTTCTGTGCACCATTAAATTTGAGGAGAACAGGGAAGAAAAAGAGAAGGAAAGAAGAAAAAATGGGAAGGAAAGATGGAAATTATGACTTTTGTTGTTTTTTACAAATTGCACTTTTAAAAGAATTCATCATAAAAATGCTCCTGCCAAATTACAAACACAATCACACAAAAAATACTTTAGAAGCACTTTATAGAGGGTGATTCCCCTACTGATTAAAAATTGAGTGGAATTATATTAGGTGTAATATCCCTTATGATTTCAAAAGGCTGTTGAGTCCATTCATTTACTAGTTTTGCAGCAGACAAATGAGGTATCCCTAGGGAAAACCAACAACAAATTTAATCTCCTTAAAAGAAATATGTCTCTACTTATTATGTATTCTACCCACTGCCAATGTGGCAACACTATGTGGCACTTATTGGCCTGATATTGTTAATGAAGTTTTAATTGGCTTTCATTTCGACACCAGTAATCTCATAAAGTTATTAGCCTCCACTCATAGTGCATCCCAAATGCAATGCACCTCTGAACCACAAAACATTTCAAGATGCCATGAGATGCTGCTTAAAAAACATAGCCGTCTTTCTCTGAAGAGCTCAGCTCTTACTCTTTTACTGTCTTGGATTTTATTTCTTTTTGTTTTCTTTCTTTCCTTCATCCTCAACACACTATGAATAGATCTCCCAGATTCTGAATTGCCTATTTATTATGTGATTTTCTTCTATTAATATCTCATTATTTAGAGGAGTTTTTTAAATAAAGGTAAAAAATATTCTGCAAACATCTCTTTTTTTTTTTTTGCAGGTGGTTTTAATCATATAAACTTTAGGATACTTTGCTCTCCCCCTCTCTATTAGGTTCTGCTCCCCTTCAATCTTGTCAGCTGTAAAATGGGTCTCTTTTTAACCTCTAATGGATCTGTGAGATTAAAGGTGGAGTCATGAATTAGTGGTAGTGACAGCTCAGCACGATGGCCCTGGCAGCAGGGGGTCTGCTTTTGTTTCCGTCCACTCTGACCTCCAGCACCACTCTCTGTCTGTGGGAACCGGACAAAAAGAATGGGGAGGGGGGGTGAGTTAAAAAGCACAGAAGTGGCAGATTCTACTCCTGGCCAGGGGAGAGCTGACATTCTTCTGCCTGCAAATATTCTGACATCATCCTAGTCACACCTCCACAGCAATCCATTAGTTAACTCTTTTATGTTTTACAAATGAAAAACAATGGGTTCTGTTACAGAATTTAAGTGAGAGCAAGTGAAAGGGAGAATGTGTGTGTGTGTGTGTGTGTGTGTGTGTGTTTTCTAAAGCAAAAGATGTTTTGTAGTAAAAGTAGCATGGTTTCAAATATTGGAAGGTCAATGCTTTCTTGGCTTCTAGTCTCTGGAATTCTAGTGGAAATGAACATATTTTACTCTGAAGCAAACCTGCCAAGCACAGGGATCATTTCAGGTTAGTACTTGATCAGGGACCTGTTGTTATGAAGCAACACAGTACAATAGTCTCCAGCTGGGGCTATCAATTGGTTCAGCTGATTAATTCCATTTTTGATGCAAATTTCAAGAAAATATTAAAAAGTCATTCATAAGTATCAAGTCAGAATTGGTAGAGTTGGACCTCTCTTTTTAATTACCTCCCAAAGAGAAAGATCACTCTTAAGAATCCCATCTTTAACTGATAGAATCCCCTTGTTTCTAATTCACTCTTCAGTAGAGATTGTCTTCTTTACATCCCTGAAGATAGGAAGTAGAAATAGTCATCGGTTTTCTTACAAGAATAAAAAGCATTTCTCAAAAACTGCTGAGGAAAATATGCTTAGGAATAATGATTTGAACAAGTGGGAAGTGACTCTTCAGTGTGGTTTTAATCTGTGCCATTTCAGCTTTTAAAAGGAGGTCATATTTCTACCTCAACTTGTGGAGGGGCTAATAAAAACAGCTTGTTCAGGGAGCACAATGCCAATGAAAAGCTAAACAAATCTCCCTATATTTCACTTAGTACAACTTTTCAAGACTACAAAAGGCTTATTCTAGTAGGACTTGGTCAGACATTTAAAGGTCCATATTTAACTTCTCCCTCACCCCACCCCACCCCTCAAAAAAGAATCTTTTTGACAACTAGAAGGCATTTCTACTCAAAACTTAGTGAGTAATCATGGCAAATGATTGTTTAGCTAAAGTATAATTTCTTAGAAAAGTTATATTCTGGCTGCATCTCTCTTTTTCAATGGATGAATATCATGAATCTTCTTTCTGATCATGAATGGTTAAAAAAATTAATAGAGCTACAGTAAAGGTCTTCACACACACACACTTTCACTGCTAAGCAAGCTCTGTTTCATTTAAGTGTGCTTTGTATGACTGATAAACAGCATAATGTTAGTCTGCATTCAGGTATAATTTAAAGAGAAATTAAGTTACAAAAGAAATAACTCGATTTTATCCAGATGTCTTATGTAAGATACAGTGCATGTCTGATGGGCTCTCTTTCACATTTCCCTTTAAGGGGTTTGGGGGTAGGGGGATCAGGGATCTGCCAGGGGACCTTAATAAATTTCTCTTTGTAAACAAATTCAGAATTAAAAGTCAGATTTTATGCAATTTAAATGTTCTTTTAAAAAACCACTAAATTAATCTCAAATACATTTTAGCATAAAAGCTACAGCTTATAACTATTTTATTTGAGAAGGAATAAGGCATCAAAATTAATTTACTTGGGTGAAAAAATGATCTTGTATAGTTTTCAGGTACATATTTTAGCATATTTATAAAATAATTGGTTCCTGTTTTTTGAATTTTTGGATGTGAATTACTAGAGCATATCATTACTCTTTATCTAAACTCATTTTTTGAAAATGTGTAGCTATATCGTCAACATTTTATTTTTAAAAAGGAAATTTACTCCACCAAAATAATTTTTCATTTATCTAAACTTAAGAGAAAGACACATACATATTTTAAGCAATGTTTGTTTTATATACATGCTTATGATTATTTTAAAATATTGCCTAGAAACAGAAAACACATGTCCCTATACCTAGAGAAATAGAATACTGATAAATCTTGTTAATTTTTCCCCCACTGAGCATCTATCTACAAAGTTATCAATCAGGTTTTTAATGCTGCTGATTATTGTACTACAGACATAAAAATAAGTTAAATTATCCAAAAGAAGAAAAAAATGGAAGAGAAAACAACAATAAAAAACAAGCAGCAGAAGTTAAAGAACATGGATCTGGTTCTTATTAATTATGTATGGATTTCTTTCAAATCAGTGTTTCAGTGTACAAGGGAACAAGGTAGGCGGAAACTGAAGCGGGGCTCTGATTTTTTCAAAAATGTATCTACTGGATTATATAGAAAAATAAAGATTTTTAATGCAGTTCTAATACAAGGTAAACCATTTAAAGTGGTGTCACTTAATATAAGGGATTCAGCTTTGAATGGGTTGCCCTGTAGAAAGTAAAAAGCAATAGATTTCATTTAGTAACTGTTAAGAGAAAGGTTGAAGGGTATGTTATATTGAGGAACACATGGAAATTCTGGGATCCCAGACTTAATTCCTAGCTCTCTCAGTAGTTAATTTTTCTAATGTCTCAATGCCTCAGTTTTTTATCAGTGAAAATAAAATTTCCCAACTACTGCCTTTAGAAAAATCAGTGGCATCTTCTAATATTCTTATCAGAATTACATGGAGATATTAGAAATAATTTGAAGGAAACATTCATGTAAAATTTTCTGGGTGTTCATATTATAGACTATGAAGTTTATTTTTAGGAGTTTTTGAAGGAAAAATTTTCTTGTATTGATTCTCCCCTTTACTCTCCTAGAATTGTAATACAGAGCACAAGGATGAATTAGAAAGTGGTAGGGAAGAAAGGTAATGTATGTGGGAAGGTAAGAAGAGAACATATTTCAACAAGCATATCCAGGAACTGAAAATTTTGGAGCAGTTTATTCAGAAAATCCAAACTAATGACTCAGTTATGAAGCAATTTCAGGTAAAATTGAATTTGAGGTTTGTTTTCTCTTCCCATAATGTTCTAAATTTTACTATCTGTCTATCTATCTCTCTATATCAATTTATCTGTTTGTTATATGTATACTCATACACACATACCCAGTGATCTCTCAAGTCTCAAGTCAGTAAATCGAGAGCAGAAAAGATGGTATAACTGATTCTCTATTCATTGTTGCAAACATGATTACCCAAATGGATTTGTGATCTTATTTATGTGGGTGGTCTATCCAGAGGTTCAGATCACAGTTCATCTATGCATACCCATCCTGAGTGACTCTTGCCCTTACCCTCCCACCATTTTACCACATTTTCATCCCCTCTCCCAAACTGAAGTTGTCATTTGCTTTTGACTGACAATAGGATTTCAGCGAACCATTTAAGCTACCTATATTATTCCTTGCTAGCTGAAACTCAATTAAATTCAGTTTTGTGCTAAGTAAGTGTTTAATGATTATCTGGGGGGGGGGCAAAGGGGTAAGTACACACAATAAACTTTTAAATTACATTTGCATTATTAACATTTTTTCCATCAATTTCCTAGATCTATACTATCAACAGCTACGGGCAACTGGGTAGTGCAATGAATAGAGCACCAGACTTGAATCCAGGAAGATCTGAGTTCAAATTTGATCTCAGACACTTACTAGCTATGTGACCCTGGGCAAGTCACTTAGTCTTGCTTACTTCCGGCCCTCATCTTTAAAATGGAGACACACTGGAGAAGGAAATGGCAGTCTCTTTTCTAAAGAAATCTCTTTGACAAAAGTTCATCTGATAAGACATGACTGAACAACATATGATCAAGCAAACATCAAACCTGTATTTCAGTGTAAATACTTATATGAAAAATTTAACAAGAGCTTGTTCAAGAAGGGTTTCAGCAGTCTTGATTATACTAAACTCGGTGACTCCAGTTTTTCAAGCACATTTTCAGAGGCTTTTGAGCTCCACCTTTTTACTCAACTCTAAGTACTAATAAACTGTAGAGTGTTTTGCCACAAAAAGCACTTAATAAATGCTCTCTGATTTGAATTTTATGAGAATGAAATGTAGCTGATCAAAAATGGAAAGAAAACTTGTTTCAGGAAAGAGTTCACATTTGCTGTATGTCTTGAAATGAGGGGTCATTCAGTCACTTCTTGAGAGTATTAAGGGGGGATTTATGGGTTGGCTAAAGGTTGAGCTAGCTGTCTTCCTCTTTCCAACTCTGGAATTCTCTGATTCTTTTGTATATAATGTTAATGTATCATAATGCATACTAGTTTCTAGTGTGCATAATGTATCAAAGGGATTTCTACATCACAAAATTTGCCCTATATTTTTCTTTTTATTAAATGAGAATCACAGGAGCTTTACATTTTTATTTATTTATTTATTTAAGGCAATGGGGTTAAGTGACTTGACCAAGGTCACATAGGCAATTATTAAATATCTGAGACTGGATTTGAACTCAGGTCCTCCTGACTTTAGAGCCAATGATCTATCTATAGGAGTTTTTAAGTAAAAAAAAAAAAAGCAAAAATGTTTTGTTAAAGCTTTTACTGATCTCATGACTTTACCTTTTTTTTAAAAACTTGAAAAATTTACTAAAATTAAACCTGGGAATGGGTTTAGGTTCCATCAGTTTGGGGAGAAAGGAATACAACTATGTTTCTGGAATTGACTTTTGAACCATAAAATTCTTTTTTTTTTAGGTTTTTGCAACAAATGGGGTTAAGTGGCTTGCCCAAGGTCACACAGCTAGGTAATTATTAAGTGTCTGAGACTGGATTTGAACCCAGGTACTCCTAACTCCGGGGCCAGTGTTTTATCCACTGTGCCACCTAGCTGCCCCCGACACCTAGCCGCCCCTGAACCATAAAATTCTAAAAAGAATTTCTATAGTTTTCTTAATCACCAAGAGTTCCTGCAGCTTGATAATGGGTACTTTCAAAGGGTACAAAGTCGGATCATAAGATCATTGTCATGTTGTCACATAGCCTTCATAACTATGTCTACCAGAATCTTTAATAGGCTGAATAGAAGAAAGAATTTTCACTTAATTTTATTCTAAATTGTCTATGTTGAGTGGTTCCCTCAAATATCCTTAGAATATTAGAGAAATAATGGCCAAAGACCTCATTTTACTTCTTTGTAACTATACAATTTATTTAATAAACATACAATTTATGTATTCTATTCCATCTTGATCTTATTGGGGCTATGTTTTTTCTGCTCTCAGCTATTAGCTATATTGTAGAATATTAGAGGGTAATAACTATTTCCAACCAAAATAAACACATAACAAATGTATACACAACCTGATTTAAATACTGTCTTTTCCTTTTATAGGTGCCTATGTGATGATGATATAATTATAATAACTATCATCTATGTAGTCATTTAAAGTGTAAACATTTGATAAACATTTAGAAGCATGTGATTCATTACATTAATATATGTAGTGTATATATTTATATATTCATTTTTCATTCATTATTTCCTATGGTTATGATCTGTTTCCCCAATAAGATTGTAAGTTTCTAGTGTGCAGGAGGTATTTTTTTTAAAAAACTTCCCTTGTACGCTAAAGCATCTTACTTTGAACAAGATAAATACTAGGGCCTCAAAATAACTTGTTGACTGATCATTGATTGCATTAGATAAATTCATGAATTAGTTAATAGATTTAGAGATGGACAATTATCTTAGAGATAATCCTATCCAACTGTCTCGTTACAGATGAAGAAATTATGGACTATATATAGAAATAAAATGACAACTTAGATCACGTAAATATAGAAACAACTACTTGGGGAATTAGCTTAATCAGTTGTTAAATTCATCAAGTTGTATTGGTTAAATTGAGTGTTTGGAGGCCTTTGGGACTGGCACCACTTTCAAGTATATACAAAACTGTTCTAAGTATCGATACTGACCAATGGATTTCTGGAAGAGGACATGACTAATATAGACTAAAACTGAGAGATGTTTAAATTGTGTGCGAATATGTTTTGTTTGTTTTGTAGGAGTGTGCAGATGGTAAAGAGTATATAGTTCAAGTGTAATCCTTTCTGGAGCAATATCCTATTCAAAGTCATTTAATGAATATTTATAGAATAAATGAATAAGAACAACATAAATAGAATTCAGCAAAAATCTATCTGACTCCTGTGACTGGTCTTTCACAGCCAATGGTACCAAAAGATAATTTATAGAAAATAGTAACAATAGCTTTCCTGGACTTAAATTTGGAAAAATAAGGAATGAACCTTGAACAGTCATAAACTCTGAGCTTAATCACTGGTTTTGGATCTATTAACCAAGAATTTATCTAAGTCGTTTTCATAATACTATAAAATAGATTACTACAAAATAATTTAGATTTCCATTTTTGTACACTCTCAAGATAACATGTTAAGAATGCTTTTGAAATTATGGAAAGTTGTATTTCTTTTTCTTGTTCCCTCCATTTGGAAAAAGGGCTTCTTAGAGGTGGAGAAATAAATTAACTGATCTTATGAAAGACTTTTGTCCCTTAGTACAAATGTGTCCAGTGCTTAGAAACAAGCCTTCATTCTCAGAGCCACTTTCAAAGGGTACGAAGTCAGATCATAAGATCATTGTCACATAGCCTTCATAACCATGTCTAAGTAATCTCTGTGGCTTGTCTCTGAAATGTGTGTGCACATGCATATATATACACATACATACAGGCACATCTTGTCTCATGGGAGAATGAAAGCAAGAAAGAGGTTTGTGTCTGAGAGCAAGCTCATTTAGCAAAATGTCTCCAACCAGGAGAGTACTGTACAGAAAATTACTGGCAGAGTAAATTATCTTTTATGTGTAAATGTTTCTTAGCTCTGAGTTTGCTATAGCATGAAAGTTGCTCTTCAATGCTAGCCATCAACCTCTTTCTCACAACACAAAGCTTATGTGGATTTTCAGCGAGAAAACTGAAAATTCTTTTATTCAGAAGCATAAAAAAGGGGTGACATTTTCTTACCAATAATTAGCCCTAGTCATCAAGTAGCTCCATGTAAAGGTGCTGACACATTCCTCAATAGCAGTGAGTGATATGTCTAAATAGCATTGATTAGAATATGATTTCAAATGAATGACGTGATCAAGTCTTGACATAAAAGTACTTGTGCCTTGTGTCAGTCATTTGCTCCCTGCCAGGTGTGTACTGTACCATTTCCCCAAGACAGCCAAATCAGGTGCCTGCGGTGCTGTCACCCAAAGCTCACAATGTTATGTTGGGGCTGCTTCCTGAGACCATCCTCCCCTTCCATCATCCCCTTCTCTGTCTCTAATATCCCAACCACCCCCGATTCTGCCACTCACACAGACTCTTCTCCAATCAGTGCAAGAATCCCACTTTTACTGCTACTATACATATAAAGACTAGTAGAGAAGATGTGCTAAACTGGAAATGACTATAAAGTCTGAAGCAGTTCAGGAAAGACAGATGCTGTTCACCTGCAATTGGCCATCCAGTTGCAACTTAATGACACTTATTTCCAAAAAAAACTTTCAAATTTACACTTCCTGTTACTTTTTCCCTTTCAGTCAAATTAAGGTTGAAGCTTAATGACTCTATTTGATCCATTTGTCTTCATAGTTTACTGCCTCCTAGTGAGCTAACTTGCAATCTATGCTTGGAATAGGACACTGATTCCTAAATGTTTTATGCCAGAATCCTACTCCTCTGCCAAAGAAACTCAATAAACCAACCAACCAACCAACCATCCAACAGCTCATCCTTTCCCACATCTTGGTATAGCAATAAATCTTAAAGGCTTAAGTGAAAAGGGTATATGGAAGGGTGTTATATTAGAATGTTTATTGTTACATGTTATTTTAAAGCTTTTAAAGCACATTATTTCTTTGCAATAACTCTGAGATGTAGGTAGTACAGGTATTATTAACTTCAATAACATATTTGAACTGAGACTGAAGAGAAATAAAGTGATTCATCCAGTCACACAGGTAGTGCCTGAGGTGAGACTGACACTCACCTAAGTCCAGCTCTTTTACCACTGCTTCTTTCAGCCAGTGAACTAACTCAAAATATTCGCATAGCTACTACCAAAAAGCAGCTGTTCAGAATTGTGTAACTCTAATAAGGGATTCCCACTGGAATTTCCCTTAGGATACCATATACATAGGAAAAATACATTCAGAAGAAAGAGGCACAAATGAATGAGAATGGAGATATACGTGCTACCCAGTTTTATGCAAGTTTTATTTAAAACTCCTTACTTTTCCATTGAATTCAATTCAACACAGATTTATAAAGCACCAGACAAATGAAGTAGACTCTGTCCTCAAATGAATCAAGCAATAAACATTTATTAAGTGCCTACTATATTCCTTGGAAAACAGTGACAGAAATACAACTCTAAAAGAGTTAATATTCTAATCTTGTAAAATTATGGGGTGGTATAATATGCATAAATATATAAATGATGTGAAATTATATAAATTACTAAAGCAATTAATAAAATTACCAAAGCAATAAAATATTATAATAATATCTAAATATATGAGAAGGGAGAATGCTCAAGATTTGAGGTGCCAATGTTTAATTGGGTTTCTGAAAAAATTATGCACTGTATGCATTTAAGTTTAATATGTATATTAACATTTTTCCATTTCTCAAGTCAAGACAATCAACAAAGTCATAAATCAAGTCATAATTTATAGCCCTTGTTTATTTCCAAGGTATAAAGATCACATTGAAAATGTAATAATCAGTTCTAGAAACTCCCTGAGGATGGCTTATGAGTTGAGCCTTGAAGGAAGACAATAAATTTGAGATTGCAGGTGAGAAGAAAGAGTATTCCCTGCATGAAGATTGAGAATGAAAATGGAAGAATACCTAGTAGCCCAATTTAGGGAAAGGAACATAGAGTTTCTGAGGGTAAGTGATAAGAAGTAATGCTAAAAGGTAATCAAATTATGGATGAATACTTACATCAAAGTTTATGTTTTATCCTGTTAATCAGAGGTTCACAAGACTTTTGCTCAATGAACAATGCTCAAAAAACAACTAAAAATTTTTTGCACCCCCGTCCCAGAAATTTAATATACTACTCATAATATTCTATTTAAGGCACCATGAATGAGTTTTTTTAGTATGAACCTCTTAGACCATTGTCATAAACCTCAAGGGGGTGCATATTACTAAATGGGAACCACTTCTGTAGGCAATAGGGAGTCATTAAAAGTTTTTGAATAGGGGAGCAATATGGTCAGACCTGTGCCATAAGAGGATTATGTTGGAACAATATGGAGAATGTATTAGAGAAGAGAGAGACTGGAAGCAGGGGAATGAAATAGGAAGCTATTATAGTAGCCCAGGCAAAAAAGGGACAAAGATGAAATGGGATGGCAACTATATGAATGGAGAGGGGAGATGATATGGAATTAGAGTGGATAAAATTTAGTGCATGATTGACTATAGAGGAGAGAAAAAACATCAAGAATGAATGACTCAGAGGTTACAAATTTGTTTGTTTGGAAGGATGGTAGTTCACTCAACAGAAATAATCAAGTTTGGAAGAGGAATAGGTTTAACAGGATGGAGAATAAGTTTTATTTTGGCTGTGTTGATTTTGAAATGCCTATGGAAGGCAGAAAGAAATGCAAGATTAGAACTAAAAAGAAATCATAGGAACTGAAGATATCTTAGATGAGAGAAACAGAATGAGAGAGAGAGAGAAAGAGAGAGAGAGAGAGAGAGAGAGAGAGAGAGAGAGAGAGAGAGAGAGAGCAAGCTACCAGATCAGAGGTAAAGGTAAGCTAAGGAAGGAAAGATGGATGATGATCCAGAAAGGAGTTAAAGGAATCATCAGATACATAGGAGGAAAAGCAAAAGATAATTGTGTCAAGGAAGTCAAAGATGGAGAGTTTATGTTTGTTAACATAAAACTAGGGTTAAAATTAGTTTGAAGTGCCAGCAGAATGATTGCATAAGATCTGAGATCTTTACTTGTAAGGCTTGACATATTAGGAAGCTAAAGTTGAGTACTCAAATAAATACATAAACAATTCAGGCAAAACCATTTCAGTTTTTCTTCAGTTCTCTGAGTGATGCAGGAGAAAGTACTATGATATATTATACTAATAATTGATAATTGTTTCAGGTTTCCATTCTGCCATATGAGGGTAGGGTGACCTGTATGACAATGGATGTAGACAGATCATTGATGAAATGCCTTAAATATTCACCTCATCAATCTGGGTTCTAATTACCCTCAATTAACCAGAAATCAGATGTCTCTGATTAATTTCTTTTATTCCTAACTACAATATATTCTTGGAACTGTTCTTAATCTTAGTTGAAGGAAACAGGTTTCCTCTCCATTATTTCTCCTTTTCTTTCTCTGGGGTCACAAAAATATATCAAAATCTGAAGGAAAAGGACGTCTTCCAACAATCCATTTCCTGCCACAATATCAGAGTTCATTTCATGTGTGTGTTAATTTTTAAATATTATTAAAATAGATTTCAAGAAATAATTTTCCTTAGGGTTAGACCCCTTTGAATTCCAGAAAGAGATGTCCAAAAATTGCATTTAGCTCACACAATTGGGGAAAAGAGGAAACTATTAACTTAAGATTAGAAGTAGTGATGATATATTTAGGAAACCTGTTTTCTATCTGTAGTTCTGGGATTAGATCATGAGCAAGTCACTGACTTCTCTCATTAAGTCCTACAAGGCAATATTTTTTTTTCAAAATGTGATACCAGAAAATAACAACAGCATTAAATGATTATGATTTTATCATTAATTCATTGAAAGTTATAAAATAATTAATGATCATTCTAGGAGGAGGATATAAAGAATTAGAACACTATAGTTTAGTTGGGGAGATAAGATATAAACATATATAAAGGTAAGTAATATGAATAACAGTTAAAAGAGATCTAGTATCAAATCAAAAGTACATAAGCAATTAAAATGTAAAGTGTACTGGTTACACACACACACACATACAAAATGGGTCATAAATATCTATATAGATGTCTGTCTATCTATCTATCCATATCTATCTCAAATGATAACCTCTATTTGGAAATTGGGAAGGGAGGGAGGTAATTCACAATCTAAAATGAAACAAAAAATAAATTAAATAAAAATAAAATTAATAAAATATTGCTTGTGTGAAGACAAGATTATCTAGAATGAAATGAAAGGTCAATGAAAATTTAATTTCTTTCATTCTTTCTATTCTGTTCTATTGGGTAATTTTCATTCCATTTGCGTTGTCTCATTTTTGCTGTGCACTGTGGTAGGCTACTAGGGATAAAAGGCTAAAATGATGACAGTTCCTTCTCTCATCAAGGTTACATTGGTGTGAATAGTCATCTACTTTTCTGCTAAACCAAAAGCACATTTCTTTTTTAAAAAAATAAATTTATTTGTTTTTTCCAACTACCTGCAACTACCTATTTACAACATTCATTTTTTTGTAAGATTTTGAGTTCCAAATTTTTCTCCCACCCTTGTTTTCTTCTCCCCTCTCCTTTACAGTGAGTAATATGAAATAGTTTATACACATATAACTATGTTAAACATATTTTCATATTAATCATGTTGTGAAAGAAGAATCAGAACAAAAGGGGAAAAACCACAAGAGGGGGAAAAACATAAAGCATAAAACAAATTTTAAAAATTGAAAATAGTATGCTTTGGTCTGCATCCAGTCTCCATAGTTCTTTTTTCTGGATGTGAATGGCATTTCCATCACAAGTTCTTTAGAACTCTCTGATCATTGTACTTCTGAGAAGAACTAAGTCTATCATAGTTGATCATCATCCAATGTTGCTGTTAATGTGTACATTGTTCTGGTTCTGATCACTTCACTCAACATCAGTTCATGTAAGTTTTCCCTGGCTTTTCTGAAGTTCACCCACTTTTGATTTCTTATAGAACATTAATACTCCATCACATTCATATACCACAATTTGTTCAATCGTTAAAGCCCAATTGATGAGCATCCCTTAAATTCAATTCTTTGCCACTATGAAAAGAGCTGCTATGAATGCATTTGTATTTCTCTATTTGGGATATAGATCTAATAGTGGTATTGTTGGATCAAAGGATTTACACAGTTTTATTGCTCTTTGAACATAATTCCAAATTGCTCTCCAGAAAGTTTGGATCAGTTCACAACTCCAATAATTATGAATTACTGTCCCAGTTTTCCCATATCCACTCCAACATTGATCATTTTCCTCTTTTGTCATATTCATCAATCTGATAGGTGTGAGGTGGTACCTCAGAGTTGTTTTAATTTGCCTTTCTCTAATTTATATTAATTTAGAGTATTTTATATGACTAGATAATTCTAATTCCTTCATCCAAAAACTGTTTTATATCCTTTGACCACATTTCTCTTGAAGGAAGAGAAATGTGTTCAGAAAGAACCTGCTCTTTTCCCTACTATTGCTGTCCTTGCCTAGAGGAACAGAAAATGTTTGAAGGAGGTAGTTTGCAAAGGAAGAAAAGGATTTCAATTGGCAGAGATGTGTAGGGGAGTATCTTCCAGATCTGAAGGGTTATGTTTATAAATATATGAATGAATGACTGAAAACCTTTTTTTACAATATATCTACAAGGTGAGCTCCTGAAAGAGTAAAAGATTCTGAGGACATAATTGTTTTTTTTTTTTTAAATTGTCCCTGTCTTCAGAGTGGCAGATCATGCCCTTGATTTCTTTATTGGGCATGGGAACTGAACTCATTGAGGTAGATGAGAAGTAAGGTGGATTTAGTACATCTAATGGTGACTTTTGAAATCACCCAATCATTAGTCCATCACCAAATAATACTCATTCCCAAAGTAGGTGTTTCAAAAACTGAAGGGATTAATTCTTCCACAGAAGGAACAAGAGTCTTGGGTTCAAGAGGTCTGATTTGGGAGGATATTGTACAAGGTGGAGGACCAGGGGACCAAATAGGGCCATTGTAAGATACCAGTTTAAGGGAATGCAATATTAAATTGGAAAAATGGCTACATGGCCACTTCTGTTGAAATGGTGAATCAATAAAAGGGCTACTAAAAAGAAAACTACAAATGTAGGTTGAAATAGATTCTTGATTATAGATAATGGGAAACTAGTAGAAACCTTTGATGAAAACAGAGACTTGATCATTCAATAAGCATTTATTTGTTATTTTAGGGGGGGTTGCAAGGCAATAAGGTTAAGTGGCTTGCCCATGGCCACACAGCTAGGTAACTATTAAATGTCTAAGGTGAACTCAGGTACTCCTGACTCCAAGGCCGGTGCTCTATTCACTGTACCACCTAGCTGCCCCTCAATAAGCATTTATTAAATTTATGTGCTAAGTACCAGGAATATGAAATCAACTCCTATTCTCAGGGAGTTCAACTCTAATATTAGAGGCATAGTGAAAATGAGTGACTATATACATATAAGATAGATGCAAGGTACTAGCAGTGTGTAAGGAGGGAGTATGAAAGAAGTTTTAGGAAAGGTCTCCTGAAGAAGGTAATATTTGAACTGAGTCTTGGGGGACATTATAGGTGAAGAGGGAAACCATTCCAGGACTGGTGGACAACTAGTGAAAAGCATAGAGTCAAATGATGGAGGAAGAGCAAGAATTATATGCTGAGGAGGATAAATATAAGAAAAATGGAAAGGTTAGAAAGGGCCAGGTTGGGAAGGACTTTATGCCAGAAGATGTTATATTTTATTCTTGAAGGAATATGGAGATTTTGCATAGGAGTAATGATGTCAGAATTGTATTTTAGGAAAAATCATTTTGGCAAGGCAGTAAAGAGTAGATTAAACCAGCAAGAATAATCAGAAGGTTTTTGCAATAGTCTAGGAGTGAGGTAATGAGGGTCTATGCCAGGGTGGTAGCTGTGTGAATGGAGAGAAGAGGACACATTTGACCAATGATGTGAAGGTAGACGGTGCAGTGGATGGAGTGTTGCAACTGGATTCAGGTAGACTTATCTTTATGAGTTCAATTCAGCCTCAAACACTTAATTAGCTTTGTGATCCTGGAAAAACATTTTAGCCTATTTGCCTCAGTTTCCTCATCTGTAAAATGACCTGGAGAAGGAAATGGCAAACCACTCCTGGATCTTTACCAAGTAAACCCCAAATGGGGTCATAAAGAAACGTATATGACTAAACAACTGAACAACAAAGTAAATGGAGCTCTGATGTTTGACTGGTGAAACATGATGGCTAATACCTTTGCTCAACTACATTAACTCAAAGTAGTCTTAATGCTTGTCCTGTTGGTGTTATCCTTCTCCTGCTATGGTTAAATTAATCTTCTTTTTTTTAAAACTATTGAATGACCTATGAGGGGTCTCATTTTGTTTTACTATCTAACCTAAACTATACTTGCTGACCTGAGTCAGGCCAAGCCCCGAACAACAAGAATTGCCAACAGATTTGGCTATGTGAGTCTGATCATTATTTTGGAAATGGTATGAAGAATGAATTGGACAGGAGAGGGACTAGAGGCAGGATCATTAATCATTTGCAATAACTCAGTCAGGAGGAAATGAGAGCCCAAGGTAGACTGAGGGAAAGGAAAGAAGGAACAAAGGTGCTCTTATTTAGCAAAATTGGATGTGGGGAAGAGAAGAAAATCAAAGATGACTTTAAGGTTTTGAGACTGGATGACTGGGAAGAAATAGTATCATTAGTAGAATCTTCAGAAGAGAGAGACAGATTTTGGGGGAAATGAATAGATTCATTTATGAGCTTTGAAAGGCCACCAGGACTTTGTGGTAGATACATCTGAATTTGGAATCCAGATGATACTAGTTATGTGACCCTGGACAATCACATAATTTACCCTTGCCTCAGTCTTTGTAAAACGAGAATTACAGTCCTTTCCTCAAGACTGAAGTAAGACAGGGCAGCTAGGTGGTTCAGTGGACAGAGCACCAGCCCTGGAGTCAGGAGTACCTGAGTTCAAATCCGGCCTCAGACACTTAATAATTACCCAGCTGTATGGCCTTGGGCAAGCCACTTAACCCCATTGCCTTGCAACCCTCCCCAAAAATGATTGAAGTAAGGTTGAAATGAGATGATACATTGCAAATGTTAAAGTGTTTATATTACTTTTTGGCATTTTCTTTATATATTCAGATGTTTATTTTAGTACTGTTTTACATGCATCACTTTTGTTCATTGTCCCAAGAATTGAACAATAAAAAGCATAAGAAATATGCATAATTGAGAAAGACAAATATATTATATGCATCTTAATAAATTTAAGGAGTAATTCTTCATCGTTTTCCAAAATCACTGGAGCAAATACAAGTTCTATTAATGGTACATTACTGTGTCTATTTCCCCATATTCCCTTCAACACACCATTTTTTTCTTTTGTTATCTTCATCAATCTGGGGGGTATGGGGCTGAATCTTCAATTTCCATTTCTCTACTTATTAGTAATTTAAAATATTTTTAAATTGTGTTGATAACTATTATTTTATTTATTATTATTTACATGTATATATATACATATATATATGTATATATATATATATATATATATATATATATAGAGAGAGAGAGAGAGAGAGAGAGAGAGAGAGAGAGAGAGAGAGAGAGAGTATCTGATATTTTCATGACACTGGCAATTTAGTTAGCATCTCAATCTCAGGAAAGCCATGACATAAACATGAAACAATTAAGTTGAAGAAGAGGGAAAAGAAGATAGATTTGAACTATGTTGAATGACAAAGACCATCAAGAAAATACCAACATTTGAGAGCACATTTAAAACAATTGATTGATTTATTCCAGTGCTGTTTGTCCAGGAAATTGAATTATATTAGTAGCTTTTCTATTGAGAGTTGACTGAAAACAAGAATTTTGCCTGAATGAAAACTTGGAGGCTCTGGTCCATAGCATCTACAAGAAGAAATTTGGTTTATAGGAGAAAATTGTAATTTTTAATAGTCAAAATAACCAATGAGTTGCTCTTTCTCTAAAATGAGTTTGTTTGCAAATAATTAGTGCACCACCTAAGCAGCATAACACCTATTCTTGTATTTGAATAGACCCATAACTTTACTGGCATAGCAAACTCCTAGAAAAGAAAGCCCCTTCACTGATAAAAATCTCTACTTTTATCTACAATTTATAGTAGCCCAGAGAGACTCAGATCCACTATGACACTGTGTTTCAAGATATAGTTTTATATTTTCACAAATTTACCAATTAATATATATATATATATATAAAATTTTGTTAGTTATTGCAAATAACTAATTAGTTGTTAGTGTCTATACTCCTATTTATATTATACAGGGAATTTTATTTTAAGCTTTAAATTAAATATAATTTATGTTTTTGGTCTTTCTGCCCATTAAACAAATAATTTGCCAGATTCAGAATATACACAAACACAAATATGCCCAACCCAGGGCATGTATGCATGATGAGGAATAAATAAGAGGAAGGAGCCTTATTCCCATCCAATCTTTTTTCTATTATATATGAATAAGCAGAAATACATGAAACCTCATATCAGATTAGCTTGTTCGATGGAAGAACAAGAAGAGCATTTTCCTTTATTGATTGTCTGATATATCCTGTATACATCTAGTTTAGGCATAATTGCTTACATGTTATTTCCACCAATTAAATTGTAAGTTCATTAAGGGAAAGGCTTATTTTACCAGGTTTTTTTTATCCATAGTGTTGGAACCTGGCACACAGTAGGTGCTTAATATTTGCTTGTTGAGTTGGCTTTTTTTTAAGTTTTTCAAGGCAATGGGGTTATGTGACTTGCCCAAGGCCACACAGCTAGGTAATTATTATGAGGTCAGATTTGAACTCAGATACTCCTGACTCCAGGGCCGGTGTTCTATCCATTGCACCACCTAGCCACCCCCTGACTTGACTTTTTAAAAGTTAATATAAATCCTCAAGCACATCAAATTATTTTGATCTTTTAGAAACACTCTCCACCAATACGTCCCTGAACTAAAAAGAAAGCAGAATAATCCAAAAATCAGAAACAAATCCCTTAAAAACAGATATAAAAGTTTCATGTTTTCCCTTCTACAAGCATATCTTCCACCACCTTAAGCACACTCACACACACACACACACACACACACACACACACACACACACAAATACACACACAGACGCATTTCAATTCTTATTCCTTGAGTTTCAGGGCAGACCCATCCAAAAAATGAATTAATCACGAAAGAAAGAAAAGCTTTTAATTCCTGAGAGCACAAGCTAATAGAATGCTGTTAGCCAAACTCTGGCAATGGTCCTCTAGTCATCAGACTCTGCACGCATGCTTAAAGCTTCTCTCTTGTTTAACAAATAGGGGATGAGGGGTTGCTTTGAAGGGAAGAGAGGAGAAATCTCTGCTGAAAAGCCATTAGGATGAAACACTATGTTTGCAAAAAGCAGGGTTTTCAGAAGAGTACACAGAGCAAGAATTAAGAAAATTTGGAACACATCCCTAGAAATTCTTAATAAAAATTATCTAAACTGAGAATGTGTAGATAGAAGGAAGGGGGGGCAGAAGCAATAGAGTAATTAAGGAAGAGCCTAAACTTTTGTCTTTGTATCCTATAGTAGGATTTTTCAAGCTAAAAAAATATGTAACAAAAAAATCCAGAATGTGATGTCCTAGCCTATCTTTTAAAAATAAATAAAACCTATTTTGATAGCAGACTAAATGGAAGACTTGAGCCTTAAAGTTTGTTCCAGTTTAATTAAATCTAGTTCACATAAGAAAGAAACAGAGCCCCATTTTGAAACATTTTCATTCTTAATGAAAGGAGAGCTTAACAGCAATCCTCAGGACCATTGAAGACCTTGGTGATTGCACTCTGAGCTCAGAAAATGAGCTTGTTGGGAAATGAGGCTCTATCTTTTTTTTCCTGTTAGTAATATTTTTAGAGAAATTAACATAAAGGCCACTCCCAATTATCATCTGCAAAGAGGGGAGACTGAGTTTTGCCTGCCTCATAACTCCCTCCCATTCCAACAGGCATGAAGAGATGAATTAGAAGGGCTCTTTCATGATAGATGGTTTTTCTCTTTGTTATACTGCAATATTGTTGAATTTCTACTGAATTTTCAATAGGATTCACAACTGGGAAAAATGTGGAGTTATCAACCATCGTATTAGCATTCATAATTATCACCAGTAATTGTTACACCAGTTTTCTAACAATTACCATTTTTCAGCAATAGACTGAGGGAAAGTGCCATTCATTTAACTAAGCTGTGTAGAGTTTTCATTTAATGAGACTGTCCAAGCATGTACAAAAATGAAAAACAGAGAATACTAAATATATATTTAAATGCAGACAAATTCTGATGACAAAGTAGTTATTTTACCAGCTCAAATCAAAATTTTAAGCAGTTTACCTTTTTGATGTCTTCTAAAGAGTTTTATATAACAAACTTTCAGTGTCATGACTAATGGCAGTTCATGCCAAGGATTACTTTCTTAAAACTGCTACTCAACCTTTGTGATTTGCAGTACACTTCTTATTACAGGATACATTATGCAGAAACCCTCTGCTATGTGATGGGACATGGCAACCCTGCTGTGAGAATGCCTATCAGAGCTTCTTTTAAGGCCTTTTCTCAATTGTCAGCAAAGTATTTTTTAAGGTTAAAAGGTGTAAAATTATTCTGAAATGCTTTTCTGACCTGTCGCCTATCACTGCAAAAAGCTATAGTTCATTTTTTTTCTAAAATTGTATTTTTTGAAATGCAGTAATATTATAAGAATAAGTCTTGTGCAAGGAAAATAGTTATCTGAGATTTTCATGATTTTTAAAGCTTATTCTCTACCCCCCCAATGGACAACAATACTTATGGGGAATTAGTACTTGGATTTTAAAAATTTCCAATTTGATTTGTCTTCCAAAGATGCTGATTCCTTGGGAAAATTAATATAAAAGACCCTGACTTTTCCCATCTTTTTCATTTGTTTCTTCCCTGTTCATATTGCAATGCATGCTTCATATCCCATAATGTGAAAGTCAAATTCACCGCTGTCGTGAAGTATAATCTCATTATACAAAGGCATACAGCGCCGATGAGCTGTCATTCTTCAAGCTGCTACCTGTACTTTGATTGAAACCACACTGGAAATCAGCAGGAAAACCAGAAGAAGGGTTCAATCCTCCCTACTTGTCATTTGCTTTCATGGTTTTCCAAGCCCTGCTTAGCTGTAGAATTCCCAGGCTACGTAAATCATTTAAGGTCAATGATCCTATAATTTTAAATCCTTGGCCGAGGAGGCCCCCATCTCCAGCTTTCTATAGTGTGGAATTCCCAATTGTCACTAACTGTTTATGCTCCGCTAGAATGTCTGGTAGATTTTGAAAACGAGTTGCTGCCAAGTCTCATGTAGAGTTTTATAACATCGTATAATCCAACTTATACGGAAAATCAGAGAACAAATTCAGCCTCACAGGAAAGAGAGAAATCTGTGGAACAGTCAGGTCCAGAAATAACCTAATTTATTTATCTTTTGCAAATCCAGGAACAAAGAGAGTGTAAAAGCAAACTGTGTATGCCAGAATTCATCCAAAATGGGTCTAAATTAAATCCATTAATAAATTTATGTTTGTGCACAATTTGCTTTGGATTGTCTAGCCTAGAATTAGACTTTTTTGGCCTTTTGCTCCCCCACCCCACTTTGATTCATTTTACAGGGAGCTTACTAAAATAATTCTTACCATTTCCTTCCTATAGTCTTTAGCAAGTCCAGAAACAGTAAACCATATTTTGGCAGAAACTTTCTCTGGGGGTCCCCTCATTTTCATTTGTGGTGCCATCTTTGCCTCTGATTTCAACTCGAAAGTGATGAACATTCATTCTCATTTAGAAACATATTTTTTAAAGTACCTTGATCTATTCAGGGCTCAATGACTATTCTATATTCTATAAATAACTATTTTATGAATAGTCTAAATACCTATAAATGATCTATTCTATAATGACTATTCTATAAGAATTCCAAGTAACAACATCCATCCATTGGGGATTAGAGAAACTAGTAGCCCTTTCATTCAGAATGAGAATGTAATGAAATTGTTTTTGTCTATACATATGTAGCAGAGATGAATAGGATGATGTTTATAAAGGACTATGAAATTCTTAGATAAGAATAAGAGCATCAGAACAAATCTCACTGTTACCAAACTTCCTCTATTTCTTTTGTTCTGTAATATAATAGAACTAGAACCAGCTTAGGAGTATAGACTTAGATGTCTAAAGTACCTTAAAGTTCAATGCTGTTGATTAACAGATGAGCATCTAACAGACAATAATAGAGGATGTCCTCTGAGGCACAAAGGGATGAATCAATGTGTCCAATCTTAAATATCTGAGACAGGATCAGAACCCATGTCTACTATACCACGAACTCTGGATGTTCTTCCTAGCTCTGGAATTTAATAGATGAACTATGATAGATACGACATTTAAGCTCTTTGAGGCTCTATTTCCCCATATGAAAAGTTGAAATAATAATATTTCCACTGGGAGTCAATATAGCATAGTAGAATATTTCTCTGACTCTGAGTCTATCTATATTGGTGGAAGGAGTTTCTTAACAAATGAAATCCCATGTCTAGTCTTGACGAAAAAAAAAATGCATACACCATTGACCTCATAGTACTGTTGTGAGAAAAACACTTTGTAAATCTTAAAGCATGGATTATTAGGTGGATAGAGGATGGAAGTCAGGAGGACTCAGTTGTCTGAGTTCAAATATAGCCTAAGACACTATCTTTGTGACCCTGGAAAAGTCGCTTAAACCTATTTACCTCAGTTTTCTCGTCTGTAAAAGGAACTTGAGAAGGACATGACAAACCACTCCAGTAGTTTTGCCAAGAAAACCCCAAATGGAATCCGACACAATTGAAAAAGATTGGATTACAACAAAAAATCTCAAAGCACTATATAGAAGGGTATGTTGTTATTTTTTTTCTTGATGTCAATAAATATTTATTTGTTTTTTAACATAGAAAGGGTAAGTGATTTTCTTCTTTACCATGTAACTTAAAGGACACTTTTAATTGCACTTCAGTAAAATTATGTGTGAAATATATGAGTTACTAAGAAAGAAGGAATAAAAGCTTGACTTTTAGCATTTAGTTGAAACCCAGGAATGCACTTAGAGTGTTTAAGCAATAGTCATTCTCCTTGGTCACAGAAGTTCTCTTGGTTTCACTCCTTTTTCAATCACTACCATCACTACCATTCATTTGTGTGTGTAGCATATAATGGATTTGAGAGAGGAAAGATTCATCTTGTTTTATTGGTGCAAATAAAGAGAATGACATTCTTATCAATTCAGGGGCACCCTTTCAGAAAAAATTCGAAACCAGGCTTTTGTTTTTGTTTTGCCACATGTTGAAATTATAATTGCTGTGATATCTTGTTAGAAAAAACACTGGAATTAAGAGTCAGAAGACCTGGTTTTTTGTTCTTGTTCTACTATCCACTAGCCATATGACAATGAGCAAACTATTTAATCTTTCTAGACCTCTTTTGGAGAGTGATGAGTCTATGACTAACTAGGTTGACTAAATTCTGAGTGAGACAGACTACTCTATCCAATTATTATATAATCCATATAATCTTACTTCATTCTCATTAAAGTTTCATCCAAATAATTCAAAGTAATTATTATATATTAAAGAGATACTAACTCTTTGGTTTAGAGACAGGAAGATTCATCTTTCTCAGTTACAAATAAAGCATAAGACACTGTACTAGCTGTGTGACCCTGGGCTAGTCACCTAACCATATGTACCTCAGTTTTCTCCTCTGTAAAATAAACTGAAGAAGGATATGGCAAACCACTCTCTAGTATCTTTGCCAAGAAAATCTCAAATGTAGTTATGAAAAGTCAGACATGATTGAGTTATAAATGGTGTTCACCAGTCATTTTTAGTTTAGCTCTGTATACAAGGTTTGAAAAAGTTTATTTGCATTTGTGAAGGATCCAAGGTTGGGAAGATCAGATCTCAAAAGATCTCCACAGGTTGGGTTGAAGTACTGAATTCTAATACAAAAAACATCTTAAGTTAGGTGGGATATGGCTAAAAAGTAGCTCGTTATTAAAAGTACTTGTGAACTGGGGTGCCATAAATGCCAAACAATATAATATGACATCAAAACAAAAAGTAAGAAGAAAAAGTTGACAGTATTTATAGAAAGTATTAAGTGACAGTGGAGCTGCAAGGTAGTGCATTGGATAGAGCCCCAGATCTGGAGTGAACAAGACATCTCCCTGAGTCCAAAACTTTGCCTTAGTTTCCTTCTCTGCAAAATGAGCTAGAAAAGGAAATGGTAAATTTCTCTTGTATCTTTGCCAAGAAAATTCCAAACAAGGTCATGAAGATTCAGACTGACTGAAATGACTCAATAACAGCAAATAACAAATGACATGATAGTACCTGCATATTCTGCTCTAATGGGTGCCCCCATGGATAGAGTTCTTAACCTAGATTTGGGAAGATTTGAGTTCATATGTTGCTTAAGATACTTACTAGCTGAATGACTTTGAGCAAGGCACTTAATCTTTGACGACCTCTGCTTCATCATCAGTAAAATGGAGGTCCAATTACTATTTTCAAATATTTTAAAGGCTATTATCATCTAAAAGAGAGACTATATCTGCCATTTTTGTTCAGTTGTTTTTCAATCATGTCTGACTCTTTGGGACCGCATTTGGGTTTTTCTTCACAAAGATACTGGAATGGTTTACCATCTCCTCCAAAACTTACTCTTTTGAACCCCTCAAAAAACAGAAATGGGAGCAATGGGTGAAAGTTAAAGAAAGATTTTTTCAGCCAACATCAGGGAGAATGTTTAAATAGTTGACACTCTCTAGAGTTTCCTATTTTTAGAGACTTTTAAGTAAAGACTAGATAGCCTTTTGTTTAGAGGGAATTTGGGTAGGTTCCTTCCAGCTCTATGCTCCTATGATTTTTAACAATCAATATTTATTAGGTTTCTAGTTTTTCCAGACACTGTGCTAAGCACTGAAAATACAAAAAGAAGGAAAAGGTACTCCCTGAACTCAATGAGCTTACAATCTAATGGGGGGAGAGAAATTGCAAACAAATATTTATAAAACAAGTTAGATGATGAATAAATAGCATATAATTAATAGTGGAATTAAGAGGGATTAGAGACAACTTCCAGTAAAAGATGAAATTTTAGTTGGAAATTAAAGAAAGCCAGAGAAGTCAAGAAGCATAACTGAGGAAGGAGAGAATTCCAGGGGACACAGAGAAAACATTACCTAAGAGATGAAAAAATAAGCCTAAGATATAGTGTCTTCATGGAGCAACCATTCAGTGTCAGTGGATCAAAGAATATGGTAGAGGAGTAAGGTATTAAAAAAGGATTGAAAAGGTAGGAGGAGGCTAGGTTTTGAAGGG
Source organism: Macrotis lagotis (assembly GCF_037893015.1). Lineage (NCBI taxonomy): Eukaryota > Metazoa > Chordata > Mammalia > Peramelemorphia > Peramelidae > Macrotis > Macrotis lagotis. The sequence continues at coordinate 183,853,188 of NC_133663.1, forward strand.
CTTTGAATGCCAACTAGACCATTTTGTATTTGATCCTGGAGGCAATAGGGAGCCCTGCAGTTTACTGAATGGTGATGGAGGAGTGGCATGATCTGTCCTGAGCTTTAGAAATATAATTTCTAAAATATGATTGTGCATAAGACACACTTATTTTTGTAAGCAATGAATTTGCTTTGACACCTTAAAAATTGCCAACTACATCCAGAGGAACAAACTATGAAGTCTGATTGCAGACCAAACAGTTTTCACTTTTTAAAACTTGTTTAATGTTTTTTTTCCTTTTTTATGATTTTTCCCTTTTTTTAATTCTGATTCTTCTTTCACAAAATGACTAATATGGAAATATATTAAATGTAATTATACATATCAAATTATTCACTGTCATGGGGATGGGGGAAGGAAGGGAGGAAGGTAGGAAAAAAGTAGTATTCAAAAGCTTACAAAAAAGATGAATGTTGAAAACATCTTTGCATGTAATTGAAAAAAATTAAATTAAATATGAAAAGACAATATCTTGTTTTATAGACATGTTTTACAGACATATCTTAACTAACTTTACAGCTACTCTCTTTATGAGATATTTCAAGTAAGAAATGAAAAATGTCTTGTTTTGATATGTAAAAAAGGTGTTATAGGTAAATTATAAATTTATACTTGCCAAAAATTATATATACATAGTTGCTTCTGAATTATTATCTTATGTATATGTATTATCTAATATTAGGTATTTGTTAATTATGTATATTATATATATAGTTCTTAATTTAAACTGAAAGAGAAAATATTTCATATATATATATATATATATAGCAAATTGCATTTGTTATCCTCAGTGTAAGCTTAAAATTTTGTATGAATATATGTCTATTAAATAACATTTATTTTCAATATAAGCTTTGAGATCCTGAAAAATCTTCATTTCCCAAATTGCATGCACATGGAATGAATTAACTCAATATTTCTGAAGCTCTTCATTCCGTCCTGCTGACCTGTAAGGCAGAAGCGAGTATCAATCGACTAACAGGCACTTCCTGAGGATCTATTTTGTGTCCACTACTGTGCTGGTATTACAAGGACCTGTGGAGATAATAAGACATGGTTCTCGTCCAGAAGGAGTTTATAATCAGATTCACTATTATCTCAAGGCTACACAGAGGGTTTGGGGATACCTCTTCCAGATGCTTTCTGATTTATTTGCTTTAGGGTTATTGGAAAGAGAATGATGGTCCCATAGAGCAATGGTCTCCAAAGTAGTTTCTGTGGCCCATGATAGGAATCAAGGAGGGGCAAAGAATAACCTCAAGGAGTTTATGATCACTCAATTGGAGATTAGAAAAGATTGCCTCCAGTGGTGTAATGGCTTGATAAAATGAATTGTTTAATTTTTTTTTATTTATTTCCTGGAAACAAACAAGCTACAACTTGGGACTTGATTTGTTGTTTTGTTGATTGTCTTGACTTAAGGACATGAAGAAGAAAGTATTAATAATGAAAAATAAACTTAAAATAATGTACATTTTGTACATTTATTTTCTAGAGAACTGGTTGCTTGTTAAGCATTTATTAATATACCATGAGTTATATCCCATTTCCCACAGTAATAGGGAAAGCAATAGGGAAGTAATAGGGTTCTAAACTAACCATACCTATTCTTTATTCACTATTCCTCAACAATATTCCACTCTTCTCCCCTCAACTCTGTGCAAACTTCTAGCTTTCCTTTCACCCCTTTCTGAGATAGACATTGATTTCTCTGAAGAATTCCTACCTAAGATGTCATTAGGCAAATGTCTTCCTTTACTTAACATGTCCTCTCTTTATTCCCAGATAATTTTGAGACTGCAGAAAATGTTCCTTGGATTGACTGCACTTTAGGGAAAAAACCCTCATTCCTTTTACATTTTGAAAGGGAACAAGTGAGTCACACAAGGTAAACAGGTATGAATGGGCTGTGATTTGCCATTGCAAATCTCATTATATTGATTATCTTTCCTCAAAACCTACTCCTTTTCCCAAATTTTCAAATTTCTGACTAGGGTGCTACCACTTCTCTAGTCATCCAGTTCACCACCTTGGTGTCATCTTTACTGTTATTCTTGTTATCATCCCTTCACTTTTAATCACCCAATTTATGACTTAATTTGGACAAGTGGCAAATCTTTTAATTTTTACCTCTGCAATACCCTATCCTGTTGACCAACTTCTTTACTGTCCCCTTGTCACACACACCAGACACATGACCCATAGGAGTTAATATCTTCATCTTAAGAGCATCCATCTAGAAAGTCATATCCTGCTGCTATAATTGTTAAGTACCTCATTGGTCCACTACATTGAAACTGGCTCTAGCATTGCTTTACACAGCTCCTTAGCTATCTATTCATTTGCTACCATGTCACCTCACTGGCACTACCCCTCACCTCCTTCTACTTCTGGAACCATAATCAAATTCATACTACTTAATTGAAAGGATGTGTAAATCTTCTTCCTCACACCTTCATCATCCCCTTTTGAACTTTGCAAACCAAAATAGCCCATTCTAGCTATTACTACTACTCTATTTGTGTTGTATTCTCCAATTACTAGCAAAGAGATCAATTGTCTTCACTTTTGTTTTTATATCCCCAACACTTAGTATATTATTTTTAAACATAGTAAATGTTTTAGATGATTTTTCATCCATCTATTTATTCATCTTTTCCTCCATGCCTTCTCTCACTCATAGCCACCATGCTAATTTAGGCCTTTAGCATCTCTAGTATGGTCTACTGAAAAGGTTTCCTAACTGGTCATCATGTTTCAAGTCACTCACCATTCCAATCTGTCTGCCAATCAACTGCCAAAGTGATTTTTTTAGAGCAGAGTTCTGAGTATTACACCCCCCCCATTAAGTCAACTCCAGTAGCTCTCTATAATGACCCTAGGATCAAATATAAATTACTCTATTTGGCATTTACAGCTCTTCACAACCGACTTCAACCTACCTTTCAACCTAGCCTTATTATACATTGATAGCTTGCCCTCCTGCTCTCTACACTACAGCTGAACTGGACTTCTTGCTGTTCTTCACACTCAGACAAAAACATAATCTAAATATATAAACATGAATAGGAGATTATGCTCTGATACCATCCCTTAAGCAGAACCAAATAAGAGGAATGAATTAGCAGCTGAAAACTTTCTGCTGAGTAGATGATTCATTTTTGCCTATTATTTTTGCATTGTTTGTGGTAAATGTCTACATACAAAGGAGAATCATTGATTCTGAAAAGCAGTGATATTCATTGACATATTACCTATGATTATTATGAACCTTTCAGTAAAAAACAAGTATATGAAAATGAAATTCACCTGCTTGGCTGGCTATACGGATGAAATTATTTGAATAATTAATTAATTTTTGTTGTTGTTGAGCCATTTCCATTCTGTCTGACTCTTCAAGACCCCATTTGAGATTTTCTTGGCAAAGATACTGGAGTGGTTTGCCATTTCCTTCTCCAGAATTAATTAATAACGAACAATTATTATTTATGTCTGACATCCCCCAGAGCATACAAAGAGTTTTTCAAAAATAATGGGTCACATTTATTTCACAAAAGTTATTATTTATTATATATTACATGATAATTATTAATAATTTAGTGAGAGTAGAATATTTCATCCCATTAATAAAAATTAAAATATTTCATCTTCATCTCATTTTTAAAAATTTCTGTTTATGTCTGTTTTTAATGTGTATATTGTTTTATTTGAAAATTAATAAATGTGCATCTATATATGTAGAGATGTTTAAAATTTTTTTCTTTAACTAATATGAGTATATGATGAAAAGAAGTATGGCAATCATTACAGCTATGCAGTGGCAGAGGTTAGATTATAAGCAACCTGAGACTAAACCCCATTAAACCCCCATTGAGGACAGAAACAAACACACCCGAAATCCCTCCCCCCTCCACACACACACACACACACACACACACACACACACACACACACACACACAAACATTTTAGAGAGACTACTACTCTAGGTCCTGAAACAAAGGAGTATATGATCAATCAATGAGAGGAAGGTTTTCTCATTCAACCTTTCTCTCCATAGCCAAGTATGGACTTCTCTCCACTACTATACCGCTGCATTCTCCCATGATTGTTCAGTCTACCCCACTTTATCCACTACTACTACATCCTCCTGTGGCTGCACTGTTGTCAGTCTAGGGATAATAATAACTTAACCTCTATCTTAGCTGTCAGTTGAGCTGACATAATCACTTGAATGATCCCCTAAACCAGATCCAATCAGTGGGTTCTGTGTTCAAGAACAGCAGTCAATGAACAATATCCCCCAATATATAAAATACATTTGGGATTGGGGTTGATATTTTTAAGGGTAGGAAAAAATGAATCAGAACAGATGGGATTGCACTGTAGATCATTTCCTCCAAATGCACTCCTGACATTCCCAGTTTTCATTGAGGCATCATCATCTGGTATATCCCATATTCTCAACTTCCTTGATTCTTCACTCAGTTGAAATGGCCTTTTCCGGAGTTAGCAATGACCTCTTAATTGCTAAATCTGATGAATATATCTCAGTCTTAGAATTTCTTGACTCCTCTGTAGCCTTGACATTGTTGACTAACTACTCTCTCCTCATGGATAATTTTGCCCTCTCCTAGTTGTCAAAAATGATGTGATGTCTATAGAAACTCTCATTTTAGCACACTTGAAAAACATGGAAACAATTTTCTAATCTGTTTTAAAATCTTCCAAATGAAGAGAACGAACTGGTTTCAAACCCATCTGTTAAAAATATAAAAATGCAATATTTTCCAATGAAATTTAAGAACAACCAATTGCTATCAGGTAAGATGGAAATTTACTAGAAGAATTTCAACAAAATCCACTACATAATCAAAGGATACAACAGAAAAATGTAAATCATGATTTATTAAGGGCAGTAAATGCTATATTTCTTCAATTTAGATACGTGTAATCTTGTGAGGTCTTTTTTCAGCTATGAAAGCTTTTAAACCCAACTATCAAAATAAACTGAATTCAAAATTAGCCCTTCAAATTATTATATCATAAACTGTTAAAGATTTTTAAAATTATGATATATATTCAATTATATTGTTATCATTAAAAATATCATTATTCACAACAAGCATATATTAAGCAACTGCTATATCAGATATTGTGCTAAGTACTATGAATGTAATGAACAGAAAAATAAATTCAACAGCGAACAACCTATTTTGATGGAACTCACATTCTTAGTATTGTTAATAATAGTTTTACTTGAGAGGAAAAGTGGGTTTATGCTACAAGGATATAAAATATTTTCAAAGTATTATTTCATTTTTTTTCTTTTTCTGAATATTTACCAATACAGGAAAAGCAAAATTTACATTCTATATTCAAATCACTCAACAGTAAATGAAATATGCAAATTAGTAAATGAATGAATGAATAAATAGATAAACAATGCATGAATGAATCAGTAGATAGATAATAATAGTGTTTGTCCTTCACTCTTGAAGAATACCATGACATTCAGGGAGGTGATGCCATGACAAACACATGAATTGGATTTGAGTTGAGAGGATGCCATCTGGATCCAGTGGCCAAATATCAATCAGGAAAGCTGGAGATGGCCCTGGAAACAAGGTAAGCAGAGTTAAGTGACTTGCCCAGAGTCACACAGCTAGTTACTGTCAAATGTCTGAGATTGGATTCGAACTCCTGTCCTCCTGACTCCAAGGCCAGTGTTCTATCCTTCTATCCACTGAGGTGGGGGGGGGGAGAGGGGGGAGGGGGGCAGAGAGAGGTGGCAGGGGGAGAGACAGACAGAAAGAGAGAAAGAGAGAGAGAGAGAGAGTTTGAGAGAGGAAATGTAGCTCTTTGGAAACTGGAATTTATCCTATATTCATCTGGGATACAATATAACATAATCTGGTATCAAAGTTTAGTCCGGTTGAAAAAAAAATTGTCTCTCTTCTCACCCACCCTTCCCCTCCCTCCAAATAAAATTCTAGAAATGAGAGGATTGTCAGAAACCCAGTCAGGGAAATGAATTTTTTAAATAACTTTTTACTATCACATCTGTAATTCTTTAAATCATTGTCTTGGTTTTGCTCATTTCACTCCTCATCAGTTCATTCAAGTCCTCCCAAATTTCTCTGCAGTCATTGTTTCCCACAATCTATGTGGAAATTTGTTTTGCTTTCCTATGTGACTATGCATAATTATTAAAAGGTTTTGATTTTTTCTTTTTTTATTTCAAATTACAGGGAGAAAATAAATTCTTAGTTATAAAACTTGAACAAAGTCCAAGCATATCCATATGAAATGTTAAGTTGAAAAAAATTCTTAGTAATCATAGGAGGTCAATTTGAAATGGTATGTCAAATTTAAGAATTGCTCAAAAGTTACTGTGATTGTAATACTTCCAGAACTTTTACATAACCCCTTAGTAAATCCCAATGACACTCTATTATATCCATAAACAAATCCTCTGACTTAAATGTTTTTCAAAATTTTCAAACAAGTATTTTTAAAATTAATCTATTCCTTCTACTACCTCACCCAATTAAGCAAGTAACAAATAAATATTTCAATGTATAATTAGGTAATTAGGCAAAACAAATTTCAACATTAATCATGTCCAAAAATGTAAATTTCTTTCAGCATTTTAAATTTCTCTCTCTCTCTCTCTCTCTCTCTCTCTCTCTCTCTCTCTCTCTCTCTCTCTCTCTCTCTCTCTCTCTCCCTCTCTCTCTCTCTCCCCCTCCCTCCCTCTCAGTGGATAGTGTAGGCTTTTTTCTTTTTTCATTTTTTTGATTCATGATTTATTATTGCACTAATAGGATTCTATAGCTTTCTAAGTTGTTTTTCTTCATATTGTTGTCATCACTACATAATTTGTTCTTACAGTTCTTTTCATATCACTCTGCATCAATTCATAAAGCTCTTCTCAGCAGCTTCTGAAATTGTTATTTAATTATTTCTTATATTCCAATAAATAGTTCATTAAATTCATTTGTCACATTTTTTTAGCCATTCCAATTTTTTTGCTACTACAAAAAGAGCTCCTGTATTTCTGTATATAGATATATTTTGCCTCTTCCTTTGATTTCTTAAGGGGTTTGGTTTAGTATTAATGTAACTGATCAAATGCTATGCAAAGTTAGATAGTTTTCTGGGTAGAGTTCCAAATTGCTATCTATGATATCTGGACCAATTCACAGGTCCAACAACAGTGCAATGGTGCACCTGTTTTCCCACAACCTTTCTAACATTTGTTTTTATTTTTTTCTTCTTTTGTCATCTTTACAGTCCATAGTTGAAGCTGAACTTCAGAGTTGCTTTAAATTTAATTTTTCTAATTATTAATAATTTAGAGCACTCTTTCATATGATTTTCAATACCTTTGATATCTTCCTTTGAAAACTGCCTGTTCATATAATTTGACCATTTATCTAATGGGAAATAACTCTAAGTTTTATAAATTGGAATTATTCATATGAGTATGCTTGAAATAAGACCTTTATTAAAAACATTTATTGTAAAGATTTTTTCCACTAATGCTCTTTCTCTCTAATCACATTAGATTTGTTTATGCAAAAAATTTTAATTTCATATAATCAAAATTGCCTACTTTATTTTATGTAAGCCTATCATTTGTTTAATCATTGACTCTTCCCTTGAAAAAGATAATTTCTTCCTTGTCTTTTCTGATTTGTTTATGGTGTGATTTAAAAAAATTTCTATATATACATTTGGAGCTTATCTTGATTTATGATATGTTTTATTGACCTAAATCTAATTTCTTCTAGTTGCTCTCCAGTTTTCCTAGCATTTTTTTTGGTAAGGAAAGGGTTAAATGACTTGCCCAAAGTCAAGCAGCTGTGTCTGAGACTGGATTTAAACTCAAGTCCTCCTGACTCCAAGGATGATGCTCTATCCACTATACCTCCTAACTGCCACCTTCCTAGCAGTTTTGTCAAGTAGTGAGTTCTTTCCCCAGTAATGGAGTCTTATCAAACAGGATGCTTTGGTTTGCTCTTATCTGTTGTGTATCTTTTTAAATTTTAGATGCAAACAATTTGGCTTTCCTCTTTTTAAAAAAAAAAATCAGGTTAGCTAACTTTATTTTATTAGCTTTTATTTTTTTAAAAAAACAGCTCTTAGTTTTAGTAAGTAATTAATGGAATGATATTTTTAATTTTATGAATCTACTGATTTAATTTTATGATCTACCGATCAACCTCTTTCCCTCTTTTTTAAACTAGTACCAAATCATTTTAATAATTAATGCCTTATAGTATAGTTTGAGATCTGATACTGATAAAGCACCTTGCTTCTTATTTCTTTTCATTATTACTTTTATATTCTTGACCTTTTATTACTACAGTTGAATCTCATTATTATTTCTACATTTGTAAAATATTCTTTGGAGAATTTGATTGGCATAGTTCTGATTAAGTGAATTAATTTAGGTAATATTGTCATTTTTATTTTATTGGCTCAACCCTACCCATGAGTAATTGATGTTTCCACAGTTATTTAGGTCTCCCTTCATTTCTGCAAAGAAAAATGAATAAATATATAATCCCTAAGTGATCTCTGAATATATATTCTTAAATATTGAATGGTTTCTGTAGTTCTTATGAATGGAATTTTTCCTAACTTTTTCTATTGGATTTTGTTTGCTATATACTTTGCAATGGTAATAATTTTTGTGAATTCTAGCATCTTAATCAAAGTTATAAGTTATTTCAGTAAACTTTTGTTGACTCTCTAGAATTATACTATCTCTGAATTATACCATCATATTATTGGCAAAACTCAATGATTTTATCTTGTTTACCCAATAATTTTTTTCTCAATTGCATTTTTTGATATTGGATCATTAAAAAATATTTTTTGCTGTTGGCATTCTGAGTATTTTACATTTTTGTATTCATTCCACATACTTAATATAAATTATGTTATCCTACCATTGGGCAAAATAATTTCTTGTAATTTAATTTATTCCTCTTTGTTTACTAGTAATTCAAATTTTTGAAATTTCATTTCAAATTTCATCTCCCAAATTTTAGTATTTTATCTTGTTATTTTCATTTTCTTTGATGAAATGTTCTACTATTAATTTAATTTGTTCTTTGACCCACTAGCTTTTTAAAATTATGTTATTTAACTCTCTAATTTTACATTCTTTCTTTAAGGACCCTTTATAGAATATATATCTTATAGCAATATATTTACTCTTTATCTCAACTTGCATTCTTTCACTCCAGTGACTGTCAGCTCTTGGCCAACATTCTATCATTCTCTCACTTTGGTGACTGCCAGCTCTTTGCCAACATGGCCAGGAAATCTCTAAATTAACATGGTAATTCTTGTCAATGTTTATCAATATTGTCATGTATCCACTTACGAGACAATGTTTTTCTGGTATTACTTCAATATCCTTTGAGTTTTCGGGTGGTTGGCCAGTACCACAAGTGTACCCCTTATCAACCAATTATCTATCTTCTAGGTTGGCAAATAGTTATCCTTCAAAACTGCTTTCATATTAGCCTCTATACTGAATAAATGTCATCCAATATGAAGTTGGATCCTCAGTTTGATGAGTGCTCATGCTTATTCCATACTGTGCCATCACAGGGTATTGTATATTTTCCTTGGCATAGCCAATCCTGATATGATAAGATCTCTGGTCATGGCCACAAGGTAAAAACTGTTAAGAATAGTTACCACTGAAACCTTCCTTTACATTTGTCCTTGATAATTGCTACATCTAAATCTCCCTTCAATATCTGGGATGGTATTTGACCCAAATCTCTCACTTCAAAACTCTGACTTTGCTCATTCTATTGTACTGTATAGAAAATTCTGCATTCATACTTCTTCATCTCTTTTCTAAAAACAGAAAAGCCAAGTACTTACCAGTAACTGAACTTTTTCTTTATCAGTAAGCCAAATCTATTCCTTTTCCTCTGTTCACTCCATACTCCTTGCTCCAAACCCCTTGATTCTGGTTCAGACTAATCCTTATCTCTCAAATCCAAGCTTTCTCTATTCTTTCTCTGGGACCACAAGCTCATGAAACCTCTGGAAATAGTAAAATATTGGTGACAAACACTTGGAAATGGCAGCTTCATTTGCAAAACAAAAAAATGGCCTTAAGTGATGAGAAAGTATCCTTGTTATGCCTTGCTCCCCTCAGACCAGTTCAAATACCTCAATAATGACATTAGCAGTGTCATAATTTGAACATGGAATATGATTAGAAAGACAGATGTATACATCCATAAGCTTGAAAATTATATATCTATATATATAGATATATAAACATAAGAATATACATGCATACAGATGGATATGCTTGAAATTTATGCATACATGCATAAATGCTTACACATTTGTGTTTATAGGGATATATGTATATAATACATGCAATGCATATATATACATACATGTATGTGTGTGGGATATATATGTATGTGTGTGTGTGTATTACCCACTTACACACACTTGAACATTTTAGTAGCCAATTTCTATCTCATTACATGATGATATTTAAAGCCAGGAGTAAAGTAGTTTCACATAACCAAAAGAGAAGAAAGACCATCAACAAAAAAGGGTGAAATTCATCTATGGGACTAAATACAGATATATAAACACACACATATATAGTGTGTATGTGTAAAGTGCTATTATAATCATTGTTTCTTATTATTAATTCAGTCAAAACATTTCATTTCTCTGGGTTTTGGTTTTTCTTTCTGAAAAATAATGGGGTTGGATCATAGATATAGAGATGGAAGAAATCTTGGAAGATATTTAGTCCTTTTCCACACTCATTTTTGTAGAGTGGCCTAATGAGATAAAGTAATTTGCCCTATATCACACAGATAGTCATTAGTATAGGTGGTTTGTGAGGCTAGGTTCTCTGACCAAAGAAGCAGTTCTCTTCCACTCTACAATTCTGCTTGCCATTTGTGAAATCACCTCAGAGATCCCTTGTAGTTCTCAAATCCTAACATCCTCTCAACCTGGTAATTGCCCCCTATTTTGTAGGTAGCCTAGTAGCAATTTTAGGAAAGACTGTGATAATTGGTGAAAGCCCTCCAGTTGCCTTTATCTAGCCCCAGTCTTCTCAAAACAATAGCTGGGACACTCTCTTTACAAGTTTTCTTAACTTGTAATTCAAGGGGAAAATAAAATCACAAAAAGTAATAATAAACTCTTATGTTTGCAAATACTAACTGAAAGTGTATTTCTAGATACTCTTTGTTATTAGCACAGGAGTCAGCCTGAGGGAGTTGTTTAAACCTTCTAAAATTTTTTATCTTGAGGGATATTTTAAAAGAAATACATGCAAATCATAGAGACAAAAAACCTTTTCATGAATTCTCTGTAGAGGTGGATAAATAAATAGAAACAGGAAGCAAAATAATTATTTGCTAGTCAGGAATCTTGAGTTAAGTTCCTTGAGAAGGCTCAATCTGTAAGTCAGCAGCAGAGTTGGCAACAAAGTACAAGACTTTAGGTTCCCAGTCCAGTCGTAACCAAATGTTCAGAATACGCTTTTTGGGTTTTTTTTTTTATTTTCTTTGTCTTGATTATGAAATACATTGAAAAATATAATGTCTAGGGGGCAACTAGGTGGTACAGTGGATAGAGGACCAACCCTGGAGTCAGAAGGATCTGAGTTCAAATATGACCTCAGACCTAACTGTGTGACCTTGCACAGGTCATTTAACCCTATCGCCTTACAAAAAGCAAAAAAAAAAAAGTAAGAAAGAAAGAAAAAGAAAATATAGGGTCTGCCAAAACAAAAGATAAAAATAATGTTTTGAAAACAGAAATATTTCAATATTTATAATGATAATAACAAGATTTATATAATATTGTTATTGTTGTTCAGTTATTTCAGATGTAGCTGACTTTATAATCCCCCCCCTGGGGTTTTCTTGGCAAAAAAAAAAAAAAAAACTGAAGTGATTTGCCTTTTCCTTCTCCAAATACATTTTACAGATGAGGAAACTGAAGCAAACAAGGTTATATTACTCTCCCAGGTTCATATAGCTAGAAATTATCTATGGTTGCGTCTTCCTGATTCCAGACCTGTCACTCTATCCAATGTGCCACCTTGCTGCTCATTATATAGTATACATGTTATTGCATTTGATCTTCACAATAATTATGGGAAGTAGAAGCTATTATTATTCCCATTTTTACAGAGAAAGAAATTGAGACTGAGAAAATTTAAGTGGCTAAGTGTAGGGTTATACAACTAATATTTCTGATACCAGATTAAATCGAGATTTCCTCCCTCAAAGATCAAGTGTACACTACTCCTCCTAGCTGACTGAATTCAAATCAAGTCTCAATTACTCGCTGTGTATTGCTGGGTAATTCACTTAACTTTCTTTAACTGTAGTTTCTCCCTCTGTAAAAAAGGATAACAGTACCTATCTCTCAAGATTGTTGTGAGGATAAAAACTCTTTACCAATCCTAAAATATTAACTATTTGTTGTTATTTGTAGGGGTCTGTGATTTTTATCCTGTATGGGCACTCCCTCCTCTGATATAGTTGGCATGCCCTCTGCCATGTCTTTAGTAGGTTACTAAGGCTAAATTACTTGTAATTTATACAGTACATGCAATTCATATTTACATGTATATAGAATCACCATGGCTAAAAATTCCAGCACCAGGCAGTCAACCTTCTCACAGTGAGCAGCTCTGAGTTTTGGAGGGATATTTGCCAGGTAAAAGATACATTTACACTTTCATATTCAAAGTCCTTGCAACACTTTTGCACTGCTAGAAACCACTGTGAACCCATAATCAATTCTCCATCACATATCCAAGCTATTGCAGCAAGAATTCACTATTTGAGAGTAAAACAACAACAAAAACTATTGGAAAGTAGTTTGTCAGAAACTAGGCTAAAACCAAGATTCTTTCATCATAAGTTTAAAATGGGTACATGATTTAGAACTAAAGAGTTCTATCATAAGCAAGATAGTGGATCATTGAAGAAAATACCTGCCAGGTTTATGAATAAGGAAAGAGCTCATGACAAAACAAGAGATATAGAAGGTCATGGGAGATCAAATGGATAAATTTGATTACATTAAATTAAAAAAAATTTGATATTGCAGTCAAAATTGGAAGAAAAGTAGGAAATGGGAAACTGTTTGCCATAGGTATCTCTGATAAGGGTGTCATTTCTCAAATACATAGGACATTGAGTCACCTTTTTAAGAGTCAGAACCATTTCTCAATTGATAAATAGTTTTAGAATGAATGACCATTTTAGGAAGAAGAAATCCGAATTATCAACAGACATATGAATAATGCTTTAAACCACTAATAATTAAAGAAATGTAAATTAAAATAATTATGAGATATCACCTCACATCTTTCAGATTGGATAAGATGGCTGAAAAGAAAAATGACAAATGCTGAAGGTGTAGTGAGAAAATAGTCTACTAATACCTTTTTGTACTTCGGTAGAACTATGAACTAGTCCAATCATTTTGGATAGCAATTTGGAATTATGCTCCCAATTCTACAAAACTGTGCATCTTCTTTGAACCAAAAATACCACTCCTGATTTCTATTCAAAGAAAAAGATAAAAGGAAAAAGGAAAAGCTCCATATGAACAAAAATATTTATAGCAGCTCTTTTTGTGGCTGGTAAAGAATTGTAAACTGAGGGGATGTGCATCTATTGATGAATGGCTGAACAGATTATGGTTGATGATGAAAGACATACTTTCAGAAAAATATATGAAGGAAATAGAATCAGAAAGCAATTTATGCAGTAAATAATATTATAAAGATAATGAACTGTGAAAGACTTAATAATTCCAGTCAATACAATACTCTACCACAATTGCTAAAGACTCATCATGAAAAATGTTAAACATCTCCAGAAAGAAAACTGATTGTCTCAGAATACAGATTGAAGCATATTTTTTTCTTTCTTTTATTTTAAAGAATGTGGCAATGTAGAAATATGTTTGGTATGACTTCATATGTGTAATGGCTAGTATATTTCTTACCTTATCAATGACTGAGATTGGAGGGAGGGAGAGAATTTAGAACTGAAATAAAATAAAAATAAAATTTAAGGAAAAAAAATGAGACCAGTATGGATGCATGAAGGACAGTATGTGAACAGTTAGTCTTGGAGTCAAGAAGACCGGAATTCAAACTCTATCTCTGACATCTACTAACTATATAACCCTAGGGAAGTCTCTCTATCTTTCCATGTCCACAGGAAACTTCAACCAATTAATCAAAAAATCCTTTATTAAGTTCTATGTGCTTAGACTGTTAGGTCTAGAGATACAAAGATAAAAATTAAATTCTCACTACTTTCAAAGAGTTAAAACTATAAATTATGAATGAGTTGATAGTTTACTTTTTTAGAGATTTATAATGAGAATTTCCCCATTTTGGTGAAAGTCCTGAAGACCAGTTTCTGGGTAACATTCTGATGAGTTAAAACATGTAGGATAAAAGCTTAGGTCTATGATTTCATTGGTATAGTGAATTCCTATGTGAGAAAATTCTGTTTATTAATGCAAGGTGTTACCTTCTCTACAATTTCTTGTCTTAGAGATCTGCTTAGAGGTTGAATGGTTAAGTTACTTGTCCAAGATAACCCAACTATATGACAGAAAATGAACCAAGATATACCTGGATATCTACTACACCAAAAATGTTTATTTTTTTAAAAACCATGTCTACTAAAAAAGAAGGATACCAAAGGAAACAACTGCACCACTCTTGGACGATGAGGTAGCATGAGAAAAACAAATAATCTATATTTTACCAATAAACAGTAGCAAAATTAGTGGAATATTACTAGTTAAGAAGCCCAAATCATCTGATTCTTAGCATAAAATTAGATCCTTCCATCTCAAACACACTCACAAATGCAAGACCCCAGGTTTCACAAAAATTAATATTTGTGAAAATTAAATGGTTTGATTTGACCATAATAAGAAAATTCATTGTACCAACTTCAGGCGATTATGAATTTTCTTTGTTTTGAAATAAATTTCCTCTTTAATTTGGAGTTCCTCTTATTGACAATCAAACTTCAACCCCTGATTTTCAGACTTTTATAATAAAATAAGAGCAAAAGACTTCATAAATATCAAGCAAAATATGAAACATAAGAACTTAAATGAGGCAAGCACACTGAACAGTTAGAGTGTAATTTTACTTAGAAATACACCTGAATTTTTTAAAAAGGAAGGGAAAAACATTGGCTAGGAGTGAGGGGCTCCCTCATTTTAATGGGTTAGAAATAATAAAGATGTTTTAATAAATCCAAACCCCTGACAACATTCAAGCTTTTAATGACATCCCTGAATCCCCTTTACTCATTCCCTGAAAGCTTTTCCATCCACACAGACTTTTTAGAAATGAGAAAAGCGGAATTCTCTTGCTGGTTCAAAGAATACAGCACAGGGCCTCAGAATAACACCAGATTCATATTAAAATGTAAAGATTATGCATCTTATTTTTGAGTATCAAGGGTTACAAATCAGTAAAAAGAACAAAGTAACTGAGGGGGAAAGTGTATCCCTGAAATCATGTTGACGATTTATAGACAGCCTTCTTAGGAGTCGGATGAGGTAACAGCACCCCCTTCTGAGAGTGAGGACAGAAGCCACATGGTACCCTTGCTGAAGAAGAGACTCACATCTCTTCCTCTTATTGCCCCTTCAGTTTCAAAGGATGGCTCCTTACAATTGAGGCACATTTTATCTTTTTAAAAAAATTCCATTGAACAGTATGATTCTCTTAGTATTGACTCAATATCCCCATGCTCCACTACACATCAGTGGTCAACCCAAGAAAGGATTTAAAGTGAACCACAAACCCCTGGAGAGGAGAAATTAATTATACTTTCCCTGAAATTCCTTTTTGCCCAAGGAGAGGTTTAAACTCTGAACATTCTTCATTTATACCAATTTCTCTAGCTGAATTGTCTCAATTAGCAAACGTGGTAAGAATAATTGTATTAAAGTGACTGGGGGAGTCTTTTTGTTTTTCATTTGTTTTTATATATTTAAAAGAACCTATTTCTCATGAAATAAAACAAGAGAATTAGAGAATTTGAAACATGATGGTTTACTGACTATTAAATGAATAAACTATAGACAGAACAAACTTTGACTACCCCTTCCACAAATGGAAAGCCCAGAAAAAAAAACTGGCCTTCAACAAAGGGTTCCATTGGCTTTCAATTAACCAAGTATTTATTAATTGCCTATAATACTGCTTTTCTGAAAATATGTATGATACATGGAAAAATAAGGAAACACTCCCTCTTATAAGTGACTATTTTAGAAGGAACTATCCTGATTCTAATTTTTAGTGCAGGTAAATACGCACATCTTTTCATAATATAAATATAGTCTTGCCTGAAAGCACAATTAAATACTTTCACAATATAAACACACATGACCAAAGTCAAAATTTCAGCTGTTTACATTAGCCAGCAAGACCAATATATTTTGTCCTGGTCACAATTACATCTATGATATTAGGTTCTTTTATTGAATCACAATTATAAAAGAGCATTTATAAGGAGAGCATCCAAAGGAGAATGATTAGGATGGTGAAGAATCTTGAGAGTATGCCATATGAAGCATATTTGAAACAACTAGGCATCTTTAGCTTGAGAAAAAAAGTTGTAGATGTAGAAGAGGAGAAATAGAAATCATCAAGTATTTGAAGGATACACACATTAAAAGGTTTGTTTTTTCCTGATCCTTTAGGGAAATACCAGGGACAATGGGTGGAAGTTTCAGAGAAGCAGATAGATGTTTCATGAAAGGAAAAAAACTTCCCGAACAATTAGAATTTTCCAAATAGTAAAATGGGTTGCCTCTGGATGCAGAGGGTTTAGATGACCAATGTTGAATCTGATATATAGGGAATAATTTTTCCAGGAAGTTTTAGATAAGATTTTTTTCTGAGGTCCTCACCAACTCTGAGATTATTCTGATTCTGTGAAGTGCTGTGAATAGAGATAATTTCCTCTTTAACTGAACTTGCAAAGGTATGACCTCTACTTGTGAGTTGCTAATAATTTCTAGTCTTTGTAATTCTAATTTAGTGCTAACTTCTTACATTTCTGTACTTTTAAGTGTTTGTCATGTGGTGAGAACCAGTATTAATGAATGAATATTTGTTTACCACACACTTACACTTAGCAAAAGGGAAACTAGGTGACACTGTAAATAGAGCTCTGAACTTGGAAGTAGGAGACTCATTTGTAGTTCAAATTTGACCTCAGACACTTGTTAGTTGTGTGACCCTAGGCAAGTCACTTAACCCTCTTTGCCTCACTTTTCTCTTCTATAAAATGAATTGGAAAAGGAAATGGCAAATCACTTCGCTGATACTTCCAAGAAAATGGGGTCACAAAAAGTCAGACACTACTGAAATGAGTCAACAACACAGTCATGATTTCAGTAAAGAATTCCTGCAAGATGGCAAAGAGAAAGGGGGTGGCTAGGTGGTGTAATGGATAAAGCACCGGCTCTGGAGTCAGGAGTACCTGAGTTCAAATCCGGTCTCAGACACTTAATAATTACCTAGCTGTGTGACCTTGGGCAAGCCACTTAATCCCTTTTGCCTTGCAAAAAACTAAAAAAAAAGATGGCAAAGAGAAGACAGACACTATGGTAAGTGCTCCTGGTTCCCCTCAAAAATAATATGAGAGAAACCTCTTAACAGAAATTTGATTGACAAAACCCAGAAAAAGAAGCTAGGAGAAGAACACCAAGAAGGTCTGTCTCAGGAGACTGTGGTTGAACCATGAACAGAGAGAAGAGGGCGAGTGCAGGGATAGCAGAGGAGTGAAGCCGTGAAGCTGGAGGACTGGCCTTAGCCACGGAGACTTTGGTGAGTGGTGGGTCCAAAGACCAACTTTAGTTGTGGAATCTTTGGCCAGGGGAAGAGGAGCTCTGGGGAACCCCAGTCAACAGGTCAACAGGGCGGGGGTGGGGGGGGTGAGTTCTAGCACAGAGAGTTGCTGAATACCCCTGGAAAACAACCAGCTGAGCAAAGGATTTGAGCTCCATATTTTTATGGAGCCCTCTTC
Source organism: Macrotis lagotis (assembly GCF_037893015.1). Lineage (NCBI taxonomy): Eukaryota > Metazoa > Chordata > Mammalia > Peramelemorphia > Peramelidae > Macrotis > Macrotis lagotis. The sequence goes on from NC_133663.1 coordinate 183,871,342, forward strand.
CCAGAACAAACAGCCACCCCCCTCACCCCCTTAGGCTCAGGTGTGGGCAACAGAGTTCACCCAGCTGAAAGGAGAATTAACTCCCTCCCCCCCAGGGCCCAGCCCATCATTCAAGGACAATTCAGACCCTGCTGCCTCTCTTCCCTCCCTCCTTACCGCCCCCCCAGGATTAGGGAGAGGGCTTCAAACACTCCAGAGAAAGCAACCAGCACCTCCTCTGGCTAGTTCTTGGAATTATTAAACCAAATGAACAAAGGCTCTAGGGTTTTCAAAAGCAAACCTCTGAGAGCCAGCCCCTCCCCCCAACAGAAGATTCTAGGAAAATGAAGAAAGGGCAGTTGAAGGGGGGCATGGAGAAATTCTTAGAAGAAACTGATTCTAACCCAGAGAGATCTAGCACTTCTGAGGAGAATGAATTGGTCTCCAGCCCAGAAAGACTTGCTGGAGGAAATCAGGAAGGAGTTTAAAAATCAACTGGAAAAATTGGTAAAAGAAACTCAAGAGGAAAATTAACACATTGCAAGAGAAAATTAACATCCTGCAACAAGAAAGCAAATACTTGGAAAATACAGTTGGACAAATAAAAAAAGGAAATAATTCTTTCAAAATTCTGCAAATGGAAAACTTCAACAATACAACTGACCAATTGGAAAAGGAGTTGCAAAAGGTAAATGAAGAAAAATCTCTAAACAAAAGAATGGAATCTGTGGAAACTAATGACTTCATGAGACAAGATTCTGTTAAACAAACCAAAAGATCAAAAAAATAGATGAAAATGTAAAATATCCCATCAGCAAAACCACTGACCTCAAGAATAGATTGCGAAGGGACAACCTGAGAATCATAGATCTTCCTGAAAACATTGAAGAGGAAAAAAAAGCCTGGACTTAATATTACAAGATTTAGTGATGGAAAACTTCCCTGATATCATGGAACCAGAGGGAGAAATAGTTATTGAAAGAATGCATCTGTCCCCTCCAGAAAGCAATCCTAAAGTGAAAACACCAAGGAATGTTGTGAACAAATTCCAGAACTATCAGATAAAAAAAGAAAATCCTGCAAGCAGTCAGAAAGAAACAATTTAAATACCAACAAGCCACTGTAAGGATTACACAGGACCTGGTTGTATCAGCATTAAGGGATTGAAGTGCCTGGAATGAAATATTCAGAAGAGCAAGGGAACTTGGAATGCAGCCAAGAATCCACTATCCAGCAAAGCTGAGCCTTCTTTTGCAGGGGAAAAGATGGACATTTAACAAAATGGGAGACTTCCAACATTTCCTGATGAAAAGACCAGAATTAAATAGAAAATTTGGACACCAAACAGGAGGCTCAAGAGACACATGAAAAGGTAAAAATAAATAAATGAATAAATAAATAGATATATAGATAAATAAATAGGTAAAGAAAAAAATTATCCAATAAGATGAAACTGGCTATATCCCCACCTGGGAGATAGATTCTCATAACTCTTGAGAATTGTAACTCTATTAGAGAGAATATACTTAGCCAAAAGTTATGGAAACTCATGACTTTTCTGTGACTTAGAATGATTTAAAAATGGGGCAGCTAGGTGGCACAGTGGATAGAGCACCGGCCCTGGAGTCAGGAGTACCTGAGTTCAAGTCCAACCTCAGACACTTAATAATTACCTAGCTGTGCAGCCTTGGCCAAGCCACTTAACTCCATTGCCTTGCAAAAAAAAAAATCTAAAAAAAAAGAATGATTTAAAAACAATATCTCCTTAAAAAGGGGGAGAGTAAGGAGACTGGAAGATGGATGAGATTGAATGGGATAAATCTCATTACATTGAGAGGTACAAAAGACCTCTTGCAATAGAGGGGAAGAAGGGAGGAGGATAGAACTACCTGAATCTTACTCTCATCAGACTTGTTGGCTTAAAGTCAACTTACACGCACACACACACTCAGTTAAGCTAAGAAACTCATCTTACCTTTCAAGTATTAAAAAAGGAAATGGGAAGGGGGGACAGGGAGTGGGAGAAAAGGGGGAACTAACAGAAGGAAGAAGGGGAAAAGGGAAAGGGGAAAAAAAGGAGAGAGGGGTTGATATAGGAGGGCAAATACACCGAAGGTGGCAGTATTCAGAAATAAAATACTGGGGAATATGGATAAAGTGAAAAAAAGGGGGAAATACAAACAATGGGAAGACAGAATGGAAGGCAATAAAGAGTTAATAATTATACCTTTGAATGTGAATGGAATGAACTCCCCCTTAAAACATAAGTATATAGCAGAGTGGATTAAAAACAAGAATCCTACAATATGCTGCTTACAAGAAACCCATTTGAAGCAAAGAGATACATATAGAGTAAAGGTAAAAGGTTGGAACAAAATATTTTGCATCAGCTGAAGTGAAAAAAGTAGGGGTAGCAATCCTTATCTCAGACAAAGCAGTTGCAAAAATAGATAGCATTAAAAGAGATAAGGAAGGAAACTCTATCCTCCTAAAAGGTACCATAGACAATAAAGTTATTTCAATACTAAATATGTATGCACCCAATGGTATAGCATCCACATTCTTAGAGGAGAAGTTGAAGGAGTTACAGGAAGACACAGACAGCAAAACTCTAGTTGTGGGAGACCTCAACCTCCCACTCTCAGATTTAGATAAATCTAGCCATAAAATAAAAAAGAAGGAAATTAAGGAGGTAATTAGATAGTTAGAAAACCTATATATGATAGACTTACAGAGGAAACTAAATGGGGATAGAAAGGAATATAATTTTTTCTGCAGTACATGGCACTTACAAAAAATTGACCATGTACTAGAGCATAAGAACCTAATGATCAACCGCAGAAAGGCAGAAATAATGAATACATCTTTCTCAGACAGTGCAATAAAAATCATATGCAATATTGGGCCTGGGAGATATAGACTCAAAATGAATTTGAAATTAAATAACCTCATTCTAAATGAGTGGATCAAACAACAAATTACAGAAAGAATTAGTTATTTCATTCTAGATAATAACAATAATGAAACAACTTATCAAAACCTATGGGATTCACTCAAAGAAGCTGTTAGGGAATATATTATATTTTTAAATGCTTACATGAATAAATTAGAGAAAGAGGAAATAAATGAAATAAATATGCAACTAAAAATAGAGAAATAACAAATTAAAAACCCACAATTAAATACCAAAATAGGAAATTCTACAAATTAAAGGAGAAATTAAAGCAAAAGCAAAAAACTATTGAATTAATAAAAAAAAAAAAAACAGGAATTGGCTTTATGAAAAAAACAATAAAATTGATAAACCTCTGGTCAATTTGATTAAAAAAAGAAAGAAGAAAACCAAATTGCTAGTATCATAAATGAAAAAGGTGAACTCACCACCAATGAGGAGGAAATTAAAGTAATAATTCAGAATTATTTTGCCCAATTCTATGCCAATAAATTTTACAATCTAAGTGAAATGGATGAATATTTACAAAAATGTAAGTTGCTCAGGTTAAATGAAGAGGAATTTAAATATCTAATCAACCCTATCTCAGAAAAAGAAATTCAACAACCCATTTTTGAATTCCCTAAGAAAAAATCTCCAGGGGCCAGATGGATTCACAAGTGAATTCTATAAAACATTTAAGGAGCAATTGGTTCCAATTCTATATAAAATGTTTGGAAAAATAGGTGAAGATGGAACTCTGCCCAACTCTTTCTATGATACCAATATGTTGCTGATACCTAAACCAGGAAGAGTTAAAACAAAGAAAGAAAATTATAAACCTATCTTCCTGAGGAATGTAGATACAAAAATCTTAAATAATTCTTATCAAAAAGACTACAATGAGTTATCACTAGGATAATACATTATGACCAAGTAGAATTTATCCCAGAAATGCAGGGTTGGTTCAATATTTAGGAAAACTGCTAGTATAATTAATTATATCAATAACAAACCTATCAGAAGTCATATGATTATATCAAAAAAATGCTGAAAAAGTTTTCGACAAAATAAAGCTCCAATTCCTACTAAAAACACTAGAGAGTATAGGAATAAGTGGACTGTTCCTTAGAATAATAAGCAGTGTCTATCTGAAACCATCATCAACAAGCATTATATTCAATGGGGAGAGGCTAGAGACATTCCCAATAAGATCAGGGGTGAAACAAGGAAGCCCATTATCACCACTACTATTCAACATTGTATTAGAAATGTTAGCTTCAGCAATTAGAGAAGAAAAAGAAATTGAAGGAATTAGAATTGGGAAAGAAGATGATATTGCAGATAACATGATGGTATACCTAGAGAATTCCAAAAAATCATCTTAGAAACTACTGGAAATAATTAGAAACTTTAGTGAATTCACAGGATGTAAAACAAACCCTCATAAATTCTCAACATTTCTATTTCTGACTAGCAAGATGCAGCAGAAAGAGCTAGAAAGAGAAATCCCATTCAAAGTAACCTCAGATAATATAAACTACCTGGGAATCTACCTGCCAAGGAAGACTCAGAAACTTTTTGACAACAATTGCCAAACACTTCTCACATGGATAAAATCAGATTTAAATAACTGGGCAAACACCAACTGCTCATGGATAGGTCAAGCTAATATAATAAAAATGACAGTTCTGCTAAAACTATACGGTTAGTGCCCTACCAATCAAAATTCCAAAAAATTACTTTAAAGAGTTAGAAATAATTGTAAGTAAATTCACATGGAGAAATAAAAAGTCAAGAATTTCCAGGGATTCAATGAAAAAAAAGTGCAAAAGAAGGTGGCTTAGTCCTACCTGATCTAAAATTATATTATAAAGCGTCAGTCATCAAAACTGTCTGATATTGTCTAAGAATTAGAGTGGTGGATCAGTGGCATAGACTAGTTGCAAAAGCAGGAAATGATTATAGTAATCTTCTGTTTGATAAACACAATGAATACAGATATTGGGATAAAAACTCTCTCTTCAATAAAAACTGTTGGGAAACTTAGAAATTGGTATGGAAGAAACTTGGATTAGACCAATTACCTCACACCCTCTACAAAGATAAGATCCAAATGCATACAGGATTAAGATATAAAAAACAATATTATAAGCAAAGTAGAAGATTAAGGAGTGGTTTACCTGTCAGATCTATAGAAAGGGAAGCAGTTTAAGACCAAGGAATAGATGAAGAACATCATTAAAAACAAACTAGATAATTTTTATTACATTAAATTAAAAAGCTTTTGCACAGACAAAATCACTGTAACCAAGATCAAAAGAAATGTAGTAAATTGGGAAACAATTTTTACAACTAGTATTTCTGACAAAGGACTCATTTCTAACATATACAGAGAACTGAGTCAAATTTTCAAAAAAAAAACAAGCCATTCCTTAATTGACAAATGGTCCAAGGATATGTAAAGGCAATTAACAGATGAGGAAATCAAAGTGACCCATAATCTTATGAAAAATCGCTCTAAATCATTACTTATTAGAAATGCAAATTAACGCATCTCTGAGGGATATCTGTGGTGGAGAATGCTATCTGTATCCAGAGAAAGAACTGTGGAGTTTGAACAAAGACCAAAGACTATTACCTTTAATTTAAAAAAAATATCTTATTATGTAATTTTGCTATCTCATACTTCAATTTTTTCCTTAAGCATATGAATTCCCTCTCATCACATGTAACTTAGATCAATGTCTATCATGGAAACAATGTAAAGACTAACAGATTGCCTTCTATGGGAGGGTGGGGGAAGGGAAGCAAGATTAGGGGAAAAAATTGTAAAACTCAGAATAAATAAACTCTTTCTTAAAAAACAGTCATATTGGAGCAGCTAGGTGGTGTAGTGGATAAAGCACCAGCCTTGGAGTCAGGAGTACCTGGGTTCAAATCCGACCTCAGACACTTAATAATTACCTAGCTGTGTGGCTTTGGGCAAGCCACTTAACCCCATTGCCTTGCAATATCTTAAAAAAAAGACAGTCATATTGTAAGCAATAGTTCATTGGAACAAAATAGAAAACTATAGCTACCAATTCATTCTTCTCCTTGTAATTTGTAAGAAGTGTACTTTTTCTGATATTCTATTGGGATGTGGTGATGATGGGTTGGAGGCTTTTAGAGGGAGATATGAAGAATAGCCTGGAATAGCTGTAGTAAAATGATGGATAAGTGAAAACAGCATGGTGTAGCATATAGGGAATTGAACTTGGTGTAATTCCTAGGTTCAAATCCTGCTCCAGATAAAACCTATGCAAACCCTTACAAAATCACTTAGGCTTTCAGAATCTCATTTCCCTCATCTGTAAAATGAGGGGGTTGAAATCAATGGGTTTTAAGGTCCCTTCCAACTCTAAATTCTATTATCTAATTATCTTCTAACCTGTGTCCTCAACAATAAAAATTCTCCACCTTAGAAGTATATTTCTGTAATTTTCAAATAATCCATTCTCATCATAAGCAGTATGGTAGTTAAAATTGGGAGAAGGCAGTGAAGAACATGGTTTGATATTCAAGGAAATCTGTGTTTGCTGAGTGTTTTATTTGCTGTAGACAGATCTATCTGGTCTCTAATCACTCAGTGTAGTGCGCTGAAAGAAAATAGAGGTGATTAAGAGTATAATACTTAATAGATGAGGTCAGAGTCCATCTAATTTCGTGGTTTATGTTGAATCCTTGCTGAATAATTTTTGAAAACCATCTCCTGGGGATAATACCCTGGTTTCCTCTTTTCTTTCTTCCAAGGGACCCGTCAATGTTTATGAAGAATAGATTAATGTCCAGTGATATGATTAATAACTGCATTAGTTGCTCCTATAACATAAGCCTCTAGTACTACCTGGTTCAAAGCCTAGGAACCAGGAACCAGCTCTCAGATCTCTGATAGAATTGAAAGACTGTATTAATGAATATCCATCAATACAGAGCCATCCTTGCAACCCATTAGAAAGGGATGTCTTACTCTGCTTTTTCTATCCTATGTAAAAGTAGTAGAAAAGGCAAAGATAATTAGAATCTCCACTGAAGGGGTTGTGAATTTCTGATGGACTGTGAATCTTGCCCAACTCTGTTTTCTTCTTGGATCTTCTGTATTATAGAAAATATAAATAAAGAAAAATTTTAGATCTTCCTGTCTCTCCCCACTAAAAAAGTAAAATAAAATAATGGCAGTATGGCATAGCCATAATTTCATAGAGCTCTTTCAAGTATGAAAAGCTGTTTATGCATTATATATCATAAATATACCTTTTGAAAAAGATGACTCCGTAGAACACAGTGATGATTCCTGCCTGTAACCAGGGCTACAATTCCTGCCTCACCCCACCCCACCCCAAAAAAGGTTTTAAATTTTGATGGACAAAGGAGTTAAGCAGTATAATACCTTTGAGTACTCTTGAATAGGCAAGCATAGTTTTTCAACCACTTTGACCAAGCCTTTAGAGAAGCTCCTGATCATTGTTCACCACTAAAGCAATTCTTAGATCAAAATTTTCATATCCCTTTCTCAACACTGGGGGACAGTAGTAAAAAGAATGCATGAGGGAAATATGCCAACAAATATGATAATGTATGTTTTTGAATTGCTAATATTCACAATGTCAAAATCTCTATTTTGATTTATTATTCTCTAAATCACATATAACTTCTGCATGTTTTAACCAATGTGCCCACAATCTGGCATTTCTCTCATTCGACATTTGGACCCCCTAGTGTAATGTTATAAAAAAAGTCACAAATAGTCTCTAATAATACTGCAAATTACATAGGCTATTGACTATAACTAGGCATTTCTCTAGTAATTCACATTTCATACATTACATTGCAATCATTTTCATTAATTCTTTCTCATGACCAACTAACATGGCAAGTTAGTGTATTATTCTCAGTTCAATTATGCAGAAATGTAACCACAAGGATGTGACACAACATACCACTAAGATTATACAGCAAAAAAAAAGTGATAATGTCAGACTAAGAACTCAAGATTAATGAATACTCATCATGGAAATTTATAGATTACTTTTCCTTATATACTCCCTGGTGCCATCTCCTGATATTTGGGAAATTGGGGCTAGCAAATTCTCACAAAGCACTGGAAACCATATCATATTCAACTAGCATTTATTAACATCTGCATGTGCTGAGTACTATTCTAGATGATGGAAATACAAAGGCAAATTTTTTTAAAAGACTTTTGTTCAAGGGAAAAAATCTTTCTTGAAAAGGAAAAGGATTTTCTCTTCCTTCTACTGGAGTGAAACAACATGTACCCAAGTAAGTCAGTGCAAAATATAGGTTGTATTTTACCAAACCTGTGATTTTTTAAAAATAATTTTATCAATGGTTTTTGTTTTTATAGTGCATTTTCCATTGTATGATTAATTGCCCCCTATTACATCTCGCCTCAAAAGCTGTCCCATATAATAAAGAATAAAAAAGAGAAAGTTACCTACCACTAAAAGATTAAATCCTTAATCTTAGTGCCTTTCTTCTGATATTATTGCCAATTTATCCTGTATATAGCTTGTTTGTACATAGTCATTTGTATTTTGCCTCCCTAATTAATTTGTGAGCTCCTTGAGAGATTGGTTTTTCCCCTTTGTATCCTTAGAACTTAACATAGTGTTTTATACATAGTAGGAGCCTAATAAATACTTGTTGACTTGACAATTTAAGTGATTTATTTTTGCCTGACCTGTGATAGAGTCAGCTGAGATTATATTGGGCTGATTGGCCACAAGCCAACACACTGAACCTTAACCCCAACATTGTGATGTCATTGGTCCTCCTCAAGTATGAAGGATGAACAACAACATAGAACTTAATGTTTGCAAAACATATTAAAAATATCTCATTTTACCTGCGAGGTAGGTGCTATTATTATCACCATTTTGCATATGAGGAAACCAGATGGGTTAAGTGATTTGCCCAGGGCAAATTTTTAAGATCAGATTTCAATTTGGGTCTTGCTGACTTCGGTCTACCTATTTGCCATGACCTTGGCAGTATCACACAATTTTTCTGGAACTCAGTTCCCTCATTTGTAAGATAATGCTATTGATACCTAAAGATACTCAGAATAATATTTCATTCAAAGTCACAGTGCAAAACAGACCTCCAAGGTAATGGCCCAATCAGACATCCAAACAATAAATCCTATCAGAATCAGAAAGAGGGAGATCACTTAAGTTTGAGGTTATCAGAACCTTCACTCGAAAGGTAAGATTTGAACTGGACCTAGAATTATTTGATTGGGAGAGGAGAGAGTAAAAGTGGATATGCCACTGATTATCTTAACTAAGTTCTCTGTTTAACTAAAAGAGCAAAAAAGAAAAGCATTTCTACAAGATCTGCTTACATCATTAAAATGAGGAAATTAGATCACTTCTCTCTAAAATATGTTTTAGCCCTATGAGTCTACAAATCTATGAATATTACACTACTGATCTCTACAGAATGAAAAATATTCTCATATTGATCTGTTTCATATAATTTTCTAATAACTATGACATTTAAAAAAATTCAGTTTTATTTTTTTCCAGTTCCTCTTTCCTGCTCTACCTTTATAGTGGCATTGCAGGTGAATATCCAGACTAGTAGCCAAAGTTTCAGATAGAATTCACATTCATCCCATTCCTCCAGTGCTCTGTTTATACATTATTCTTATTTCCCTTCTTCTCCCCAATAGGATGTATCATCTTGAGTCAATCTTCTCAGTGCTGTTTTCAGTCACTATAGACTACATAACCTCTAACTCTAAGTTCTGCCCTGACAAGTAACTGGCATTGTGATATTTGGCAAGCCTCCTTCTCTGAAATTTTATCACATTTTTTTATCCTGTTATTCCCTTATCAGAAATTTTTTTTAGAGTTTTTTTAAGTTTTTTTTTTTGCAAGGCAAATGGGGTTAAGTGGCTTGCCCAAGGCCACACAGCTAGGTAAATATTAAATGTTTGAGACTGGATTTGAACCCAGGTACTCCTGACTCCAGGGCTAGTGCTTTATCCACTGTGCCACCTAGCCACCCCCATATCAGAAATTCTTCCTGCCTTCCTAACTCTTTCATTGCCTTACTCCTCATGCCTTCACCCTCCTCTCCATCTCCCACTCCCTCTCTCTTTTCTGAGTTCATCATACTCTGATTTCACTTTTCTCTCTTACAACATTGACCCTAAGGCACTGTCCTAAAACTTGAATCCCTTGCACCCAAGTCTTTTTGTTCTGTTCCCAGACAGCTAAGATTCAGTCATGGGTTGCCTCCAACATCTATGTTCTCAAGTAGCCTGGCTCAGTTGGAAGAAATGGTAAAAGTAGGCTGACTGAGTCCTCTATATGCTCACACTACTTAATCCTAACTGGACCCTCATTGCAGCAAAGCAATCCCTGTGTTCATCTCTGACTGATCTTCTAGCATTCTTTTAAAAAAAATTTGCAGGGCAATGGGGTTAAATGAATTGCCCAACTAATTAAGTATTAAGTGTCTGAGGTCACATTTGAACTCAGGTCCTTCTGATTCCAGGGCCAATGCTCTATCCACTGCACCATCTAACTGTCCCTAGCATTCCTCACAATGGTTATATTTTAAATCTTTCCTCTTACCTCAATCCCATAAGTCCATTCTACAACTACCTCTCTCATAGATGACTTTGCCTTCTATTTTAATAAGAAGATTGAGGCATATGGTTCTGAATTCCCCCATTGTTCATGCTCTTCAAAATTTCATTGTTTTCAAAACTATATTCTTTTACTTCACTCTCTTTTCCAAAAATGAGGAAACTTTCCTCCTCTTCCTTGCTAGGCTATGTCATTTACTCCTTTGTCTTAAAGAGGAATTATCCTATTCCTTCTCCTACCTACCTAAGCACTCCTGTTTGATTCCCCTTTGCATGATTCCTAACCCACTACCTAAAGCATGAGTTTTCCTCAAACTAGTTGCCTCAGTTTCCTTCTCTTGCTATATGCCCTCTCCCTTTTTAATCTCATCTTAATTATTACATTTATATGGATGATTCTAAGATTTATATATTTAGCACCACTCTTTCAGTTTTCTAACCCTGCTTACCCAAATACCTAATGGAATTTTCCATCTGGACATCACACCAGTATTCCGAACTCAGAATGTCCTAAACTGAACTCCTCATCTTCCCTTCTCCTCTCCTTTCAAATCTTTCCAGTTTCTGAAGATAGCATCACTAAATATATCCACATTTATACTGTTCCATTAGATGTTAAGCTCCTTGTAGGCAGGAGCTATGCCATTTTTCATTTCTTTACATATCTATTTTCTAGCAAAATCCCTTGCACATAATAGATACAATAAGGGTATGTTTAATTAAATTGACTGAAATACTGCTAGTAATATGCCGGTAATCCTCTAATCTAGGGGTATGCTAGAGCTCTTAGGAACCAATTACTAAATCTTCAGTGTCTGCATTTAAACTTTGACAAATGAGGTTTTATATAGTACTGCAAATCAGAGTTTGATGCACTGTTTTGTTGATTGTCTAGACTTAAAATAATAGAGAAAATATTAATAATTTAGATTATATTTTAAATATGTCCTGGGGAAAGGCTTTTCTTTTCACAGAGTCACCGGCTAAATATTTACCAACACAACTCTTGTTCTCATTTTGTCTTATATAATTCTCTGATTGTTTCCAATGAGTTTGTCTTCTCTTCTTAACACCTCTCATATTCTCTATAGAAAAAGTCAAAGTGGTATAAAACAGATCAAGAGTGGTCAAGCTGACCAAGGGACTGAGTTAGAAATCACTGGGGTCATTAGTCTAGGAACACAAGAAGTGAAAACAAAAATAATCAGTCTATCTTTATTATAAAAATGTTTTCCTCTGTTGCAGACTTGGTTAAACACCCTCAGCTATCTGTAGGTTATTATAATCAAAACATGGGTCTCCCAAAACAATGCACCTTGCCCTTCAAAATAGCATTCCATTCACCCCTACTCCCCAGTTTCTCATACTTTCAGGACCACACATGAAACTCTCAGTAGTTTCAGGAGGTCATAAGGTCATACCTTGGCCACCCTATTATAGGCATTCAGTAAATACTTGTTGATTGATTGATTATACTGTACAAGATGTACATAGTAATGAAACTGACTCTCATGGGGTTGTGTATACAGTCTCATTACCTCAAAACCAAGGTAATTAAGTGCTTAGGCATGTATGTATGCCTACCTATTTAATTATATATGGGCATCTCCAGGTTTTCTTTGTTAGGATTAGGTGTGTTCTCCTCTCTTACCCTTTCCCCTTCAGATTAGATCCATGTTTCCCAAATTACATTGACCATGGAGCATTCTGGCTAAAATTAATATTGATTGGCTTAAGGATAGTAGGGAAATGGAGGATTTGAGAGAGAGTTTGGGTATGTCAGGGGATCAAAATAAAAGAAATCAAGCCCATCTTTGTACTGAAAAGTTTCTTCACATAAAGATTTTTTTAATACAAACATAAAATCATATTGAATAATTTAAAGAGGAAATAGTGTTAATGTAAAAATTTTCACATAGAACTGAATAAGTTCACCAGCTATTATTTGCCCAGACATTGAGACAAAAAAAGTCCCTGCTTTCAAAAAATATGAATTCTATTGGGACTCCATTCCCATAACAGAGAACACCATGGAACCAAGTTGAATAAGGATAAGGGTTAGAAAGGAAACTCTTTTAAAAGGGCACAAAATGTCTTCTTCACCCTCAGAAAATCAGAAAAGCTATACATGCATGACCACTACTCTCTATAAACATTTACTTCTAGTAATAATAATAATAATAATAATAATAATAATAACAATAATTTATATTTCTTTAGCACTTTATGATTTTGCAAAACATTGCCCAAGCAACAATTCAATGGAGATAGACAATGTGAGAAGTGATTTTCTAGTTTATACTTGAGATAATAAGGAGAGATCAGTTTTCTTGCTTATTCTTGCATAAGACATTTCATGTCTTATGTCATGGTCCCCTGTGCCTGGTAAACTCTACCTTCCCACATCTGCCTCATTCAAAACTCAACTCAAATCCTACCTTTTTTCAAAAGACTTTCCCCAATTTCTCACACTGCTCAAGTCTTCTATCTTAAATGATGTATGTTGGTGTGTCATTTCAAACTAAAGTATATTGTTAAAGCAGGAATGGTAGTTTTGGCTTCCTTTGTACTCCTAGTGTTCAGTAGGGTACCTAGTACTCAGGAAGCTCTTAATGAATACTTGTTGGCTGAGTGACTTGACAGAGATGGTTTAAGACATTTAGTCTCTTAGGAAGGAAGAAGATAAATCTTGGGAAGAAGCATGATTAAATGGAACCACATTAACTCTGGAGTCTGAGGTCCTGGGTTAACACACTTACTGACACTTGCTACTTGTGACCTTGGGCAAGTTGCAACATCCCTGGGCCTCATTTTCTTCATCTATAAAATTAAGGAGTTCAAGGAAATGATCTTGCAGAGATCCCTTCCAGTTCTATATCTATGTTCCTATGATCTGATAATAGGATTCAGTTCCTGATTCTGACATTTATTACAAATTGAGACTGATCAAGTCACTGTTTGCCTCATCTGTAAAATGAGGATAAGAATAGGCACTTATCTTTGTGGTGAGAAACAAATGAGATGATAGTTATAAAGCATTTACTGCCACTACATAGAATAGTGTTATATAGATTATTTTTATTATTATTAGAGGAATTAGATTATATTACTTTAAAATTCCTTCTAGCCCTAAATCCATAATCCTATGAAAAGAACCCAGATATTTTTCATTTAAATGTATTAATTTATTATTCCAACTACATAGATAGTTATGGATGTTTGCCTTTTTGAAAGATTTTTGAGTTCCATACTTTTCTCTCATCCTCCTTTTTCTCCCACCACCCCTTGATAGCAAGCGATATGATATAATATGATATGATAAATGAATGACTATATCAGATTTGGTATTCTTAACCAGTTCTTCCTGTCTCAGAGTCCACTTCTACATTGCATCTCAACATGGAGAATGTTTAAGACATTATAAAATTTTAGTATTTTAAAGATGATGTTTTATTCGATTCTCACAGCAATAATGTGAGGAAAATAGTGCAAGTATTGTATCCCCATTTTTTAAATAGAAAAACTGAGATTTAGAGAATGATTTGCCTAAGGTTAAACAGTTGGTCAGTAGAAAAGTTGGGTCTCTAATCTAGGTTCAACATTTTGCTAATAACTAAAATCCTAACTCAGATATTGTCTAGATGTGTGACCCTAGGCAAGTCCCTCCAACTTCTCATGTACCTATTTCCTCATCTGGAAAAGGAAAGGGTTGATTGTGATAACCTCTAAGGCACTTTCCAACTTTAGAGCTATGATCCTATGATTTATCTGGAAAAGAAAAAAGGACCCATAAAATAAATCATCCCTAAATAGTGAAAGTATTCTCTCAGAGTTGTTTTATCTCTGAGATCTGACAAACAAGAATCACCTTTCACTTTAACTGATTTTTCACTATATGTGACAGTAAATCACATACCACTTATGTTTTCCTCTTTGCCTATAGCCACTGCAAACATGGCCAGTCAAATTCCTCAAAGAAGAAGGTAAGTATTGAGTCCAGAAATGGCAAAGTCCACAGAGTTTCATCTTTCCCACAAGCCACCATGTCAAACCTTGACCACCTCCAGCGATATTTAAACTAGATACCCAGTGTCATCCCGATTTCCTGTCTGAACAACTTCATGGTGAGCAACTCTCTCTTATCCCCCATAAACCAAAAATTACTAGCTGCCAGTTTGCCATGATCAGTTTTTTGCCAGCAGGAGATCCCAGAATATTTACCCAGCCTGCTTCATTCACACAGGGCTAAGGGGTCCAGGGGCCCTTTGTTAACTACCTTGTCAGCATCACCAATAAAAGTTGGAGAACCAGTGAAAGCATTTTTGAAGAAAAAGCATTTAGATAATCAACAGATCTAACAAATATTTAAAATATCAGAAGACCAAAAAAATTGATGGAATGCCCACTGCTGCCTTCTGCATGGACACAAATCTCAGGGGAACATTGCAGAGATAGAATCAGTGTCTACGGAAAGAGGCCTTTGACACATTTAAGCTCTGCTACCCTGAAGATAAGACTTTAAAACCTGACAGCCTGCCTATCAATGACTTCAGAGAGCACACCCTCTGTGCTTTAGAATTATATTACATCCACCTCACAGTATTTTTTTTCCCTTGACTGTCTCCAGTACTTGGGCACAAATCCATAGTCTTAACCTTCTTGAAAACTTCTTTTCCCAGACTCTTGATTCTTCCTCATACATTTTTAGGGTCAGGGTTCGAGAGAGTTAGGGGATAGGAAACTGGGCACATTGAGCAGACAATGGAATGCAGTTAACCAACTATGGTCAGTGCTAGAGCAGGGGACAGCGGCTTTTCCAGTTCAAGGATCATCTAGGCTCTCAGAGCAATTTTACAACCTTCACCAACAGATGAGTAGTAACAGAGATAAAGAGGGAAATTCAAACCCATCCATCCATTAGTCTGTTTGTTAATAGCCTTGGAGAATGGTTTGATGATGGAATTGAAACTTGTCAAAATTGAAAATTTGGGACTATATGCTCATTTCAGTTAAACATATTTTTCCTTAAGATGTAGTAGAGTGTTAGATTTGGAAGACGTGAATTCAGATTCTATCTCAAATACTAGATGTGTAGCTCTGGACAAGCCACTTAACCTCTCAGGCTCAGTTTCCTCATCTGTAAAATGGGTTTCATGATAGTATCATATACTCCAGGGTTGTAGGGATCAAAAGAAGTAAACTATGTGAAGTGCTTTATAAACCATAAAATGATATATAAATGATCAAGCATTATAAAATTATATAAGAATCATGAGTAATTCAGTAATACCTATATAACTTGTTCTTCATTCTTTACTGTTGTTGTTCAGTCATTTAAAAAGTTCAAGGTTTTTAAATGCATCTGATGCTATTTCTTTTTTTAGGGTTTTTTTCTTTTTTGTTGTTTTTTTTTTGGGGGGGGGTTGGTTTTTTGAGGCCATTTATAGTCATCTTGATCTATACCTGATAGGACCCAGATGGCTACAGAGAAGAAAATGAAGCTAATGACTTTGCACAGTCCTCCCTCACTTAAATGCAACTTGCATGGCATCACTTCCCTGGTGTCTTCTTGTGAAAGGACAAACAAAAATCAGTCATTTCAGTCATTTCTGAATCTTTGTAATCCCATTTGGGTTTTCTTGGTAAAGATATGGGAGTGATTTGTCATTTCCTTCTCCAACTCATTTTACACTGGAGGAAATTGAGGCAAACATGGTTAAATAATTTGAATGGGGTCACATGACTAAAAATTGTCTGAGGTCAGATTTGAACTCAAGAAAATGAGTCTTCCTGACCCCAGGTCCACCCCTTACCTGTCCATTCATTCCTAGTTAATCTTTAAACCATGTAGAGACAAATGATCTACAAATCACCCTTGCATATCATGACTTTTTTCAATATCTCACAGGTTGGCATAAGAAATTAAATGGGAATTTGGGGGAAGTTTTGTAAAAGCCACAGCTGACACATGAAGGTCAACTCAGAAATATATAAAATGTTTGTATAGTATTGCAAATATCAATTTTTATACATTTCATCTGATATATATATATATATATATATATATATACATGGGTTTTTGCAAAGTAATGGGGTTAAGTGGCTTGCCCAAGGCCACACAGCTAGATAATTATTAAATGTCTGAGGTTGGATTTGAACTCATGTACTCCTGACTCCAGGACCAATGTTCCATCCACTGTATCACCTAGCCACCCCCTGCTAATATATTTTTAAAAAAATTATTCACTTATCTATAATTATTTATATTATCTTTATTTTTAATATAATATTTTAATTTTAATATCATAATTAATTCATGCTTCTTTTCTGGTACAAAGAGAGGATCAAAAATTTATGCAGATTTTCCAGAGCACTGTGCTCTTAACTGCCATGATGTGGAAGGGATGAGTAAGTCAGAAAATGCAAGGAATAAATGAGTAAATAAACCACACCTCAATTCTCTATAACTAACCAGGCCCCAGAATTGAATTTTTATATCATCTATCTTCAGCTCTTCACTAGAGTCAGGACCTTCATAGACATCTTGAAATTTGTCTTGCTAACTCAGGGCAGACCCCATCCCACTCTGCCTTCCACCTAATGTTCAATGAATGATAATCAAACCAACTCTATCATTGCCCCAGAGAAGGAAGGGCCAACTTATGGGTTATGCTTCACTCAGTATATCTGTCATTTAGAGTGATGGGCTACCTAGATGGGAGCTCCCTTCCCTCTTCTTTTTTCTTCTCAAGTAATTTATCTATTCCCTCTTATTTTCTTACTTCATACTTTACCACCAAAAATTGAAGCTATCTGTTATATGAAGCTATCTTTTTCTAAATTCCACATTTCAGTCTCTCATAGCTATTCATGTCAGCCCATTCCCACCTTTCCCTGACTTTCCATTTTGGCTCCTAGAGCTCCAAAATTTCCCCTTAGACCTATTCTTCTCACAGTTATTCTATCTTACTGCAAACCTGGGCATCCCAAGAAGGTATGACAACCCTAGACAGCCTCTAGAAGGAGGTATAGTCATACTTTTTATTTCTCACACACTTCCAGGCTCTACCATTATCATCCTTCATCACTTCCCCTCTTTTGTGGTTCACTCTGTCCAGATAGTATATACCCTATCAAAATCCTGGCAGTGGTTATCTAATAACTTTCCAAGTCATTCCTTCCCCTGGTTAAGCAATTCAGATTCTAGATAAGGCTTTCTTTCCATTCCAACCCCTATCCTTAAACTGGGGGGACTTGAGTTTACATGATCACATCCCCTTCCTTCCTAGTTCATCAGTACCTATTCTCATGACCTATACCTTCTTTCTACTTCAGTCAGACACAGGGTCATACCCCTGATTATCATTCTCAATAACTCTAATTTCTATTAGACTGTAATCTCTTCTACTTCCATTGTTTTCGTTCTGCTTCATCCCTTCTAAACCTCTTTTCCAACCTTATTAAAAACTTCAGGTCCTTTTGTTTCCCCTCCTTACTTTTTCTAATTTAACATCTCTGCTCTGACCTACCACTCATCAAAATATTTACCCTTTACCTGACCAGTTCAACTCTACCTTTGATTTCTTTTCTCATTGTCATTGTCTTATCACCATTTATCCCTTTCCAAACCATTTGGATTACCCTCACCATCAACCAACTGCATTTCTTAAATAATATTGAATGCCTCTAGAGGAAGCCACAAAATCATACTTTCTGGGTCCTTTACAAAGGTATTTTATAGAGTCTCAGCTTGACCTTCACTGCAGGACATAGTAAGTATTTAATAAATGCTTACTGACTGATTGCATACTAATCCTCCTTGAATTCCTAGTGCACTCTCCTCAGCAGCTGCTCCAAATTTTCTTTCATCTTCTCAAACCACCTGTGCTCTCCCCTCTTCCCATTGTACCTCATACTTTACCCTCCCATTGAAGCTATCTGTAATAAATTCTTTTTCTCAATTCCACACTTCAAATAACATCAACACCATCCCCATTTGCTCATCTTTGCCCCAGAATCAGAAGAATAAGCCCCTCTCCTCACTAAGCCAGGTCCTCTAGTGCTCTTTAACCTATTTTTCTCCCATCCCTTCTTGGAGATTTTGCAATGTATGATCCCTTTCTCTCTTAAATTATCAACTTCTCATTATCCATTGGCTTCTTTCCTATTGCCTAAAACCATATCTCATCCTTAAAAACATTCAATCAATCAGATCCTCAAACTACCATCATCTAGCTTTCTTCCCTTTCACAGTCACTCTCCTTAAAAAGCTTTCTCTATACTCATTGCCTCCATTTTCTTACTTCCCAGTCATTTGTTTAATTCCTTATAATTTAACTTCTGATACCACTTCTGATACCACCTTTCCACTGAAAATGGTCTCACCAAAGTCACCAATGAGTTCTATAATTGTTAAATGTAATGATTTTCTTAGTCTTTATGCTTGTTGACCTTTCTGCAGCATCTGACCCTTTTGATCATATCTTCCTTTTGATTAGTATCTCCTTCCTGGTTTTTCCAGACAGGGTTCTATTATGATACTTTTCTTATTAGAATAATTGTTCTTAACTTTCATTTATGTAAGATCATCAACCCTCATTTTTAGGTATGGCTCAGGACCTTATCCTGGAGTCCTTTCCTCTGTCTATAGTCTATCTTGGTGATTTACTCAACTTTCATGAATTCAACTATCATATATATAAAATTCTTAAATCTATCTATCTATCTATCTATCTATCTGTCTGTCTGTCTATAGTCCTAAGTTTTTCTACTAAACTACTATCTTGCTTTGTTAAATGCCTACTGAAATCACCACCTAGAACTTTTATGTTATTGGTTGTTATTTCAATCATGTCCAACTCTCTATGATCCCATTTGAAGTTTTTCTTGGATACTGGATACAGGAATGGTTTGTTATTTCTTTCTTCATCTCACTTTACAGATGAGGAAACTGAGATAAATAAGGTTTAAGTAACTTGTCCAAGATCACACAGCTAGTAAATAGCTGAGCTTAGATTTGAACTCAAGTTTTCCTGTTTCAGGCCCAATACTCTAGTCACCAATGCCCTGGAATTCTCATAGCTATCTCAAATTTACCATGTCCAAACCTGAACTCATCATTTCCATTAAGCTAGTGAAATCATATTCAAATAGAAATGGATCCCTGCTGGAAATATATATTGACTCAGAAAAACACTGCTAACATTATTTCATTTTTTAATTTATTCTGTAAAACATTTCCTAATTTCATTTTGATCTCACTTGTTCTGCACTTGGAGTTTTACAGGTCAATTACTGCCTATTAATTTGACGTCTGCACTAAACCAACCCCTCCACCTATCTTTCATATTTTTATCCAGGTCACTGACATCCTTACGGTCACCTGGGTTACAACCTAGAAGTCACTCTTATTATTTTTGCTCTCACTCCTTCAATATCCAGTCAGTTGCCAAGATATGCTTATTTTACCTCCTCAGCATATTTCAACATTGTCTTCTTTTCTCCACTCATTTTACCACCACTCTTGTTCAGGCATTTTGTCACCTTTTTCTGAGTTATCACAATAACCTCCTACTTGATTGGGGTAAAAGTCATTGTTCAGTTATTTTCAACTCTTTGTGATCCCATTTGGGGTTTTCTTAGCAAAGATGAGTCTGCCTCCCTATGAAAACCTGTACCAAAGGAAAGAATACATAAACTGCAGGGTATCTGCACCTATTCTGATGTGTATGGGGAGGAGAAGGTGAAGGGAAGGGCCTCTTCAGGCTCTTCTTGGTGTTTCCTGATTGATTGATTGATTGACCGATTGAATGATTGAATCATTTCTGTTGCCTTCCCTGTAAGACAACCTTTCCTCAAATATATACTCCCAGGGAATTCTCCAAGATAAAGGAAGAAAAGATCATAGGAGTATATTGCAGGTAATTAAGAAGGGCAGTGGATAGAACTCTGACCCTGGATTCAGGAAGACATGATTTCAAATCCAACCTCAGATACTTACTAGCTGTGACTCCAGGCAAGTCACTCCCTATTTGCTTCACTTTCCCCATCTGCAAAATGAGTTGACAAAGGAAATGGCATACTATTCCAGTATCTTTGCCAAGAAAACCTCAAATGGGGTCACAAAGAAATAATGCAACAATTTTTATTCCAAAGGTTTAACATTTTTAATGATTTGGATTGAACAATGATCTCTTAAACAAGCAACATGATACATGTGAGGGAAAAAAAACACTGGATTAAGACTTTTAAGACTTTTTTTTCATTCAGGTTCTTATCTTGGATTTGTCACTTATTAGTCATATAATTTTAATTAAACCACTTCTCTGGGTCAACTGCATAATGGATACAATAAAGTCAAATGCATTTTCCAATCTACCAGTCACTCTACCAAGCCTTTTACTTGGCAAACATTTCAACCACCACTCAAACTCATCTTTCAAGAACAGTGGAGGCTTCCTCTAAAGAACTAGAGAAACAAGGGAGTAGATAACAGGTGTGTTGCTGTAAAACAAGCCTTTAACCACAGCATAGTAATGTATCAGATTAGGAAGGTTCAGGTGTGGTCTTGGAGCAGCAACCTCACAATCAAAGCCTGAGATCAAGAAAAGCTTATTGAAAACAGCCTGCCTGCCTTTTTGTTTTTTGTTTTCCTTTGTTTTGTTTTGTTTTGTTTTTGTAAAGCCAGAGGTTGTGCACTCCTGGGGAATTTTTCCAGAAGGAATTTTAAAACAGCCTGAAAATACCAGGAACTCTCAGGATAACACTCTTACCAATTTATATAATGTGAGGGTTGAAACAGAGGACTGTAAGGCAGTCCTTTTAAACTGTGACACAGTTTAAAATAGTGAACCTTGGATGGCATTAAACTACAGTCCTCTAAAAACACAATTATAAAGCACTTAAGATTGTTCAGCCAATCAGATTCCTTGATTGGCTGAATCCCCCTAACCCTGTAATTTTTCATACAGGGGGCCTTGTATGCCACAGTTAACTGGTCTTTGGACTCTTCCACTGCGATAATTTCCAAGGGGGAAACTAATGTTCATTTGAACAAATATTATTTTCTGCTGCTTTGGTTCATTTTTTTTAAAAAATGTCAATCTTTGACAATAGAACTCCTAGTTACCTATTAATAATGCTGAATATTGTTGAAGTTGCTGGCATGGAGAGGTTTTGATCATTTGAATACAAGATGGTTATATAACATGACCTAACTTAATTCCAGTTTAGTCATATGCTACCTCCTTGAGTCCACATATGAATCAAACTGACTCCTTTGGTTTCTCTGTCTGCAAAATGGGATTAATATTTATATTCACTTCTGGAAATCAGCTTGCATGGTAAGATCATTTGGATCTAATTCAATGCTATAAGCATTTATTAAGTCCCTACTGTGTTCCAGGATCTGTGAAATATGTTGGGGAGAAATAAAATTTAAATAGTTCCTGCCCTCAAGGTTTATAGCCTGAAAAAGAATTGGAGGGAAGTATCAGCATCTTCACAGATAAACAAATACATAATATAAACAAAGTAAATGCAAAATAAATTCTGGGGGAAAATTCTAACAAATTGGGATGGGTGGTAGGGATCAGTATAGGCTACTTGGAAAAGTATATTTGCACTTAGCCTTGAATAGAGCTAGAGAGTCCAAGAAGCAGAGCAGTGGGAGAACAAAAGGCAACTACTGCAAAGACAGGGAGGTGAAAGATTTAATGTTGAATATCAGGTATAGAAAATAGGTCAACTTGGCTAAAATATAGGATATGTAAGACAGAACAAAGCAAAATTTAAGCTTGGAGAGATGGGATGTAGTAAGAATATGAAGGATTTTAAATGTCAAACAGAACAACTTTATTTTATCTCAAAAGCAATAAGAGCATTTAAGCTATCAGAGGAGTGACATGGTGGTTTGAAAATATTAACATGGCAGCTAGGTGAAGGATGGATGGATAAGGAAGAGAATAAAGGACTTGAATGAGGATAACTGTAGGGTGAATGGAAGGAAGGAGTTAGATGCAAAGAATGTCATAAAGGCAAAATTTATAAGATATGTCAACTGACTGGATATGAGGACTGAGGGATAGAGGGATGATTTTAATCTAAGTTTGTGACCCTGGATAACTAGATAAAAAGTAGACCTCTCTAAAGTAAAGAAGTTAGAAAAAGGGAAGAGTTTGGGAGGTAAGATTATGAGTTTGGTTTTAGATATGCTTAGTTGGACATGTTATTGGGATATCCAAGGAGAGGTGTCTAGTAAATAGGACTACAGCTGTAGAAATAGAGAGACAGATAAAAGATGTGGAAATGTGGAAATCAGCTGCATAGAGATTATTCTCGAACTCATGGGAGATGTTTAAAAAAATCAAGAAGCAAATTACATTTGTGATGGCAAAGTTCTTTTTGTTATTTTCTGAGGAAGGGGGCCCTACAATTGTGGAATGACTGAGCAAGTCATATATATACATATATATGTATATATATGACCAAATATTATTGTATTGTAAGAAATGATGAAGAGGTTGGTTTTAGAAAAACCCAGGAAAACTTTTATGAATTGATAAAAAGTGAATTGAAAACCAGAAGAACAAGTTATAAAATAAGAACAATACTGTAAAAACAACAACTTTGAAAGTTGGATTAACGCAACAGGAACAAATTCAGTAGATTCATTTTATATATATGTGTATGATGCAAAACAATGGCTAATGGCAGAATATGGTTTTTCTTGAGGCACATTTATAATAGGTTTTGTTTTCTTGTTTTTTTTTAATGAGTAGGAACTGAGGAAGTATGAGATAATCTGGAGTTGAAAATCAGATTCAATTGCATTAATTTGAAAAAATGAAACAATGTAGAAAGAAAAGGGGACTCAAGACTAAAACTTGTGATGTACACATTGTTATACTAGACATGATGTGCAAAGCATTTTGTACAAGAACATGCAGGGAACTCTCAGGCAATGACCACTAATGTTAGAAATATAAATCTTAGATGAATCAATGATCTTAGTGTATAGGTTCTCCATATGGTAATTCAGATGCCTGTCCCCCAATATTTTCTTTTCCAATTCATATCTTCATATGAATTCTCCTAACCTAATGGAGGTTTTCCTTTGGTTTGTTTCCTGCCTCAAGGATACTATATGATACTTAGTCTGACATTTATTCAATTTCTCTCTTGCAAGACCTCTTTTTTAATGAATTACAGCCTTCTTACCCCTAGCTTGTATTTTTCCTTTGAAATTCTGATTCCTCTAAAGCTATGGTATATCTTGGGATTGGAAGTCATAGAGTAGCACTGGAAGGATATTAGTGTCAAAGACATTACATGTATATTACTTTTTCTATCTTATAATTTAGAGGGAGCTTGACATAGTTGGATCAAGGTGAACCTTGAAGCTCAAAAGACCAGGATTCAAATCTTGCTATTGACATTAAGTGATTACAATGGAATAACATAATCTTTCAATGCCCTAGGCAACACTTTAAAACTATAAATAATAGATAAAATGTTAATCTGCATGGGTGAAAAAAGTTTCCAAAATTAGTTCATCAAGCAAATGAAATCACAGATCCTAACTAGCTACCATTTTTCCCCATGTATAAGAAGCGACCTTTTTCAAAAATTTTGTAATCTAAAAACAGGGAGTTTCTTATACAGTGATTGTAGATTACTTGCATTTCCTCCTTTTTTGCACTTATTTTTGCACTCAATGTTTCTTATTTGTTACCAGTATATTAGGTTATGTTTTGCCACATTCTGCCCAGAAATGGCTCAGAAAAGATTTTCATCCAGTACTGAATTCAAGTTCAAAGTGATCCAGTTTGCAAAAGTGAATGGACATCATGCTGCTGAACCTCAGTTTGGTCCTCCTCCAACTGAGAAAACAATCTAAGACTGGCTACAGGAAGAAGAAACCCAACTGAATAAGCCGTGGCAGAAGAAGGCCATGAGAGGCAAGTCAGACAAATGGCCCAATTTAGAGAGGTAATTGAAGAGATGGAATGAAGAGCAAAGGGCAGGTGGAATTCCTGTGTCCACAAAGATGGTTCGGCATGAACCAGAAGAACTGCTGATGCGGGCGGCTAAGTGGCACAGTGGATAGAGCACTGGCCCTTGAGTCAGGAGTACCTGAGTTCAAATCTGGCCTTAGATGCTTAATAATTACCTAGCTGTGTGGCCTTGGGCAAATCACTTAACCCCACTGCCTTGCAAAAAAAAAAGGAACTGCTGATGAAAAAAAGAAGTGATTGATGTCACAGAAGGACACAACTGGTGCTTCAGGTTCATGAGATGGACTAAGCATGTGCCAACACACCAGACTTGCCCAAGAGATAACTGAAAGCTATGAGCAGAAGGTCCTTGAATTTCATGATGAATAAAATTTGAGTTCAATAACTTTATGTAATACTTTTTTTCAGATGTCAAGTCATCAAATTAAGATACGTCTTAAACATGAGATGGCATCTGTTCAAGGACAGAGAGAGAGAGAGAGAGAGAGAGAGAGAGAGAGAGAGAGAGAGAGAGAGAGAGGCAGAAACAGAAAGAGAGAGATGCACCTCTAGCTATATGCTATCACCAAGGAAGTGTATGCTTTTCATCCACTTAATTTTCCTGGAGGATGGCTAGAATAACCTCTGTAATATTGCTGTGTCTTTCACACATATATGTTGGTTTGATGAAAGGCATAACTGATCAAAATATTCATATAAAACATATGACAATTTATTCAAAGTATACAAATTACCATCATGATCTGTCTATCTGCAAATGGTATGCAGTAGAAAGAGTACTTAAAATCAAGAGACCTAGGGTCATATTCTACCTATGACACTTCCTATCTTTGTGGACTGTGGGAAAATCATTTAAATCTCTCTCTGGGCTTTTGTTGTCTTTTCTGTAGAATGATGAGTCTGGAAGAACTGATCTCTAGGGAACTTTTAGCATTGAATCCTTCAAAGAGTTGCGTTTCAGTTGTGTCAGCCTCTTCATGACTCCATTTGATATTTTCTTGACAAAAATATTGGAGTGGTTGGCATTTCCTCCTCTAACTCATTTAACAAATTAGTAAACTGAGGCAAACAGGGTGAAGTGATTTGTTTAGGGTTACACAGCTAGTGTCTGAGGCCAGATTTGATCTCAGAAAGATGAGTTTTCCTGACTCCAGTCCCAACACTCTGCCTATCACACCACCTAGCTGCCCTCCAAAAATGAGGTGGTAGAATATTTAATAGAATGTAAACTCCTTGTGAACAGGGATAGTCCTATTTTTGAGTATTTTTTACTCTTGGTGCCTAGACAATAGTCCCCAATATAGAGCAGGCATTTAATTGTTCATTACTCATTGATTAAATGATTTACCCTCATTGGAGATCTTTAAGTGAAGAATGGGGAGAAAGACTTGGTAGGCATGTTATAGAAAGAATTCTTGTTCAGGCTCTAATTGGACTGGATGAGATTCTGTGGTCCTATGATTCCATGTACCTGTTGTCTGAGTACTTACTCATTTAACACTATTATTCCAGGGTAAGTGTGTTGTATAATTTCACCTCTACAAGTGCATGCCAAGCAAAGCTGTAGCTCAACTAATTTAATATGATTTATATTCCATAAAAAAAAATTCTCCACTATGACAAGGTCCATTGAGGAAAAAAATCATTTTATCCTAAATTTCTCGAAATTAAAATGAAATAAGTTATAAAATTTTGAATGGTTCTTAGCCATGTAAAATAATCAATCTTTGATATTTTCATTCATTAAGGGTTCCATGATACCACAGTGAACTACAAATGCAGAGTGATTTCAAAACATACATTGTATTGTTGTGATACCTGGTAATCTTGCTTCAATCCTAAACTCATGAGCATTAAAGGATCTGTTCAATGACAGCTCTATAATGTTACAAGTTAAGTGTACTGTGCATCATAATAGAGAAGCATATTTTTGCTACTCAATATATGAAACACAATTTTACTGAGCATTGACATATTATTTCCAATGCTTTGTTTCTGTGTATTAATATCTATCTTGTGAAAAAAATGATAACAAAATTATAAAATGTTGAATACTTGATCCCAATAAGCACAAAACATCGCTAGATATACTAGAGATGTTTTCAGAAAGAAACCCATATAACATCACTGAAAAAATGAAAAGTTTGTATATATATCCTTTGATACATCCTATGATACATCAGAGAACATTTGGATTTGAGTGGAGAACTAAGACAACTTGGTAGGTAGCACCTCCAAAACATAGCACCTGCAATACTCATTCACTTGTCACAAATGTGGCCCTGGAAAAATCAAGAAATTATTTAATTTATAAAACAAAATTATGAAACTGTTTTTACTTAATGTTTAGTCGTTTTTCAGTCATGTTGGTCTCTTTGTGACCTCTTTTAGAGTTTTCTTGGCAAAGATACTGGATTGGTTTGCCATTTCTTTCTAAAGTTCATTTTAAAGTTGAAGAACTGAGGTAAACAGAGTTAAGTGACAAGTCCAGGATCACATGGCTAGTTAAGTATCTAAGGCTGAATTTGAATTCAGGTCTTCATGACTCCAGGTCTGCCCTCTATCCACTGTTGTACTAGTTTGAAAAAATAATTTCTGTGGGATAGGCTGTCTGCTCTAGGAAAAAAATTTCCTTTTCCTAACTGGTATCCCTGCCCTGTTCTTCTTTGCTTCTAGAATGTCCCATATCTAGAATCCTTCATCCTAGATACTTCTTGCTTCTAGTCAATCCCTAGAAGCTCTTATCTCATAGAAGAGAAGTCCACTACCTACACAAACCCTTATCTTCATGGGAAATCTTAAGCAATCTTGCGTGAGATGATCCTTCTTCTGAACCAGAAGGACTGAGGATGGTTTAAGTCAGACACCCATCTCACAAGAGCATAGAATCCCTTCCTAACATAGCCTGAAGATCTTCTCATTTGAGGGTCAGATTCCTTCTACTTTGTTTCTACTTTCCTCTGGATATGATATTGGGAAGCTGAAAGGCACAGTGAATAGTCGAAGACATATCTTTCTGAGTTCAAATCTGGACTCAGACTGTTATTAATTATGTGATCCTGAGCAAGTCACTTAACCCTATTTGCCTCAGTTATTCAACTGGAAAAGGAAATGCCAAACTATTCCAATATCTTTGCCAAGGAAAAAGTCCTAAAACTGGGGATACAAAGAGTTTGAAATGACTCAACAACAGCTGTCTATTTCCCCTGGTTTCTGTGGCCCAGATGCACTTATTTGGGGGGGGGGGTTGCAAGGCACTGGTGTTAAGTGACTTGCCCAAGGCCATACAGCTAGGTAATTATTAAGTGTCTGAGGCTGCATTCGAACTCAAGTCCTCCTGAGTCCAGGGCCAGTGCTCTATCCACTGCGCCACTTAGCTGCCCCCCCAGATGTACTTTTAGACCCTCTCCCCTCACTCCCCTCCTCATGCCCCACTTATCTCAAATTAGGCCTTATGCTTTCCCTCTTATGTATTAAAATGTACCTCTTAATAAAAGTCTCTTGCTTGCTGCATTCTTTGGGTGATCTGCCTCTTCTCTGGAAACCTGTGACTTTAAGCCGGACAGGAATGAATTATTTTAGGAAACAGTACATGTCTTAACATATTTCCTAATGTGTTATGCACATAAATATGATATTGATAAAGGTTTAAATGTTGCATTATGTCATCAAAAGAAAACTGAGTAAGTTCTTGGCAAAGATATACTGAAGTGGTTTTCCATTTCCCTCCCCATTTTATAGACGATGAAACTGAGGCAGCGTTAAGTGACTTGCCCAGGGTCACACAACTAGTTAGTGTCTGAGACCAGATTTGAACTCACAAAGATGAGTTTTTGGACTCCAGACCCAGTATTCTATACATTATGCCACCTAGATTTCCCCCTTTCTTTACATTATTTTTGGTTTAATCATATGACCAATATTTCAGATCAATCTAAGTTGACGGGATCCAAATATTGACTCATATTTATGTAACACTCAGATATTTCCCTGAGAGAAATCATACAAACATTATTGAATTTTTGATTCATGTGTATTTTTTCTGGTCATACTATATATATATATGTATGTGTATACACACACACACACACACACACACACACACACACATATATATATATATATATATTTATATTAGATTGAAAAGACTGAGCCCAATCAGCTTAATTTTCTTCTTACAGTGTCTAGACCAGTATTATGGATATAAGGGTAATAAAAACTGTTATTCAATGTGAAGAAATAGCACAAAACTTGGGTAAGTAAACATCTCCAAGCTTCATTTCTGTGACCAGAGCATTTTATAAACCTGATAAACTCTACTGGCATTTGAGATTATGGAATCATTATAATGTATTATAATTTATGATTTATTATAATTTAATTAATCACAATTTCCTGATTAAGAAATGTCTTTTATATCGCTAAAGCCCATATTGATGCCCTGGAAATAGTTTGTGTTATACTGTAATAAATAATTAAATTCATAATAGTATAAGTGACATTTTTGAGCATAGGTCAAATAATAAATAACAAAAAATCATTTTGAGCTTAGCTTAAAAATTTTTTTAATTGAAATTTATTTTATTTTTCCAATTGCATGCAATGGCATTTTTTCAACATTCATTCATTCATTCACAAATTTATGAGTTCCACAGGTTTCTACCACCCTCCCTTCCCTCTCCCCTCCCCATGGCAGCAGTCTGGTAAAAGTTGTACATGTACATTTGTGTTTAATGTATTTACATATCGGTCATTTTATGAAAGAGGAATTAGAACTAAGAGGAAACAAAAAAACATGAGAAAGGAAGGAAAAAACATAAGAAGTTTTTAAAAAGTGAACATAATAATATGCATTCAGGTTCCGTAGTTTTTTCCTCTGGATATGGATGGTATTGCCATAGCAGATCTCTGGGGTCACTTGATCTCTGAACTGCTGAGAGGAGTTGCATCCATCATAACTGATCATCTCATATTGTTGTTATTAATGTGTACAATGTTCTCCTGCTCCCTTCACTCAGCATCAGTTCATGTAATTCTTTCCATGCTTCTCTAAAATCCAACCCCTCATAATTTTTTATAGAACAATATTACTCACACATTTAAATGTCATAACTTATTCAACCATTCACCAATTCTTTCCCACTGCAAAAAAAAGAGCTGCCATAAATATTTTTGAACATGTGAGATTTTTTTCCCTTTTTTATGATTTCTTCTGGCTATAGGTCTAATATTGATATTGCTATGTCAAAGGGTATAATCAGTGTTATTGCTCTATGAACATAGCTCCAGATTATGCTACAAAAAGGTTGGATAAGTTTACAACTTTACCAATAGGGCATTAATATCCCAATTTTCCCACATTCTCTCCAACATTAATCATTTTCCTTTTTTGTCATCTTAGCCTATTTGATGGGTTTAAAGTGGTATCCTATAACTGTTTTAATTTGAATTTTTCTAATCAATAATGATTTGGAGCATTTTTTCATTTGATTACTATAGCTTTAATTTCTTCATCGGAAAACTGCTTGTTCATATCTTTGACAATTTATCAATTGAAGAATGACTAGCTTGGTTTAAAATTGCACATAAGTTTAGGGATACCAAAAAGTGAAAATGATCTTGTAATAATTCATTGATGTGTAGCATAATAATATAATTATTATAATGAAAATTATTTCTAGCACATCAATATGGGTGTTATGGACAGACAGATTAATATTGCTCCTCATCATAGCTAACATTTAAATAGCCTTTACTATTAACAGGCTATTTATCTTACCTTTATCTGATCTGATCCTCACAATAACCATGGGAGATAGGTGTTATTATTGTCATTCATATTTTACAGATGAGAAAAACTGAGGCAAAAATAGAGGTTAAATGACTTGCCTAGGATCACACATCTATAAAGTGTCTCAGACAGAATTTGAACTCATGTCTTCCTGACTCCAGGTCCAATTTTTTATCCACTGTACCACTAAATTGCGAGTATGGACCAGCCTAGTTTAAGTAGGATGTGACCTCAATAGACAGAGACTCATACACACAATGTTCCTTCCATATTTTTTTGGTAAACACAGAGAAATTGAAGCTTGTTTGAGGTTTGCAAAATATATTTTTTATGATGCAAAAAAGCTGCATTTTTATATAACAAAATAATTTGTTTTTATTTAATACAAGGCATCTCAAAGTATTTGTGCAGTTTTGACTCTATGACATTCTATGTCACATGGGAACAAGTGATACAAAAATATAATTATTATGGAAAATTTTTGTCTTCTAAGTTAAACATTCCCAAGAAGCAATCCAACCCAGTCAATCCAACATCACAGTGAAACTCTGTGAAAAAATTATAGGATTAAAGGGTTTTACTATTAGAGCAACCTAATTGACAGAAAAACAGTAAGTGCTATGTGATGTCTTTAATAGATATACAAGGAAATTGGTAGTTTTCTGTATTTTGATAACATCTTTTTAAAATTATTTTCATACTATCTTAAAATCTACCATTAGTATCTTTGTCAGTGAAACTGTCACTTAAATGAAGACATTTCCTTTTTTAAGAACCATAAGAAAGACACTGATAATACTGTGGTGCTCTGATATCCATATAATATTTCATTTTACATACACAAACACAAGAACTTCACTGAGAGTATCATTTTATTCTTGTGAACAATATCTCTTCATCATCATAATTAAGAATGGGGGGAGGATACCTTATTAAAGTCTATATAGATAGCCTTCCTGAGAACTGTAAGCCTTTAGGAAGAAGCCTGACCATCTTGAGATGGGAGGTCATAACAGAATTGCACAGAATATCTACATAGTTATGCATCTAAAAATGAAGTTCACTTTTTGAGAGTTATTTTTTCCAGAATGGCACTACTAATGGATTCTTCTTAGTTTAGTCTGGAAAGTTGTGTTTATAGAAGGGCTACCATCAGTTGCATAACATGAAGAGATAGAGAAATTCTATGGAGGACTCAAAAAGTCCCTCCAGATAAAGTCATCATATACTTTCATATTCCATGGCTTTATTGCAAAGATAGATAGGGATAGGAAGGGATAGTAATAGGAAAGGATGTACCCCCCTCACAATAAGTTAGAATATATAGTTCAGGGTATGAATTTAGAAAACAAAGACTTGTAGACTATACAATAGCTTCACAACTATTATAAAGTCTCTTGAGAAGAGAGTCAAACAAGAGTGAACATTGCTAACAACACAGAAAACTCACAAAGAATTGTTTATTTAAAAAATAAACTACTGATTAGTGATATAAGAATTCTTTCCAAATCTGCTGTTTGTGTATAATTATATTACTAGATTCATCAGCAGGGAAATGAAATTTGATACTTATCTAGAAGAAAGAATACAAATGAGAAAATATGGTGTGCAATTGAAACAACTCAAACTCGACCTATTTAAATAGGTTGCTAATAGGAAAAAAAAAGGAGGAAAATAGGCCAAGTGGTACTGATAGTTGCACAAATATATACAAATTTCTAATACTTTTTCATTCACTTTTATGTTTCTGTTTCAGCTCTAGATAGATGATGAAGACTGAAGGGAAGACTAAATGAGCAAAACAAAGGAATTCTTTTCAATATGTGTGAGTCTCTTCAACATATACTTTCTCTAAAACATATCCAAATCCATATCTTTTTAAAAAACAAGTCTTATGTTATTTGGACCAATGTCCTGAAAATCCAGAACTGTCACAGAACATTAATTTCTGCAACCTCCTCCCACACTCACATAGTTCTGCATGAAAGTCCTTCCTTATTAATAATAATAAGAATTTATATAACATTTTAAGGTTGAAAAATGACTGATAAATATTGTCTCAATTGATCCTCACAAAAACCTAGGTGGTAGATGCTACCATTAATGAGAACACTTTTTGGAAATTTGATCTTTGTCCACATCTTTGCATGATACTTCCACAGTACTGAGGTAGTCTTCAAAAACCTCATGATGTTTGGGTGTCAATGGAGCAGATGAGCTATTCATCAGTTATTCTTTATTCTTTCTACATGACCAACATGCCTTCCTTCATTACCATGTCTCTCTGATGGTATCTTTTCCATAGATTCACCTGAACAATTCTATCTTCAGTTACATATTGCTGTCTATTCTTACCTATGATGATTGTATTAATTTTCCTTTGAGTTGTCCACAACTTTAGCTTTCCAGGGGCCATGCTAAGACTTACAGCTATATCAATGAAAGACTATTGACATTAAATAAAAGAAAGGCTTTGATTCAACTGAGAAACTTGGGGATTATTAAAAGCACGGCTCTATTTCCCAAAGGCAATTGTGTTTGCTCTCTTCCTGCTCAATTCTTGGCTGATCTTCTTGTCCATCTTGTGTCACCCCAAAATGTGCATACTGATGGAGGAGTTGTTTTGGTTGTCCAACCTACTGAATATCATAAATAAGCATTTTTATAAATTTATATTATTTCTTGTGGGATAGTGAAGTCGATTTATGTGACTATGAATCTCCCTTAGGAGTTTCAGCAGTGTTCTAGTATTAATATTACCAAAAACAGGAATATCTTTAGATCTAACAACCTAGGGGAATACTTTTTCTATTTGGATTTTGTTCTGACATTCTTTCATGACAGTGCCAACAATTATATCTACTATACATTTCCTTGATTAATAAGACATGTAAAAAAGATGTTACCTTGCATCCAGAGAAAATTAATAAAAAGAAGTATGTATAGAATAATTTTACACACATATAGTATATATATATATATATATATATATATATATATATTCATAAACTAACTAGTGTGTAATGGTAATGATCTCCAGGGTGGTAGAGAGAGAAAAAAAAGGAATAAAAAGAAATTTGTATGATAACCTTTTTTATATTTGAAAGTAATAGCAAATTGTATATTATGGATTTGCACTTTCAGGCACAATCATCTTTTTTATTATACTATCTTATAAAAATTCGTGTTTTATTCCATAAATTAATAATAAAATAAATACATGAGACAAAGATTAAAACTCAGTAGGTCATTAGGCAAATTTATTTCTCATATCTTTCAAGAAATCTTTTATTCTTTTGAAATGTGCATGAAATACACTTTGTTGAAGTGTTTTTCTCTACCTAAAACCAATGTTGTTGATGTTGTTAAAAACAGCAAACACAATAGAGGCTTCTGTTTTCTGTATCTCTTAGATAATTATGTGTCTATAAATGTGGTCATAAATATTAACCAGAAAGCAAAGGTGATAGTACCTTTATAAAATCAGTTTCTAGATCACCTATAAATGTTAACTTAGCTATGAGTATGCTAAATGTGATATCCTTTTTGAATGCCCAACAAGTGGATATACTATAAAAGGAACTGAATCATAGCCATCTTAACATTGTCACTAAAAATAAAATATAAAAATAAAATAAAAGAATGAAAGTAAGTCACAGATAACTTGAAGGATGGCTCACAGGTTCTCTTTGGAGAGACAAATAAAGGAGATGATGAAGTTGGTTTTATTGTGGGTCCAAACATAAGAAACATAATTTCATAGGACATTTGGTCATTTTGAATTGCAGTGCTTATGATAGCATTTGCAAAAAGAACACAATTAAAATAATTTCAGCTTGTGCGCCAACATCTGTTGCATTGCATGAAGAGGTAGAGAAATTCTCTGGAGAACTCCACAAAGACTCTCCAAATTAAATCAACATATACTTGAGGATTCCATGGCTTCCGCTTTATTGCAAAGATGGGCATAGGAAAGGATGTCCTCCAAAATATGTTAGAAAATGTGGTTCAAGGTTATCAAATTTAAAGTCAAAGACGTAGGCAACTCAAAAGCTGACAATTATTATGAAGTCTCTTTGAAAAGAGAATCAAACAGCAGTGGACATCCCTAACAACACAGAAAACCCACAAAAATTATCTCAAAAATAAGAAACCATTAATTAATGACATAAGAATTCTTTCCAAATCTGCTGTTTGTGTATAATTATATCCTTAGATTTATCAGCGGGAAAATAAAAATCAGTATGATCTAGAAGAAAGAATAAAAATGAGAAAATATGTTGTTCAGTTTAAGCAACTCAAACTTGACCTATTTATATAGGTTGCTTAAGGGGGAAAAAAGGGAAATAGGTCAAAGAACAGAAATAGATAAATACATTACCATTTCCATAGTAAATTTCACAGGTATAAATAAACTACTATTCTGAGAAAATTAAAGGAGTATAAAGACTGATTTAGTCAGTCAGTAATTGATCCTTTGGACAGATTGGGAAATAGATTTTTCCAAGGACAGTTTCCAACAGTATGGATATGCTCCTGCAACATTCATCTAAGCCTCACAGATCCTCCTCACCTACAGTCTTCCACACTAACTCCATTATTTAACATGTAGTAGTTGTTTTGATCAAAGGTACACTTGTATCTTTGCTGTTCTCTCTGATTCCCATAAATACTACAGTTTTAGGTATAATGACACAATCAGTTTCATCCTATCCCAAATATTCTGGACAGTCTGAGTACATTACCTATAGAATTCTCCACTACAATGAATACTTGAGTTTTCTTCTATCTCCAAGTCACGTGTACCTCTTCTCTACTAGATAAACCCTAATTTCACTAGCAAAATACCACTATGGAATCCTAGTATGCCTCTGCAGAACCAAAATTTTACCCAGAAATACGATCTAACAGTCTCTCGGGATCTCAATTTCCTCGTAAGAGCAATAATAACAACAGGCATTCATCAGTGTTTTCTAGTTTACAAATCATTTTCTTCCAAATTCTATGAAGTAGGTAGTGCAAATACTATAGTATATTCAATTTATATGTGAATTTACGCTGTAGGTGAAAGAAATTAATAGTAAGTTTCAGATAGTTCACAGATAATAAGTTCCAGCACTAAGTCAGACTCTAAATTCCACTACTCCATCTATTGTTTCCACAACCTCTCTGTTTTAGAGAGAGTTGGATGGCATAACCTTCAAGGTTCCATCTCTAAAAGTCTATGAACTAGAAAAATTCAGTGAAATTCAATTCTGGTAAATATTTATTAAGTGCATACAATATTAATATGGATTTGAAGTATCCTTAAATGATTTTAAGAGAAATTAAGAATGAGGATAATTCTGTGAATTAATAATGAGGAGAAATGTAATACCAATTTTACTCATTTCTATTACAAAAACTATAGATAACAGTTATCATATCTTTCAGGGCAAATGAAATATTACAGAAAAGAGAGTAGGGATAAGAAGTTCAAAGTTACATTTGTAAATGTTCTTCAGTGAGAGACTTCTCTCTAAGGAGTTTTTTTTTTATCTTTATTCTATCATGATTAATGAGATAAACTATAGAGAAGATGGGGGGCGGGAATGATGCAAAGGAGCATAAGGTGAATAAGGGATCCTATCCAAGTATCTCTGGAAATTGTCTCAACTCATATTTGGAGGAAAAATTATAAAGAAAATTTTAGAGAGTCTGTGAGGAAATTGACAGTTTACAGGATATTCTGGAAAGATTATTTTCTATGATAGTTAAAGATAGGACAAAGAAAAATACTAAAGAGAGACTAAATTTAAACTTTTTTCTTGAAGAGTCAAGTAAATAGGATTCTTAAAAGACTTTCATTAGTACCTAGAGTGAACAAAATGAAATTATATTTCTGTTATATTGTTGTGTGGGGTAATTCTGTCCACGATCTCTCTCATAGCCAAAATATTGTAAATAATTATGTCTTTTTTACCATTTCATTCATTTGTTGATAAATTAAATAAATAGAATAAAATAAAATTCAACAATTTTAATATTTAATCATGTTATTTTTCTTCAAATTATTTAACAAACTGTGATATGGTTAGCCTAACAAACAAGATAAAACTTAAATGATACTTTGAGAATTAGTCACATGCCAGACTGAGAAGTGACCATAAGTCAAGTTGGTTCAGGCTATCGACATCATCTGCTAATTTCTATGTGCAAAGCAGCCCAAGGAGTTCCTTGTTTGACAGGTGGATCACAATAAGCAATTCAGAAATGGGAGCTTTCCTTACTGAATCAGCTAGAGGGTCCTCATTGCCTCTCCTTGTTGATTATCCTTCTGCTATGGCTAAGCAAATATCTTTTTGTTAAAAAAAGAAAAATAAATTACCTCATTCCTTGTTTTAGTGAACATTTTCATTTAAAACTGCTAAAGTTCATAATGCAAATACTAATAGAAATTGTGTCCCTGATTTATTGCAGTACTTAGTAGTTTAGTCTCACCTTGTTCTTGAACAGGGGAGAATTTAAGGGAACATTCAGGATCCTTTGGTCACATATACCCTTTAGTATAAATAATAAGGGGTGAGTAAGGGCAGAGGCTCATCACTAAGCACACATGTTCACTGAATACTACCATAATATTCATTTCTGTGATTGATTTTAGTCATGCAATCACTCTAGGAAACTTTTTGCAATGCTTAAAAGAAGCAATTCCTCCCTCCCGTGGAGTAGCATGCTATCTTGTACTGCCAAAGGAAGATCTCTGAAATGCTTCAAGCAGTGGTTTCTTCGGACTCACAGATTTCAGTGCTCTTCATTTGGCTGTAGTTCCCCTTAATAAACCTGAATGAATCCTCTCAAAATAAAAAGGAAATTAATGACTTCTAGATCTCATTTTACTTAAATATCAGAACTAAACTACTAGCACTTTGGTTTGTCAGGCTAAGCGTAGAATAGAAATTATACATGTGGGTTGATATGTAAAAGGAATAGGCAGCTAGATGGCATAGTGAATAGAGTTTAGAGCCTGGAGTCAGGAAGACATCTTCCTGAGTTTAAATCTGATCTCAGACACTTAATAGCTATGTGACCCTGGGCAAGTCACTTAACTCTGTTTACCTCAGTTTCCTTATCTTTAAAAATGAACTGGAGGAGGAAATGGCAAACTATTCCAGTATCTTTGCCAAGAAAACTCTAAATGGGGTCAAGAAGAGTTAGACATGACTGAAAAATGAGCAACAACAAAAATTGTTTCAGGAATAGAAACAGAAGAAATTAAAGTGAAATCAATTAGGCAATCAATAGGTATCTATCAAACATGTATTATATGCTAGGCATTGAGGTGGGCTCTGGAGATATAAGTAGAAAAAATAAACAATTCTTATTAATAAGAAGCATGCATTATCTAATTAAGTAACTATATTTATTTATTAAACTCTTACTATATATACATATATATATATATATATATATATATATATGGCACTGGGTTTGATGTTGGAGGTGTCAGTAAAAATATGAAACAATCTCTACTTGCAAGAAGCTTACATTCTAATGAAAGTAACTATTAACACAAAGCTAGAATGCAAAAAAATGGGAATTGTGTAAAAAAAAGACTAGAACAGTAGACTGAATTTAGTCTCTGGAGGGCCCTGAATGTAAGTTCTGAAGAAGATAAAACTATTGTAGTCACAAAAATATCCTGTATAATTCTACCAGGCTTCCTGAGGCTGCAGGAAGAGGAGAGCTCACACAAAGGAGACTATTCAATCCAATCACTCAGATTCCCCATTCTGCACACTCAGGTAGGGGTGGACAGAGCACTCTATGTACATCTGTCTAGCTTATAGCTAATAAACAGCAAAGCCTGAGTACCCACGGAAGGGCATAGTCTTTTGTTGGGTGATGATAATATGTCAATCTTTCACTCTCAAACCCAGATGGCTCATTTGAAAGATAACGTTATCAAGAGGCTAAAAAAAAAGAATGGTCAGTATTCACAGAAAAGGAGAAGACCTTTGTGATATGGGGGGGGGGGGTTGAAGAATTTTTTTAAAAGCACTACGCTCTCTATGAAGTGCTATCTATCAATGTATTCTCTATGGACATAAAGAATGAGGTTTTAGTCTACAGCTGCAAGGTCCACAGCCTGCCCTGCTCAGCTCAAAGACATTCAAGGACTGAAATGGCAGGAAGAGATGATCCTCACAGGCATTATTTGTACATTGGGAGGAACTTCACAACAGACCCTGAACATGAGCTTGTAATTTCAGTGGGTCAGCGAGTGATTCAGTAATGGTTACATGTTCAACAAAGGGTATCATCTGCTAACTGACAGCTCCTATGCTGATGTCAGATTGACTGAGAAGCTGCTGAAAACATCAAATTCCCCCTGACAGGTCTGGCCTGATAAACTCTCAAGATTTAGAAGAAGAAATTTCAAAAGCTAGACGCTAGACAGTAACTCTGTTAACAATAAATGAACATTCGCACACACACACACACACACACACACACACACACACACACACACACACACACACCCAGATAAAACAAAGCCAGCTCATGAACTTTCCATCATCTGATCATCTGGAGTAAACAGAATAGACCCCAGATTCCATGTCCATTAGATGGTGTCTGCTCCAGAACAAGGACTGGGTCTTCAGCTTCATTTGTCACTGCCCATAGTCCTTATTTCTGTGTTTGTCAAAAAGTGATTATTCAATCAGAATAACTAATTGAGCAACCAAGACAAAGGGGACTAAATATTTCCACAAACAAGTTCACATGACCTGTGATTCTGTGATTCATTATCGAATACTTGAGACAACTATTTTTAAATTCAAGAGCACACTATCTTTTTTTTAAAGTTTTTGCAAGGCAAATGGGGTTAAAGTGGCTTGCCCAAGACCACACAGCTAGGTAATTATTAAGTATCTGAAACCGGATTTGAACCCAGGTACTCCTGACTCCAAGGCTGGTGATTTATCCACTACACCACCTAGCCACCCAACACACTATCTTTCAAAGGTGATGATTTAGCCATATCCATGGGTTACTGGAAGAATTATGTGTCCATATTTTGAGATGAGGAACTTGTCCAAGATAGTTTGTGTAAGAATTAAGGGAGAGTGAGATCTTCTTTGCTGCTGATGATTTTACGTGTGTGCATCCTTGGCTTGGGACTATGGAACATAGTGCACCCATATACCCACCAGAGACATTCATGGGAACTGAGCTAAGGGGTGTGGATTGGGGGCATGCTATTTGCACGAGCTCTTTTACATCAGATTAAAATGGATTTATGAGGTCATGCAAACTCTAGTGGAAGACTTTAAAGGTTCCTTCGAGCTCTAAATTTAGGATTCTAAATACTACCTTATACTGGGTTTGGCACAGCATGCCAAAAATTCAGCCACATGAAACATTGTAAAGAATTGTAAAGAATTTACACAATTGTAAAGAAATGTATAATACATTGATGTTGTATCTTAACCTTAGAGAGATTAATAATGAATTCATCAAAATGTCCTATTTAAGGGAATCAAATAGTTTAAATATGTTCCTCAAAAGGAGTGGGGAGGATCTAGAAGTTATAATTCAAGTTAAAACATGCAATGATCTGAGAGATTGTCTGTGAACCATTACTATGTCATTCACCAATGCACTGAGGATATACTGAAGCATCATTTTAAATAAGGGAGCATGTGCCAAACCAAGGGACATGGATGGACAGATTGTCTTTCTGTGAGCAAAGAATGCCAAGAACAAATGTTTAGGAGGAAGAGTCTCTGGATTTTTTCTTTTACATACTTCTATAATTTAGTATGTTACCATATAGAGGTGGTTATTCTTTGATCACATGATTCAATTAGCTTTTCTAATGTTATAGATATAACTTGCCTGAGAAAGAAATGAGCATAATTTTGTTTCCCTCAAAGAACTTATTAGAAAAGCAAAACTTAAATATTGAATGTCAAAATGGAAGATCTCAAATAAAATTTATGATATATGGTATTTCTTGCATATCCAGAATTCATCCTGATATTGCTTTCTCTTCCCATTCTAGAAAGTCATTCAATATAATAAATAATAGTATAAAGATAAAAAAGAAAAGAAAATTATCAACACAAAAATTCTGAAATGGACCTCCCACCTCTGAAAAGATATGGGATGTGGTTGTCTTCTTCCCAAATCTCTTCTTTGGGCTTATACTTTGTACTTTAACAAAATTTAGTTTTAATTGCTTTATAGTTGCTCTTTTCCATTTGCATTATTGTAGCATTGTGTATTTTATTTTCTTGACTCCACATACTTCACTGGGCATCAGATTATTTAAATCTTCCAATGCTATTCTATAAACATCATATTTATATCCTATAACATGGAAAATTTCATTACATTTATATACTAAAATTTTGTTTAGCCATTCCCCCAATTGAAGGAGATAATTGTTATTGAAAAATACTTTTTAAAGTATTTTTAAAGAGCAATTTAGACACAAATTGGTACCTTTCTTACTAATCCTTAGCTTATCAACTTCCTATAGGTTTTATCTTATATATAAACAGATACATTGATTCAATGAAAAGCTTGCTAGATTTGGAATTAGAAGATCTGGGTTGAAATTCTGACTTCATCACTTACTGCTTCTATGACCCTCAACTGTAAAATGAAAGAGGTTGAGCTAGAAAACCTCTAAGATTCTCTATCTATATCAATGATTCTTTGGATAAGAATTCCTTTCTAATAGCAGAGGTAGTGCATCATAGTTGATAGAATATGACTTGGAGCTTAGGAACACCCAGTTCAAATTCTATTTCAACACATTGATTACATAAGCTTATGTCTTCTGGACTTTGACTCTACATGGATTCCAATTAGAATCCATATGCATCTGTATTATATAATATTTCTATTGAGTGTGTGTATGTGTGTTTACATACATGCATGCTTGTGTATGTGTATTGTTTGTGTGTAATAAAAATAGTTATTATCTG
This sequence comes from Macrotis lagotis, assembly GCF_037893015.1. Taxonomy (NCBI): domain Eukaryota; kingdom Metazoa; phylum Chordata; class Mammalia; order Peramelemorphia; family Peramelidae; genus Macrotis; species Macrotis lagotis. Next base: position 183,912,701 of record NC_133663.1, read on the forward strand.
GTGCTGACCTGAGAGAAAAGATTACTACTTATTAGTCAATATTTATGTATTTTTATCAATAATTTGATTTTAAAATGAATTCTGCTCTCTGTTAACACAGACTTAATAATATTGCAAAAGTTTGGGCCAATCTAAATATTCATCTGCAATGTTACTATGAGTTACAAAAACCTCTATGGTGGTGAAGGATAAATGGAATATTGAGAAGACTAAGAAATATTGCAAGTTTTTGAGATTCTGCTCCAGGTGGGTGAGGACCTTCCAAATCTTAGCATTCATGATGCTCCCTCTAATACAAGTACTGGTTATTTTCAATTTATCTTGTAACAGTTGTAACTTAAGAACAATGTAATGGAAGGAGATGTTTAAATAAGGAGACACTTAAGATCAATCATCTTTAAGCATATCTTTCTCATCCCTGTTAGTAAAGGGATAAAACACAGGGTGGTTGTCACCAAACAAGATCATGGATTTAGAGCTAGATTAATCCCTTCATTTTACAGATAAGGAAACTGAAACACAGAGAAGTTAAGTCACTTATCCAAAGTACCATAAGAAATTAGTGACAGAGTCAAGATTTCAGCAAATCTGACTTCAAGCTCAAAGATAGTGACATCAGAAAATGAAAGGGAAACAAGTGACAACAAGAAAACAAATTATCCATTCATAATTTATCCTCCAATAAAGTCCTGCTCCATGGTCTACAGGTGAGATTTGGTTTAGGATCAAAGACTATGGAAGATCTACCAAGATGGAAAAACATCCAGTGCAGAACTTGTGCTCATGCGTGTGTATTCTGTTCTTCCTATATGAGTCTAGCTAAGTAAGATTAGATGGACTCATCATCCACAGAAAGTTGATGAATTATTTGGACCCAGACAATGAATGAAATCTACTGTCTAAGAAACAAATAACTGCAATCTGAGTGGTAAAGGAGGGTACCAAATTGATGAACTCTTCTGAAATACTGAAATAGCATGTTTTGTACCTTTACTGGCTTCTCAAAAGAAATGAAGTAGCAAAAACTCAGAAATGTTTTAATGTCAATTTTGTCATTTAGAAAAATTCTCAAAGAATTGAATTGTTTCAAAATGAGGATTTGAGCAGTCAAAAGTTCCGGTCTTGAAATCTGGAAGATCTGAGTTTGAATTGTGCCACAAACACTTATTAGTTTTTTGATGTTGGCAATGTCACCTAATTGATGTTGAGTTCAATTTCCTCATCTGTAAAATGCTTGTAATAATATCCCCTATTTTAAACAGCTGTTGTGAGGATCAAAAGAGATCAAATGTAAAATATTTTTCAGACTTTAAAGCATTATATAAATGCTATCTGCTGTCATTTTATTTTCATTATCATTATTTTGGGGGGATAGAATCCCATACCCAACACTGTTCATTAGGTAAATTTCATACCTTTCTTAGGTCTTTCAGCATAGTCCAAAGTAATTTGAACAATTGATTTTTGTCTACATACAGACTTGATCTGAAACCAGCCAGGAGCACCAACATATTGTAACAACATCTATCCTTTCTTGTTTTCTTTTCACAGAAAACCATAACCTAAGTAAGCCAAAGCATTTGCTGTCAATCCCCAGCATTTCTGTCAGTACAAGTTGTAGACAAAAATCATTGTTGAGGGGCTATCTAAAGACTACTGAAAGAAGAGAAATTTAAAACCTGAGCAATATCATGATAAATGCTGTGAAATGTGCTCCTTTGGACTGTTCTCATGGTCCTTATCTCCCCCCAACAGCCCACCAAGATTGTGCTGACTTCAAAGAAAGCCCATGGAGAAGAGAGAGAAATACCCCCCACCCCCAATCCCAGACTGAATGACAAGAGCAGTCCAAGCCCAGACTAGGCAAGAGCTGGAGAAATCAGACTCTTGAAGGACAGAAGAAACTGAAGGTAAAGTTAACACAAGATAATGATAGTGCAATTTCAGAAAAATTGTGTAAGAGGCAGCAGAAGATAAATATTTGGGGAGTTTTAATGAAAAAATGGCACTCCTTTTCTTTATTTTTTATGTATTTTTGAGTTTTAACAAATAGTTCTAGTGATAATTAGCATCTTTGTATATTTATTGAAAACCAGCACTAAATCTGTATATTTACAGAAAAATGCCTTAGACATAGATAATGGCACAATTCCATGTTTGTGAATTGACAGTTTCCTCTAAACATACAGTAGAAATTCAGCAATTATCACTACAGCTGTTTGTTAAAATTCGACAATAGATAAATAACGAATAGAAATCAATCTTTTCATTAAAATTCAAGAAGACAAAAAATATCTAAAGGAATTTCATTATTCCTTTAACAAATCCAAAACCATTCTTCTCTCCCTCTTCAAATTTTTCTGAGTACTTTGACTGAGTCCCTCCTTTGTCTGCATCATGCCCTACCTCACATCATACTTATTTGTGTACGTGTAGCATCTGCCCAATAGACTATAAACTCCTCAAGAGAAGGAATTGTGTAATTCTAATCTTACACTACTACTGACAGTAGTAGTAGTAGTAGTAGTAGTAGTAGTAGTAGTAGTGATAGTGGTGGTGGTGGTGCTGGTACTGGTGCTGGTGCTGGTGCTGGTAGTAGTAGGACTTAGTATATAGTCTATATTATAGTAAACATTTAATAAATACTTGTCAACTAATTGAACAACATATAAAGGCTGGGTTTTTTCCCTGCTGAATAGTCTAAGACTTAGGGGTTAAATGATCTTCCCAAAGTAACCCAGACATATAAGTAATTATGTGAGGTAAAGTCCAAATTCAAGACTTCTTGACTCCAAGTCCAGTGCATTCTACTATATTCCACTATTTCACACATAATAGGCACCTAAGAAATACATATTGATTGCTAATTCAGAGCTTAGGTGCTCTTCAATATTTATTTTGGTGCAAGTTCCATTTTAAGGCGAAAAATTGGTCTTGATTTGATTTCTTTGGGATATGTTTATTATAAAGAAATTAAGATATTTCAAGTTATCTAATTTCAATTTACCCATTAAAGTATATAACCACAGTGTTTGAAAAGTAAGGATGCATACATCTAGATAGAAGGCAGGATAATTCCATAAAGTTCTGAAATTCCCCATTTATTATCCCAAGGCATAATATAATAATTCACTTGTGCTACTCCTTACAGCATTATTGAAGCATGTCAAGATTTCTGTTACCATCCTAAGGGGGTAAGAAGTTAGGGTGGGTTGGGTTGTGGAGTTTAGAGTACAGGAATAAAGTAGTCAATCTTAGGTTAGCCAATAATGGAGTTTCAGAACCAGGAGTAGTTAGTTCCCTCATCTCCAATTGTCTTATTTCACCTCTTCTTTGATCCAAAAATGTCCAAGTCCTTTGACCTATGAAAATTCCCTTCTTTTAACCCTCAATATTAATGGAAGCCATATCACTATCAGTTCATCTTCAATTTGTTTTTAAATCTTTTGAAAACTAGACAAGGTCAAGACCAAGATAGAGCTAAAAAGTCCTTGTTTTCAGGGTAGGTGATCCACTGGCTAAAGTGTTGTCCTTGGGGGTCAAGAAGATATGAATTCAAATCCTGAATCAGAGAATTACTGTGTAACCTGAGGAAGTCAATCAATAAGTATTTATTAAGGACCTACCTATTATGTTCTGGTACTATGCTAAATACTGAAATTTTTTACAAAAGGCAAAAGACAGTATCTGCTTTCAAGGAGTAATAGTCTAATAGAGGAGACAACATGAAAATAACTATGTATAAATAGATACATACAAGATAAATTGTAGGTATTCAACAAAGATAATAACTTCTTTGCTTCTCAGTTTTTTTCATCCATAAAATGGAGAAAGAACTTACCTCATAGGTTATAAGGATGAAATAAAAATTTTGAAGTGCTTTGAAAACCTTAAAAGGCTATAAAATGATAGTTATTATTACTATTTTTCTTCCTACCCAAAACCAGTTTTGTTCTTTGTTCAAAAAAATTGAACATTCTTTTCTTTTAAAATTTAAGTTCAGAAAATTAAAACTTTGAGAAAGGCAATATCTATAGCTGATACATCCCTGCACTGTGAACTTTCTGTGCAGAGCAAATGAGATATAATATAAATTCAAAATATTTTGGCAGCTAAAAAGCACTTTATAAGTAGGAATTATTTGTTATTATTATTGAACATTATGATGAGAGAATACATTAGCTACAGCACATGCAATGTGCTCTTAAATTAAAAGGGATATAATGTCCTGTTGGATGTACATTTTGTCCTGCTTTTCAGGAGGAGAAGGGAGGCAAGCACTGTTGCTAAGGGTAAATATTGTCCTGAGACCAATAGTCTAAACTTCTTTCCCCTAATTGATTTAGCCTTGAGTGAGAGCATTTACTCAGTCCATGGTTCCTCAAAAGACTGAGAGAACAAACATCTTTGAAAAGATCCTACTAATTAAGGGACACATTGACAGGATGTTTGCCTGGAATTCAGTTTCAGAAGATGCAAGCTGAAAAAAATATTTATACTCTACCAGTGGAAAAACCTTTTTCTCATTTCCTCAGACATTTATTTCCTCCATTTTCCTTGGTATCATGGCACCTTTAAGCATGCATGTGTATATGTGTCTGCACAGCCACTACTTAACTGTGGGGTTTGGAATAATGTAATTACTCATTCTGGGAGAGCAGATAATTACTGTCACTTGAACCCACATAGTTTACAGAGCTCAGTTTTTGTCCTTTCTTTAAATGATAAATACAGTATTTTCCATTTGGGAGTAGAAGACATTTTTTTTCCTCCTTCTGACTCTTCTCCCCCTTCTAAACTTCTTGAATTGTATGTATTTTGGATGAACAACAGGGGGGTGCCACTTCACACAAGCAAAGGGCAATTATTTAGAAATGATACAAGAATAATCTGTCTTAAAATGCATGCAGTGAGTCATCGTTGGTATTAAATTGGGTTAGCCTTCCCATAACGTTATGATATCAATCTACAACTAATACCTGAACCTCATGTAGCCTCTACAGACAGATCACTTCTGAAAAAAAAAAAACACTTATAGAAACTGTTCTAAAGATTAATATCAACATGTTATAGTTCAGAAAGGGCTTATCTCTGTATTATATTAGGTCAGACCCACAGCTATTGACCAAATCAGGATAAGGAGGAAGTTGGACACATAAGCTAAGCCATGGTAAAAGGTAAATTGTTTTAGGATAAATTTTTTTTGAACCCTCCAGACAAAACATTAACCCAGGCCTTGTTGAAAGTCTGTTATTTTCCCAAGTATTTTGATATCAGAAATGGAAATAACAGTGTTAAGAACCCAATTTGGCAAGGTTTGTGCATCTTGAACAGGCTGGAAGACTGGTGAAGTTTAAATACTACTGCAATTTGTTACTTTCAAATAATGGAAAAATGTGAAATTTTAGTCAGAAGTTAATAAAAACAAAGATGTTATTTTTTTCTATCCAAGTTTATGGATCCCCTAAAATCTATCCACTAGTCCATTGAGGTATATCATAGATTAAGTTCCTCTGTTTATGGCCATTTGTCTAGTGGTTGGAAGGTAATAGTGTCAGATGTAAATTTTCTCCATTGAGGAGAGTTGTAGTTATGTCTATCTAAAGAGTATGGCGTTAGAGTTTCAACTCCAGGCCTATTCTTGTCATCACATTGGAATCTTTGGTTCCCAGAAGTTCTATCCTATGAGTTCTGCTTTCAGCATATAAATTCCCCTGACCTACTGATCAAAAACAGTCTGATTGTGAATTCAACACATTTAGAAATAAAACATCTTATAAGCATGCAGTAGTAAAACATTTCTAACTCCAGCCTTATCTCTTATGGTTAGAGGAAGAACTTGATAGGTAGCCAAGTGCGTCCTGAAAACAGCAAAACTTGATGAAACTAAGCATTCTTCAATAGCCAAAAAGAGAGGTATCTCATGTAGGGAATAAAACATTATAGTCCTAAATTTTTGTTTCCTAATTTCAGCACTTACACAAAATAATTTTATAATAAAGTCTCTGATATTTTATCATATCATGGAGCTTACTGGATCTGGAGTCTTGATGGCTATTCTAACCTTGTACAGAACTTGTAGGGTACTCCCAAGACAGAAGAAATCTGAATATAAATTTGGTAGGAGACAATATTTGTGGAATTCTAAGGAAAAATCTTGCTAAGTTCAAAGAGCTTCATCATTAGGCATGTTAACCAACAGCTGATCAGTCTGGAGTGGGATGGGGGAGTTGGGGAAGGCAAAGTAGCTCATGAAAATTATTTTCTAAAGAATAAATGAGATGTGATCTGAATTACCAGGGGTAGTAACCACACAACAAATGAGAGCAAAAGAGAGAAAGTCAGACAGAAACAGAGAGCATGCATTTATTTAGATTTATTTAATGCTTTTTATATGCCAGGCTTTAATAAAGTAAGTGATATACAAATATTGCTTAGTCATTCCAGTCATGTCCAACTCTTCATGACCCCATTTGGGGTTTTCTTGACAAAGATATTACAGTGACTTGTTATTTCCTTTTCCAGTTCATTTTACAGGAAGCCCCTAGCCCACAGTCTTTACTAAATCCCTTGTGGTGCCTGTGCTCCTCTCAAGTAAAGTAACCTTCCTTCCTCCTTATAATCACAAATAGGGTTGAGTCACACAGTCAGATTTGAACTCAGGAAGAGGAGCTGTCCTGACTGCAGGCCCAGCATTCTATCCACTTTGCCACTTTAGATGCCCAATGAGAACAAGCAAATAAATACAAATAAATAAATAAATACAAGCAAAAAAATTTAAAAGATAGTCCCTACTTTCAAAAACACTTATATTCGAATGGGGGAGGGAAGACAACACTTAAAAGGGAGCTGGAAAGCTAGGGGTGAGGAGTACTTTATCTGTCTGGAAAAAGACAGCAGTCAAAAGAAGGAGAAAAGTCTAAGAGTAAGTTGAGGCAGGAGTGAAATGAGCATCACAGGTCCCTTGTGGATGGTGGTCTGACCTAGGAACTCATCAATCTGAAGTGCAGGACCCAGGGCAGGGACACCTCAAAGATGAAAAGATTAGCATAATTACAGATCCTTAATATGATAATATTTTAAGCATTCACATTTGTATAAAACTCTAAAGTTTATAAGATACTCTATAAATATTATCTCATTTTTATCTATTACTATTTTCATTTTGTAGATGAGGCAACAAAGTCCCAGAGAAATTAAGTGACTTGCCCATGGTCACCCAAATAAATATCTGCATTGGAATTCAAATTCAGATCTTCTTGACTTCCAATCTAGTACTGTATCCACGATGTCATGTTGCATTGAAATATATGAGAAAATATAAGATTCAGAAATTATCACTCAAACATTATAAATGGATGTTCTAGACATGATCCCCTCTGTCCTTGCCCTAAAACAAAACAAATCTTAGTGTGGACATTTCTCTTAAGAATATTAAGTCAAAATGATACAAAAATAATTTTTAAAACAACAACAAAGATAAAACCTCATAAAACATAGTCATTCTCATTTGTGTTTCCAGGTTTGTCATTGACTCTAAGGACAATATTTTCTGATGTGCCATTTCACTTCACATAATACATTGGGTATTCAACAAGTATTTATTGAATCACTGACTCACCAATATAAGTTTTTATTCATCTTCTTGAGTCTTTTACTTTTATTTTTCTACCCATTCTATCCATACTTTAATAATCAGAAAAGCTTCTAGTGTGGAGATGACTGAGAAAGAAGAAAAGGAAACAGCATCAATAAATTATTTATTAGAAAAAATATTTGAAGGTTTGACCAATCCCAATAATTTTTATATGACCCCAGGACTTGAATTTCTTGTTTGGGAACCAGTTTTGCAAATTACATGTTAAAAAGTAAAGTCAAAGTCAATTTTCATCAAAAGTAGTATCTGGGAGGCAGAGCCAAGATGGCAACAAAAGAGGATTGTCTCTTGGGTGCTCTCTCTTAAAACTTATGAACGAAGGACTCTAAGTTTTCAAGAGACAGAACCCACAGAGGGATCCAGTGAGGCAGTTCTCCAACCCAAGGTAACCTGGAAAAGAGTGGAAAGGCTCAGCTACATGGGGTTGGAGGGGCAGCCCACCAGAGAAAAGGAACTTCAGCCTCCCAGAGGCAGCCCCAGGGCACTGGGAGCCACAGCTCACAGCAGGGCAATTTCCTGATCTACACTCTGGGGAGCTCCAAGCACAACTTGGGGAATCAGTGGGGGTGCCTCTACCAGTGTGAGCACGTGAAGCCCAGCCCTCAGGGCACAAAGCAAGCAGAGTATCTGAGGCAACCCAGATCCAGAAACCTGAAGCAGAAGCTGGTAAGCAGGAGGCCCCAGGGCATGAGTGCTGAGCCTAAGGAGGGGAGCTGAGAGAGACTGCTGAGTTCTATCCTCTGTCCCTGGAACAGGACTCTGGGGTTCTGACCACATTCCCCCCATAGAACAGCAGGGTACTCCCCACCTAAGCCCTGTGGCAGAGGGGGGCACTTATGGTCATTCACAGACCAGTGGGGAGGACAGAACCTCACACATGGAGATCCTTGTGGGGGATATGTCCCAATAATACTCAAAAGCTCAGGAAGCACCCCAAAACCAGGCTCAGGCTAGGGAAATGAGTAAGCAGAGAAAAAAGAGGAACACCATTGAGGAAATACTTTGCCTGTGATCCCAAGAAGAATCAAAACACTCAATCTGAAGATGAGGGAGCACAAGCTTCAGCATCTAAAGACTCCAAGAAAAACAGAAATTGGGCCCAGGCTATGACAGAGCTGAAAAAAGACTTTGAAAATCAAGTGAGGGAGGTAGAAGAAAAATTGGGAAAAGAAATGAGAGAGATGCAGGAAAAACATGAAAAAGAGGTCAGCAGCTTAGTCAACGAGATCCAAAAAAATGCTGAAGAAAATGGCATGTTAAAAACCAGCTTAGGTCAAATGGATAAAACAGTTCAAAAAATTATTGAGGAGAAGAAGACTTTAAAAAGCAGAATTGGCCAGATGGAAAAAGAGATAAGAAAGCTCTCTGAGGAAAACAAATCCTTCAGATGTAGAATGGAACTAAGGGAGGCTGCTGATTTTATGAGAAATCAAGACACAATACTTCAAAACCAAAAGAATGAAAAATTAGAGGAAAATGTGAATTTTGAAATTGAAAAAACTGATATGGAAAACAGATTCAGGAAAGATAATTTAAAAATTATTGGAATACCTGAAATTCATGATCAGGAAAAGCGCCTTGAAATTATTTTCAAAAAATTCCTACAGGAAAATTGCCCAGATATCCTAGAAGCAGAGGGCAAAATAGAAATTGAGAGAATCCACTGATCTCCCCGAGAAAGAGATCCAAAAAAAAAAAACAACCCCCAGGAATATTATAGCCAAATTCCTTAACTCCCAAATGAAAGAGAAAATGTTACAAGCAGCCAGAAGGACACAATTCAAATATCACAGTCATGATCACACAGGACTTAGCAACAGCTACATTAAAAGCTCATAGGGCTTGGAATATAATACTCCAGAAGGCAAAAGAGCTTAGAATGTAACCGAGAATCAACTACCCAGCAAAGCTGAATGTCCTCTTAAAGGGAAAAAGTTGGATTTTCAGTGAAACAGGGGAATTTCCAATGTTCCTATTGGAATGGTCAGAACTGAACAGAAGGTTTGATCTTCAAATACAGGACTCAGGTGAAGCATAGAGAATGGAGGAGAAGGGGAAAATATGAGGGACTTTATGATGATGAACTACATGTATTCCTATATAGAAAAATGATACTGATAATACTCATATGAACCTTCTCATTTAATAGAGCAGGTAGAAGGAGCTTTTATAGATGAAGCACAGGGGAAAGCTAAATTTAAAGATATGATATATTGTAAAAATAGAGTCAATAGATAAAAGGGAAATGTAATGGGAGAAAGGAAAAGGAGAGGGAGGAATAGGCTAAGATATTTCATATAATAAGATTTTTCTTTATTACAATGAGCTATTGCAATGATATGGAAGGGGGGAGGCAAGAGGGAATGAGGGAATCTTCACTCTCATATGTGGCTAGGAGAGGAAACAGCATATTTACTCAAAGAGTAAGAAGGAGAGAAGGGGGATGAGGAAGAGGGAGGGATGTGAGTGATGGAGTAAAGGATGGACCTTGAGGGGAGAGTGGTCAGATATAACACATTTTCTTTTTTACTTCTTGCAAGCAGCTGGGATTAGATGGTCTGTCCAGGACCATGGGACCAGATGGATGCTGGGCCTAAGGGGTGTTATGTGGGCTCGGGGCCTCTTGGCCCCAGGGCCAGGGATCTGTCTGCTGCACCTCTCAGCTACCCTACAGCAGAGACAGAGTGAAAGGAGAGAGAAAATATAGTACATGGTAGTGGAAAAGTACGAATGGAGGGAGTTGCGATCAGCAATGGCAACGATGGAAAAATATGGAAGTAGTATTTGTGATGAACTTATCATAAAGAATGTGATCCACCCACAACAGAGCTGGTGGTGTTAGAACATACACTGAAGCACATTTATTATTATTATTATTATTATTATTATTATTATTGGGGGGGGTATTGCAGGACAAATGGGACTGGGTGGCCTGCCTGGGGCCATACAGCTGGGTGATTGTTGGGTGTCTGAGGTCAGATTTGGACCTGGGTGCTCCTGGCTAAAGGGCCAGTTCTCTGTCTGCCACCCGGCTGCCCCTACCATTATTATTATTATTATTATTATTATTATTATTATTATTATTATTATTATTATTACTATTTTATTTTATTTTATGTTGGGTCTTTTTTTTCCTTGGTTTTTGCAGGGCAATGGGGTTGGGGTGGCTTGCATGGGGTCACACAGCTGGGTAATCATTGGGTGTATGGGGCCGGATTTGGTCTGGAGTGCTCCTGGCTCCAGGACCAGTGCTCCATCTGCTGCGCCACCTGGCCATACCTACAATTCTTATTCTTATTCTAATTCTTCTTCTTGTTATTTTTTTTTTATTTTTTCTCTCCCCTTTACTTTATCACTCATGCGGGTCTATATTTTTTGGGGGGAGGGGGCATTATGTTTACTCTTAAACAAGGATATTTTAGTAATGTGTAAAAAACATTATTTGTACAAAATAAGAATAAATAAATGGAAAAAAAGAAAAAATTAAGAAAATAAAAAAATTAAGAAAAATAAAAATGGTGTCTGCTACCAAAGCATACTACTTTCACTTTTTAAAAATTTGTTGTATGTTTTTTTCTTTCTTCCAGTTTTTCCCTTTTGGTTTTGATTCTTCTTTCACAACATGACTAATATGGAAATATATTTAACATGATTATATGTGTATAATCTATATCATGGGGAGGGGAAAGACAAGGGAGGGAGGGAGAAAAATGCACAAATGAAAATCTTATCAAAAACACAAAATTTTAGAAGATGTAGCTGTTTTTTCTCATCTATGGTTATTTGAAATTATTTCTGTACTTCCATACACATATGTAGACAAGATACTTCTAGATAACCTATTTTCATATTTTCATAGATTTAGGACAGGAACATTCCTCAAAGATCATTTGATCAACTAAGATTCATTAAATGCATTGTGCTAAACTTAGAAAATAGAAAGAAAACTAACAACAGGATTCTCAAAGAGGAGACATGTACATATAAGATATGAGCAGAACAGAAAGAAGGCACAGAAGATTAGTCATCCAGAACATTTATTGAGCATCTCCAATGCAGGGAAATAAAGAAAGGCAAAAGAGAGTTCCTGCTCTCAAGGAGATTACAATCTAAGGTGAGGGGGGAGCAGGACTTGGAAATAAGAGATACACAGATAAATAGGGAAGATACTAGTATTAAGGGGGATTGGAAAATGTTTCCTGAAGAGGCAAACGAGACTTGGAAGATGCCAAAGAAGCCTGAAGGCAGAGATTTTCAGGTGCGATCAGTGAAACTGCCTGCTCAGAGTCCGGCATCAGCATTCACTAGATCCCAAATGGTGGTGGGGAAAGAGGGCACTAGAAAGGACTTTTGTTTATAAGCCAAACAAAGAACTTTGGTATTGATCCTATAGGCAATAGAAAGTCATTGGAGTTGATTTAAATAAAGGGAGGACTTGATCAGATCTGGAATTTAGGAAGATTGCTTTGCAACAGAGAGGAGTAAAGACTACAGAAGGGAGAAGGACATGAGGCAGGAAGAACCACTAGCAGGTGAATACAAAACAAAGTGATTAAGGTCTGCACCAAGTTGTAGGCAGTGTTAGAGGAGAGACAGGTTGTATACAGAGATATTGTGAAGGTAGAAAACAATTGCAAAGTACTTTACACAGCTTCTGTCACATACTAGGTGCTACATAAATTCTGGTTATTATTGTTGCTAATTGATGTTACTATTAAAATATAGTGGAGTAAAAGAGAGTGAATGGTTGAGGATGACACCTAGGTTGTGTCTGCATGAATGATAGGATGCTGCCCCTAATAGTACTAAAAAAGATTAGGAAGGGAGGAGAGTTTAGGAAGAAAAATAATGAGTCCTATTTTTCATAAGTTGAACTTAAGACATCTGTGAGATATACAGTTTGCAGTGTCCAATAGGCAGTTGAAGATGTAAAAATGGAGTTCAGGAGAGAGGTTAGATCTGGACAAATAAATGTGACAGCCATCCCAGTAGAGATGACAGTGGAATCCATGGGAACTGAGAAAGAAATCAAAGAGTGAATGGGTGTTTGGGAAGAGGGGACCAAAAACAGTCTTTTACTTAAAGTGGTAGAAGGATGAGAGCAAAGATGAGACTTGAATGCAGATTCTCTAACATCAAACCCAGTACCTATTTCCTCTGTTACACAAAATTTTTTGAGTTGGTGATAGTTAACAACTTCTTCCAGTCAAGCAGAAAAGTGCTTCTTCATCATTTTATTGTACCTCTTTGGTGGGGTAGGAGAGAAAAGAAATAATCCAAAGCCTTCTGTGATGTCTCCCTATTAGGGACAAAAGAAGAAGAGGTCTAGTTCCATTTCTGTTTTGACATCTTTAGTTATTAAAAAGTCAAATCTTCTTATCTCATATCATAATGACTATAGCATTTCCACTGGTACCTGCTCACTCATCTCAGCCTGTGGCAAATACATTAAACCACATATCTCTTGGAGAAAAGATCCTTTTCTGGCTTCTATGGTTGTGAGTCAGCTAGAAAGAAAACTTTAAAATTTTTATATTAGTTATATTTTCTCATTTATTCTCTTTTACACTGGAGAATACAAAAGATAAAAAAAAGAATAAAGTACCATATTCTTGTCCTCAAAAAGCTTAAATTCTACTGGCAGAGGTTAGGAATAGGAATATACACAGACAACAAATATATAACATATTATAAAACTGTAATTATATTCACATAATTATTATATTATTATATTATAATATGTAATAAAAAGTAACTGGGGGAAATGGGGAGTTCTAATAACCGAAGGAATCAGGAAAGATCTTTTGGAGGAGATTGAGCCAGAGTTGATCCTTAAAAGAAACAAGGAGAAAAGAGAATATCTTATGCCAAGACATAGAGAGGAAAAGAAATATATTTGGGGAACACCAAGGAAGCCAATTTGTGTGAAGCAGAGAATGAATAAAAGGGATAGATTTGAGTTAGACTGAAGGGTTTTAAAGGTGGAAAGAATTTTTTAAAATCTGGTATTCACTTACACCAAACCTCTAGGCAGAATTCTGGCAAATTATTTTCTTATTTGATTTCTTGAACAAGCTTGTTTTTGTTTTACAGATTGAGGGGCAGGACACAGGGTTTGTTTGGGTCTTCCTAACTCATTTAATCTGAAAGTACAGCAACAACCACTCTTGGGACAATCCTACTTGTGATCTGCAAGGAAGTTTTAACTTATTCTTTTTCTTTTCTTTTCTTTTCTTTTGCAAGGCAACTGGAGGCAAGTGATTTGCCCAAGGTCACACAGCTAGGTAATTATTAATTGCCTGAGGCTGGATTTGAACTCAGATTCTTCTGACTCCAGGGCTTGTGCTCTATCCACTGTACCACCTAGCTGCCCCAACATGCTCTTTTTCTGAACTACAGTCATTTGCCCTTCTGAAACAGCCTAGTGGTACTAGTGCTTTCCAAGATTCACCATATGGGAGAGCCTTAATTTAGCCAAATGATGAGCTTTTAGCCTTTCAGCAGCTCAAGAATTCCAAGTTCAATAGAATAACTGGGGGGTGGGGGATTGGATACAGTTAGCAATACTAACTGTGAAAAAAATTGTGAAGCAAGTTTCTATGAAAAAAGGCTTCATTTATCAAACATATAGAGCACTGAATCAAATTTATGGAAATAAGATCCATTCACCAATTGATAAATGATCAAAAGACCTATTGGATTGCCTAATAAAACAGAAAAGGAAAATGACATATTGTAAAGGTGGTGTGAGAAAAAATGAGACATTAATTCATTGTTGATAAAGCTTGAACTGATTCAATCATTCTGTAGACCAATTTGGAACTATGTCCAAAAGGCTATAAAATCATGCACACCCTTTGACCTAAATACTACTATTAGGTCTATATCCCAAAAGAGATTTTAAAAAAGGAAAGAGACCTATGTGTACAAAAATATTTATAACAGTCCTTTTCTGTGGGCAAGAATTGAAAATTGAGGGGATGCCTATCAGTCATTGAGGAATGGCTGAACAAATTATGGTATGTGTTTCTGATAGAATACTATTGTTTTATAAAAAATGATAAGTTGGATGCAAAGTGGAGTGTACTATGTAAAAAATAGCAGCAATATTGTGAGATGATCAATTGTGAATGACAAGACTATTGTCAGAAATACGATGATCCAAGACACTTCTGAAGGACTTACGGTGAAAAATACTATTCAGAACTGTGGAGTTTGAACAAAAACCAAGGACTATTACCTTTAATTTGGAAAAAAACTGATATCCTATTGTCTAATCTTACTATCTCTTATACTTTATGTTTCTTTCTTAAGGATATGATTTCTATCTCATCACATTAAATTTGGATCAATGTATACCATGGAAATAATGTAAAGACTGGTGGATTGCCTTCTGTGGGATGTGGGGGGAAGTGAAGTAAGATTAGGGGGGAAATTGTAAAACTCAAAATAAAGAAAATCTTTAAAAAAAAAGAAAAAAAGAAAAAATCCTATTCATATCCAGAGAAAGAATTGATGATGTCTGAATACAGATTAAAGTATTAAAAAAAGGAAAAAACTCCAAGCTCAACTGATCCACCAGCCTCACTCAACTTCTCCTGGAGCAGGGATTACAGGTGTGCCCCATCAACATGGCCACTAGCTCAACTAAAAAAAAAAAAAAAAAACACGATAGAGGGAGTTTTCCAAAGATTTTAATATCCTCACCTGGTATACCTATACCTATACATATAAATATACATATACATACACATGTACATGTACACATGCATATACACACATACATATGCACGTGCATATACGTGTGTATATACGTATGCACATACGTGCATATACATATGTATGCGCGTATATGCATATGCACATGTGTATGTGTGTATGTGTGTGTGTATATATGTAGTAGTGAACTTGGATAGGAAAAAATTCATTATTTTCATAAACCTATTACTAAAATTTAGCATTTTCCTTCAGTTATTAATCTAAGAAGGGGTTCATAGCTTTCACCAGAATCCTAATACCACAAAAGGTTAAGAACCCATGAACTAGTGTGACCTGGGCTTTTTTCCATCCCTTTGCCCCATTGTTACTCTTATAGAAACTACTATAGTCAAGGGTTCAATCTCATTTTTTTCTACTATACATTTCTTAGACCACTGTCTACATTCCCACCTGAACAGGAGTAAAGAACTATGTTTTGATATGTTTCCTCATTTCAACAACCACCCTGATTTTAAGGCCTTCTTGACTTCTAAAAGTTAATAATTATTTTCTTAGAATATTAAGAATTTATTTGACATCCACTTCCATTTAAAAAATTTTTACCATGTTTTACTTTATTTTCCAATTAATAAGCATTTAAATCTTTCTCATACTCCTTCTCCTCTCCTCTAATGGAAAAAGAGGGGGGGAAAAAAACCCAAACCATTTAATCTTAATTCATCATCATTCTATAAGGTGGTGCGTAGAATAGCATTTACTTTTAAGGGGGCATCCTATAAGTACTTTTCAGGTGGCACCAATCCTTTTTTTCCTCTCCATCTTCACATGGAGAAAATTTCTTTAGAAAATTTCACTTTTGGGGCAGCTAGGTGGCATAGTGGATAAAGCACTGGCCTTGGAGTCAGGAGTACCTGGGTTCAAATCTAGTCTCAGACTCACTTAATAATTACCTAGCTGTGTGGCCTTAGGCAAGCCACTTAACCCCATTTGCCTTGCAAAAAAAAAAAACTAAAAAAATTTCATTTTTGTAATCTTTGTGAATCTTTTTTTTTTCTTTTGAGGTCAATTTGATAGGACTTCTTTTCCTGAAAAGGATACATGAGAGTAGAGTATGACCATGAGTTTCTAGGTTTCCAGCTATAGTATAAAGTCAATAAAACTAGTTGTTTTCTCCTTTCTTGCTGCTACCATTTGTATCTAAGAATCAGAGACTTAGCTAATGTTAGAAACATAAGGGTCCTTCAAGATCTTCTACCCTGACTCAGCATTTGTTTTTAACTATGAGAAACAAAGAAATTGCCTACAGTTCAGCAGGAAAAGTGAAGGATAGTGATCAAAGTTTCTTAATTTTTTGAATGAATCATTATTCCCCCTCCCAAATTCTCATTGCCACATGGAAACATACTATATTTTGGAATCATAAGACCCTGATTCACATCCCAGTTCTAACATTTAATGTGTGATCTTGGCCCATCGACTAAGCATCTCTAGGCCTTAGTCTCTTCATCTGTGAAATGAAAAAACTCCACCATATGACCTCTGATCTTCCTTCCAGTTCTGATTTTAAATTGCTTTTGTCTAAATTAGCCCTGTGTTCCAGGAATCAAGACTAAGGAAGTCCCCCAATTTTCCTAATTCCACATTTCAATGATCATTACCAAGCAAACCTATGTAGCATTTTTATTTTTATTTTTTGAAAAGTCAACATTCAGAACAGCTTTAGTCTCCTAGTACTGTTAATAAGCCTGTTGTCTCACACACTGGGTGCCACCATTATAATGACAGAGCTTTGTGCTTCCCTACAGGAGGGCCAGCTTTGTAAGAGATGAGAAAACAATCAAGGGCTTGATAAAACCCAAAAAGTAAGAAAATGTGAAGTTTTGTGACTTGTGCTTTTAAAATGGGTTTGGAGTTGATCCAATGATTGATACAACTATTAATTTTAATGGCAACTTTTTAGAAATAAATAAATAAAGACAATGAAGTTCTATTTCAAAAGCCTGGAGTTTCCAGGTTTTTCAAATAAGATCTCAATTGCTTCTAATCCACCTTGTGTGATTGCCAACATGGCTTTCTGGGTGCTAGTTAATTATTCTGTTGTAGACAATTGTAAACAAGAGTGTTTAGTCTTCCTTGTAATTAAATAGAACAATTAGAATTAAGTATCATCTTAAAAAAACATTAAAGTTTTCCTTTTAAGCTAGGGGAAATGGAAATGCTTCTGGTGTCTTCCTGCCAATGGTGGTTCATTAAAAGGGTGCTGGATTTGGAATAAGGAAGACCTGGATCCAAATCCCAGTTCTGCCACTAACCTATATGTGTAATGTTTCCACATCACTTTCAGTTTGGATTTCCTAATCTGTAAAATGAGAGAATTAAACTAACTGCTCTTTGAGGTCCTCTCCAGTTCTAGATCTATGGTCCCAAGTAACCTGTAGTTCTAGGAAACAATAACAATAGGAAACTTGGGCCTTGGTTTCCAATAGGGGTGAACGTTTTCACCCAATTAAAGACAACAGAAATATGTGGGATGGAATCCAGGTCAGTCTTCAGTATTCTCTACCTCACCACCCACTGCCTCGGCTATGTAAGGAGGAGTCCTCCCTTCAATCTGCTGATTGAGTCCCTGGTATCATCATATTCTTGAGAAAATCCATTTACATTGCTCATTTCACTTCTAGTTGAGTCTCTGTTCTGCACCAATTACTCACCAACTTCTTGGCCTTCATGGGCTATCATAATCCCCTCCCTTTCATGGCTTTCTTTTATGTATTATTTTCCCCCATTAGAATATAAGCTCCTTGAGAGTATGGACCACCATCTTGTTTTTCTTGGTTTGGTATCCCCAGTAAACAGTAAGTACTCAGTAAGTATTTAATGAATTATCTCTCATTTATTTATCTATCATCTAGATACAAAATAGATCAGAAAATTTTTCCCCTTTATTAATAATTAAAAGCAAAAACCGAAGAAGTTAAGATAATACAAGAAGTCAAAGAACAAAATGAACAATTCAACAACCAATGGTCAGTAAAATAGATGACAGATTTAGAAGGTGCCTTACTCCAGACCCTTACAGTGTTAACAAAATGTAGGAATCATCACCCCAAAGCAGCCATAGAAAAATACACAATTATTCATCAAAAAGGAAGAAGAAAGTTGATTGTTGTTCTCAGTTGTAGTTGTTCCTACCATATCCAATTCTTTGTGACTCAATTTGAGGTTTTCTTGGCAAAGATACTGGAGTGAGTAGTTTGCCATTTCCTTCTCCTATTCATTTTACAGATGAGGAACTGAGTGAGGCAAACAAGGAGAAGTGACTTTGTCCAGGATCTCACAGGTAATTAGGGTATAAACCATATTTGAATTTAGGAAAAATGAGTCTTTCTGACTTCAGGCAAAACATTGTATTTACTGAGCCACCTAGCTGCCCTAAATATGTTCTCAGAGTACACGATAAATAGGCCTAGAGAAATACTTTTGGAATAAACAGAAGTAACTTCCCAAAACAATAGTAAAGGTTGAAAAATATATGCCATTGCATTTCCTTAATATAACTGAAATCTACTCCTCTCTAGAAGAAGCTTATGAAGTTGCTAACACTTAAGAACAGAATCAAAAGGCATTCCGTGGTGAATACCACATGAATTCATTACATATGTGTGTGTGTGTGTGTTGATTCAACAAAGTGGATCATCTATTTTATTTTCACAGAAGAGAAGCTTTATTGTTGAATCTATTTTCAGTCCTGTCTGACCCTCTGTAATCCCATTTGGGTTTTTTTTTGGACAAAGATACTAGAATGATTTGCCATTTCCTTCCCTTCCTCATGTTACAGATGAAGACACTGAAGCAACAGGGTTAAGTAACTTGTCCAGGGTCACACAATTAGTAAGTATCTGAGTCCAGACTTAAACTCAGGATGATGAGTCTTCCTGACTCCAAGCCTAGTGCTTTATCCACTGGGCCATCTAGCTGCCAAAGATCTGCTTGCTAATAGCAAGATATCTTCTTGTTCTGGGATAATATCTTGATTGATTTCATTAAATAATATGAGAAGAATTATTTTTCTATAACTATCACAAACAACTAATTTTTATGTAGAATTTTACAAAGACCTTATTCATATCTCATATCCGATCTCCTTCCATATTCTCCAGGAGGCTGCCCTGGTAATTCTCTTTTTCATTTTTCTGTTTATTGTTTTTTTTCTTAATTGCATACAAACATGACCAGGTCTTCTCCCTATTTTAAGGGGGGGGACAAACTTTGTTTTATCCTTTAGTGCTCTGAAGTCCGGCAAACTCTTCTCCCTTTTATAGAAACCATGAAAAAGTCTTCTATATTAGCTGTGTCCAATTTTCAACTTGTAAGCAAACTGGCTTTCAATTACACAATTTTACTGAGTCTTCTCTCTCTAAGATTATCAACAAGAAGAGTTTTACTACTAAATCCAAAAGCCTTTTCTCAGTACTCATTCTACTTGACAACTCTCCAATTTAATTTTCTTTCTCCATCTTTTAACACTATTGACTACTTCCATCCTCCCAGATTTTCTTTTTTTCCCTTGGTTTCTATGTTACTTCTCTCCCCTGTTTTTCCTCCTGATTGCTTCTTTTCAGTCTCCTTTGTTAGATCATTTCCTACTTCCTTAAGTATGTTACCCAAGATTCTGATCTGGACCTTTCCCCCTTTTTTTCATATATTCTCTCTCTAGGCAATTTGTTCTCATGTGCTGAAAGTAGTTCTAAATGGGTGATTTCTATACTTATATACCTAATCTTCATCTTTTTCCTAAACTATGAGTTTGATTGAGGAGTTTTGGTTTCAATTCACTCCTACAAAATGGCATGTTCACACCAACAAAACTAAAAAGTATATTTAATAAAGTAATTATAAAACAGGTAGAAATAAATCAGTTTTACAGCAAAAGTAACCAATAAGTACCAAAATAATAAAAAGAAGAGCAAAGTCTACATAATTATAGATATTAAGAGGAAACATCACCAATCAGGGGAGCTTCAACATCTGAATCAACAGTGGCTGAGGAGTTCCCAAGGTACAGCCTTCAGAGTCCTGATTGGGAAGGCCCCAAGTAGAACATCCTATCCATGGGTGAAACTCCAATCTGAAAAGGGTCTAATTAGATCTTAAATAGCTTGAGAACAAAGAAGTCTTCTTGCCAAATGTTTTGTGGAATAAAACCAAATTTTCCAGGTTGTCTGAGGAGGGAGCCACCCATCCCCGAACCTCAAGAATTATGATGTTTATATTCAGAAATGGCTAGTTCCTGAAAAGATAGGCAATGGTAATCAAGTACGACAGTCTTGCCAGGACCAATCAAGGACATTCAGCAGTTCTTTTAAATACTCAAGCTGTTTTAAATATGTGCATGAGGGATGGCTAGGTGGTGCAGTGGATAGAGCACCAGCCCTGGAGTCAGGAGTACCTGAGTTCAAATCCGATTTCAGACACTTAATAATTACCTAGTTGTATGGCCTTGGGCAAGCCACTTAAACCCATTATTTTGCAAAAAAAAAAAATGAAAAAATAAATAAATAAAAAATAAATATGTGCATGAGATCAATCCTGCTCATCTCCCCTCCCTGTATATCAGAGGTGAACTGGGGTTCAGTGATTCTCTGTATACCATAGGTAAACTGAGGGTCAGTAACTCTCTGTAGCTAAACTATAAGGCCTTACCATGGAAAATTTATGTATTAACCATACACTATGTTACCTTGCCTGCAAAGCATCTCCATGTTGCTGTCTCATCTCAAAAAACACTACCAAAATAGAATTATTTTGACCCATCACAACATCCCATAACTCTTCCCAACTTCCTTATTCCTGTTCTAGGTAGAAATATCCTTCTGTTCACTCATTCTCAATTTAGAGTCACTATTGAGTCTTCCAATTAGTTATTAAATCTTGTGTATTATTATTATTGTGAATTGGAACTCACACCCAATAAATTACTTAACCAGCATTCCAACTCAGGTTCTATCACTAGTAAGCATTCTATGATTACTGTTACTTGAATGAATGTCTTATATCCCTCCTTCAATGTCAACTCTGTGAGGAGAGGAATTCATCTTATTTTTTGTGTGTGTCAATCATAGGGGTTGAGATATAGTAGGTACCCTATGCGTTTGAGAAATGAAGAAATGTAGTATTACACTTCTTAAAGATTCACAGATTGGGTATATTTCATGAATTTTTCTTGAACATAAACACTTGTCCAACAGTCAAATCATGATGAATTGGTGTAACTGTGTGGTGAAGTGCAAAGAGCACCAGCCCTGAACTAAATAAGACCTGAATTCAAATCTAAATATTAGATTTGTGACCCTAGGCAAGTCACTTAACCCCAGTTGTCTCAAAAGAAAAAAAAATGAAGGAAATGATGGAAAGCAAGAAGAGAGATGATCAAAAAAGCTCTCTCAGTGGTTTAAATTCTCCTTTCCACTCCTCTTCATTTTTGGTTTCCTGGAAATAATTAGTTGAGGGAACACTATATATTCAATGCAGGAAACCTGCAATTGTAGGGGCTTTAAATTAGTGATATAGAAAATATAGTAAAAAGAAATAAGAATAAATAGGGGTGTGTTAGGGGGCAATTAGCCATATTCATTAAAGGGAAATATTAGTTGCCCATTTTCTCAATTTCTCCTAGCCTGATCAGCAAACTAAACGAAGCTAATCCCAGAATTTATCCCCCCAAATTGTTGTAGTAAAGCATTGTATGGCAGGTAATTCAAAATAACAGTTTGAAGAGGTACCAAATATATTAAGCCAATATTCAATTTAAACAAAAAATGTTAGGGTTAAAATCTCTCAGTGATTAAAAGTGAAAATCAGGGATATTTTGTTTTTTGTCTTGAATGGCACTGTGTAAAATCACAACTCATCCCTTGGAGCTCAAAGTTAACACCTAAAATTATAACAGTAGATGGAAAGAAAACCTTTGTATTTCCCTCCCCATACGGCAAGAAACAAAGCATCAATTTAGGAGGAGAAGGTAGAAGGTAAGAGAATCATAATTTGGAATTGAAGAGCTTTGTAGTTCTTCCACATTCATACTTTGGATGTGGCATATGGAATGTAATGTTTTTCCCTTTCCTACCTTTTAGATGCTTAGGGGACAGTCACATTTTAGCACTCTGCTAAAATAAGTGCTTTTTTGTGAGAAGTTCATCCCCCAGGTTCAAATGGAATTGCATTTTCTGTGAAATTTCATTTGAAAATTATTACACTTTTTATCTTCTTCATGCCACAAGATGTGAAGTCCAAAATATTTATGTTCCTGATTGTCAGGTTCTCCTCCATTGAGATGTTTGAGTGAAAATAAAATAGACAACTCATTTTGTTGAATCAATACAGAGATATTATCACAGCAAGGTTATAATTCAGGTGTACAATACCTTCATTTTCCTGAGTACAGCAATGAAACCATCAAGTATTATGTGGCACAACAGGTAACTAATATCAATATAGTAGCAAAATTTTATGTTCAACTGACAGTAGGGGTCTAACTCTAAACCACAAAAGTAACAAAAAAAGAGAGCAAAGGCCTAAGCTCCTTCTGATAGCCAGGAAATTGTAAACACAGTAGAATATGGACTTGTAGTCAATGCAAGCTTATGATGACCTGGACTTTCTATAGCATGGGGCCATTGAACAGAATCTGATTTTTTTCTTAGTTTTGTTTTAAATATCATTTCTACTTTCTCTTGCCATCCAACAGTGACTAAGGCATTAAAATCAGATTACCATTAATAACAAACAGCATGGAGCGGCTAGGTGGCACAATGTATAGAGCACCAGCCCTGGAGTCAGGAGGACCTGAGTTCAAATTAGACCTCATACATTTAATAATTACCTAGCTGTGCGGCCTTGGGCAAGCTACTTAACTCCATTTGCCTTGCAAAAACCTAAAAAAAGAAGTAACAAACAGTATCTTATAGAAATCTCGACATCTTTTCCAATCTTCTCTTGGATTAACATGCTTCTAATTGCAACCTTAAATACTTTTAAGTTATCATCTTTAATTAGGACTCTTACCAAATTTTCTACATACTTGTTTTTCCTTCCACTGATTCTCATTTATTTACAAGGTAATACTGCTCTTAATTTTATGCTATCTTCCTTTACAAGATGTCACAAACCATTGGCTGATTTATTTATTCCCTGGCAAGTAAATTGAGTATTGACTAAGGTAGCTTCTGCTTTCTTTTGGTCTCCTCATTGTGGCAACTGATTTATATCAGATTAAATTTCTTTAGAAAATAATACTTGTCTGTGTAGCCTTCTGTTCTTTCATTCATTTTCTATTTTTCTAAAATCACAACTTTTAAAAATGGGTCAAGTATGATTTGTCTCAATTGCCTGTTACAATTCTCATTTTTATTCTTCTAATTTGGCATAATTTTAATCTTTGAAGAAGTAGGTGGTCTGACTACATAGGAATAGCTGATTCAGAAATGACTGCCATATAAACAATCAATTCTATTGGTTACAATATAATTGACAATATAATTGATACCTCCCTACTCTCCTTTGAAAGAATATATTTAAGATATATAAGCGTTAATCTTTGGTATATTCTATAAGACTTTAGCTTATTTCATTCCATCTAGCTGAACCATGAAACAAAGAATAATCCAAATTTTAAAATATTTTTAAGTAATATATTGTATTTAAAGGTACTATTTTCAATAACAATAATTTGGGTCTAATCATTATTAGGTTGACTTTCATTATTATACATATATATATATATATATATATGTGTGTGTGTGTGTGTGTGTGCATATATAAAATTACCTAGAAAACTAAAATGTATCTCTGATATCAAGTATTAAATTAATGGAAAACATAGAAATAGATTAGTAGTATCTATTTAATCCTCAAGTACATATATATGTGTCTCAAAAAATACACACACAACACACACATACACACATACACACACCACACACCACACACACACACACACACACACACACACACACATACACATACACATACACACAGACAACACCCCTCAATCTTTTCTCTCCTACCATCTTATAAGCGCCAATATAGCTGAACAGAATATAGTAGTTATTGAAACAAAGTATGGCAATACCAATTATCACTTAATGGTAAAAAATCCTGACTCCACCACCTAGCTGCCCCTAAAAAAAAACCTTTTAAAAAGGTAATTGCTTTTCTCATTTGGTGAGTATATGACTATACAGATGTGTTAACCAGGTTCTAAGACACTTAGATATTATTTGACTTGCCCAGGATTATACAACCAATGCAAACAATTCTTTTTTCAGTCAGTTCTTACTCTCATGTCCCCATTTGGGGGTTTCTTGGAAGAGATGCTGGGATGGTTGATCATTTTCTTCTCCATATCATTTACAGATGAGAAAACTGTGAAGTGACTTGCCCAGGATCACCCAGCTAGTCACAATCTGAGACCAAATTTTAATCTGACTCCAGGCATAGCACTATATTCATTGTAGCACCTTGGTGCCACACTGCCATAGTAGGTTATTTCAAAAACAATTTGTCAAATTAACTTGAACAAAGACAAAGATGGAAGTTACAAAGTAAATTTCAGCTGTATATAAAGCAAAACGTCCTAGTAATCAGAGCTCTCCAAAAGGGGGATGTTTGCCTTAGGCAAGTAGTTAGTTTTCCATGTTTGGATATCTCAGAGTACAGAGGCTGTATGTTGTCCATACATGAGTTGGAGTAAAATGCTTTTTTAAAGGTGTCTTCCAACTCTGAGATCTTGTGATTCAGTCTGTATAAAAAGGGAGCCCAGCTTTTGCAAACAAAATCAAATACAGAGAGAAGGAATCTCTGTAATTCAAATGCAGTATCTGTGGTTAGTCTCATTTCCTAACTCTTTCCTATCCTCTTCTCTCTGCATCTAGTCAAATCTTCCTTTCATGATACTCTACCTAGGGTTCAGTTTTCTCATCCATAAAACACACAGAGGGGGGCGGAGCCAAGATGGCGACAAGAAGGGATCGAGTCTTAGGAGCTCTCTGATAAAATTCATCAGCTAAGGACTCTAACTAAACTTTCGAGAGACAGAACCCACAAAGGGACCCAGTGAGGCAGTTCTCCTACTCAAGGTAACCTGGAAAAGAGCAGAAAGGCTCTGCTCCTCGGGGTCGGAGAGGCAGCCCGCCAGAGGGGTGGCCCACCAGAGCCAAAGAACCTCAGCCTCCCGGAGGCAGCCCCAGGGCGCTGGGGGTCTCAGCTCACAGCAGCGGGGGAGTCTCCTGAGCTGCACCCCAAGGAGCACCGGGCACAAAGTGGGGGAACAGCGGGGGACCTCTGCCAGAGAGAGCACGTGGAACCCAGCTCTCAGGGCACACAGCAAGAAGCATCTTCTTTCCCCAGCCCTGATCCAGGAAACAGAAGCAGGTGGAGCTGGTAAGCAGGAGCCCCCAGGGCATGAGCCCATTGAGCTGAGGGAGGGGAGTGAAGAGAGACTGCCTAGCTCTGTCCTCTGCCCCTGAAACAGGACTCTGGGGCTCTGACCACATTCAGATCCTGATCACAGTCTAGGCCCCCCCATAGAACAGCAGCCCCCCCCCACATCAGCCCCTTGGCAGAGGGGGGCGCTTATGGTCATTCACAGACCAGGAGGGAGGACAGAACCTCATACACTGAGACCCTTGTGGGAATGTCCCAAAAGCTCAAGAAACACCCCAAACCAGGCCCAGGCTGGGAAAATGAGCAAGCAGAGAAACAAAAAGAAGACTATTGAGAAATATTTTGCAAATGAGCCCAAGAAGGACCAAAATACTCAGTCTGAAGATGAGGAAGCACAAGCTCCTGCATCTAAAGACTCCAAGAAAAACAGAAATTGGGCTCAGTCTATGATAGAGCTCAAAAAAGACTTTGAAAATCAAATGAGGGAGTTGGAAGAAAAACTGGGAAAAGAAAGGAGAGAGATGCAGGAAAAACATGAAAATGAAGTCAGCAGCTTAGTCAAGGAAATCCAAAAAAATGCTGAAGAAAATAGCATGCTAAAAACCAGCTTAGGTCAAATGGATAGAACAGTTCAAAAAGTTATTGAAGAGAAGAATGCTTTAAAAAGCAAAACTGGCCAGATGGAAAAAGAGATAAGAAAACTCTCTGAGGAGAACAAATCCTTCAGACAAACAATAGAATTCAGGGAGATTGATGAATTTAACAAAAATCAGGAATCAATACTTCAAAACCAAAAAAAGTGAAAAATTAGAAGAAAATGTGAAATATCTCATTGAAAAAACAACTGATATGGAAAACAGACTTAGGAAAGATAATTTAAAAATTATTGGAATACCTGAAAGTCATGATCAGGAAAAAAGCCTTGACATCATTTTCAAAGAATTACTACAGGAAAATTGCCCTGATATTCTAGAAGCAGAGGGCAAAATAGAAATGGAGAGAATCCACCGATCCCCCAGAGAAAGAGATCCCAAAAAACCAACCCCTAGGAATATTATAGCCAAGTTCCAGAACTCCCAAGTCAAAGAGAAAATATTACAAGCAGCCAGAAGGACACAATTCAAATATCATGGAGCTGCAGTCAGGATCACACAGGACTTAGCAGCAGCTACATTGGAAGCTCCAAAAAAATAAAATAAAACACACAGAAAGAACTTCTTGATAAAAAGATAATGAAGTAAATATGCAAAACGAGATACTTTTGGGGGGGGATGTGAACAATGTGGTCATTTGTTTTGCTTGGTTATGTATATTTTGAGTTTTCCTACCAATAGAGAACTAGAATGGAGAAAAATAAAATTCTTAATAACAATACAATTTAATAAAAAATAAAACAGAGGTCAACCTCTTTTGTCTCCTTCAGCTATACATTTTGATCCTATCAAACTCTCATTGGTCCATTCCACAGTGATGTCTCACCTCTCTGAATTCCTACAGCCTTTATATTATTTACCATGGATGATTTTGTAATTATTCCTTAACTTTTCATGGGCGTATTTTCTCCCAATACAGTATTAAGTACTCTACCAACAAGGGACTAAATTTTTTGTTTCTTCTGTGTCTCTCACAATTCTTAACAGAATTCTGGGCCCAAATAAGTACTCACTAAAATCTACCAACCTTCTGACAGAGCTCAGTACATCTGCCAGTGCTTCCACAATTCCCTTGCCTCTTTAGTTCAGTCATTTTTCAGTTGTGCCTGTCTCTTCATTACCCATTTGGAGTTTTCTTGTTAAAAATACTGGATCAGAGTAATGCCTCTACTGGGTATTACTCTTGAAGAGATTATTAAAAGGGGTAAAAATCCCATATGTACAAAAATATCCATAGCAGCTCTTTTTGTAGTGGCAAAGAATTGGAAACTGAGGGGATGCTTATCAATTGGAGAATGAATAAATTGTAGTGTATGTATGTGATGGAACACTTTTGTTCTATAAGAAATCTTGAGGGAAGGGATTTCAGAAAAGCCTGGAAAGATTTGCATGAATTGATGCTGAGTGAAATGAGCAGAACCAGGAGAATATTATAAACACTAAAATAACATGGGATGATGATCAACCATAATGGACTTGTTTGTATCAGCAGTACAAAGACAATTTTAAGAGACTAGTGGTGGAAAATACCATCCATATCCAGAGAATGAACTGTGGTATTTAAATGAAGATCAAAGCTTATTATCTTCAATTTTTAAAAGTAGTCTCATGTATTATATAATTTTATCTCTAATGTTTTCTTTCTTCCATTTGGATCTGATTCTTCTCTCTCAACATATTCAGTTTCAATCTATGTTTAGCATGGTTAAAATGTAAAGCCTAACATATTGCTTTCTATTGGGGGCAGGGGGGGAAGGAAGGGGAAAGAGGGAGAAAAATTGCAAAAAAAATGATTGATAAAAGCAACCATTATATGTAGTTAGAAAAACCATTATATGTAGTTAGAAAAATAAATAGAATATTTATTAAAAAGAAATACAAATACAGAATCAGTTTGACATTTCCTTCTCCAGCTCATTTTCCAAATGAGGAAACTGAAGCATAAAGGGTGAAGTGACTTTCCCAGTGTCACACAGTTAGGAAGCGTCTGAGGCTGAATTTGAACATAGGAAGATAAGTCTTCTTGACTGAACCACCTAGCTACAGTTCTGCTGTAAATGGACAAGAAGACAGGGAAAATTTTTAAGAATATTAGGAAAGGAGGTGGATGAATGACTTACTTGCCTAAAGGATTAAGCCTATCCTATTATTTAATGTGGAAATGTGATAGCATTCATTGAGCAACATGGAGACTGTCAAGGAGAAAAAGCAAAGAAAACCTCGACATCTGTCACTCAACTGGACCTTTAACAAGCTGAACCTTTTTGCTTGTCTACCAAATTATCAACCCAAAGCAGGGTGTTTATGCTTCCCATTATCAGATGTAGCTACAACCAAGACACAGAAAGGTTAGAAACACAAATCTGATCAGACATGCAGCATGCGTTCCAAAAACATGTGTCTTGATGATACCAGATCAGTTGTAGGCTGACCCTTAAGAAATCTGGGAATATATTTTGTGAAGAGTTTTGACTTGAATTTTCCCAAACTGTGAATAGGATAAGAAGTTAATTTCTGCCCTCATTCTGCCTGTCTTGTTGTACCAGAAAAACTGGGTATTTGGGTTGGGTGTTGGGTTTTTTTTTTTCCCCTACTGTGTGTGTGTGTGTGTGTGTGTGTGTGTGTGTGTGTGTGTGTGTGTGTTTAAATGTCTGAAAGCTAATCATTTCAGCTTTGGCCTTTACTTGAGGCCTAGAACTTAGTTGTAAACACAGTCAGTGTGGGATTACTTAAAAAAAAAAACACAGGTTTTAAGAAGCCAAAAAGCCAAAATTCCCAAGAATTTCTCAGAGATGCTACTACTGACTCATCTTCAAGCACAAAGGAAAGTAGAGCAGGTATCCTTTGTCATTTAAAACCTGATACAACATGGTTCTAGCCTACCTCTTTAAACCATATCCTACTTTCCATACTGTATTTCAGTCAAACTGTCTCTTCTGAATATAAAACATTCCCTCTCTGTCTTTTTACATAGACCTGGAATGTATTTGCTCCTCCCTCTGCCTCAGAAAATCCCTGGTTTCCTTCCTTCAAAGTTCAGCTCCAAACTCATCCCCAGGAAGGTTCTGCCTCTTTCTTTCATGTGGTAGTCCAACCTTCCCTCAACTTACTCTACACTTACTCTCTTCAATATTTCATGTGGGCAGCTAGCTGTTAAAGTAGATAGACAACCAACTCTGGAGTCAAGATGACAGGAAGTCAAATCTGGCCTCAGACACTTGCTAGCTATGTGAACCTGGGAAAATCCCTTAACCCTCTTTACCTCAGTTCCTCAATATAAAATGAGTAAGATAAGGAAATGGAAAACCACTCCAGTTTCTTTGGCAAGAAAACCTGAATTGGTGTCACAGTTGACATAACCAAAAAAAAATAACATTAATCTTAGTCATTTAGTTTCCTAATGTTCTAAAGAGAAAACTGAGATCCAGAAAAGGTAAGTGACTTTGCCCAGAATCACCCAGCTACTAAATACTACATTGGTTTTGTAATCCAGATTTTTCCCCAGACCACATGGAATCACAATTACCACTACTAGTGCCTATCTGTTTGGTGTTCTGAAACATAACACGCTTCTGTCCTCTTGCTTAGAAACTGTTCCCCATAAAGTTAAAAGCTCTCCTCTAACCAAATCCTACTTATCCTTCAAGGTTTAGAAAAGAAGGAAGAACAAGGGAGGAGGGATAAAAGGAGGAAGAAGGGACAAGAAAGGAGGAGGAAGCAAGGGAGGGAGGAAAGAAGGAAGAAGGATGGGAGGGAGGAAAGGAGAAAATGAAAGAAGGGAGAGAGGAAAGAAAGAATTTATTAAATAACTTCTATGTACCAGATATTCTGCCAAATGCTTTACAATTATCATTTCATTTGATCCTCACCTGGATTCGGGTACCCACTTTACAATTAAGGAAACTGAGGCCAAAAGTGACTTACTCAGGGTCACAGCTAGCAAGTATCTAAGGTTGGATTTGAACTCAGATCTTCTTGACTCCAGGGTCAATGCTCTATCCATTGTGACACCTCGCTGTCAAGAATTTGGTCCTCTTCTAATGTCCCATAACAACTATTTACTTCTTCATTTATTTGTTACTTATCAATCAAGAAAGCACAAGCATGATGGATAAACAGTGTCTACTGAATGTTAGGCATTAGGAAGAGGGCAAAATGAAATTATCCATGCCCATAAGGAGCCTATCCAATTTCACCTTGAAATACCTCTTGTGCAGTCATCTTGTTATTTAATTTTTATATGTATGATTTTTTTCTTCTTTAGTTTATACACTCCTCATGTATAACATTACTGTTTATATTTTTCTAGAACACTAAATAAACATTTGTGGACTCAATGATACCTAATCATGCAGAATTGACCCTGGATTTTCAAAGGCAATGACATCATACCGAAGCACCTTCTCCCTAGGTGGAAGAGCTTCAAGTAAGGTCCCATTAATAGGTTGATTTTCTATTACTAGATTTTGGGTGTCTTGATCTGGGAAGAACATTAATAAGCTTCTAGAGAAGATGGAGTAGATGTTAAATAGACCCTTGAGACCAAGCTATAGTGAGGTTCAGAAGAAGCAGCTTCTTACCCTGGAGTAGAAGGGATTTAAGGGGACAAGAAAGGTATCTTCAAGTCCATTAAAGATTTATTTATCTTTAAGATGGAAGAGTAGAAATTCTTAACCTTTTTTAATCATGTTTCACCAGACATGCAAAAAAAAAGGGGGTTCAATAACTTTTTTTTGAAATGTTAAAAATCTAAAACTAGGTGGCACAGCAGTTGGAGTGCCAAAACTGGAGACAGGAAAACTTGAGTTCAAATATGGTCTCAGACACTTATTAGCAGTGTGACCCTGGGCAAGTCACTTAGCCCTGTTTGCCTTGGTTTCCTCATCTGTAAAATGAGCTGGAAAAGGAAATGTCAAACCAATACTTTTGCTAAGAAAATCCCGAATGGGTTAACAAAGAGTCAAATGACTGAAACAACTGAACACATTTGGAAGTAATCATAAGGACTACATAAAGCAATGAATTAAGACCTCATAGATCTGGGTTTGAGTCAATACTTACTAGCTGTAGTTCAGAGATCAAGGATCATCCTGAGAGACCTGTTATGGACAATGCCCAGAGAAAAAACTACAGAGACTGAATGCAGAGCAAACCATACTATGTTTACTTAAAAAAAAAAAAAACACAAAACTCTTTTCTGCTTTCCCTTTCTTTCTCATGGGTTTTTTTCTTTCCCCTTAGTTCCAATTCCTCTTTCACAACAGGACTAATATGTAAATATGTTAAACACAAATGTGCAAATGGTTTGCTGCCATGGAGAAGGGGGAGGTAAGCGTTGTAGAAAAATGTAGAACTCATAAATTTACAAAATGTATATCTTGGAAAACTACCATTACATGTAATTGGAAAAATAAAATAAAAAGTTTTGGTAAAAAAAATTTATTAGCTGAGCAAAGCCTCTGTGGGCTTTATTTTCCTTATTTATAAAATGAGATGTTGAACAAGATGACCCCAGATTTTCTTTCCAATTCTGAATCCATGACCCTATGTTTAGTTTAGTACTGATTCATTCAGTTTCCTCATCTGTAAAATGGGGATAATATTTGTACACAGGGATATGAAAATTCTTTGAAACTGTTAGAGTCCTATTGTTATTATTAAAGGATTTTCTGTCTTCAGAGCTCCTCTGTAAAAATGTAAATTTTCCCCTGAGGACTAGCTGGTGGGGGTGGTCTCACACTTTAAATCCTTAGCTTAATGAGAATTAATGTATCAGATTGCCTTTCAAAGTGACTATAGTTGAGAACAAAAGTTTAGGAAAATAGGACAGAATGCCTCAGGGAAGACAGTGCTAGAAGGTGGGGGGGGGAGAAAAACTGAGTTAAGGTGATAATACAAACCTTTTTCATTTCATGATTTTGCTCCAGGCAAACTCTTACTAGGATTTTCAGACTTTTTATTGTTGTTCAATTATTTCTGTCATATCTATCTCATTGTGACCTCAAAGATACTGGAGTGGTTTGCCATTTCCTTTTCCAGCTCATTTTACCTATGAAGAAACTGAGGCCAAACAGGGTTAATGGACTTGCCCAAGGACACACATCTAGTAAGAATCTAAGGTCAGATTTGAATTCAGGGAAATAGATGAGTCTTTCTGGCTCCAGGCCCAGCATTCTATTCGAGTCACCATCTAACTGCCTTTCAATTTTCTACAACTTTAAAGCAATGATTCTGAACCTGTGAGAATTCTGTGAAACCCTGGAGCTCTGAAGTGATGACAAGGACAACAGTCCTTATTCTATGGTTTTTCCATCACCTCCAACTCTCAGCCTTGACCTAGTCCTTGTCACTGGACTATACCACAATTTAAGATTGCATGGCACTACAATCTAAGGATGTTGTTTGAAGAATCATTGCCTTTCCCATGTTGGATATTTCACATTTTTTCTCTATATTTCTTCTTGTACATAATTATTTTTATGCAGTCTCTTCCATTAGACTGAGTTCCTCAAGAAATGGCACTATTTTTTCTTGGTCTTTCTTCAGACCTCTAGTGCTTAATATTGCATAGCACATGATAGGGGCTTAATATGCTTGCTGATTAACTGAATGAATAATTTGCAAAATGGATATTCAAAATAATGCTATCCCTTAGGATGATGTAGAGGTAAAAACCACTGGACTAGGAGTCAGGGATCTAGGTTCTAGTCTTCCTTGTACAACTTAACTAGTGATGTGATTTCCTGATAAATAATATTAACTTTTGTGGCCTTGGTTACCTACTCCATTAAATGAAAGATTTACAAAGGTGTAAACCTAAATGATCTCAGGAGTTCCCTTCCAACACTAATATTGATCTCTTAAAGTCCCTCCTAACTTTAACATTTTATACATAGAACAATTTTCTATCCTTCCTTTGGTCTAAGACATTGTCATTCTTTCCAGCAACTAATTCCACTCTTGGGCTCTTCTATAGAAGCTTTTATGAGGCATCACAATTATCTAGCTGATCTCTTCCAGCTGCAACTTAATCTGCTTCCTTGGCCTCCCTTAATTAAGAGACCTCAATGATTTGCCTTAAACCCAAGCTTTGGAGTCCTAGATGCATGCCCTCCTGAGGAGCTAAAGCCTGGCTCACACATACCAACCAATACTTTCCCAGAAACTAATAATAGCCTCAACTCTTCTTTGAATTTATATTTTCACCTTTCATCTAGTAAGTTCAGATGCTCCCCTACTTACGCTTTTATTCATTCTCAGAGTCTTTCTAAGGATCTTTCTCCATGTTATCATACAATCATAACTCAAGAACTAGAAGGGACCTTTGAGATCCCCTATCCAACTCTATCATTTAATTTGAAAAAACTGAGTTCCAAGAAGATGATGACTTGCCAGAGATCTTATAGGTAGTAAATGATAGTAGCAGTAGTTGAATTTAAGTTCTCCTTCCACTGTATCCTTAACTATTCACAAAAAAGCATAGTGCCCTTAATCTGAGAGGCTGTGAAATTCTATACAACTGTTCTGATTTTAACATTGTGTTTTTTAAATTTGTTTTTAAACATTCTTTTCTTTTTAAATTGAGTTCCAAGTTTCCTCCCTCCTTCCCACCCCTCCTGTACCCACTAAGAAAGCAAGAAATATATTATACATGTGAAATCATGCAAACAATATTTCCATATTAGCCATATTTCAAAAAAAGCAAGAAAACTAAAGAGAAAATTATACTACAATTTTCTCAGAGTTCATTCCTTCTCTCTCTCTGGAGGTGGATTAGCATTTTTTTAAACAAATCTTCTGGAATTGCTCTGGATCATTGTACTGATTAGAGTAGCCACAGTTGATCATCATTACCCACATTGCTGTTCCTGTGCAGAATGGAACATTGGGTATTGTACCCTTTTTTGATGAGAGCAAGACTGAATTACCTTAGAAAGCAGTTGGGCCATAGGTTTAAGCTAGGGTGATGGGTATTTATGGCTTCTGAACTTCTGGGAAAAAAGTAGAGGAGGACCTTCTCTCAACAATTTCAGTTAAGAATTGTCACTATCTTAAGCCTTTAATTTTCAATAATAGAATCCAACAACAAGCATCTATTTACTATAATTCAATCAGGACTAGCATTGGTGAGCCTCAGTGACCTCAAACATCTCACCCCAAAATTACTTTTATTCATCCTTAGTTTCTGAAGAGGATCAATGAGTGACCTATGGGTGCTATCTTGAGTGAGAATTGGATTAAAGTGAGGCAGAGATGCAAAAATTCATCAGTCTTATTCTCTCTTCTAAAGTCATTGAAGTTCAGTGGCAAGACAAAAGTCAAGGAGACTGGCAATGACCCCAAGATGCAGTAGATGACCTTGGCATCTTCAATGCCTGAACAAATTATAAGCCCTTCACAACCCTTGCTTCAGTGGCTTTCATAATCAGAACAAATCGCTCTTATCTACCCATTTCATTGGGGAAAAGTTTTCACTGTCTAACTATTATAGCCTCTAGAAAACAAAGATTTTCCTTCTTGAAATGCAGAGAGACAAATTACATCTTCAAACCAGGTCCAGGTTTAATCCCAAACCAACCAGACACACCGAGTAGCCCATTCTTCTTTAGTTCTTTAGTTTCCTATTTAGTCAGTTTCCATTGTCTTAATGGAGATCACCTATTATTCAGATTTGTGGTGAGGATCATCGGAGACATATTTAAAGCATTGTGTAAATATTCAAGTGCTATGCAAGTGCTCGCTGACCTTGTCATTGCCATCATCATCATTGTGGTCTTCTAGGACCCGGGAAGAACATTCCAAATGAGTTGGATGGGAGAAAAATGGTGCAACCTTGAAGTTCAGATGCCTTCAGCACCAGATTATTGTGTGTGTGTGTGTGTGTGTGTGTGTGTGTGTGTGTGTGTGTGTGTGTATGTAAAATTGAGATCTTAGTACCTGGGAGATAATATCTATAGTTTTATAAATGCTATTATTGTTATATTCTTAGAAGTTGGTTTATCTTGGGACTTCTTGATTCATCTCTTTACCTCATGCTTCTTTCTGAGTCCCCATCTGAAAAAAAAAAAAGAACCTAACAATCAGACTAGTTCAAGTCATTCCTATTACTGTTTCATTTTTAAGCCATGTCAGACTCTTTGTAGCCCCTAATACCATTCAGTCCTTAGGATTTTCTTGGCAGAGATACTGGAGTGGTTTGTCATTTCCTTCTCTGATAGATTAAGATAAACAGCAGTTAAGTGACCTGCCCAGAGTCTCACAACTCCTAAGTATCTATGGCTAAAGTCAAATATAGGTTTTCTTGACTCCAGGACCAGTACTCTATCCACTGAACCACCTAATTGCCTCATTCAGTTGACTCCTTGGGGCATCCTATTCAATTCCTGCAAATCACTGAAGCTTTCCAAGGCTTTTTTACATAGGATACTTATTTATTATTATATTGATCAAAGCAAAATTATTTCAAATCATGCATAAGACATGGAGGGGAATTTTATGAATTTTTTTAGGTTTTTGCCTAAAGCCCACATAGGTAATTATTAAATATGTGAGGCCTGATTTGAATTCAGGTCCTCCTGACTCCAGGGCCAGTGATCTATTCACTGTACCACCTAGCTGTCCCCACTGTATGAATTATTAATCACATCCCAGTGCTGTATGCTTTCCACTCTTCTGCTCCCCTCTCCTCTTCCCCAAAGGGGAGACCCACAAACTCAAAATACCAATAGAACACAGGCACAGTTTCTGAGACAAATATCTTCACTAGGTCTCTCTCATTTTCCTGAGTTCAAATTTGACCACCAATACTTAGTATTTGTATGGCTCTGGGCAAGTTACATAACCCTATTTGCATCAGTTTCTTCATCTGTAAAATGAGCTGGAAAAAGAATGGAAAAGCACTTCAATATCTTTGCCAAGAAAATCTCAAATGGGGTCACAAAGAGTCAGACATGGTTGAAAACGACTGAACAACAGAGCTACCATCCATCTCTTTCAGCTGCAAGAGGGCACAGCCACTTCAGCTGGTGCCATTGTTGCTGCCAACACTGCTATTTCTATCTTTCACTCAGTTGCAAATTAATATTTGTAAGACACATTTTGACCATGGTATTCCCTTGCTCAAAAAATCTTTATTGGGTCCCTATTGGCTTAAGGGAAAATGACAAATTCTTAACCTAGTTTTAAAATTTTGCATAGGCTGGCTCTCACCTACCTCTCTAGGCATATCATATGAGTATTCTTTTAAGTATTCCATATACCAGTCAAAGTGTTCTACTGTGAACTTCATCCCTAGGAAAGAAGGCAACTTTTGTTACCTAAACCTCTTAGAATTGCTAACTTTCCTTAAGACTCATTTTTTAAAATAAATACTGTTTTATTTTTTCCAATTACATATGTAAGGAAAGTTTTCAACAATCATTTATAAAAAGATTTTGAGTTCCAAATTTTTCTCCCTCCTCTCCTCCCTGTCATCAAGCAATCTGATATGTTAAACATATGCAATCATGTTATCAATTTTCCACATTAGTCATGATAAGAAGGATAAGAACAAAAGGAAAAAATCGAGGGGAAAAAAAGAAACAACAAAAAAAGTGAAAACAATATGCTTCAATCTGCATTCATACTCTATAGTTCCTTCTCTAGATGTGGATAAATTTTCCATCATGAGTCTTTTAAAATTTTCCTTAATTACTGAACTGCCGAGAAGAGCTACGTCTATCATAGTGGATCATCACACAGTGTTGCTACTCTTATGTGCAATGCTCTCCTGGCTCTGCTCACTTCAGTCATCATCAATTCATGTAAATAGGACTTACCATCTATAGAAAATCTTTTGGCCCTTCTGCCCACCCCTTCTCAATGCTCTCTCCATCTTCAATTTACCTTTTATTTTCATCTATGTAGGTGTCTGATGTATGGTCTTCCTTCAGGAGAATGTATACTTCTGAAAGGCAAGGACTTTCTCCTTTATTTTTGTCTTTATATCAGCAAAGTGCAGATATATATATATATATATAGATATATATATATAGAGAGAGAGAGAGATGTATAGATATATAGAGAGATATAGATAATATATTCATATGTATGCATATATATTATATATATTCAGTCTTGAATATAACATGCATTAATAAATGCCTATAGAAAATGCCTATAGAATTTAATTGAATTGAAATGCAATCATATGCCTCTTGTCTAGTGGAATTCTTGGAAAGTGAGTTGTTTGGAGAAGAGAGGTTTCCAATCAGAGTCTTATTTAATACTATATATTTTTACATATGTTTCCCACCTGCCTTCCTTTCCCTACTCTTGAAAAGGGATGAAAAGAGGGAGAAAAATATGAAAGGTTCTCAACTTGTCTGCTCCAAGAAGATAAACCAACTTAATCCCACTGTAAAGGGTTTTTTTAAGTGGGAAGGGAGAATAAGGGGGTAAAAAGAGCTTATAAACAAGTGATTGTAAACGGTTGTTGCTATTGTTTTACATTTAGTTATTACAGAATTTGAAGATTCCTCTTTTGCTACTCAATACTAACTGGATACAACCGCCTTCCCTGGAAATGTTGACTCCATATCCATTTTTTCCAATTAGTCTGTGGTCAAAGCATAAAGATTTCAGTCCTTCCACTGTCCCTTAAGTCCATGAAGACAAGAAACTTTGATAATAATATATTTGTCCCAATGTCTATGGCTTTCCATTCATTTAGGAGGAGGTAAACAATTTTGCTTTGTTGATTATAATATTGTTCCTTAATAATTCCTATTAACTACCTAAAGGTTTTGTTTTACTGTGTATTTGAGATTGTTATCTTCCAAGTATAGTAATAAAAGTGTTTTCAGTGTGTTGTTAAAATTTAAAACCTTGAGAGCAGCACCCAAAAAATGAAACTAGTTAATAGAAAATATAAATAAATTATTTAAGACAAAAACCTCGCCTAGTTTACTTCGAGTTTCAGAGTACTGTGTTTCTCAGTGCTGGAACTTTAACTATTCTTACCTAGACAAAAAGGAAATGTAACAATCCAAGAGGCTCAAAGTAGAGAAAAAAGCATTATTTTAATAGATTATTTTTTATCTCTTAGTTCATAAACTTCTCTGATCCTGAAGTAAACTAATTTTGGGTTCTCTTATTTATTTGCTTAGGAATTTTAAAACATTTTTTCCAATTTCCCATCCCTTTGTTTCTTGCTACATTATAGAATATAGTTATATATGTATATATTTATATACCTGTATATATATATATATATAATACATATATCATGACACTGAATAAAAACTTTATTATGAAATTGAAGGTTGAAATTCTTCACAAAATAGATGTCCTAATACTCTATCATGAAATTCCTATTTGAAATCCAGAAAAGGATTTTCTTGTAGTCTTCCAATTTTAGCTGATACTTTTAGAGTTTCTGAAGTCTTTTCTGCCAAGTAAAAGAATCTTTTATCTCCAAATATAAGCTATTAGCACTACTTCTACTGAGTGTAATGTTAATGAATATATACACATATATAAATATAACACACAAATAGGTATATACATACCAAAACTAAGATATATATGTGTGTGCATATAGACACACATACATATAGATAGATACATATGCATGTATGTGTGAATCTATGTATAACTGAGTGAAGTCACTATCTCTACTGATTTTTTATTAGCCTGTTCTTTTTTTATTTTTTTGGCATATATTGGTGGACTTGAAATGATCTAGCTTCAAACTAATTCCCTCCATATTGACAGATATTCTAGAGCCCTTGACTAGCCCCCTATAATGAGATAATAATAATTATATAAAAGGAAAAATTTTAAATCATCAAATATTAAAGCTAGAAAAGAACTTTAGAGATCACCTAGTCCAGCCACAATTATCCAACCATGATTATTTTCTTTTTAACTTTTAAATCTATTCACAAATCCCATCAAAGCCATAGCCAGGCGTATTAAACATACCCACAGCCCCTCATGAAGGGAAATGGAGGCTACTTGTTAATTTCAGATAAATGTCCATTTTTCTGGGTGTCAGGGTTGCAAACTTGTAAGAAATGACATGGCACCAATTCTTTGTGCCCCTGTTTTCCTGTTTCCAACCTATTTTGTGGCTGACTATGGGAAGAGATTAGTTCCCTGCTAATTGTGCTGTTGGTTTTGTGATCCTATGAAAACCCCCTAAAAGTCTGCAATGCAAAACCAATGAGCTAGAACATGCTGACAAGCTTAGTTCCAACATGACCAATGTAGCAGGAAAAGATTTTAAAATCATTGCCACTCTCCAGGCACAATGGAACACACAAGTGTTTACAAGGGGATTAAAAGCTGCTTTAGGGAGTTGCATAGAAGATTCCTTTCTGGGACAAGTTTCCTGAAAAACCTGTTGGAACTCTCTCCAGTTCATCAGATTCTAAGCACTCTCAGATGATTTTATTTACTTTATTTTAATTAATTTTAAAAGACCTGGAACATATTGGTAAAATATACTCCCTGGCCCCAGTGAGCAATAACTATTAACAACCTGCCCAATTACTGGAGAAGAAAAAAAATCTACCGACCCCTAGCACCTGGTAATTAAAATTGCTAATCACCAGCAATTATCTGGCAGAGCTTTATAGCCAAGAGAAACAGTTTGACCCTTTGCCCATTGAAAGAAGAATGTTTGCTGTCTATTGATAAGCGCTTAGGCAAAGCTGTCTTCAGCTCCTGCCTATTAAGTGGCCGCTAATAAGAAGTCAACAAAAGAACTCTGACATCTGCGATGGGGACTTCCCTGGGACCAGGTCTAAGTGCACAGGTGTTTGATGTGCTCCTGCCAAAGAACACGGACAGGAGTGGGAAAGTTTACCAATAATTAGGCTAACAGTCCTCGTTTCAAAGTTGGCAGCCCCATCAACCAGCAGCAGCAGCGGCATAGGCAAGCGCCTAACCAGCATGGTAATTAGGTTCCAACATTCAGATAAAGTAAAACCAGGAAGCCTGCTCACTCAGAAACAGTAGTTCTGTGATTTTTTTTATTCTCCTCCTTGTTTCCTTGCTAATGATTCCTCTTGCGTGCTTGTAAAAATGAAAGATGGATTATTAAAAGGTCAAGGACATTTTCCAACCAAAGTCCCAAATGGACCATATCTATTTAGTCTGTGAGAAATACAGAAGCAAAAGGTTTCTCTACCTTTATTCAAAAATTCAATCAAAGATGTCACCTGAATAACATAAGATTATTTTAAAAACCAGTTAGTTACTCACAAATTAAAGACTCTAACTCTCTGTCATGAAGTTCTTATTTGAAATCTAGAAAGGAGTTTTATCTAGAATCTTCCCATTTTAGCCAATATCTTTTGAAGCTTCTGATGTCTTTGCTGCCTGATAAAAAAAACTAATCCCCAAATCCATCAGATTTGCAGAGAATTCACTTCCCCTTTGGGGTTAAAG
Organism: Macrotis lagotis; assembly: GCF_037893015.1. Lineage (NCBI taxonomy): Eukaryota > Metazoa > Chordata > Mammalia > Peramelemorphia > Peramelidae > Macrotis > Macrotis lagotis. Next base: position 183,953,606 of record NC_133663.1, read on the forward strand.
TAGTTTTAGGATATTAACATGTTCACTGAATGATCCCAACTGTTTCCCTTATATTTTCAATGAGACAAGGAAAGTTTAATTGTAGTTATCTGATTTCAGATCCAAGCACTGCAATGATGGGGGGGGAAGGGAAGGAATAGAAAGAAAAGCTATGGAAGGATGGAAATCAAATAGGCACTTTTGCTTGCCTAACTAGCTAGTACTAAAGTGACCCCCATACCTCCCTTTCAGACATTTCTGAGAAACTAAAATATATTTTCCAACACATTTTTGGTTGCTTGTTAATCATTCTCTTGTCTAGCTACCATTTTCTTTCTCTCTCCCTCACTGTACCCAGGAGTATAACACCGGGTTGGACACCCCAGAGGACAATTGGACATCTGTCTGCCTTTCCGTTAGGGTAACCTGCTCTTTTGGCATCTGTCCAAGGAAGAGAAAGAGACCAGAAGTGGCCTGCTGCCTTTGGAAAACTCTTCCCTCGTGGGTTAGCAGACTGGGAACCTGCCCAGCTAGCTCTGTGGAGGTTGGCTAACCTTGGTGTGATGTAGCTCTGAACAATGAAATTTGAGTTCAAGCTAGGAAGGATACAGTTAACCTTTTTCAAGTCAGGCCCTAGAGTTTTAGGATAATTTGGACTCCCAGAGTACTAAGCAGACCAATTGAATCTAGAATTACCTTAAGCCCAGTCTTTTGAATAAATACACTGAGGTATTGGTCACCTCTGGTCCTAGGTCAGAGTTTAACTCCTCTGTAGAGAGAAAAAAAAAGAGAATGAGCTAGTAATCAGCTTCCAAAACTCAACCTGATGTCAGCTCCTTACAAGTTCCTCTATGCTGTTTCACACATGCTACAAATCCTGTCATGTCCCTTCCCTTCCACCAGGATAAAGCAATATAGCTTTTGGCAAATTTCTATATCAGGAATCATATACCCATTAGTATGATTGTCTTTTTTATTAGAATTTTAAAAAATAAATTTAATTGTTGGAATAAAACAAGCATATCTGAAGGTGCTATTTTATTTTCATATATTAGTGTACAGTGAGAGACAATGGTATAGTGATTGGAGAGCTAGCCTTGGTGCCAAGAAGATCTGGGTTCTAGTGTTACCTCTGACACCTATAGATTGTATAGCTGTGCAAAAGTATTTAATCTCTCATTGTGCAAGGAATTCTCTAAGAGACTGAAAGTTGGAAAGAAGCTGCTAGACAACATTGGTAGAGATAGTTTCCTCCATCCCAGAGGATTTTGGGAGTCCTGGGCAGCACTGAAATCATAGACCCAGCCTCATCCCAAAGTGCTTTGCAAATGTGAGCTGTCATCACCATCATCCTCACCACTTCTAGGAATGGGTGAGATTTTGATTTATGTAAACACATCTTTTAAGAGTTCTTGTTGAACTATCTAACTAGTCCAAATCATCAGGGTCAATTGGGTAATGAATGACAATGATGATATTAATAATGCCAATACCTGGCATTTATATAGCTCTTTAAAGTTTGCAAAACACTGAATGTATATTATCTTATATGAGCCTAAGGACAATTCTGGGGTAGAGGTGCTATTTGTTCTGATTTTACAAATGAGGAAATTGAGACTCAGAGAAGTTAGTTACATAGCTAGAAAGTATCAGAGGTGGAGTTTGAGGCTAGTTCTTCTTGTCTCCAGGTCCAGAATTCCACTGACCTTGCTAAGTTTCTTCAGTCAAAGGTCTGTAAATAAGTATTCTTTCACAAAAATAAAAGATAATATAACCAAGATCTTTTTAAAGGCAGAGATAAGGATGTAGGAAGGGAAAGGGAAAGATGTGGACAAGAAATATTTTACTTTGGACTTTCTATAGTAGAACCCTGGCAAGCCAGAACAGGGACACTGTGCAGCCAACTCGATAAGCTTCCTATTGGCTCCTAGTAAGTGTTACAAAATGTCCTTATAAACTACTACAAGATGGGTGACCCTCTCATCACTGACCCCCTTTCACTTTATCATGGCAAGCTCCTGGAGGCTGTTGCTTAAAAAATAATTCTGTTTTTCAACAGGAGGCACCTATTCACATGACCCTAATGAGCCTCATCAGCAGATAGGTCTTTTTTTCCTTTCAGCACTTGAATGAAATGCACAGATCACTGAGAGCATATGTAAGGGGCCAATCTCCATCATCTTCACATCTTCCACAAAGGAAGGGACACATGATTGTTAAGAGTGTAGAGAAAAACAAGGTAGGTACTCATTCTTCCATAATTAATTTCATATAGAATTTTTCCTCCATTGTCCAAAAAATATAAATCCTATGAAAAGGTCAACAGAGACTAGTCATTCAGTTTTTTTCTTTGTTTGGCTAGCATAAGAGATTTGCAATGATATAGATTGTTGATTTTTTTTTGCAAAAGTAATAGTTACAAAAGCATCCTTCCTATCAAAAATAAATTAACAACAAACCAGAACTCTGAAGGTCCAGTGGTAGAAAAAAATGGAAAACTGAAATAAATTTCGCTCCATCCTGAGATCATTGCTATGGAATCACACACATATGGTCCACATAACAAAGAACATATCACTTTTGAAATATTCAATATTTTACTTACTGATGAGAAATGACAGGGATAGATTATTAAATCCCTCTAATTTGAGCCCATTGGAAATTTGATATTTCAGTTCGCATAGTGAAGGCAACAAAGGATGACTTCTTTCAGAAATGTTCAAAACCTCACTGCTAAGAAATAGGAAGGACTAAATAAATAAGGAAAGCGACCAAATCAGAAATCAGGACACTTTCTTAGAGAAAACATGATTCAGGTATAATCTAGATATAAGCATTCCAAGAAATCAGTCCAGAGTAAAAAAGTTAGATGTTTATCAAAGAATAGGTAGGAAGCAACATGATCTACTGGGAAAAGTCCTAGAAAAAGAACCAAGAAACCTGAGTTATGACCCAAACTTTCCTATTGACCTGTTGGGTGACCTTTGTTAACTCATTTAACCCTTCTGTACTTCATTTACTTCATATGAAACTGAACCTTTCAGATCTTTCCCAGTTCTAAAAATTATATGCAATTATTAGTCCTCTATATTTTTTCAATTTGGCTAAGAGTGACTGCTATTGGATAGCCCTATAGGATTATACTCCTTAAAATAAAGCTCATTAATCCTTGCTGGTGAGTTTTCCATTACCATCAACTACTAGATACTAAAGATATTTAATAAAATTGAATGATGGGAATGATTGGTACAAAATAACCCCCCCCCAAACCTGGAGTTAATTCATCTACTAATTAATGCAGTGACTGCAGGAAGAGTGGGATCAAACTTAGATTGTAATAATATAATAATAGTTAAATGCATAATACCTATATATATATATACATATTATACATATATCTCACTCCCATGAGACACTGTGAGATGCCTGTTGTGTGTATGCAAGATAATATTTCAAATGCAAGGTATGTGAAATGGCTACATTTGCAATCTAGAATATTCACATATATATTATATATATGCTTCACTATTATTTTATTAGATATATATATACATATGGATACATAAATATAGAATACATAGGTGGCAAAGACAACTTGAAACTTCTAGTTTATTATTTAAGGAAGTCCTTTTTCTTTCACAGAATTTCTCTTGCAGCTGCCCACATCTCAATTGGGTTCACAGGATCTGCTCATCTTCATAGCAAGACTTCTCTGTTGCCAGGGCTCATAGTACTTGAAGCTACTCCTCCTAATCTCTATACATCTGTCTGGAGTGTGTTCTCTACTCGATATAGTATCTCCTAGAGGTCATATCACTCCCTTTTAAAGGTATGTGATCAATGAAAGGGAAGGGAAGAGAGAGAGATATTGTCTCTTACCTCCTTACAAGGGTTTAAAGCTTCTGGATGGAACTCTTTCTTACTACAGGATTAGCTATTTCAAGCTCCAGGAAGATAACTAATTTGTTTGTTGGCCAATTGATTACTTCTTGTTTTTCTTCACTCAGGGAAGTGTTCATGTCTCATAAAGACATCATTGGGTGTGGATGCATTTTTACAGTTAGTTTAACACCTAGTTTGTAATTTAACACAATGTCTTGTGATTACATTAATGACATTTTGGTCTGAGGGGTTGATGAAAGACTAGTTCTCCTATATTATCTTTAGAGTCCAAACTATGGTGCTATGGCTTCTAATTTTTTTCTCTCAGATACCCAGGGCCAATTATATTTCACTTCAACACATATGAATATACATGATTCATATACTGCAGTTTTACCCAGGTACAGCCTCACTCTCATGAGACACTGTGAGATGCCTGTTCTATGAATGCAAACTAATATTTCAAGTGCAAGGTATGTGAAATGGGCACATTTGAAATCTAGAATATTCATTCAAAACTGAATATTCATTCAGTTATTAGTATCCATGTAAATGGAAATATCTAATTGATTTCTGGTTATTAATGGAAGACCAAGAATAGAACCTAGATCTATGAACATTCAATTCCTTGCTTCTTTCTATTTTTTCCTTTTTTAATTTTTATTATTCATTTATTTTTCCAATTGTATGTAAAGATTATTTTCAGTATTTTTAAAGTTTTCTACTCTCACCCTTCTTTTGTTCTAAGATATAGGTTATACATGCACTATAATATAGATTTATATATGTATAATCATATTACCCAAAGAAGAATCAGTACAAAAGAGAAACTTCAAGAAAGAAAAAGCAAATAACAAATTTAAAAAAGTAAAAATGGTATGCTTTGATCTACATTCAGAATCCATAGTTCTTTCTCTCCTGTAGATGACATTTTTGATCACAAGTCTTTTAGATTTGTCTTTGATCCCTGTCTTGCTGAGAAGTCTATCATAATTGATCATCTCACAATGTTGCTTACTTTGTACAATGTTCTTCTGATTCTGTTCACTACGTTCAACATCAGTTCACTTAAGTCTTTGCAGGTTTTTCTGAAATCTAACCGCTTATCATTTTTTATAAAATAGTAATAATCCATTATGTTCATATACCACAACTTGTTCACCCATTCTCCAGCTGATGGGCATTCTCTCAATTTCCAGTTCTTTTTCACCACAAAAACTTTTCTATTTTTTCATCTATTTTATCAAATGGAAAGCTTACATTGAAAATTCTGAGTACCATCCCTAGGTACTTTTGATCCTTTTCTTAAATGCTTCAATAGACATCAAGTAAATATTGATCTAAATTGTTAGCCTTATTTTCCTCCAACCCAGAATGGGACATGTAGGAGGGATTCTTTCCCCAAGGTGTTGAAGGGAAATGTTTGTGTGTGTATATGTTCTTACTTTAATTCTTTAAATAAATATTTCTTTATAAAAGCCAAAAAAATAGTAGATAGATAAAAGGTGAGATATATCTGGATAACACTCCTAACTCTATTTTTTGTTATAGTTCAGTTCCATTGTGCTTTCTATTTTCATAGCTCTAAATTAACTGTCTAACATGTATGATTGCAATATCATTGTTCCATTTAGATGTTATCATCTGGAGTTTGGAAATAAGGAGTATTTATGTTTTGTATAACACTTAACACTGTGCCATCTCCATGAGAGTGCTTAAGAGGCTTCTGACCATCATGAGTAGATCCTAAGAATGATTTCAGTTGCATCTTTGCATTCTTCTTGCCCTTATTTTCTAAACCTTTGGAGCTACACTCCAGACTCGGATACATGGAAAAGCAATCACCATGTTAGATGTTTACCATATGTGTTCCTAAAAAACAGAATTTGCCTTCCCTTCACTCTACCAGTCTCAGGCACTTGAGGTACATGAATGAATGCAGAAAAATTTTGAGGTAAAGAATGAAATAATTATTTGTTGACAAAAAAGATGCAAAAATCTTTCCATAGGAAGCACTTAAATGTCCCATGGTTTAGAAAATCCCTTCCACATTGAACCGTTTCAAAAATAAGAACTCCAAGATGTCCAAGTCAAGGAAAAAAAAGTGAATAAGACCAAAGGTAAGCTCTGAAACTCAATGGAATGACAAAGTCATGTGTGTAGTACATGCCATTCATTATCCCAACTGATCCTCACAATGATCATGTGAAGCAATTACCAGAGATATTATTATCCCCATTTTGTGTAAGAGGAAACCGAGGTTTAAAGACTTGCCCACAGTTATACAGCCTTAAGTATTGAAAATGGAATTTCCAGCAGTTCAGCCATCAAGGAGAATTCTGAAAGACTTGTGATGGAAAATGTAGTTCACATAAAGAGAAAAAAAACTATGAAGTCTGAATACAGACCAAACACACTATTTTCTGTTTTTAAAACTTGTTTTATGCTTTCTTTCTTTTACATGATTTTTCCTTTAGTTATAAATTATTCTTTCACAATATGACTAATATAAAAATATATTAAGCATGATAATTCATGAAGAACCTATATTAGATTACTCACCATCATGGGGAAGGGGGAGGGAAATAGAAAAATATGGAATGTCGAAAACTATCTTCACAAGTAATTGAAAAAATAAAATAAAATAACATTCAAAAAAAGAAAGAAATATAATCTCATGGAAGACAAAAGCTATGTCTGCATCCCTTCCTGTATAGTGACTAGCATAATTCATCAATATGTCTCATTGATACATTTCTATAACCATTAAGTCAATCCAATATTAATAGCTTATGAATTGTTTCATAATAACCAATTGCTGATTGCTATCTAGAGGGATAAGTTTTAGGAATAAATATGAATAAAAATATTTTTAAATCTTTTAGAACTAAAGATCCATCAAAACAATGGATAGTATACTTACAATAATAATAGCTACCATTTACATAAAACTTTCTAGTTTATAGCTTTCACATCTCATTTGATTCTCAAAACTGTGTATATAATGCAAGCATTATTAACTCCATCTTGCAGTGGAAGAAACTGATCATCAAAGAATTAAATGACTTGCCCAAGACCACATAGGGAAAGAAAGATAGGGCAGGTGAATCAGGTCTCTTGACTTCCATTCTAGTATTCTTTCCTCTTTACCAAAGTTATCAAACACATAACCTTCAGAATATATGGCCTCCCATACTAAACTTGATTAAAATGTTATTGGAAAATATTTAGCAAAATAAATAAAAAGACAATTTTGGGGGGTTTCTTGGCAATGATATTGGAGTGGTTTGCCATTTCCTTTTCTAGCTATAGATGAGAACACAGACAAAATAGAGCTATGATTTGCCCAGGGTCACACAACTAGTTAGTGTCTGAGACTAGATTTGAACTCAAGAAAAGATATATCTTCCCAGTTCCACGCTCAGTGTTCTATTCATTGCACCACATAGCTACCTTTTCAATAAAAAGTAGATAATATTAATTTTAAAACTCAATTTATAGCCATCAAGAATTCTTGTGTTCTTCAATAGCCCCTGTTTTTAGTTGAGATAGACAATCTTTCTCTTTACCATAGTACTTTGAGTACAAAATGATGTTATGCAAACATAGACTCTAGTAAAAATGTTATTGACCAATGGGCTAATTTGTTTCATTTCCTTTCTTTCTTGTCCTCCTGGGTCCCACACAACGCTTACCATTTTCCTCTGCATACCTCTCCTCCCCTAGACTTTTGTCAAATATGGGAGTGGAAACCCGCTAACTCTAAGGGAGTTTACAATATTTTTAGAGCTGTTTTATACCCACCCCATGCTGTAATTCTATAGCAAATACAAAGAAAAGAAAAGTATCAGACCTGTATTTCTTCACGTACATACTGCCTGTACCCAACCTGTGCCAGATTTTCCTGGAGTGTCTATTGAAAGCAATGCAAAATACTGACACTTGGTGCCAAAAAGTTAATCAAAGCTCTTCCTTCTTTCCCCTAAAGCCCTACTCATCTCAATAATAATAATAATCCCTTGCAGGATTAATTATGGCGCTTATTCATTTTCAAAGCTCATTCACCTGCATGATCTCATTTGAGCCTTGCAGATGTTCTGTGAGGGAGGTAGCATGAGTTTAGTGATAAGGAAACTGAGGTTGAGAGTGGAAAAGAGATTTGCCCAAGGTCATATGACAAATAAGTAGTAAAAGCCAGATTAGAACTCAATTTCTTCTGACTCTTGAGTTCAATACTCTTTCCATGGAGAAGTGCCATTTCCAAAGAGGAAGACAATTACCAAAAAATAAAAAGCCAGCATGAATTGAATCTCTATACTCTCATTTAGTGACTAAAGGAATATTTAATAACCTTAAATCACCACAAAATGTGAATTCTTATTATCATTATTAAGATTACTAGCTATGAAATGCTACATAATGGCATTATTTTTGCATGGGACTATTTTAAAGAGAATTAGATTAGGCATATAATCAATTGGATGGCAGTCAGATGGTACAGTGGATAAAGTGTTGGCCCTGAAGTCAGAAAGACTCCTGTTCCTGAGTTCAAATCTAGCCTCAGATACTTCCCAGCTGTGTGACCCTGAGCAAGTCACTTAAACCTTTTTGCCTCAGTTTCCTCATCTTAAAATGAGATGTAGAAGGAAGTGGCAACCCTCTCCAATATCTTTGCCAAGAAAACTTCAAATGGGGTCATGCAGAGTTGGACACAACTGAAATGACTGAACAATAATATGATCAGATTAACTCTATGTGATGGGCTAGCCTAGGATGGGCTAGCCTAGGAATACTTAGGCAGCATAGAAATGAAGAAAGAGCAATGATTCTGGAACTAGAGCATCTGGGAACTACAGGTTCAGTTCCTGGCTCTGAAGAACACTATCTATAATTGGCAGCATGAAAGAATGAATCCAAAGGTGGTTAGTTTTCTTGGCAAAGATAATGGAGTGGTGAATTGGATGAATGGTGGACCCCAAAGGTGGATAAGCAGTCCTCATACTAGAGTCATGCTTGAATATCCCCCTACACATAAGACTAAATTAAATATGAGGTAAAGGCAAAAGTTAGATTTCTAAGAGCCACATTATCTTCAGCACATCTATTTCTTTAACAGATATATTGTGACCTTTCTCCATCTTAATAGATGATTTCATGATTTATTTCATGGTCAAAATTTTATCTCTTGATGACAAACTTTCTGTTAATGAGTCAATCAAACTCAGCTATACTCAGAAATACTTCATTTTATTTATTCTATAAAGTCCTTTATTCTATTAAAGATAAAGCTTTTGTTCCCCTGAAGATATTATACTTGACTTTGTAGAGTAAGTTATTCTCCATAGTAAGAATGTCTTTTTTGACTTGGGGAATATTATATTCTCAGATCTTTTCATATTTATAATAGAAGTTTTCAGATTTTTTTCAATCCTGAATTGGTTACTTGGTACTTCATTTGCTTCTTTATGACTGCTTTCAGGAATTTTTTTTTCATTGATGTAGAAACTTAGGCTTTGAATTATAACATTTCTGGAGGGTTTTTCCCCCTTTTTTATTCAAAAGGTAATTGGTATGTTTTGTCTATCTTTATCTTATGATTTTTTGAAATATAATATGCAGGATTTTTCTAAAATAATATTTTTTCAGAGAGTTTAATGATTTTTAAATTATCTTTTCACATTCTCTAGGTCAGTTGTTTTAAATAACAGATTTTCTACATTTTCCTCTCTTTTTCCATTTTGATTTAGTTTTCCTATTTCCTTTTGTCCTGTGGAATCATTGATTTCTATTTAATTTGATATATTCTGGTTTTCAGAAAACCCATTATTTGGGTAATATTTACTACTTTCCATTCTAAGATATTTATTCTCCTTCTAACTCTTTCCTTCAAAATATGTATTTAACAATTTTATCTCTTGCTTCCTTCCATATTTTCTTTGTGGAAAACCAATTTTTTACCTTTTGAATCATTTATTATAGTTGGTTTGGGATTACTCTTGCCTTGTTTAGGGTAGGTATCTCTAGAACTACAATAATTTTTTTAAATACAAGTAGGGCTTTTCCCTTTGATTTATTCATCTCTCCAACTTTAGTTCATTGGGTTGGATAGTTGACTCTGTCCAGCCTTTCCCTGGTTCCCTTGGATGGCTGGGCTGGTCTCCACCTCCCAGGATGAGTCTCTTCTGGGATTTGAAATTCTGAGCATTGGTTCTTTAGGATTTCAATGGCCTCTCGGTATAGGTAGCTTGGAGCCCCTGAGTTGTTCTGGTCCCAATGCTACTAGGCTCTTTTAATTGCTCCTCCTCCCTGAGTTTGAGACAACTTGGAGATTTTTCAGGAAGCTCTCCACTCTTGATGTCTCCAGACGTAGAACATTACAGTGCGTCTCTGGCATATCTCTTTTCTTGCAGGGAGATAAATGGTTTATCTGTCTGCCCTGATGTTGACTTTACTTTAAGTCCCTTTTATTATAGCCTGTGAGCTTTAGGTTGACTTTTAATATAGTTCTGGGATAAAGGAAATAATTTTTTATAATTTCGCATTTAAAGTTATTGATAATTATTCAGTTTATACAAATTTTAAATTTGTATGAAACTGCACAAAAGAGAGAAGATGGAGTAAGAAGTAAAAGACACCCCAAGGAGGTCAATGTAACTGGATCCCAGATTTTATGGAAGGGAATAAAGTATAAGAAGACTGGAAAGTTTGGAAGGGACTCTGGGTTTAAGAAGAAATTAAGTGTCAGAGGATTTTTATATTTGATCCTGGGGCTAATAGGGAGCCACTGGAGATTATTGTGTGGAAGGGAGAGGACACATATATGAACATTCATATTTTCTGGAGCTAAATAGCCTAAGGTATAGTGAATGGCCCTTACCTGTAGGTTTACTAGTCACATGCAAAATAGACTTCAAAAATTTCCTATAAATGATAAATCATTTCATCTTTTAATCTTTTTTTTTCTACAAAGCCATTTAAATCCTTTAAGTTAAATGTATATCCCAATGAAAGTAAATTCAAGCTACTTTGAAGCTTCCTTATCCTGCCCCAGCTTCTGTAGAAGTCTGTCTCAGTGGAAGAGTGATAATATTGTTGTGTTGTGTTGTGTTTTGTTTTGTTTTTTATTTTGGAAGAATGACTTTTTCCTTGGTTACAAAGAATCATGATATCCTCTCTTCTTCTGTAGCTAACAATCAGCTGTACATATAAGACAGGACAGGGTAGAATGTTTCATCCATTCCAACCAATTAAATCTATAAGTCTACCTTTTTTCGAAGAAGCATTCCAGCTCCAATGACCCTTCACTACTCTAGATGCCTATATTTTCCTCTCTCATTTCTGATGAAACTGTCATCTTCTATGCCCTTGGACTGTAAACTCTTTGGGACCAAATATTTTGCTCTTGCCATCTTTCGATATTACGAAACACTCCATATATTCAGAGTACTTTATAAATAATTAATTTGATTCATGGTAGGAATCTATCATTAAAAAGACAATAAATAAATAAAATTTTAAATAGTGGCATCAGAACTCTCTTCAAAATGACACATTTAGAGATAATACCAAAACTCTGCAACCCCAATCTACAATTTTCCCCATAGCATAGAACAAAGATAAACTCAGTTATGTTTCCCAGCCACCAGCCTATATTATGAGCCACAGGACAGAAGAGGGGCAGTGGCATAATATCTTTATATGATTTTTTGAGGATTAGATTCTATTCCATCCTTTTCTATAGTTCTATAATAGTGCTCTGTCTATGCTTTCCTCATACTAACACATAAAAATTTATACAAATGTATATATAATATCTCAGTGTAGCATAGTGGAACTGAGTGGCACAGTGGATAGAGTGTAGACCCTGACCAAGTCACTTTACCCTGTTTACCTTAGTTCCTCAACTATAAAATGAGAAGGAATTGGCAAATCACTCATTACAGGATCTTAAGAAAACTCCAAATGGAGTCATAAAGAGTTGGACACAAATAAAATGACCCAATAACAATAAAATATATAATATCTATCATGGTTGAAGACATTGCTAGCAAAGAAGAAAAAAATAGAAAGTATTTGATCTCAGTTTCTTCTCTTTTTTTAGGTTTTTGCAAGGCAATGGGGTTAAGTGGCTTGCCCAAGGCCATACATCTAGGTAATTATTAAGTGTCTGAGGTTACATTTGAACTCAGGTACTCCTGACTCCAGGGCTGGTGCTCTATCCACTGTACCACCTAGCCGCCCCTGATCTCAATTTCTATATCTACCTCTATTATGAATAATAGAATTGTGTTGATTTAATTAAGATGCTAAACCTTGAGATTAGTTTTTGTTTTCTCTTAGTGAAGGAATATATTGATTAAACCAGTTCACTACAGGAGTTCCTTCTATCCAATAATATTCAAAATGAAATTCAAACCTACTTATGAAATTCAATAATTTTTTAAAAATTCACCCACAGGCATTAATGATTTCCATGAAAATATACTATCTCACTCAAAATAAATAAGAGCCTAATTTGATATATACAGAAAGATATAGAATGTACATATTCATACATAAGGCTATCTTGGCTCATGTCTCTTGAAAAATTAAAAGTTTGTGCTTATCCGTAATCAACTTAAGGATGTATTTCACTAATACTTACTGTTTTCATTAGTGATAATTAAGGAAACAAATACATTTCAATTGTATCAAATTGCATTTGTTTAACCTAGGAAAATAATACTGGTATTTATTATCTTTTACTAAAACTACTTCCCTTCCCACCTCCCCAAAATTCCTTGTGAAACCAAATGCTATGGAAGAATGAACCCTGGATTCTGTGTTGGAAGACCTAGGAGTGATTCCTAGCTCAGCTACTCATTGCCTCCTCTAACAAAGGGCTAGTCATTTCTCTTGGTTTTAGCTACCATTTCAGCAAAAAGAAAATCGTTAATGATATAGTATAGCTAGCTTTAAATCACACTTTAAGGCTAAGTTGGTATCATACAAATATAATCTCATTATAATCACAATAACCATTGGATTTAGATGCTAGCATTATTCTTATTTTAAAGTTGAAGAAACTGAGTCAGATGGAGGTTAAATGACTTGCCCAGGTCAATCAGTTAGTAAATCCCTGAGACCAAATTTGAACACACATGAGTGCCACCTAAAATGAGGGTAATGAATTAGATGATCTCTAAGGTCCCTTCAGGGCAGTTAGGTGGCACAAGTTGATAGAGTGTCAGGCTCCAATAAGGAAGACATCTCCCTAAGTTCAAAGTGGACTTCAGACACTAACTGTGTGACCCTGGGCAAGTCTCTTAATGCTGTTTGTCTCACTTTCTTTATTTGAAAAATGAGCTAGAGTAGGAAATGGAAAACTACTCAGCTTTGCCAAGAAAAGACCAAACTAGGGGAGCTAGGTGGCACAGTGGATAGAGCACCAGCCCTGGAGTCAGGAGTACCTGAGTTCAAATCCCGTCTGAGACACTTAATAATTACCTAGCTGTGTGGCCTTGGGCAAGCCACTTAACCCTATTGCCTTGCAAAAACCTAAAAAAAAAAAAAAAGTCCAAATGGGGTCATGAAGAGTCAGACATAGCTAAAACAACTGAATAAAAACAAAAGACCCCTCCAAGTTTTATCATTCTATGAACTGAGAATATATTGGAAGTTCCTAAGGAGGACTTTTGAATATAGGCTTATTGGCACATTTCACTCATTTTTAGATTAATCTGATGGACTTGGGTATTTGAAAGATATTAGCTGTGGCATCCACCATAAACAGTATAGAAGTCAAACTCATGACATGATAATGATACCACATTCTTTATGTAAAATGAAACAACTTTGCTGACTGTCATTTCCAAGGCCCCCTTGGCCACCAACAATAGGATTTATGCTGAATGAGCTAAATAGAGTAAATATGAGCTTATGCTCTATCCATTCCAACCTTTCTTAATCACCCAATCCATCAAAAAAGGAAGATCATTGGAAGTACTATTACCATAGGGAGCTTGTGAAGGAAACATATCACACAGTGCCCCAGGCATCTTGATGCAGATATGTATGTATGCATGTGTGTGTGTGTGTGTACATAAAGTTTGCTAGAACTTTAGAAATATACATATATATGTATATTTTTCTAAAATTCTAGAAAAATGAACAAGATGAAAATGAAATGAAAACTTGATGCTCCCAAAGGTGTTGGGCAGCCACCAAATGTTACCAATTTGGGATTAAAGAATAGAACGAATCATTCTGACTATTCATCCTGGGCAGCTAATTATAAGCATTTTTTTCTCTCTTAAGTTGTGGAAGGGATGGAAGTAGGAGAACCAAAATTGTATGAATCATCTTCCCCTAAGCTATCATTTATATACAGGTGATATCTAGCTAAAATGAACATCAATGATAACTGATCAGTAGAATCTAGGGCCCAGAGACTGCCTATCTAATCAGTAGGTGTGGTTGAGTCATTTCAGTTGTATCCAATGCTAAGTAACCCTAATTGAGGCTTTCTTGGCAATGATACTGGAGTGATTTGTCATTTTCTTCTCCACTTCATTTTTACAGATGAGGAAACCAGGCAATGAATCTGGATTTGAACTCAGAAAGATGATTCTTTGTGAATTCAAGGCTTACTTCTCTATCCACTGTACCACCTAGCTGTCCAATTAGCAGATAGAGCTGAACAAAAATGAACTTCTCTGAGCTACCTGAGATTTTGAGTGGATTAGCCTGCCAAGGTTAATTGTGTCTTCTACTCTTAAATTGTTTGTATTTTAGTTACTTATTGGTTCCTTCTTCTCTTACAACTGCCATGGAGATTCCTTTGTTTCTCCCTCTACCACCCCCCTACTCCATCAAGTATAATGCCCTATGACAAAGTGATTAAAGCAATTTGTCCTAGACTAAAGATGACTTTGGTACTAGTCAATCATCCCAGCTTGCCTCAACTCCACGGAAAACCTGCAGAGACCAGGTCCTCAGTAAGGATTTACTGAATCTCAGCCACTCATTCTTTGAAGTCCTCTTTAAGCTTGGGGACAATATAATCTTGCCATGGGGAAAATCCAGCTTTGTTCCTGTCCTTCAGCAAAGCAGCAAAGTGCAAACCACATTAGCTGTCAGCCACCACTGATGGCAGTTTTCATGTGTCCTTCATTGCAGTAATTAGGGAATTAGGATAGGTAACATAATAATAGCTAGCATTTATATCCACAAAAGCAGACTGGATAAACTCCCATGAAACAGAACTTCCAAGGTCAATAGATCCACTGCTTTCCTCTCCTTTGTAATGATGAAATAAAAACAATTTCTCATGGGCTGCTGGTCAAGTGTCCAGTTACCTTTGGGGATAGCCTAACCCTGGAAATATGAGTTGCTCCGATCACACCTGCTAGCTTTGCTCAGGAAGTAATTGCATTCTATAAGCTCACATTTCTATTGTGTGTCACAGTTTATTGTTACTAGTAGTAATAGTATTAATAATGACATGTATACAGTGCTTTAAGATTTACAAAATACTTTATATTTGTTATTTCATTTGATCTCCACAGCACCCCTATGAGCTGGGTACTGTTATTAGCCCCAATTTATAAATAAGAAAACTAAGTCTAAGTGAGGTTAAGTGATTTGCTCTGGGACAAGGTTTGGATTCAAGTCTTTACTTCTCCAATAACCTTGTGACAAAAGTGGTCTAAGTCTTGTTACCCCTATTTTACTCCATTTAGGAAAAGGAGTTCAGTGAGATGGTTTCTTGTCTGGGGTCACCCAGCTAGCAAGGGTTGGACCAATCTCTTACCTCCTAGCCCTGAACGAAATCAGATTCCTTCCTAGAATGATGGAAAAGCCTTGAATTAGAGCAAGTGAATAGTTAGAATGAAAATAAGTGCTAATAACAATAAATAGCACAAAAGACCTAGGCTTGATACAAGTCATTCTGAAGCTTCTCTTTGATTATTCACTTAAATTTTATACCTCTTCCCAATCACTGAACTCATTTGGGGTCCAAGAGTGAATTGGTAATTCTCCTACAACTGAAAACCTCTACGAAGCATTTTCAAACTTTTCTTTAGATTTGCCAAGCTCACACATCACAGATAACAAAATCTGAGAACACATCTAGAATGTTGGGCTACTCTTTCATTTGTACCCAATGACAAAAACCCAGAACCAGAAAATTATTGTGAACAAGAGCTCTATCCTCCCTGCTTCCCCTCTGCCTTTTATCTCAACCTCTGAGCTCAAATATAGCAGATTTTTTTTTAGATAGCATGTAGGAGAAAAAGGTGACCTATGTTGGGAACATTCTGAAAAAAAAAATGTAATGGATGTTAATTAAACTGGCTTCACTTTGTTGAGATGCTCAGGTTGGAGGAGAGAGGGTACTGCAGGAACAAACCAGGACTTTTTCCTCCACTTATGGTGCCCTTAGGTGTAATATTTCCTCCATGACCACTGTGGCTAGAGCATCCTTACATTACTAGAGCTCAAAAGATATAACAGATCTGTTAAAGTACCAATGATGTCTCTATTGACAGACTTTTAAAAAGAGCTCAGTGACCTTGCTTAATTAGCCATGTAATAAACCAGAACTGAAAGGGACTATTCCCACAAATCAGAGACCAGCATCACTTCCCCCACCACCCACCACCCACACCACCTATCAGAGAAGTGAGGCGATGCAATGTAGTGTGCACCCACTTAGCCTTATACTCTTTCTGAATATAGTTAAAGAAAGATTAACAAAGAAATCTTCTCCTAGCATCCTGAAAAAGAAGACTTGTCTAAATAAAAGTTCTCTGAGCACTCTGAAGCAAGAATGGTCTCCTGGCTTTCCTGGTTCTGTTAGCTGACTTAAGAGGAGGAGGCTGACAACAGATTTCATTTTTTTCCTGACTCAAATTTTCTAGTCCTTGTGAACTTCAGGTCATTATCAAATGTGGTTTTCTCTCTTGTTAAGAAAACATTTTGTCTGAGGGGAAGCTAAACAGGATTTAGCAATCCATTATTATTTCTTTCATGACTATGCCTGAACATCTATATGTTACTCTAAAACAAATTATTTAGAGGCATTATCCATTGGGGAAGTACAAGTTTATTTTGCAAATTTTGAATTTACCTCTGATAAGTTTGCTTGTAGTAGGTGGATTATTTTTTTAAAAAATGTTCAAAACAAAATCCTGCAAAACAAAAAGGTCCTCATTCGTGGATCAGCAAAGTTATGGAGAAAGGACCAAATTGAGAGGAAAAAAAACCCAAAAAATTATCAAGTGATGGCTGGTAATAATGGTCCCTTTTTAGGGATAGGAGATTTCCTGACTGAATCCTTTGGGACCCACATGCATTTGATGAGAATCTAAAGGCCCATTTTTGACATTTATAACAGGATTTTCCTTGTTCTGATAGTCTACCTTTCCTTCAGTGATCCTCTGGAAGAGATGACTATTCTTGGGGGGTGGCTAGGTGGCACAGTGGATAAAGCACTGGCCCTGGAGTCAGGAGTACCTGAGTTCAAATCCAGCCTCAGACACTTAGCTGTGTGGCCTTGGGAAAGCCACTTAACCCCATTTGCCTTGCAAAAAATCTAAAAAAAAAAAAAAGATGACTATTCTTGATAGTTTCCTGCATATAGTCTCAATATTATTTTATAATCCTGCTTTTGATTTACTGGTTCATACTACATAAAGTTACCATCTCCCAAACAGTATTAATTTTTATTCTGCCTTTTTAAAAAAACTCTGTGCTTCCGAGCCAGTGACTGGATATTTATTTAATCATAATAAAATGGATTCTAGAATGTATTTAGTTCCCCATTTAGGATTCTCTAGCATGATAACCACCAAAACATTCTAGGCCTCAGTGAACTTGTTAATATCAAAATGCATAAAATCATCTTTTACTGAGAACTCCCCCCCCATACACACATATTCCCTAATATACTTAACAGGTCTTATTACATTTGTCTGTGTGTGTATTTTCTGCCTAAGGTATTTTGAAGCTGTGTCATTGACCCTTTTGTATTCTTGAACTCAGAGAACTCAAAAATACATATATAATATTTCTATTATATATACACACATATGATGACTTAAATACTTCTCTGTACTTTTAAACAAAAATGCAAAAGTGTAGTTTAAAAATAAGCAAAATTGTCTTTTTTGAGATAATAAAAATGTTTGTCCTTTGTTCTTGAAGAAGACCATGACATCGGGGAGGTGACGCCATAAACAAGCACATGAATTGGATTTGAGTGAGGGGGCTGTGCTAAATCACCAGTTTCACTTTCTCTTCCAGAGCCATCTGGGTTCAGTGGCCAGATATGAATCAGGATGGCCCTGGATACAGGCAATCTGGGTTAAGTGACTTGCCCAGGGTCATACAGCTAGTAACAGTCAAGTGTCTGAGGTCAAATTTGAATTCAGATCTTCCTGATTCCAAGGCCAGTGCTCTATTCACTGTGCCACCTTGCTGCCTTTATGAGATAACATCTTCAGAAAAGTAAAGTTTTAAACTTATTTTAAATTTTTATTATGCTGAATACTGTCTGAATGTAAGAGTTTCTTAATCTGTTGTGTGTGTGATATATCCCTCATTATTAAATGAGATAATATTTGTAAAGTGCTTAGCAGAGTGTCTGATATATATAATAGACATTTAATAAATGTTTGTTCTTTCTCTTCCTAGTCTTTTACAGTCTGTAAACTTTCTCAGAATAATATATATATTTGTAGAAAACATTTTTATTTATACATATAAATATAACAAAATAAACAGAATTACAAAGAAAACCAGTTATATTGGTATATATATATATATATATATATATATATATATATATATAGTTATAAAATTTTTTTTTTAGAAATACATTCACAGCTTAAGAATCCATGGTCTGGTTTAAGCACAGTACCGCATTTTCACACAGCAGAGGGAAGAATCAATGGGAGTATAACATATGTTGTATTTCAAAAATCATGTTGGAACACATCAGAGCCCAGCTGATGCTCATGTCTGGTACCCTTTGAAGTTGCTGAGGCTGGCACACAAGTTAAGGGCAGCATTTTTGTCCAGATGCACCAAGGTTCCTTGTGCAAAGATGGGTTGGTGTAGCAATTAACCTAATCAAACCAACAGTTTTGAACCATTCCCAGGAAGATTAACAGGGAGAATACACCCCCCCTGGCATCTTCTACTGCTGTTGGATGTTACTACTGTCTCAGCAAAACCTATCTGCAAGCTCATCTGTGCAGCCCCAATCTCCCCAAACAGAAGACTTCTAGAGAGCCAGTTAGCCAGCTAGCTTTCACGAAGCTCTGGGCTGGCTCCAATATTTTTTCCCCTGGCCTCGAAGGATGGAAGATGACGCCCTCCACTGGTTGAGCCTCCACTTTTCATCAATCATCAGATGCTAAAGAGAAATCACTTTGAACACTGAGGCGGGTAGCTAGAGGCAATTACTTGTGATTGATAGCTCTAAATATGAAACGGCATGTACCTCATCCATGAAGCATGGAATCAGAGGCATATTGTTAGTGGGGGAGATGAATGGAACTTGAGATAACCTTGGCAAATTAGGCATATGTTAGCATTAAGCTTTGTCAGTAAGCAGGCTATAAATTACAGACATATTGTAACTCCATAAACTCATCTAATGAAGTGAATGACAGTGGTAATTTAATGCAGAATGTAACAGTTTAACCCTTTTAAGAATTTAGCTACATTTCCATATTATGCAACAAACCAAATTATATTAAAAAGGTTAGTGTTTAATATCTCCAGAAGGAACATATTCAGTAAGGTAGAATGAGGCCTTTAAATTTCCTGCACATTTTTTAAATGTGTTCATTAACCTGGAGGGAATAGCATTATTTCCTACTTAATTATTTTTAATGATTTTTTTGTTCACATATTCTTCATTATAATCGCTCTGTTCCCCCTTCTTAGAAAATGATCAAGCTAAATATATTTAAGCCCCAGGGCACAGCATGAAGCACATTTCTGGGCGATGACTGAACACCTCGGGTGGTATTGTGAGCAGGAGGCTAAAGGCCGAGAGACTTTAACTAGAGAAGAAGTGCAGCAATTCTGTAGAAATGCACTACCTGTGGTGTCTTATTGCTATAATGAAATGGAATTTATAAATAAAAATAAGGGGAAAAGACAGACCCTATGCATTTACTGGCCATTATTGACAGAGCTATGACATCAATGACAGCTAGTCCAGGATTGTGAAGCTGTTTCATAATTTACTGTATATTTTAGTCAAAGTTCCATGTGGAAAGAACTGACAAATAAATGTAGGAGCCAAAAGAAAAGTTCCAAATTCAAAATGGGAAAATTAAATGTAATATGTCATTATTTAAAATGTGTTGACACACTGAAAAGCATTTTTAAGTTCTTACTCAAATAGAAGTGATGTAAAACAGGTCAATGGGTGTAATTATTTTCTCACAGGTGTGGTTATTTGTGCTTGATGTTACTAAACTGAGAATTTTCCAGATAAATTGGCACCTTATATGTTTGTTATCCTTGAGAATGCAATTATCTTTTACCAAAGGCTCTAAGCTGGAATTTGTAGTTGATTTTCTATACCATAAATTGTGTTAACTGTTTTCAATGGCCATTTCTTTATGCAAGCCAAGCAGCCCCATCACATGTTCTTTTTAGCCAGACATTCAGTTTCCTTCAGAATGCGCAAGGTAGACCTGTAATATTATTTTCCCTGATTCTGGTGCAGTGCATGCAATTCACTTAACATCTCTGGTGAACTGAACCACTGCATTTACCCTAATGGAAAAAGATGAATAACAATAATGATCATATTTCACCCATTCTGCCTTTCACAGATTGCACCTTTAATCTGATGATCTCCTAGTGCTTTGGAGAAGCAATGTCGAAATAGGGGCCTTAGTAGGAAGTTATAACCTGGGCTCATTAACAGATCAGAGCTATTTGCTTCTAAGAGGCTAATTCAGAGAAACATTCTATTCAGTTGTCATTGCTACGCTTACAATGCTGTATAAACCCTCAACTATCAAACTTCCATCACCTGCAGAGGAAGCTGGCTGTGTTCTTTGGTTAAATTAAGCCCTAAAAGTTTAAATTAAGCAAATAGGTATTATTTCAACTTTCAAATAGTCATACTTCACAAGCCTTTTATAGGGTAATCAATCATATGCCACATTGACATCCAATAAAGAAAATCTGTATCTAGATGTTCTACAGTCTCTTTTTGAATGGAACCAACAGAAAGGGGGGAGGGGTGTTATAAGAAAAGGGAAGATACTGTATCTAGAATTCTCTCTATCGCTTGAATAGTCCTAATAATGCTTTATCCTGACAAATAGCATCTCATTGGAGATGATATATTTACAGTTCAGTATTCATGTTATTTTGATATTTGCAATATATGAACATGTATCGCTGGCTTCAAGTAACTAAGAGGCAAACTCTATGAAGACCTAATAACTTAGTGCTTGGTATACAGGAAGCACCTAATAAATGTCTTTTCATTATTCCAATTATTCAATCCAATCCAAAATAATCTCTTCAGAACGCCTCTGTGTTGACTCTGTGTTGGCACTTCTTAGCCAATACTAACATTTAGAAATTATCTTTTCTTTCCAACAAAGACCATAAGCTACTTGAAGGCAAAGAAAGGGCCTCACACTTCATAAATTCAATTAGGTTTCCAATAAAATTGGTTAATTGATTGATTGATAACTTTTGGAACTGACAGATTGTAAATATTAAATTTAGTGTTAATAAATGCTAAAGGATCTAGAACCAATGAAAAAAGCTTGATGAAGATGAATGATCAGGGTTGACTGAACAGTGTAAACTCTTTAGGCAAAACTTTTAGGCAAAATGTGTGACTTGTTCTTACAAATGTCAACCAGGCTAAAGAACAGACAGAATCTTTCTCATTCTTCCCATTCATAAAAAAGGTTCTGGAGAAGAGACTGAAAGCCTTAGACTACTGAGTCTCTCTTTTATAATAGGAAAGTTGGTCTAATCTTTTTTCCCTTTTTTTTAAGGTAGGATCATGGATCACTTATGTAAACACAAGCCATTGAGTGAGGTTAAAAGTTTAGGGAGAGGCAATACTATTTCTATAAGAGGAAGTCATGCCAGACTAATCCACTAGAATTCTTTGAAGGAATAGTTTCAGGGGAACAATGGGGAACCAATAAACATAATCTATTTAGACTTTCAAAAAGGCTTTGACACAGTTCCTCACCAAAAGCTATTTTTTTTTAATTGAGTCACTAAGGGATAAGGGCCTGGAAACCATTTTACTATAGATAAGAAACTGGTTGATAGACAGGAAATAAAAGGTAGAGACAAAACACATAGAGAAAGAGGACTTGATGTTCTATTGTCTAAATCTATAGAGTAGTTTATTGAGCTTCTTTAAAATGCAACCTTTTTTGTCCAGGTCACACTCTTCCTATTGGGTTTTTGAAGGTCAGCTTTTACTATTTATAGTCCTTTAATTAAGTGAACTTGCTAGCCTTAATTCCTAAATTTCCAACACTACCAGATTTGGGGTGGAAATTTGTTATTTTACTGGCAATCTCCACCTCCTTCATTAGATGTTAAGTATACAATGTGGTGATTGAGGCTGACTCAAGAATGATCTATGCAGAAAGCCCCACCCCCAAAAACAAGATCTCTGTGTCAAAAATCTTGAATTCAAAATTCCACTTTCTTACTAAAATCTTCTTTTTCCATTTCTCCTACTACCCTTTGTTCCCAAATCTACTTTTCTTCATTATTGGAACCATCTAGCATTTGATCTCTTCTTTTTTTCCCCAAGTCTGTCACAGGTACACTGGTTTAACTTCCCTTTCTTGACAGACTGAAACCTAAAGTCATAATTTATTATGAACTCATCATTTACCACTCAAACTTGAATCCTTTGAACATTCTCTGTTGGTGGTTCCCACCTTGGTAATTCCAGTCATGAATCATACCCTTCCCACTCTCCACAACCACCACTGCTAATTTCACCTCTCCTAATTTCAAACTACCAAGCACAGCTGGAAGAAGCCTTTACTACTACATAGAAATTCCCCCATATGATTCATGATCATAATTGAAGGAATAATAATAATTTCAACTTTTCTCTCCATAAACTCCCAACTCCACTATCACCTTTGTTTTAGCAGATTAAAATTAAAAGATTGAATCAGTTGGGGTGAACTTGCTCATCTCCCCTCTCCTGTACTTCCAAAGCTCTGTGACCTCATCCATCTTTTTCTTCTTCCTTCCATTTCTGGAGTTTGAGGAATCAGACGCTCTGACTTGTTGGAAAACCCTTAGATAGAGCCATTGTTTTTTGTCTTCTGCAATATCCTGATAAATTGGTCATTTTCTTTCATTTTCAATCTCTTGTTCACTATTGCCTCTGTGAACAAGTGTGTTCAAGATTCTTAATTTTTTAAAAAATCTTTCCTTTAACCCTGCCACTTTCTTGATTCATCATTCTATACTCCTCTTTGTTTCAATGCTACATTGCTATAAAAATGAGCAGAACTAAGAGAATGTTTCATAGAGTAACAGATATATTAGAGAACTTTTATATTGACTATTATATACATCATATTACATATATATATGACTATTATAAATACCCAAATTAACCACAAAGGAATGAAAAAGAAAGATGCTATCTGTGTCCAGAGAAAGAACTGATAAATAGAAGTGAATATAGAATGATTTTACATAGTCTAGGACAAAGATGAGGAGGGAAGAAAAAAGATAAAAGAGGAAATCCATATGACAATTTTATTATATATTTGACAGGAATAGCAAACAGTACAAAATAGATTTGCATTTCTTTGTGCAATCATCTTTTTTTCTATTCTGCTATGCTATGGAAATTATTTCTTAAAATTATTTCTTAAATTCTGAATAAAATAAATTAAAAGAAAAGAAATACAAGATAAAAAAGAAAAAGCTGTCTGTTACTTTTCCTTCAGGTATCTTAACTTGGGGTCCTTCTACTCCCTTCTAGGGGTCTAGGAATAGATTTCACAGCATCTGTGTACTTGGATAGGGGAAAAACATTATTTCAATTTAATTGATTTCCTTTCTAATTCCATGCATTTATTTTATTCATTTAAAAATATTATTCTGAGGAGTTCAAAAGATTCATCTATTGCCAAAACAGGTCCATGATACATAAACAGTCAAGAACCCCTCCAGTACTCTCTCACGACCCACTTCCCCTTCAGTTTAATTTAGCAAATATTCATTCAGGTCTTACTCTGTGTGAGGTATTATGTTAGATACAGGGATTATGGATAAAAATATAAAAAGTTTCTTCCTTAAAAGAGTTTAAGTATTATTCAGTCTGGATTCCATCCAATCACTTTTTTGTAACTCTCTCTCTCCATGGAAGAGGGTGCTTATAAATTTTTACAATCAGTTATCTGGGAAAATGTATACATGACAGATTTTTAATTTTAATCTACAATATTCATATTTTTCTCCATCACATTCCTAAGTCTAGACCAAAGGTGTAACACTCCCAAGCAGTGAGTTGCTCAAGCCAGATTAAAATATGGTTGGGAAATATTTAACAAAAAGAAATAAAATAAAATTCAAAAAAGATGATGTTAATTTTTGGCTTTCTTTTTTAAGCTATTTTAAACTAACATACAAAAGGACAAAAGATTTACATTTACACATCACAACAAAAAAAGAGAATTCAATATGAAACTCAAAACTCTATTTCACAGTTTACTTTTTCTGAAAACTATATGTAATAAATACACATTTTTTCAAAATCACCCTAGTTTTTTGTGGTTTCCTTCTGAGTTTTTGTCCTCTGCTGTGCATTTTTTCCCTCCTCTTTCTACCTTGTTTTAAAGAAGGCTACCATTAGACATAGATATGGATATATAAAACAATGCTATATATATATTTATCAGTTCTTTCTCTGGAAGTGGATAGTATCTTCCTTCATGGGTTCTTTGTAGTTGATTTGATTACTAATAACACTCAGAATAATTTAGTTGTTTCCTAATTGCTCCTCTAACAATATTTTGTTATTGTATACAACATACTCTGGGTTCTGCTAATTTCACTTCATTATTCCAAGCAACTTTTTCCATAGTTTTCTAAAATCAACATCATATTTGTAGAAGATTAGTATTCCATCACCATAATATACCACAATTTGCTTAGCCATTCCCCAATTGTTGGGCATCCCCTCAATTTTCAGTTCTTTACCACTGTAAATATTTTAGAAGGTTCAGGTTCTTTTCCTTCTTTCCTCATAATCATGGGAAACCTACTAGGTCAAAGGATATTTCCAGTTTTATAACTCTTGGGGCATAATTCCAGATTGCTCGCCAAAATGATTGTTTCAGTCCATACTTTATTAGTGTTCCAAGTTTTCCAAATCCCCTCTAATATTTATCATTTTCCCCTTCTATCATTTTAGCCAATACGATAAGTATGAGATGATATCTCAAAGTTATTTTCATTTATATTTCTCTAATCAATAATAATCTAGAGAATTTTGTAATGACTATAATATATATATACACATTTAATTTCTTCATTGAAAAATTAACTATTCATATCATTTGACCATTTATCAATTGAGGAATTACAGATATTCTAATAAATTTGATAAAGTTTTCCTTATATTTGAGATTATGAAAGTTATCTGAGAAACTGTATACAAAATTTCCCCCAATTTTCTGTTTTCCAACTAACCTTGACTACATTGGTTTTATTTTTATATATTTTAATTTAATATAATCAAAATTATCCACTTTATACCTCACAATGTTCTTTATCTTTTGTTTGTTCATAAATTCTTCTCTATTCATATATCTGAGGGTGGCTAGGTGGCACAGTGGATAAAGCACTGGCTCTGGACTCAGGAGTACCTGGGTTCAAATCTGGTCTCAGACACTTAATAATTACCTAGCTGTGTAGCCTTGGACAAGCCATTTAACCCCATTGCCTTGCAAAAACATATATCTGATAGGATAACTTGTGTTTTTCTAAGTCATCATATGGCCCATGCATTTCTATTTGAGTTTGTATCTAGACCATTAACAAAACAATAAATCAAGTCCTGATTTATAGCATTTGCCATTTTCCTAAATGTAAACCACTCACATTGAAAATTTAATAAACTGTTCCAAAGACCATTTAGAGCTGGATCCAGTATATCTAAGACCACCAATTATTTTTTTTTCATGGCCACTAACATTTTCTCAGTTTTATCTTCTTTGGCCTTTCTGTCAGTATCTGTAATTGCTGATCCCCATCCCCATCCAAGATACTCTCTGTCTGTCCTTGGCTTCTACCTGTTTGACCACTCCCTGTTCCTTCAATAGTTTATCTTCTTTCTCCTATACCATATGAATGAGTCCATCAAGGCTTTCCTCAGTTTTTGTTTTCTTTTTCTACATTTTTTCCTTTAGCCAATTCATCTACTCCCAAGACTTCAATTATCTCTATGTAAATTACTCTCATATCTATAAAGCCAGCATCATTTTCTTTTCTGAATGCCAATCTCACACTTACAACTTTTTTTTAACATCTCCACCTAAAGGTTAGACAGGCACCTTAAACACAACACAATAATGTCTCTTTTTAAATTTATTTTTTTAAGATAACAAAAATTCATCTTCTCTCGCTCCCACCTATTCCTCCATTGAAAAAGGAAAAAATAAACTCTTCTCAAACATGAAAGTTATTGTATTTCCTCCCTCTAAACTTGTCCTTCTTTTGAACTCTTTTGTTATCCTCCTAGTTATCCAACTTCTCAATATCAGAGCATTCTTGACTCTTCATTGTCCTTCATCATCCATAACTAATCAGTTGCATTTTGTCATCTATTCTATTCAGGCAATATCCCTTGTATCCATTTTCTGCTTTCCACTCACATAACCATTATCCTTGTTTAGGCCCTTACTACCCTTTCTTAGATTAATGTAATAACCTGCTAATTGGGCACCCTCCTTCAAGTCTCTCTTCTCTCCAAAATCCTCCAAACAAATGCCAAGGAGACATTCCTAAAACAGAAGTCAAACTAGTCTACTTGTTTAGTAAACTTGACATTTCATTTCTTTGTCCTTTTCTGTGTTTCTTGCTACTTGCATGTATACCTTATAATTTCTAAGTCTTAAATCCTAGGTTTTTCAAAGCATAGTTCAAGTAAATCTTATAAATAAATCTGATTCCCCAGCTGCTAGTATTTTCCCCCACTCTTGCAATTATCTCATATTAATATTGCCTATATTTCATATTACTGACTTGAATATGTATTGCTTTTTCTGATAGACTCTCAGTTTCTTGAAGGCAAGGATTCCTATCTTTTCACATACGGTGCCTAGTATAGTACTATATTTATAGTTATATATACATATATTTTTATCTATATATATAGTCTTAGAAAGATAGATGATAGATAGATAATAATTGCTACCTAACAAAATTGCCCAAATTCACCAGAAAAATCTTTTTTCTTGATTTTTGCTTCTGAGAGACAATAGTTATTACATATTAACCTAATTAGTTTTCTCTACAGCATTGATGTTCATTATATCTCAAAGAGATATCAAATAATTTATGCAGTTGGTCAAAGAGACAGAATCACCATTAATAAAAGATACCACTCAACATTTATTGTAGTCTTAAAAGTTATATGGGCAGTACTTTGAAATATAAGGAAATTCAGAGAACAACCTCTGTATCCTCTTCTGTCAACCCTAGAATCTCACAAGGTTTGTGGTTCCTTGGATTTCATGGTGGAATTAGCTGAAGACTGAAGACTTCCTATGCTTGGTAAGATGAGAGAAATCATAGAATCTAACTAAAAAACTCATTACAGAGTAAACTTTTCTTTGAAACTTTTGCATCTTCCTATGAAACAGACATCTTGCTCCTGGGAGACTTTATTCAAATAAATGAATGAATGGAGAATAGATGGATGGATGAAAAATATACATTAAATGTTTATTATATACAAAGTTCTATTCTAAGTACTTAGGAAAAAATAGAAAATCAAGATAGTTGACTCATATTTGAAATATTTGAGGTTTCTACTTCAAGGCAAATGGAAAGACTTGATGTTCTCTACGGTACAACAGAAACATTGGTGTGGATTCATGTAGAGATACTTCTGAAGTCTTTTTTTCTGACTTGAAGTAATCTCTAATTACCATTATTCATATACTATTACTACTATTACTACTACTATCACTATAAAATAAATTCTTTATTAAAACAGATGATTTAGTCCACTCTCTTAGCAAAATCATAGACATGGCCTCTACTGGAACACTACAGTGATAATAAACTCAGTATCTGAATTCACCAACTCCCCAAGATACTATTCCCTGAACCAATATAGTCTGCTTTAAATGATAAGATCCTACAAATACAAACCCTTCAGAAAAATGTAAGCAGAAAATAAAACAATTTATGTGTTCACTTCAGCAATGTAAATCAAAGAACGCTAACAGGAAACTGAACATTGAGTAAGTTCAATGATCAATCCTGGATCAGCAACAAGATTAAGATCTAGATGTCTCCCCTCATATTGACTTAACCTTCCTCAACCTCAATGCTTCTGCAAAACAAGAAGGCTGGACTAGTTGCTTTCTGAGTTTTCTTATAAGCATAAGTCTATGATCCAATGAAGAAAAAATACAATTTTCTCTTACTTTTTTTTTCAGGTTTTTGCAAGGCAAATGGGGTTAAGTGGCTTGCCCAAGGCCACACAGCTAGGCAATTATTAAATGTCTGAGACTGGATTTGAACCCAGGCACTCCTGACTCCAGGGCCAGTGCTTTATCCACTGTGCCACCTAGCTGCCCCTCTTACTTCTAATTAATGCTATATACATGCTGTATTTACATGACCATTTGCATGTCTAATTCCTTGAAGACTCTATACCTAGTACTCAATACTAAACTCTGTGCTTAGCATATAGTAAGTAAATAATAGATTCTAATTTACTTGACAATAAATAAAAACTGATACACAAAATGAACAGCAAAGCCTGAAAGGACAGTCACTATAAGTCAATTAAAAGTTCTTCTAGGAGTTATAGTCTCATTTTAAAAAGAGACAGAGCTGCTCAATGTCAAAAAATGATTAATAAATATTTTAGAAAGTTCTTATGAAAAAGCAAAGAGATAAAAATAAACCTAAGCATTCATTTCTTCAAGAGTAATGGTAGAGGTTTTAATTTTAAATCTATGGCAGGGATTCAATGAGTTCTCAATGATTCTCAGACCTCAGCAACATTGTTTTAATTTATGACCTATTTTAAATGCCTAGAAATGACATATGTTCAATAAAATAAGTTTTCTGTTCCTCAATTGGAATAAAGATGACTTTCTTAACAGAAAGAAATTTTTTCTATTATTCCAGTCAGTCATCTACAATTCAGCCTTTTCAGTCAGCACCTTGCATCATAAAACCATTCAAGTCCCTATGTTAGAACTCAACCCTGCTAAGAGAATGGATGGCTAGAACCCTGTTTCTTATGACAGGCAGCTCTATGAAAAGGTGGAGTAGCTTTCTGGGATATCAAGACCGAGATGAGTTTGAATAGCTCTAGTCCTTGGAATTCCTGCATAGACCAAACATTCCTGGAAACAGCTTGAAGATATGTTGTTTCATTGAAGCCATCAATCTTTTTGTATAACCCCTTGAGCACTCATTGTCTTCAGCCAGAGAGTAACAAAAGTTATTTCAGAAATCCTTTATTAGCTACCTCTCTGGAATAAGCCATACCTTAGGAACTCCCATTGACTTGATCTTAGACACTTAAAAGAAGTCATAGTTTGTGTTGTCCCTGAGTGCTTATGAAAGCCTACTGTGTATAATGCATGAAATGCAAGCTTTCATTCAGAATTTTTAAAAATTAATAATCTTAGAGATATTTTTAGAAAGGAAAAATCTCAGGAGAAAAATAAGATTATTTGGGGGGAAGAGGGATGGCACAAGAGTAGGCAAGAGAGAAGAAAACTTTTTACATTGAATTTTACATAAATTTGGTAGAGCAGGAAAGGAGCTATTTACAAGTTGTGTTAAAAAATAGCTTTGCAAAGGTAAAATAAATAAAATGTCTCTCTAGATTTGATCCCTAATGACTAGCAAGATGTCTGATATATAATAAGTGACTAATAAATGCCTATTATTTGATAGCTTACTAGACCAGGTCCACCCTCACAATAGAGCAAAATTGATAAAAGTATGCCTTCAGTCCCAAGTCTTCCTATTTGAGATCAAATAAATAGCAGCTGACATTTAAGGTTTACAAAATACTTTCTTTGCACAACTTGGTGAAGGAGGCTTACAAGGCAATGCAGGGATTACTTGCCTCATTTTCAAGAGAAAGAAACTGAAGCTCAGAGAAGTGACTTGTCTAAACACTAAGTGTTAAGTGGATAAGGCAGAACATCTTCAAAACCAAATTCATTGAACTCTCTCCCTCTTCTCTGTCTCTCTGTCTCTGTCTCTGTCTCTGTCTGTCTCTGTCTCTGTCTCTGTCTCTGTCTCTGTCTCTGTCTCTGTCTCTCTCTCCCACCCCCAGTCCTCTCTCTCCCATTCATTTGGCACTTCCCAGTTTACAAGAATTATCTCCCTTGATTCTTAAAGTAGTCTAGTAGAAGGAGTAGATATACACATTATATTCCTATTTTAGGTATGAGGAAATTGAGACTCAAAAATTGAATGGCTTGTCCAATGTCACACAGGAAGTGAGAGGCTAACAATTGAACCCAAGAAATCTGGTTGCAAGTCTAATGCTTTTCCTATTTCCCCTGAACCCCGGCAAGTCAAAGAAAAAAATAATAGGTTATTATCTAATGACTTCAATAGGGATGTTATTTAGAATCCTTAAGTCATTTTTGCCTTCATTTCCTATTGTTCTTTTGCAAGCTATTTTCAAATTTCTGTTTGATGGTCAAGAGCAGGAAACATAAGGTATGCCTTATGCCTAGATCCATCAAGTGCCCAGATCCATCAAGTTCTTTATATTTCAATAATGGCACTGACATGTACATCAGAGAGCTTTTGGCACAAATTTGATCTCTCAGTGAAATTGGCCCTTGAATCGTCATCCCAGCTGAGATTATGTGACCTTTCCTCCCTATTTTCCTAATGGTTTCTTCATGACAAAGCCCAAATTGAATGAATATTTCAGCCATCCCCAAGATTTGGAATTAAATTTATCTAGTGTAAATCAATAGAATGGAAATCAAAACTAAAAGCCCAGAATTATTTTTGTAGAGCTCTTTGTGAAAGACAACTTTGCATTTAACCTCTGGACCAACTGGCGACTCCCTAACTCCATCACGGTCACTGAATTCATGTTTCCCATACATTAATGTAATGAAGCTGTTCTAAGGGCAGACATTAATGACAAGTTCTACTAAAAACAGGTTTATACAACTTTAGTCCACTCACTATCATGAGTTATAGGATATCTAAATTAGAAAAGTATAAATTGACTTTGAGTGTTCAATTTCCAGTTGGAAGAGAATTCAATTTTTTTTCCTGGCTCAGATTAGTGGATTACTTCATATTTTTATTATTTTAAAATTCATACATTAACATGACATTCATCATTCAAAAGATGGGATATAGGATGTGTAAGTAGGACTCATCCTAAGCACATTGTAAGACTGTAAAGCCAGAGTTGTACTGTTGTTCACTTTCACCCTTCATTTATCTCCTTACCTGATTCATGGCATATTCCATACCGAGAGCCCACAAGATATCCACTAGCTATCCAGTTCTACCCCCTTGTGGCAGCCTCTCAGAACAGTGATCAATGACCCTGAGATAGTACCAATAATTTCCAGCTTTTCCTCACAATGTGTATTAAGTTCAGTCCTCCTTCCTTCCTCCAGGAACATTCCTCCAGAAATAAATACTCTAAAAGAACACTGTGATTCCACTATTTTATTGGCCCCTCTTTCCTGGATGCAGCTTCCTGATCACATATGGGTATAAAAAAAATGCTACCTTCAAAAAGCCAGGGCAGCTAGGTGACACAATGAATAAAGTTCCAGGTTTGAATTCAGGAAGATCTGAGTTCAAATCCAGTCCAAGACTCTTACTAGCTGTGTGAACCTGGATAAGTCACTTAACCCTGTTTATCTCAGTCTCTTCATCTAAAAAAATAGACTGAAAAAGAAAATGACAAACCACTCTTGTACCTCTACCAAGGAAAATCCCAATTTCTGAAAACCATACAGATAATAATTAGCTATCATTTTTATAGCACTTTAAGCTTTTCAATGTATATTACACATATTGTCTCATTTAATGCTCCAAATACCTTGGGACTCTGGTTTCTGTTATTATCCTCATTTTACATATGAGGAAATTGAAGTAAACAGAAGCTAAGTAACTTGTGTAGTAACACAGTTAATAAATGTCTAAGGCTGGATCAAAACTCAAACTGCAGGTCTATCCTGATACTGAACCTGATAACTGAACCACCTAGCTCCACTAATATTCTTTACACCCTTCTCCCTGATGAACAGAAGAGCTTCTGTATGTAGACAAGAAGTTCCACATCTACGACACTTAGAGAAACTAAGTATCACTATATCCTTATTGCATATCTTTGCTTTGTCCCAACTTAGACCTGAAATAAGAAAGCTTTATTATTAGAACCATCTCCAATGGATCTTTGTGCTTCCTTTGACAGAAACTTATTTATCTTGTGTCTGATCCCTTCAGGATGTTCAGTTGCTCATCTTAATGAAAAGCAATCTTCAAAATCATTTCATTCAGATATGGAAGGCTTCTTGTACAGTCCCAATGAGGCATATTTGCGTAAAGATATTCTTGACAAAGTATCATCATCAAAGAAATGAATCCACCATGGTGAGATTTTAGGCACTATATAACAAGAGAGTAGCTGAAATTGGGAATTCCAAGAATCTTGATGCAGTCTTTAGCTATTGCTTGATCTTTAATAATCAATCTTTAAGAGCTTAAGAAAATGGGGAACCACATATTTGAATTACTACAGTTAAGATTGTCTTTCCTTGAAGGCCTTTCTTGTACCTTGATGCATTTCCACAATGATCCATTCTAGGGCTCAAAGATACCTGAATTGAGATATGGCCTAATTTGTGTCAGATCTTTTGATGTCAATCAATCAAAAAAATTTTTTTGCAGTGGGTTAAGTAACCTGCCTAAGGTCACACAACTAAGTAAGTATTATTTTTGAGGTCAGATTTGAACTCAGGTCCTTCTGGTACTCTAGCCACTGCACCACTTAGTTGCCCCAATCAATTTTGTCAATCAAAATGATCTTTTACAAAGTCAAGTCCCTCTAACTACTGTATTTACTTCTGAGAATCATGGTACTGTAGCCTTATAGCTAGAAGGGGCCTTGGAGCCCATTGAATCCAATTTAACAGATGAAATAGCTAAAGCCCAAAGAGATTAAGTGACTTACCCAAAGTCACAAAACTAATAAATCTCTGAGGCAAAAATTTAACTCCCTCAAGGCATCATTGTTCTAAAGAACCCTTAACCTAAAAATTAAATTCTCATGTCAATAAGAAGTCTCTTGGCAAGTATAGTCACATTAAGTAGCCTTCCCTAAGGTGACCCAGTGGATAGAGTGTCAGTTTTGGAGTCAGAATGATTCATCTTCCATAAATTCAAATTTGCCTCAGACACTTACTAGCCAACTGACCCTGGGCAAGTCACTTTACCCTGTTTGTCTCATTTCCTTATCTATAAAATGAGCAGGAGAAGAAAACTGCAAGTCACTCCAATATCTTTGTCAAGAAAACCCTAGATGGGGACTGAACAACAGCAATAAAGCTTCCCTAGCTTCAAGTCTTTCATTCTACTTGAGATTTCAAGTATTCAGACTAGTGTTGCTTTGCATAATTATAATGAATAATAGCAATTCTCATTATTGTTAAACTCATATTATGATTAATGCCAGTACTAGCCAGAGATGGATGACTCACTGGGATGAAGTCTTGAAAGAGCAAAGGGAAATTTTATATTATCACTAAATCAGCATCATATAAACCAAAAATTAGTAGTATATAGATGTACTTGACTGTTTCTGACTAATGTTGACTTAAGATAGGGCATATTAGCCATGAAAAATGAGATCTGCTACCTCTTCCAGGTACAGAGTCTCTCATTGTTCAAGGCTTCATTGTTCTAAAGGACCATTACCTAAATTTAATTTTTAAAAAATTAAATTATCATGTTGATAAGAAGTCTCTTGGCAAGTATTGAGTCACTTTAAGTAGCAATCTGAAAATTAAAAAATCTAATGTCTCTTTACCTTGAAATCTAAGAGTCTTCTCAATTCCATTGGAATAACAATACTCGTTGCCTAGACAGAATGCCTCCTCTAGTAGGAGGCTAAGAATAAATAGGTTTCTGAGATTTGGAGTGGTGGCAAGGGGTTTGGAGCAGGAGGAGAGAAGGTGTTGCTTTTCTCCTGAGGCAAGAAGAAATTATATGGATTGGAACTGAGAAAGGACTAAAAGGAAAAGAAGAAATGAATCCTTCATCACTTGGAACTGCTAGAAGCCGGACCATAGTCACAGTGGCTATGACTTCTACCTCCTTCTGAGTGACTAGAAAGGTGAAAACTAAAAGATTAGCAGCAATTTATAAGACTGGCTTTTTGTTTTGTTTTGTTTTTAAATCAAGGGTGTTAACACTACTATATCCTGGAGAAGTGAAGTCAAAAATAAATCCGAAGAGAATGTGGAGGAACCAACAATCTTTCTCTTGTCTTCTGTTGAGTGCGACTAGCAGTTATTTTTTAATGTATTCATTAATTATGTTAAAGATTACATATGATTGCTCTCATCTTATTTCTCATTTAAAAATAAAAAAAAAAAAAACAACTTGTGATTGACCCTAACCTTTTTTATTTCCTTTTTCCTCTTTGTTTGCCACTTGAGGGCGCAAGTCAACTCTGGGATCTACCTAGTGGAAAGAGTTCTTTCCTAGTATAAGACTGGAATGCTAGCCAGCCTAGTCTCTCCAATTGGTAGCATAATCATGAGGCAATCATTGTTTCATATCTACCCTTCCCAGGACAAAATTATTACAAAAATAGCCCTTTAAATCTATTCCTCCACCACTATCTAATCCTAAACAAAAACACTGGTGCCTATCTAGAAAAAAAAAATTAGATTAAGGAATGGATTAAACCAAAAGTATGGAAGCAGTGAAAAGAACTTTGTCCTTAAATTCAGGAGACTATCTCAGCCATGCTATTAACTAAATGCATGATCTTGAAAAAGTCAGCTGTCTTCCTGGGGGTTTCAGTCTCACTATCAGTAAAATAATGAGGTTGTATTAGATTGCTTCTAAAATCTATTCCAGCTCTAAAATTATAAATTTCCAAAATTATGGAATGCCCAGGCATTCCCCTACACAACTTCTCCCATTCCTTTCAACTATTTCACATTAAGGTGAAGGGTCTTTGAAATGCCAAAATAAAACTTGGCAGCCAACTCCTCCATTTCAGTGATCAGTATCTTTAAATAAATTACACATTTACTTGAATGAATGTATATACGTTCAATCTGTTCATATCTGTACACATTTTCTTGCTCCATTGATTTGATTTTTAAAGAACCCTGACTAATTCACTTTAGCATGAAGTTAATCCTAGACTATAGGGCTAAGTATAAAACAAGTGACATCCTCAAATGGGTGACAAAAATGAGCAGACTAGGGATCATTAAATACTCATTAACTGCATGTTGTCACATTAACTACAGGGTGTAGCACCAATTTTCTCTTCTTTGTCATGAACCGACACTATCCCCCTTTTATGGAGCAAACCACTGGTGTGATATGATGCCCAATGTCTGTTCTCTGGCTCTGTTCTTTATATGGGGTTAATTATTTCTCATGTTTATTTCTATGAAAACAATTGCAAAAATTCACCCTGAGAAAAGAGGTAAGAGATGATGTTTGTATCATCGAGACTTTGAAATAGTTAATTAGCAGTAAAAATCATTTTTCCATTCTACTGGCAATGTGTAGCTATTTTCAGCCATGGGTGATAATTGAATGCTTTTGTTTCTTTCCACTATTTTAGGATTTCAAACTTACCCACATTCTCTAGATTGCTAGGGTTTTCTATTTTTTACTCCTTCCTCACCCAGAGACTCAGTTTCTCCAAAGCATGTAAGGAATTTTTAGATGGATGCTGTCAGATATTAGGAAAGTGTATGGGACATAAAGAATTCACAGTCTTTTTTTATAAAGTTTGTTTCACAGGAATTGTGAATACTAGCACTGTAAAAAGAAATCATTGGTCTTAGAGTCCAAAGGTTTGAATTCTAGTCCTACCTTCACCATCAGCTAGCTTGCTATATAACTTTGATCTTTTGATCCTTAGCTTTTTGATCCTTAGCTTGCTGATCTACAAAACTGGAACTGACATTCAAAGTACCCATACCTCACCAGGCTATTTTGTAGAAAGACATTATTAATAAAATGCAAAGCATTAAGTAAATAATAGGCAATTAGGTAAAGCTTTATTATATAAGGTAGGCAGCTAGGTGGTACAAAGAATAGCTTATTGGACTGAGTCAGTAAAACTTGGATTCAAAACCAAGCTCAGACTTTTATGTGCCTGTACAAGCCTGTACAAGATGCTTAATCTTTCTCAGCCTCAATTTCATCAACTGTAAAATGGGGATGATAATAATAACAGCTACCTAATAGGATTGTTGCGTGCATCAAGTGAGATAATATATGTAAAAGTGCTTTGCAAACCTTAAAGTGTTATATAAATTATTTACCATTATGTAAATGTGAATTTCTATTACTTATGCTACTTTTAACCAATATTTATCAATTCACAAGTGCAGCCAAGGGACAGAGCACTGGTCTTGGAGTCAAAAAGTCATCTCCTTCCAGACCCTTACTAGCTGTGTAACACTCAACCCTGTTTGCATCACTTTCCTCATCTATAAAAATGAGCTGGAGAAGGAAATTACAAACAACTCAAGTACCCAAATGGGGTCAAAAAGAATCAGATACAGCTGAAAAACCTGAACGACAACAATCAATATCCATCTTAACAAACAGCAAATACACTATAGAAAACTTGTAAATCACCAATATATCAAAATGTTTCAAGCCTGACACTAAAACTGAACCTAAAATTAAGGAAAATATATATTTTAATAAGTCAAGAAAAAATATTTTCCTCCATTAAACCTTGTTACAAAAGTATCTCTCCTTCCCCAGTTTCTTTCAGTCATACATGACTTGATGAAAATGTGACTGGTTTGAATTCATTGTAATTTAGAGTGACTTCATGTTTTACCCAATATTGTCTCTATTTTGAGAGACCTTTCACAAAAAGATGGTGACCTTTTTTTCCTCAATTTCTGTGGTTGCTAAGGTAATTTAAAAATACATTCAATAATAATTTTCAAGTATGTATTTCAAATAGCCTTTTAATAATTTCTTTAAATTAGATAGCAGAAATGGAAATGAGAAATACTTATGGAAGGAAGGTAACTGAGAGAGGAAAGACATTTTCAACTTCTATGACATCCCATTAGATTCACCAACTAAAGCTTAACACCATAGCTCAAAGTCTTGCATTTATTATACATTTGATAAATGTTCACTGAATCAAACTGAAAAAAGAAAATATTATAATAGAGCTCAGAACAATATACCAACTTGATTTCATTTAATGTTTTTCGTAAATAAATTTAATATATTTTAATAAATTTACTTAAAATTGGGTGATGCAGTAAATAGAATGCTGGACCTGGAGTCAGGTTCATATCTAACTATAGACATTTACTAACTGTGTAACCTTAGGCTAGTTATTTCCCCTTAGTTTCCTCACCTGTCAATGGGGATACTAACAGCACTATCTCCCAGGGATATTGTAAGACTCAGATGAGACAACATTTGAAATAGCTTATCACAATGCCTAGCACATATAGATTATTATACAAATGCATATTTCTTCCTGACAAAACCAGAGTCTGATCCCTTTTCTTCCTCCTTCCTTCTTCATCTTCTAAATAATACTTATTAAAATGGCCCAGTGGTTTGCCCTTTTAAATTTCAAGGCAATGTAACTTTTACTCAATATTACATTTCTTTCTATTTAGTAGAAAATTTAACTGAAATGACTCAACAATAATAACTGTGTGGCTGAATAAGTCACTTAATCTCTATTGTCCTGTCTTAAAAATGGGCGTGGTAACAGCACTTTCCTACAACTTAGCCTAGAGCCTGACTTATTTTTGTTGCCCTTCAGTCAATTCAGTCTTGACCAACTCTTCGCGACCCCAATTGGGGCTTTCTTGGCATAGATATTGGAAGGCTTTGCCATTTTCTTCTCCAGCTCATTTTATAGACAAGGAAACTGATGAAAACAGGTTTAAGTGACTTGTCTAAGATCACACAACTCATAAGTGTTTGAAAACAGATTCTAGGGGGTGGCTAGGTGGCATAGTAGATAAAACACCAGCCCTGGAGTCAGGAGTACCTGGGTTCAAATCCAGTCTCAGACACTTAATAATTACCTAGCTGTGTGGCCTTGGCCAAGGCACTTAACCCCATTTGCCTTGCAAAAACCTAAAAAAAAAAAAAAACAGATTCTAACTCACAAAGATGAGTCTTCCTGATTTCAGCCCTGAAACCCAGTAGGTACAATGTAAATATTAGCGATTATTTGTTAACCAAGAAGGGAGAAATGATCAAAAAAGCAAAATTATCTGTTTTTTGGTAGAAATTTAAAATCAATCTGATATTTCCTGACCACAAAAACATTGAAAACCTATTCTCAGTTGAGAAAATAGACATCTCCCTTTTTTGCAGAGTTGGGGTAATATGGGTGTGGTGTCAGGTTGATGTATTGATTTCACAACTCTTACTCTCTTTTTCTTTTCATTTCTTTTTTCTTCCATTTTTTCTATTTATTATAAATGATGACATACTATAGAGAGAACAGGGGAGAAATACCTACCTAATAGAAATGGAGGTGATTTAAAAGATAGCAAGATTTAAAGTTCTCATAGGCAATTTCCTCCATGAAATCATTGAACAAAACCTACAAATTCTCTGATCAGCTTCACACTCATAGAAGCTTTCCTTCATGTTTCTCCAAAAGAGATGACACTTCATGTAAGTAATTCAGGCTCTCTCAACCTACTCTCACAATCAACCTTGAGCTGAATTTCCCAGTGAAGAGAGAAGGAAAGAAGAGGTATTATAAGATGAGGGGAAAGGTTGGATTCACCAGGAACAAAGAGCTGGCCTTAATCAGGAATGTGCTGGTAAACTTTAAACTATTGGCTCTTAAGAATGCATGTATTTTAAGATTTAATCACATTATTAGCATTTTTAAATCATTTTCTTAAGTCTAGATAATTAACAGAATAATAAAGCAAGCCCTTATTTGTAGTTTACTTATTTCTGAGATACAAATGCTCACACTGAAAATTTTTAAGTGGGGTCTTGCTTCCAGCTCACTCTGGTCTTAAGACTATTGAGTAGTATCATTTCTCAAGAAAGAGCCCCCACTTGTGTTCCCTGGTATTTCTGTATAAGACTAAGCCCTGTACACAGATATGGGAGATTGACTGAATCTTGCCCTCTCACAGGCTTCACCATTCTCCTTGACTTCCAAGCCCACTATTGAAACTAACCAATGTGTCCTTAAATGCATCAGCAGACTATCTCTCTACAATTAGTCTGTAAAACACATGAGAACTTTATGTGATTTTGACACAGCTAATCGTTCCCAGTTACTCTATTTAAAGCTTTATAAAGACAAAAGTAAAGAAGACAATTAAACAGATTGCAGAGACCAGAGAAAGAGGAGCAAGAGAAAAAGAAACCCAAAGAGCCAACAACAATATATCACAAACAGCTCAGCAAATAATAGTGCTGTTTCCCAGCTAATAGAATGGTTTAACACCTGAATACATTCACATGCCTGATTAAACACTAACAACATAAACCCATAAAAGAAGATTATAAGTTGTAATATGTCTTTTCGAGAAACAGCATATTAACCACTGTTTGTATGCTTCTCCAATTACATTCCTTTAATTCTTTTCATTTAGAAAACAGTTTACATTATAATAGCCAACATCACTTCTGTTTTAAAACAATTGATTACATGCATATTGCCAAATTATGGGTCTACAAGGATATTTTCATAAGTGAGTACAATTGAAAATGTGTAGCGGAAATGATTTTTAACTAGGGTTTCTATGGGAAGAGAAAATATGGGCTCTTCTGGTCAGCCCATCTTACCCTTCCAAGCCTTCCCAGCTCTCTGAAACTTTCCCATTGTCCTTCTCAGGTTCTCTGGGGGTAGGCTAGATTGTTTAAGGTTAAGTTTTGTGGGATTCTAGAAACTGTGAGCTTCTTCCCAAGTTCATAAGCTCTGGGCCCTCTTGTGTGTTATAAAATCTTTGAGTCAATAAGATTTTAGGCTTAAACTCTGGAAGACATCTTAGAAATCAGCTAATCAAATCCCTATTTTTACATAAGAAGAAACTGAGGTTCAGAGAAGTTAAGAGAAAGTGACCTTCATGCCTCTATGTCATTCATACCAGAATCCTCTCCCTCTTCACCTAACCTCTCATATCCCCTAATTCTTAGTCCAAGGCTTAATCCAAGAGCTATCACCTATTCAAGACTATCTTGTATTCTTTTTCCTTCTCCTACCAGGTAGTTGTGTTCTTACTTCCACAGTGAAGTTATTAAACAGAGATAGATGGATGGATGGATAGATAGATAGATAGATAGATAAAATAGATAGATAGATAGACACAGACAGATGAATATCTAGATAGAAAGAGATAACTTTGTGGAAAATGAAAGAGCCAGACAGACAGAGAAGCAGAGAGAAACAGAAAGAGAGACAGACAGACAGACAGACAGAGAGAGAGAGACAGAGAGAGAGAGACAGACATACAGACAGACAGAGACAGAGACAGAGTGAGATTTGAATATAGATATAGAATCTAGTTAATCTTAACACTTTGCTTCTTGGGTTGCCATGGTTAAGGAATTTATCACCTACTAGTGATGAGCCTTTCTGTAGTGAATTATACTGGTCCTTGGAGAACATCCTAAATCTGTTGTTGGGATAAAACAATTCCTTCCCAGTATGACAATATTTGATGAGGGCAGCTAAGTGGTGCAGTGGATAGGGACACTGGCCCTGGAGTCAGGAGGACCTGAGTTCAAATCCAACATCAGACATTTAATAATTGCCTGGCTGTGTGACCTTGGGTAAGTCACTTAACCTTATTGTCTTGCAAAAAGCAACAACAACAAAAAATGCTTGATGAAATTTGTACTCTACCATGTTAATTTTTGAGAACTCATTCTGAGTTTTCTCATAGTGAAGCATTAGAGAAGAACTTTGGGGACTTCTGTCAGAGTAAAGGATGCTATCAAAGAAGTATATGATGAACAAAGAAGGACTGTTTATATAGTGTGTGAAGGATAAATGATGGAAGGCCCATAGATTCCACTATGAAGTCAGGAAAAACTAAGAATTCCCTCAGCATGTTTAGTGGACTTTATAGGATAACATAGCTAAACTCTACATAGTTTGGGCAGGTCCAGATGAGTTGCAATCTGTATCTTTTGAATCAGTATCAATGAAGTCATGGATCCATAAGAATATTTGTGAATCTGTGTATGTGCTCTCTGGCTCCAGTATAATATAAACTCTTTTAGATCAGAGATCATTTTGCTTTTGTTTCTATATCTCCATTATTTAACATAGTACCCTTACATAGGATCAAGATCAGATTTCTAGCTCATCCAGGTCTTCATTTTACAGAAGAAAATTAAAGTCCAAAGAGGTTAATGCAGTAGACACTTAATAAATGCTTACTGAAGTGAATTTCCTAGAGTTGCATAAATAGCAAGTTGGGAAAAGGGGAATTTATCCCCAGGTCTTTGGATTCCAAGTACAAAGTGCTCATTTAACTACCTCTTCCTCTTGTCCATAATGAAATTTTAAAATGTTAGAGTTTTCTTTACTCTAGCATGTTATCTCTAAGACTATGACTAATAGAGTCAAGAAAAAGCAAAATGAACTCATCTCCAGTAAGCTCCAGAGTCCCATCAACTCCTTTCAGCAAAGCACTAAGGGATCTAGAAATCCCATCAGCTGGACCATCTAGTCTAAACTCCTCATTTTAAAACTGAGGAAACTGAGTCCTAAAGAGGTGGTGGGGGCAGCTAGGTGGTGTAGTGGATAAAGCACCTGCCTGGAGTCAGGAGTACCTGGGTTCAAATCCGGTCTCAGACACTTAATAATTACCTAGCTGTGTGGCCTTGGGCAAGCCACTTAACCCCGTTTGCCTTGCAAAAAAAAAAAAAAAGAGGTGATGGCAATTGTGTAAAATTCCAAATGGGTAGACTTGGATTTCAGCCAAGTCTAGGAATTGGATCAGGGGGTCTCTGACTCTAAGCCTACATCTATCCCATCGAATTATGCAGGAGGGTTGAGATTTGGGAAATGAAATTTTTATTTCCACAAAGTTCTTAAAAAGAAAACTTTGTAAGATGAAAAATGGATAGTTCCGATTACAATAAATTTCTAAGAGTGTTGTACAAATAAAAGCAATGTAGCCCAAGGTTAAATGAAAAGTAGAAGATTGGGGGTGACATTTTTATAGGCAATTTTTCAGATAAAGATATCATAACTCAAATATATAGAGATCATTGTCAAATTTATAAGAATGCAAGTTATTCCTCAATTGATAAATGGTCAAATGATTTGAATAGGTAATTTATCAATGAAGAATTGAAAGCTATATGTATTCATATGGATAAATGTTATAAATCATTATTGATTAGATAAATTAGGTTTTGCCATGCTGTGAAGGCCTAGCAACAGAATTAGGATGCTCTCCAAGGCTAATTAAGTACAGAAA
Source organism: Macrotis lagotis (assembly GCF_037893015.1). NCBI lineage: Eukaryota > Metazoa > Chordata > Mammalia > Peramelemorphia > Peramelidae > Macrotis > Macrotis lagotis. The sequence continues at coordinate 183,996,409 of NC_133663.1, forward strand.
GGTTGATCACCAGTAGGTGATGAATTCCTTGATCATGACAACTCAAGAAGCAGTCTGAAGATTAACCGGATTCTATATCAATATCACTATTTATTAGATATCATCTTCATGCCAGTCATATTGGCTAAAATGGTAGAAGGGGCAAATAGTAAATGTTGGAGGGAATTTGGAAAAATTGGGACACTAATACACTGTAGATGGAACTGTTAACTAATTCAGTCATTTTGGAGAGCAATTTCGAATTGTGCCCAAAGAGTTAAAAAACAGTGTAAATCCATTGAACCAATCATACCACTATTAGATCTGTTTCCCAAGGTGATTGGGGAAAAAGCATAAGAACCTGTATGTTCTAAAATATTTATAGCAGATCTCTTTGGGGGAGCAAAGAACTAGAAATTGAGAAGATTCTTATCAATTGGGGAATGACTAGACAAATTATGACATATGATTGTAACAGAATACTACTGTCCCATCAGAAATGATAGATCAGTGATATTAGAAACACTCTTGATACAGTTAAGTATCAGCAGTTTATTGTAGCAAGAACTAAGAAGAATACTATGATTCTGGTCAGAAATGGACTCCATTGGTGAGAGAAGGCTTTTATGGGATTAGTATGATACAATTCCTTCAGCCCCTCCCTTTCAAGAGTTATATTGGTCTAACTCTGTTCCAAGTTACAAACTTCCAGATATACCTTTCCTTAAAATTTTCCTTTCTCCTCACTAAGCATCCCATATTATGAAAATGAAGCTTAATTTTATGAGGGGAGTACAAAGTAATATATATTAAACTTATTAAGCTGGCACAGTTCTTTCTTAGGTCATTGCTAAGTTAGCACCAGCTCCCCCTTTATTCTGTCCCCCTTTTTGCTGTTTTTGTTCATTCTTTTTTAACTGCAAACTTAACTTCTTTATTTGACCTTGTATAGTCCTGATTAAATGTTTCTCCATGTAGTTATGAAAAGTTAACTCTAACATGATCCTGACCTTGTCCAGCTCATAAATAGATGATTCTCATCAAATAATTGTAGGAATTCAACCCTTTCATTGCTTACACTATCCTGACCTTGCCTGTCTCATGATTAGATATGATGTGGAAACTTAAATTTTTATTGCTTCAATAATCTTAGAAAAACATGGAAAGATTTTTATGAAATAATGAAAAGTGAAGTGAGCAGAACCAAGTGAATGCTGTACATAGTAACAGCAATATTGTTTGAAGGTTATGAACAACTAAGTTATTCTGAGTATTATAAATGCTCCAATCAACTACAGAGGACCTAGGAAGAAAGATACTCTCCACCTCCAGAGAAAGAACTGATAAATAAATAGTATGAGTTATGTGCATATGTGTACACATGGGTACACATGGATATATTTTACATAATTATAGATACACATACATATATAGTATATACAATATAAGCAAACTGTGGAATGAATATAATTTATACAGAGGTGGTATAAATGTTTATAAGCATTCATGTATATATGTATATGTGTGAGTATATACATAATCTCTGTCAAAGAGTGGTCTTTTCTATTGTGGTTTGGGAAGGAGGGATGGAGCCACTTTGTAAATTAAAATGTGACAAAAAATGTAAATTAAATTTTAAAAAGAGCACATGAATGGAGTCATTTCCCAACTCTCATTTTAGTTGGTGATATTTTGACATAATTTTCCTTTCTGAAAACCCAAGAGTGTTGTACCTAATAGCACAATGAAAGACTACCCTAACCCTGACAAATACCCCCCAAAAAACATGAAAAAAAGTAGAAGTTAAAGGATTTCCCCCCCCCATAGAAACTCTGTGACCAGAGAGACATTCATGGACTGTTTGATGAATTCCCTGGGTCTGACAGAGACACATTCCCCACTGTAAGTGGAACTGTTGTAAAAACCCCTACAATTCATTTTCTATTGCTATGACAGTTGCTCAAATGAATTAAAGTCTGTATTCAGAGAAAGCTGGTGTAAATAGATTAATTTGTTAAATTCCCATCTGGTTCTAATGTTGTAAGAAAGCCATGATACAAAGCAAGGAATATAAAACATTCTTGCTAAATAGGGGCAAAGGATTGATGAGAATTTTTGTCCCTGGTTTCCCAAGAGTGATTGTGCCTGCCCTGGTCCCTTGCTTCTGCAGCAGATAATCTTTTCAATTTACCTGACAGGGGAAACCTAGCTGTGAACAACCTATGCCAGGGAGCAACCTAAGAAGTCCTGTTATTTGCTTACTGAATGATCACATCTGAACAAATCCAGTAACTACTTCCGAAGATCCCTCTTAATTCAAATGCCTTCCCTCTGCTGATTATTTCAAATTTATCTTGTATATAACTTGTTTGTATGTAGTTGCTTGCTTGTTATCTTCCTCATTAGACTATTAGCCTCTTGAGATCAGGGACCATATCCCCAGTGCAAACAAAAACTGACCCATAATAAGTGTTTATGAAGTGTTGATTGACTTATTAACTCATTTTGATAGGTCCTGTTTTTAATGGCAAGCAATCCCCATGGAAAGTGGGACCTCAAAGCAGCCTCTTTGCAAATGAAGGTCATAGAAAGTTAAGATTTCACAGTCCATGATATCATCCAAGGATCAATCTGGCATAGGAGAATGAAATTTGAATTTATAGTTAGAGGACTTCGAATAGAAATACTAGCTGTATAAATTTAGGCAAGTTTCTTCCCAAGTTCCTTTGAATCTTAATTTCTTCATTTGTAAAATAAGAGGTTTAAACCAAATAATCATTAAGGTACCTTCTAATTCTAAAATCTGACCCTGGACTAGTGTCCCATCTTCACTATCACTGAAGGGCTCAGGGTAAGGGCTACAGGAAGAAAAGGATCTAAAAATGCTACTCTCCCTTTGCTGAAAATTCTACATTGAGATAAACAACAGTTGAGAGCCAGACAGGACAACTAGGTAGCTCAGTGATCAGAAAGTCAACTTCAGAATCTGAAAGACTCATCTTCCTAATTTCAAATCTGGCTTCAGATACTCAGAAACCACGTCACCCTGGGCAAGGCACTTAACCCTGTTGGTCTTAGTCTCCTCATCTGTGAAATTTGCTGTAGTTGGATATGGCAAACCACCCCAGTATCTCTGCCAAGAAACCCCATATGGGGTCACAAAGAGGCAAACATGACCAGAACTACTGAACAGCAACAAAGAGCCAGACAAATAATCAGATGGATAGAATCTTTGAAAGGACTTTTCTGTGAGCTCTCTCGCTCTCTCGCTCTCTCTCTCTCTCTCTCTCTCTCTCTCTCTCTCTGTGTGTGTGTGTGTGTGTGTGTGTGTCCCTCTGTCTGTCTCTCTACTCTCTCAGTTTTTCTCTGTTTCTCTCTTTTCCTCTTTGGTTTTCTGTCTCTGTTTCTGTCTGTTCCTGTCTCTCTGCCTCTCTAACTCTATCTCTGTGCCTGACTTTCTCTGTGTCTCTATCTCTGTTTTTTTGTCTCTGTCTCTGTCTCTCTCTCTTTTCCTCTTTGTTTTTCTGTCTGTTTCTGTCTGTCTCTGTCTCTCTGCCCCTCTAACTCTGTCTTTATGTCTGATTATCTCTGTGTCTCTATCTCTGTTTTTATCTCTCTCTCTCTCTCTCTCTCTCTCTCTCTCTGTATTCTATGTCAGACCCAACACATTGTGGGTGCTTGATAAATACAAAACAATAACAGCCATGTTTACCAGAGCCGTGAAAAGCAAGTCCACAGCTGTCTTTCCTCTCTTCTAGCCATTCACACTCTATTTGCTCCTTTCACATCTTCACTCCCCTGTTCTTACCACTTCAGAACAATTTCCGCTCATATTTAACTCGGGAATATCCAAGGCACCAGTTGGAGCAACAAAAGAAAATTTAAAAGTCAAACATTCATGGAGCTTTAATTACCTCCAAAAAAGAGAGGCCTCACCATCAGGAGGCAGGTTAAAATGCAGCCATGAGTGGAAGAATGAGGATGTTTTTTAAACAAAGCAAATCAAAGAAATTACATCTGCTCTTCCTTGTCCAAGGCTGTCCAAAAGCTCTGACTTTTCCACACTTACTGATGAAAAAGAAGTATCCAGGTACACTGGAATAGAGTGTTTGATTGGGAACCAGAGGACCTGAGTTTGTCTGACTCTGACACTATGACCTTGGACAAACAACTTAACCTCTGAGATATCACTTTCCTCTTTATAAAGAAAACCTCTATAAAAATATAACCTACATAGACAATTCACAAACCCTACTAGAACAACTCTGGGATCTCTTCCAGCTTAAAAAAATCTATGAAACCATATAATGAAGACTTGGAGTCTAAAGATTCCTGCTTCAGAAATTGATGCTGGAACAGAATAAAAGCAAGCAAGAGATGATTACTAAGAGCAAAGCCAGGTTTGCATAAAACATGGGATGATTTGAGAGGGAAAGGCCTACCTGTCCAAAAAGATTTCCTTCACTGATACTGGGAGTTAGGGAAAGGGAGAAGCAGGCAGAGATGAACTCTTATTATTAGTTATTCTTTATTATTCTTCTAAGCTAAATGAGAGAGGCCTTTGTTATAATGAAGTTTTCTATGAATAAATAATATAATAATTGTTGTTTTTTGTTCTTCATTCTCTCTTTTTATATTTACTTTCATCCATTTGTATAGGTATATTTCCAAGTTACAAAGTTTCCCTCCACCCTCCCTTCCCATCTCCCTCCCCTCAATTGGGAACAGTCAGGTTAGCATTTTACATACATATTTTGTTAAGCATATTTACAAATTAGTAGTTTTTGGCATGAGGAATTAGGATTAAGGGGAAAGAGATACATAAGAAATAATTTTATAAAGTGTCCATCAAATTTGGTAGGGATGGGTTTTTTCCTCTGTTTTGTTTTGCTTTGCTTTTCTTACTGTGGTTGGGGATAATATAGTTTATAATCTATCAAATATGGTTGTCCTAGCTTTCTGGACTGCCGAGAGGAGTTGATTCCTTCAAGGTTGTTTATCTCATAATGCTTAAGTGCAAATTGTTGTATTGGCTCTACTCCCTTCGCTCAGCATCAGATCCAGTAAGTCATTGCATGCTTCTCTAGAGTCCAACCATTTATTGTTTCTTATAGAACAATAATATTCCATAGTATTCATGTACCATAACTTGTTTAGCCATTTCCCAATTGATGGGCATCCCCTCAATTTCCAATTCTTTGCCACTACAAAAAGGGCTGCTAAGAATATTTTGGAACATGTAGGACTTTTTCCATTTTTTACAATCTCTTCTGGATATGGTCCTAGAATTGGAATTGCTGGGTCAAAGGGCATAAACAGTTTTATGGCTATTTGGGCATATTTCCATATTGCTCTCCAGAAAGCTTGGATCTGTTCGCAACTCCACCAGCAATGCATCAATGTCCCAGTCCTCCTACAACCTCTCCAACATAGATCATCTGATCATCTTCCTTTTTTCTCATCTGGGGAAATCTAATTAGGTGTGAGGTGATACCTCATTGTTCTTTTAATTTGCATTTCTCTAATCAATAGTGATTTGGAACATTTTTATATGCATAAATATATATATGTATAGATATATATATATAAAGCTTTAATTTCTTCATTTGAAAACTGTCTGTTCATATCCTTTGACTGGGGAATGACTTGTGACCTTATAAATTTGATGCAATTCTCTATATATTTTAGAAGTGGACCTTTATCAGAACTCCTGGTCATGAAGATTGCTTCCCAGCTTTCTGCTTTTCTTCTAATTTTGGCAGCATTAATTTTATTAGTGCAAAAACTTTTTAATTTAATATAGTCAAAATCATTCATTTTGCAGTTTATAATGTGCTCTAATTCTTGTTTGAGCATAAATTTAACCCTTTTCCATAGATCAGATAGATAGAATTTTTTTGGTCTATTAATTTATCTATGGTATTGCTCTCTATGTCTAAATCCTGTATCCATTTTGACCTTATTTTGGTATAGGGTGTGAGATGTGGATCTATGCCTAGCTTTTGCCATACTATTTTCCAGTTTTCCCAACTATGTTTGTTCTTCATTCTCAAAGAGGACCATGATATCAGGAAGGTGATGTAATGAAATGCAAGTGGATTGGATTTAAGTGAGGGAGAGCTGTGCATAGTCACCGGTCTCACTTTCTCTTTCAGGGTCATCTAGGTCCAGTGGACAGATATGAATCAGAACATCTGGAGATAACTCTGGATGCAGTGGTAGACCTTGATCTTCTTAAGAAAAAATCTATAATAATCTCAGTTTGACTGTTGCAATGCCATTCAGTGATCTTGGCTAGGTAAGGAAAAAAAGTAAGCAAAGAATGACCTTTTACCTGGTCAAAAAAATCAGTCTGTGAGAAGATCCTCAGGAATTCTGACCCAAACAGAAACAACTGCTATTTATATTCACTCTGAGCCAAACACTACAAAAATAATGATCAAGTAGGGCTTAGTCTTGGATTAATTGTTGGTCAATCAATGACAGCCAGAGTGATTTGGGACTGGCAAATCCAAAATATCTTGTCAGCTTTCACATTTAAAATTTACATTCCTTTGGGCAGAGAACCTGCCAATAAGGATATATACCCTATGGGATACTCTATGTAGAGAGAGAGAAAGAGACAGAGAGATTAAAAACTCCTAGATCCTAGGGGAATGAGAACTAGGATAGGTAAGTTTTAATTGAGGGAAACTAGTAAAAGCGAGGATGAAGAGAGGAGAGAAAATCACTTCAAACAAAACTTTGCCTGCTGCCTGCATCTTAATGTACAAACACAGGTATTTGTACTTTAATAGTAGGAAGAAACAAAATTTAATTGTGCTATTTTTTTATTGTCAGTAGAAAATAACTGAAAGGACAGGCTTGAGAAGAAAATGAGCACCAAACAGAAACAATATCAGCAGAATAAAAACATGGATGAAGCCAAGATCCTAAGAGGATGTTTCAGGGGACATGGAATATAAATCTTGAATCATTCCCCCAAAAAAGACATGTGCTGTAGTTTCACTTTTGGTGGTAACAAACCAGAGGACAACAGTGATTAATACATGGTGACTCCATGCATTAATGGTGATCTTAAGAAAACAAAAATGATATAGCAGGCTCATCACAAGCTTACCTAATTCTTCAAAGCCCAGTTCTACTCAAGGATTGAAAAGCTAATAAGCTGAGCTTAAATCAGGGTCATATTAATCAGAGAAACTGAAAAGCTCTTTGGCTTGGAGACATGTTTTTAAAGGAACAATTTTATAGAAGGAGGCTTTGGGGGAAAGGAAGGAGAGCTTAGTTATCTGGAGCATGTTATAAATAAAATCCCTTTCCTTTCTAATATCATTCACAGATTCTTGCCAGTGATAGATTTCTCTTTCTTTGTTTTTCATCTTGTTAAAATGAAAATGATATCTGCTTTCTTCCACCAGAACCACTAGTTCTGTACTGAGTACCATGATTGTCATTTTGTTTTTTAATAATCCATTTAAAGCCAGTTAGTGAGTGAGTATACACATTGGTGGAGGAAAGGCCTTAACTGGGAATCCAAAAAACATTCTTTTTTTCTCAGGCTTTTGCAAGGCAAGGGGGTTAAGTGGCTTGCCCAAGGCCACACAGCTAGGTAATTATTAAGTGTCTGAGGTTAGATTTGAACTTAGGTACTCCTGACTCCAGGGCCAGTGCTCTATCCACTGCACCACCTAGCCATCCCCAAAAAACATTCTTGGAGGAGGATGTCAGCACAGAGCTCCACTCAAAAATTTCCACAATTCAACTCAATATAAGGATTTGTTTTCTACTCCCTCTAAGATAGGATGGTTTGGAGCAACAGACTGCTCCAGGAAATCATTTTGCTTACTCTAGACTCCTCCAACATTGGCAAACTAAATCTCTGCCTTCAGAGCAGAACAGTCTTCAGCCAGTCCCCTGGATGATGAGTGTCCCCTGAGGAACTTCCCCCAGCCACACAGCACCTTTTGACCCATGAGTCTTGACTCTCTCTTGCAAAAAAGGGTTTTCCTTTTATAAAGCAGAAAAACACTATTTACAATGACTATAATATTGACAAGTTCATTGTGGAAAAAACAATAGTAAAAGAAATCAAAACTGAACACTGTCAAATTATATTGACGAAGTCTAGTCTCAAAGAAGAGATGAGACAATGTATTTCCTCTCTTTGCCAGAGATATGGTGGTCTACATGGGGGTTGATAAAAGAGATTAGAGGGAACATTGCATATAATCTGACCTGAGATATTTTCCAGTTGTTTTTTTTTTTTATTTTGGACAATGACTTTCCAGAGCAGTAACAACAAGGAGAGTTTATTTGGAGATAAAAGAAATGGAAGAGTTAATCATTGAATCAATGGACAAGCTTTTAGGAAGTGCCGACTTGGCCCAAGGCATTTGAGACTTCTTAGGCACAAAGACAAAAATGGTATTGTCCCTGACCCTGAGAAGCTTATATTCTATTTGGGGAGATTATGAATGCATAAATAAATTCAGTATACACAGACATCATGCAAAATAAACACAAGGTAATTTGAGGAGAGAGGATACTAGGATCTGAGTGATCAGGAATGGCTTTGATCAAAAGAAACAGAGGAGTGGGCTAGGTCCGATCTAGATACCATCCAAACAGCATTAGAAAAGGGTACTTAGAGGCTGCTATCTTAATAGTAAAATGAAGCAAAGGCTCAATCCTCTAAGCATACTTTGGGCCTGGGATCTTTAGAGTCTTCCTTTCACTAGAATGTCTCTTTCCTCCCCCTCTTCCTCCATCTCAACCTTGATTCCTTCTGCCTTTTCCTCACTTTGCCTCTGCCTCATCCTACATTAAGGGTTGTACAGACCAACAGGAGGTCATGACTTAGCTAACTATCAATAAAATGCTTTTAACTTAATTTGGTTTTTGCTCTTCCTTAAGGTCAAAACATCCCTATTTGGGGAGTTTTCCCAATAGTTTTATCAAGCTTAATGGAGAAAATGGTACATGAGCAGACTTTTGAAGGGAGTGAGGGATTCTAAGAGTATTAGGTGGGATGAAAATGTTTTCCATAAATGGAATTCGTGATGATATAAATACAGAGAGGAGATAAAATATTGTATATGTCAAATAGATCCTAGAGTCCCAGAGAGGAAGCAATATGTAATAAAATTGGAAAAGGGGGGGGGGGGTCAGGTTATTAAGGTCTTTAAAAGTTAGAGAAGCTTTTATTTTTTAGAAGCCACAGGGAAACACTGGAGATTACTTAATAAAATAGAGACAGGGTCAAGCTTGTTTTGGGGAAGTAACTTTGGTAGCAGAGTTGGGATGGATTGGGTTAGAGATATTTAAGATAGAAAGAGCAATTAGGACAGTCCCATTATAGTTCAGGAGAGAAATGATGAAGGGCTGGCTTAGGGTGGTAGCTGAATGAGTAGAGAAGGGCAGATAAGAGAGGTGTTGTGGAGGTAGAAATGCCAATGAAGTGAAATATCTCTTAAAACAGAGTATCTTCCTGAGTCATGTAATCACTCAGAAAGATTCCCTGTCCCCCAATATAGCTTCATATTTCAACCAGAAAATATATGATATTCCTCACTTCCTAGAGTTGCCACTATATCTGTCCAAAAGAAAAGTAAATGTTTAAAAATATGCAAAGGTACATATTACAGATGGAAATGAAAAATTGAAAATGGGACAATTAGAATAATGATATCTAAAATACCCGATTTGTCAAAGTCTCTTGTGTATGTGTGATATGTTCCCTTTTTCTCTTTATCCAGAGTTGCAAGGAGTAAGGAATGTAGAAATTGGAGGTTTACCAGGTTTTCTGGGAGAGTTAGGACAAAATCATCCTAAGACATTTGCCTCCTTCTCCACCCAGAAAGTAATCTGCATCTCCCTTCCTGACCTGTGACATAACAAAGCTCTCTGCACATTCCATAGTGAAACAGTATCCTGGAGACCAAGGTCAAGGGGGCCTTAAGGAATTTCAAGAAAAAGGGCTTTTTTTTTCCAGGTGAAAAATGCAAAACCCTCCCATTCCTGTCACCTGTGCTGAACATGACAGCAGTTAGCGCAAACTTGACTCCTGTCTCCTTCGTTGTCCTCTTTCTTCACTGTTGGGGAGATACAAAACCCCAGATGATCACCATTGATCCAGGTACAGTCAGAAGGTTCGAGATTATAACAAAGATTTTTTTAATCTTTTTACCGAACTTATTGTGAAAAGACATCAAATGAGAAAAATTCTCTCCCCATTCTATTTTCTGGTTGCCATAGGTTTCTTTATAGATACATAGATGAGAGAGAGACAAAGAGCAACAGAGAGAAGAGAGAGAGAGAGAGAGAGAGAGAGAGAGAGAGAGAGAGAGAGAATGTATATATGTATGAAAATATAAATATATATGTATATATGTCTTATTTGTCTGATCATACTTCCCTTACCCTCCTCTCTCTTTCTCCTATAGGCATAGGCATTTGAGGAGAAGGATAGGAAGAAAAGGAGTGCAGATTTTTCCCAAAGTTCATCATGGAGATCAGAGCTTCATCCTGTTCTCCTTAGTAATGCAAATTTGAGTTAACTTTGATCATGGGAATAACTGAAGTTATAATTACTCCTAGGAGGAAGGAATTGCAGGTTAATGGAAAGACCATTTACCTGAGAGTCAAGAATAAGAACCTAAGGTTGAGTGCTAAATCACAGTCTGTGTAGCCTTAGCCCAAAGACGTACAATTGATTTCAAAGGTTGGATGTTACAGATATATTAGCTCAATGAAAGGGGAAACTTTCTAATAATTAGAACTGTTAAAAAAAAGTGAGATAGTGAAACCGATGCCCCCCTATCAGTATCAGTCATCAATAGATCTAGACCTTGAAGGTCAACAATTCCAAACCTTTCACTTTATAAATTAGGCCTCTGAAGCACAAAGAAATTACATGATTTGTTAAAGAGTATATACTTAGTTAAGTAGTAGACTCAGGATTTAAAGGTATAGATTCTAGCATCTGATCTTCAGGGTTCAAACTGAGGCTGGATACCCACTTTTTAGGAATTCTGGAAAAGATGTGTTCATGGACTGGGCAAGAATTCATGCAAATGGCATCTATGGTCTCTTCCAGTTCTGAGATAATGCACATAGACTCCAAGGTTGCATTCTGTTCTAAAATTGTATAAAATAAGCACATTTAAGAGAGGTTGATTATTTATCTTTCCATGACTACCAAAAAATAGGCTTGTTTTTCTAGGGAAGGTTTCTCTCTATTCTATTTTTACAAAATAGAATTCTTGAGGCATAGTACTTACTGTTTGAAGCCCAATTACCTATCTATTTTATCATCTGATCTACCTGTGATTCTTATGCATCCACACTAAATCCCAATTGAAGCAGTGATAATTCAGAAAATTTTAATCCATCCACCCCCTTACCCTCCAATATTAGCTAAATAAAAATTAACGAAGGAATCAGAACACCTATCCTTTTGGACACGGTACAATCCACAGATATTGAGTGAGGCTTTTGTTTCAGAGCTTGCCTGGGGGTTTGTGGCATTTTTACATGGTAGAGATGAGGTGACAAGGGGAAAAGGGGAAAGTGTCTATACTCCACAATACACTCTTGGAAACCATACGACTATTATAAAACATAAATATTTTACTGCATGCGCTTACTGGCTGACTTGCACAATGCTTCCATTATAATTACGGGACAGACATGAAATGAAAAGAATATTTTTAACAAAGTGCTTGCCGATGATGCAGCTGTATCCATTCTTAATCATTCATTAATGTCTCATCAAAAGAGTACTGTACTTTCTGTTTGTTTCATTTACCAAAGGTCAGCATACTTGGAAGCAATTGTCATACACCATTACAGACCTTTTTACATATTTTCCCTGTATTGTTCTAAGCCATCATGTGCGCAAATGAGTCAATTGGTATGCAGATTGTCTGTCATTAAAACCATTTGAAAATCAGCTTTGTCACTGGTTTACTGTTGGAACTTGAGATTCTGGGAATACACGTCTTGAATATACTGTGCTGCTCAGAGCAGGTAGGTGCCTGAGCTTAGGGAAGACTTACTCTTTGGAGGTCTACTTGCTTTGACATATAAAGTACAAAGACTGGTCATCACCTTGATACACCAATAATTTAGTGGTAAAGGTCAAATATTCTAGAGTGTGAGGACCTGTGTTCTCTGCCACTAAATGGTCTAAACTGCCGGGTTTTTATTTACAACGCCGGCTTCTTAATGCTAGTCCGTCCTCTTACTCACCAGTCCAACGCGTGGTGAGTCTTCGGGGTACCTCCGGCCCCCACTCTTTGATGGGGGAAGAACCAGACAGAGCGCCTGAGGTGGGTCATGAGTCTTTATTCTTCTGTGATCACATTCCCGCTTCTTCCAACCTCTCAGCAGACCCTTTTATCCCCTCTGTCCTCCCTCCCATGAACTCTTACTCAATGAGGGGCCGAGTTCTGTAACATTCCCTTATAAGGTGATTATGTTTCCCCCTCTAAGCGACCGCCAAGCCTCTTCCCCCCGCCCCCAACATCTCCCCCTTTCTGTTTTACAAGGTTATCACTTGGTGTGACCTTAAGCGGTGCTGAGGTTAGCCTTAAGCGGTGTCATTTCTACTGGCCTCTGATAGCCGGGGGCGAGGAACCCTGTCTTAGGTCATCTCCTTCAACCCAGGACCTTGCCCGTCCTAGGCGCCCGACACCCTCAGGGCCTGTCTTAGGTGGCTGGGTGAGGAGAAGTTGCCCGTCTTGGGGATTACCTCGTCTTACCCCTAGGTGTCACATGTCATGCATGGCGGCTAGCCAGACTTGGGGATCCGCCGGGGGCGAGGAACCCTGTCTTAGGTCATCTCCTTCAACCCAGGACCTTGCCCGTCTTAGGTGGCTGGGTCAGGAGAAGTTGCCCGTCTTAGGGTTTACCTCGTCTTACCCCTAGGTGTCACATGTCATGCATGGCGGCTAGCCAGACTTGGGGATCCTCCCCCGTCTCCATGGCCATGAAGGCTTTCTGAGTAAGAAGCATATAGCCCCTCTGTCGCCTAGCTAGGCGGCAGAAACAGACAACAAGTAGGGTGATTCCCAGAATCAGCGTCCTTGTTCACCCTCAAGGGGGTATCCTCCCGCCATCTGGCAATCCCTCCATGGTATGGGATCCTCGATGTCTTCCCCTGTGGCCACACATGAGGGGCCCCACCGAGGCAGAAGGGAGCCCCATCGATGTAGATCGGGGAGTTCCGTGCTACCGGAAGGGGAGAGGGAATAACTCGGAGTATTCCCCATGTCGGATATCCTTCAGATGGAGCACCTCCAAGGATCCCTACGATGATCAGAAGGCCTGAAAAAGAAAGAAATTCCTCTCACCCCGTAGGGTTGGGCATTAATCAAGGTCTCTTATCTTGTAAACAGGGAGCCATCTTTCTGGCTCTTCTATCTTATCCTCGGGATGAAATGACAGGTGGCCCTGTCTTCTGTTCTTTACCGTTACAGGGCCATGCCAACCTCCCTCTTCATCTCTCCACATGACTTTAGAGCCTGGTAGGGCCTTGGTGGGAGAGGGCAGGAGCGTTGGTTCTTTCTTAGCATGTCCTTTTGGGGAGAAAAATCTCTGGGCGGCTGTAGTGCCGTCATCCCTGACTTGTAGGAAATTCATGGTAAATAGTACCTGAGACAGGTTTGCAAATTTTTCTTTGTCCTCCGGGTGGAGGGGAATGCTATAGAAGCAGTCTTTAACATCAATCACTATAATAGTCCACCCTTGCGGGACTGCAGTGGGCATAGGGAGACCAGGTTGGAGGGTCCCCATGGGTACCATGTTGGCATTTACTGCCCGAAGATCAATCAACATTCTCCAACTCCCCCCTTTCTTTTTTATGACAAAGACGGGGGAGTTATACGGGCTAAGGGACGGTTCCACTTTGTTCTCGTGCAGGAGGGTCATTACTATGTCTGTGAGGGCGATGAGCTTTTCTTTTGTCAGGGGCCACTGCTCAACCCAAATAGGTTTCTTATTAATCCATGTTATTCTGGGGGAAAAGCTCATCTCTAGAGTGGCCCCAATTAATTTCCCCGCAGGCTATCAGGGGTGGCAAGTGTCAGGTTAAGCTGGCTCAAGATATCTCTACCCCATAATGCATAAGGGAGGTCGGGTAGGCACAGTGGGGTGAAGAGTCCAGATTCTTCCAAAGCTGACCACCGTAAGGCGTGTGCTGCTTTCATGGCAGATCTATTGCCCCCCACCCCCGTCACTGCTTGAGGGCTCTGTAGGAGTGGCCACTCGCGCCTCCACTGTCCCCTATTTATGACAGAGCAATCGGCTCCAGTGTCAATTATCCCTTCGAGCTTCTGATTTTCCACCGTGACGGTTAACAGTGGTCGCCCAGAGCTGACCGGGTGGACCCAGTTCACATGAGCGGGAGGGGTCCGCAAGGGCAGCGCCTTTCCTACCTCTTGGCCCTGTTTTACCAAGGTGGGAAAGGGGTGGGGGTTTGTGACCCTTACGGATGTGGGACTTCCGGGACCAAAAATGACCTGGGTATGGGTGACTAAGTCCACACATCTCTCAGCCCCTGTGATGAGCGCTGGGAAAATATTTAGCTCGATGGGAATCATCGAGGTTTCCCAAGGCCCGATCTCTCTCTGCTGTGTCCCTTCTCTATAGTCAACCCTCACGGGGATAGTCACAGTAATGGGGCCGCTGTCTTCGAGCACGGGGGGGGCCCCGCGGCCGGGCCCCTCCCTTTCCCTTTTCCCGACTTCCCTTTGGATCGGCAGAACCTGGCTATGTGACCTGGCTTTCCACAGGAATAACAGGTCGGAACTGAAGTGGAGGGGGGCTGCTGCCTGCACTGTGCTTTGAGGTGCCCTGGCTTTCCGCACCCAAAACAGGTGGGTCTCACCTGCATACCATGAAGGGCGGTCAGGAGGCTATCCTCCCGGTTCTCCATGGCAGTCACTAAGGCCTGAATTGAATCCTCGCTGGCATGTCCAGCAATTTGTCAACAATTCCTTCTAATGAAGCGTCAGGGGGAAGGCTGCTAATGGCTGCGATCCCTTTGGGGCGAAGACCCTCTTTAATCAATTGTCTCATAAGTAGATCAGATCCCGGGGTGTCTCCCATTATACGAGTCACTGTCTCTTTAACCTCGTTCACAAATGAGAGGGGTGTCTGATCTGCTCTCTGCTTCAGCCCAACCAACTTCTGTGTGGCTCTCCCCCCTTTCATGGCTCCAATCTTATCCCAAGCTGCAACATGTGTTTCTTTAACAGTCTCTAGCTCAAACTGGCCATACTGGGCCTGAACAGCAGGGTCAGTATAGGCTCCAGTTCCACACAGGAGGTCAATGGCTAAATCCAGGGGAGTATAACCCCGGGATTTTGCCAGCTTAGAGGCCTCTCTGCGGGCCTGAGCCTTAAAAGCTAAATATAAGGAGGCATCTAGGCAAGCGGCTGCAATTTCGTCAAAGTCAGCAGGGGTCCAAGGGTGCGTAGCAAAGAGGTTTTGCATCAGTCTTTTTACATAAGGGGAGCTTGGGCCGTATTTAGTCACGGCCTCCTTAAGTTCCTTAAGCATCTTAAAAGGGACAGGGCGGTAGTCTCGGGCTCCGGTAAGGGGGTCCGTAAATACCGGATAGAGGCCCCAGTCATCCCAGTCCACCTCCTCCCCTTTCTCTATTGCTATGGAGGCACTGGTGGCAAGTAGGCCGGATGGGCGGAGCCCTTGAGGGGATCTCTGAAGGGCGGACAAGGAACACGGGGGATTTTTTGCCTCTGTTTCCTGGCTGGGCCGCCAAGCCTGGGGCGCGGCAGCTGTCCAATCAGCGCGGACTTCTCCCTCCTCGTCAGCAGCCTCCCGGTCCCACCTACTCACGCCCCTCTTCCTGCCACCCCTGAGGGCTGTTTGCACCCCTCCCTCCCCGCGCTCGGAAACTTCCGGCCCTGAATCTTCTCCCTGGGGGCCCCTTGTTCCCCCATTGTTTCTTCTAAGTTCCTCCCACGGATACAGGGGAGGGAGTGGCCTTCCCTCTTCCTCTGAGCCCTCTGAATCCGATCCCGCCAACGAGCTATCCACCTGAGTGCTGATTGTTCGTGCTAAAGTCACCTTCTGGGGATGCAGGGCTGCATCCACTATCTTATACACTGTAAAATCCTCGGGGGTCAGTTTTCCCGGGCAGGTGTCATTATAGGAGGCCATCTGCTGCCCTACCACCTTCCATTTATCTGGTTGGATCCCACTATGTTGCACCCAAGGGCAGATGTTCCAGATATTCTCAACAAAAGCACGGCACGTCTTGATAGGTAATTTACAGCCATGCTTAGCGCAGAGTTTATAAAGCTGCACTGCAACGGCCTCTTTTTCCTCCGGCTCAAAGGCGGGAATACTATTCCGGCCCCCCATGCTGTCTACTAGCCGAGGCTGCAATTCTAACAGGTGGCAGAACTGGAAAGTTCCCGTTCGGCAAAAGAGAAGGAGGAAGCAGGGCACAATCAGACAGGCCAGCACGGCAAGGAGTGTGATTAGAGCAGAAGGAGAAAGGGAGGGGAAAGAAAGCATAGTCAACACAATAGGGGTATGTCCTTCAGGCAATATCTGAGAGTAAACGCCCTCTCCTTCCTCCCGGTCAGAAACGACCGAGGCTGTCTGGAGAATCCGACCAGCGGATTCAGACGTTCCCTAGCAAAATCAGGTCCCGGGTTTCGGCACCACTTGCCGGGTTTTTATTTACAACGCCGGCTTCTTAATGCTAGTCCGTCCTCTTACTCACCAGTCCAACGCGTGGTGAGTCTTCGGGGTACCTCCGGCCCCCACTCTTTGATGGGGGAAGAACCAGACAGAGCGCCTGAGGTGGGTCATGAGTCTTTATTCTTCTGTGATCACATTCCCGCTTCTTCCAACCTCTCAGCAGACCCTTTTATCCCCTCTGTCCTCCCTCCCATGAACTCTTACTCAATGAGGGGCCGAGTTCTGTAACATTCCCTTATAAGGTGATTATGTTTCCCCCTCTAAGCGACCGCCAAGCCTCTTCCCCCCGCCCCCAACATAAACCAAGTCATTTCATCTGTGAGACTCAGTTTACTTGCCCTTAAAATGAAGGGTTGGATAAGATTATTCTGTCATTCCATAATTTTATGATCTCCTGCTATTTAATCCCAGATCCAGATAACCGTTAATGAAAGATTTAAGATTCTATCTCCCTTATTTGGAGAGGTTGGGTTACTATGAGCATGGAATGTTGCAAAAAAAAAAAGTCTGGCATAATTTGTGGGCTGATTGATTTTACTGAATTATTTTTAAGTCTTTGTTAAAAGACAGTACTGGGTATGGAATGGCATACATTCAAAAATTAAGATGATACAATTGCAAGTAATCTCAGTAGCAGGCATGAGGGGGGAAAAAGTAAGATTTAGAACCCTTTGCCTTATCTTTCAATGAAGTTGTAAGACAGATATAGATGAATATAGATATATAGATATAGATAGATATATAGACTAATTAGTCCTTACTTTATATTTCACAGTTTGGGTTATATCCATTTTTTTTAGCCAGTTTGTTTCCCCAATGTGTATTGTTAGACCAGTCTTTCTGATTTTCTATGGATTTCACTTGCTGCTTTGCCTTTAGAAATCTAACATTTAGAAAACTACATATTAATATTATCTATGCTTTATTATATTTCATTTATTTTGTTAAATATTTCTCGGTTACATTTTTATATGGTTTGGGCTACATATCTGACATCTCTATGCAGGCCATTTTCAGAAACTATTTGTAAAGTTGAGAAGTTTGTCATATGAACCAGTTGTTAATATTCTTCTGTTAACATTCTCCCCTCTTTCTGATATCTTGAGAATAAAGTTTTATTAAACGCTTTAAAACTGTTTTATCTCCACTGTAGAGGGAGAAAATAAGGGAATAAACTTATATTATCTATTATGTACCAGACACCAGCTAAGCACTTTGATCCACTTAATTATCCTGTGAGGCAGGTACTATTTTTATTCCCATTTTATAGCTGAAGAAACTGAGTCAGAGAGAAGTTAAGTGACTTGATCAGGGTCACAAAACTTGAAAGTTTCTGAGGTTACATTTGAACTCGGGTCTAAGTGACTTTGATGCTACCTAACTGCCTGACTATATTAACCAGATGTTTTTCTTAACTTCATTTAGTTTATTTTTTCATGTAACATATGGGTCACTTCATTGTTAAAAGTTCAAATATACAGACTCCATTCTCAAGAAAAAGACATAGTGCTAGATGCAGAGTCAGAAAGACTTCATTTGGATAATTACTAGCTATGTGTACATGGACAAAATCATTTCCCTTCTTGGAACCTCAATTTTCCCATCTGTAAAACTTTCATAATAAGATTTATAATATCTTGTTGTGAGGCTCAAATGAATTTAGGCACAAAGCATTTTGAAAATTTTAAAACATAATATAAATATTAGTTATTATTTTTACTTAATGATGTATACTGGCTGTATGACTCTGGAGAGTCAATTTCTCAGAACCCTAAGGCAATTCTCCAAAGCTAAAAGATTTAAATAAGGTGAGATCTGCACTAGAAAAGAGGAAGTTTTCTAAAACAATGGACTCAAAAGCCCAGTCTCTATCCTATCCCCATTCCTAATACTTTTCTAAAAACTTTTTTCAGACTCTTTTCTAATGTTTAAAGTATTTATTGCACTTATGCTTTCATCTTTAGTAAGAATTTTCTTAGTTGAACTTTCTGCAAGCTCATTTTTCTTAATACTACTTCTTATCATTTTATGGTAAAAACATAATCTTCTAGGGGTGACTAGGTGGCGTAGTGGATAAAGCACTAGCCTTGGAGTCAGGAGTACCTGGGTTCAAATCCAGTGTCAGACACTTAATAATTACCTAGCTGTGTGGCCTTGGGCAAGCCACTTAATCCCATTTGCCTTGCAAAAAAAACTTAAAACAACAAAAAAACGAAAAAAACATAATCTTCTCCCATCTTTATTTGTGAGATGTTACAAGGGAGCTTTCTTTAAAAGTACACCTGATAATTGCCTTTGGTCATCATATCTCCCTGCTTTCTAAAGATATCAGATGTTTGCTAGTCAATGTGATTTCTAGTCTCTTCTGATCTCCTGGTTGTGGTGATTAGTTTATATATTAAAGTTCCTTAGGTAATGGTAATAGTCTCCCATGAGACATGTTCTTTTAAACATTTCACATTCTGTGATGTCAATGAGTTGTTTAAATAGGTCAGAGGGCAGCTAGGTGGCACAGTGCTCTAGGACAGAGCCCTGACTCCTGAGTTGCAAGGACCTGAATTCAAATCCAGCCACTAGCTGTGTGATCTTGAGCAAATCATTTAGCCTTGTTTCATATTCAGGGTCATCTCCAATCATCCCGATCCATATCTGGCCACTGACCCCAGATGGCTCCAGAGGAGAAAGTGAGGCTGGTGAAAGCACAACACCCCTTACTCAAATCCAATTCATCTGCATGTCAAGAACAAACAACAACAATAAATAGATCGTTTGTTGTTTCCTCAATTATATGTCACCTCTACTTTACTCCTATATTTTGATACTGATTTTGAACTGTAACAAGTTTATAGTATGCTGAAACTTAATTTGAAATTTACTCTATCAGAAGTAACTTTTTATTTCCTATCCATTAAAATATAAATTAACTTTATTTTATGATGTTATTTTAAGTTCATCATGTCTGGTGGCTCCTAACAGTCTTCTCAAATAAATTATGAGCACAGAGCTTTTGAATAATCTACAAACCAACACATGATTTCCCTTGTTTCTTAACCCTGAGCCATATTTTCCAATATAGTTTTCACTGTCCTCCCTATGTCAACCTTCAGATGGATATCACAAAGCATTAAAATGTGTTGCTTTCATTTGGAGTATTTTAGCAAAATCTTCATGGAATTTCTTTGCCACTTCATCATCTGCAATAGATGTTGTTGCATAAGCAACAATTCTTGAATTTATCTGTTTGCTTATTTTTCTCATGAGCCCTGCAGTGGAGAGTGAAAAATTTTCCCATGAAAGGACAGGGTTTTTTCCCTTATTCAGAAGAATAATTAAAATCAACCCCAATAAACCCTTTATTTGCTTCTCTGAAAATCTAAGAGTCATTCTTCTATTTCCCTATAATTTTTTTTGTTCTTCTGGTTTGCAGTGACAATGTCAAGATTGAGATAAATTCAGACTTTTGTTTGTGAGAGTCATTATTGATGTTTAATGTGAACATTTACAACTCAGAAAAGGTGTAAGTTACAATTCAAACCCTTGATTTATTGTTGTGTAGATTTTAATGTTATTGTGTAGTTTTGTTTATTGTTCAGTTTTAATAATGCAGATTAAACTTGCAAGTCTGTGTGTGTTTGTGTGTGTGTGTGTGTGTGTGTGTGTGTGTACATGTGGGCATACTTCCTCCCATTCACCAAGACAGTCTGATTGTTAAACATTTATCAAAACACTCCTAGCTAGGATTCACTTCAAACTGCCATACAAAGGAAAAAGATGTTGCATTTAGAGTACCAACAGAGGGGGCAGCTAGGTGGAGCAGTGTATAGAGCACCTGCCCTGGAGTCAGGAGTATCTGAGTTCAAATCCAACCTCAGACACTTAATAATTACCTAGCTATGTGGCCTTGGGCAAGCCACTTAACCCCACTGCCTTGCAAAAACTAAAAAAAAAAAATGAAAATAAAAATAAAGAGAACCAACAGAGGAGTCAAAGTTTATATATGACTTTGAAATGGGTTCCTTGGCACTCCCTGCCTCTGGTCCCTTTTTCACCACTATCCCGCCACTACTGTAGAAACAGAAGAGAACAGAACATAGGACCAAGAACCATTTTGTACTATACTTTTATTTTATGGTTTACCATGGGCAAAGCATTGCATCACTGAAAGGCCAGTAAAAAGTCTTCCTATATTTAGCTAGACTGGTCCTCAGAAATCAGGCACAGAATGTCACCAGAATTGTATCCAAAACCTTTCAAGCATGGTAGAATTTCTTATATTGTGATTCATTCTATCTTTATTATCTGTATTATCTATATTACTTTATACTATCAATCAGTCAATTAATAAACATTTATTGATTACCAACTATGACTAGGGACTCTGCTAGGTATATAAAAACAGGCAAAAGACAGTTCTTATCCTCAAGGATAAGAATAGCCTTCAAAAAATCAATGTACCCATGGTTCCATGATGGGAATTGAGAGAAGTATTTTTTAAATAGTGAAATATGACTATACAATTATAAATTTTTATATGTCACTAAATATAGTATGGCATAGAAATTAGCATATTGGATTTAGAGTCAAGGACATGCATTCCAGTCTCTAAGATTTACTAGTTGTATAATCCTGGATAAGTCACTTAATTTCTATATGCCTTAGGTCATAGATGCATTGTGTTCTGCTTGAGTGAAGGGGATTTTTATAACTAATGAATATTTATCAATAGTAGTGAAGGCAGTAGACACCCACAAAAGACAAGAACTGGAATTCAGAAGACTTTGTCCATAGCCAACATGTTACTGACCAGTGGTCTTGGAGCATTTTATTTGCATTGTCATTTATTCTTCATAAGAGATGAATCAACCTTTCCATTCTTTCTTCCTTTTGGGGAGGTTTCAATAAGTAATGATTACCATTTGCTTTAAGTCTTGGAATATGGAAACTGAACTGCATTAATATTTCAATATATCTATTTTCCACTTTTCAGAATTAGACTGACACATTTCTGAAGCTTTCCCAGTTTATCCATCTAAGCATTGTTGATAAGAGAGGTGAAAGCATCATTTTTTACAAGTTATTATGTGTTCCTCTTTGCTTTCCTAAAAATGAAAAAAAAAATTAAGTGAACAAAAGCATCAGTGGGAACAGTGTGCTGAGTTGCATTGGTGAATTTGTGATAGTATTGTCAAAAGACCTGTGCAAAATATAATTCATTTTTATTGTAATATGCCATTTACTCTTACAGAGGCAAGGGTAAAGTCAATGAACAATGAACTGTGAGAATATCTTTTTATTAACCAGTTTCAGATATTGAATTTCCATCCTTTACAAAAAGTCACAACAGATCAATGGCTAAAACACATGGTAAGCAATAATCTCATTACACTCCCCTATCTGGTCTTTGTATTTTAAGAGGATACTGATGACAGTAGACTTGCCAGCCATGATGACAATAAATAAGATTAATAGTCATCATTTATATAGCATTTTAAATATTACAAGATTTCATGAATGCAGGAAAATTAGACTGGTTCAGAAGACAGATTGCTGGATGTAGAGCAAGAATACCTGAGTTCAAATCCTTTCCTTGGCCCCTTTGAGGAAGTCATTTAACTTCTCTGAGTTTCAGTTTTATTACTTTCCCTTATCATCATCACAACCCTTTAGGTAAGTGCTGTTTATATGAGTGGATTCATTCAGGCTTCTACTGACTCCTTGCCAGCACTCTCTTCACTAGAGCGGAAAAACTGGTGGTCCTTTCCTTGCTATACATATACATGTGGAGAAAGTATTTTTCTTTGAGGTCATTTTTTTCAGAATCTTCCACCTATATCCCATACATTCGTAGAGTCTTAGGGATGGAAGAGACTTTGGAGATCATATATTCATAACTCTTTAGTTTATATATAATAAGAACAAGAATAATTAGCATCTAAAGAGCACTTTGAATTCTGCAAAGTGTTTTATAAGTATTGTCTCCTATTCCCTCAACAACCCTGAAAGTGGGTACTATTGTTATTATTATTATTATATTATTATTTTTTAAATGTGGAATCTGAGACCTATAGGGTTTAAGTAAATTGACCAATGTCACTCAGTTAATAAGCGTCTGAGACATAATTTAAACTTAGATCTTCCTCTGGGTCCAGCATTTCATTCATTAGTACCTGAAATCTAGAGAAATAAAATGACTTGATTATGAATACACATGGTTTAAGTATGAGGGCTCCAGTAAAAATGCTTAAATTGGGAACTTAACCATACCTCTTTTTACATTGTGTGATTCTGGTCAGTGTGCATTGACTCAGACAACTTATATGTGACTACTTTTGTCCTTTGTGAAAAACTCCTGTCAAACTTCATTGAGTGGGGTCAAGACGCATGAATTCTGAGCCTACTTCTTTTACATACTCCCTGTATAATCTTGGAAAGACATTTAGGGGGAAAATCCCTGTCTTATTTATTTTATTTTTATAGACCCTTTCCCCAATTTCAGCACTCAGCACAGCACCTTGAATAGAGCAGACACTCAAATACATATATGGAATTGAATCTCAGTATCTTTATCTAAAAAATAGGAATAATATTAACTTTCTGGTCTAAATGCACAACTGTTATGATAAGTGAGTATCTTAGAGAGTCAACTTACATAATAGATAGAGCTAGATTCAATTCTAGGAAGACACAGAGGAGTCAGACCACAGCCTTCAGGCTGCATGTGTCAACAATACTCTCAAAACCAGATTAACATGTTAAACAAAATATAGTACAACATAGATCATATTAATGTGTGTTTTTCTAAGTCAATATTCAGTAGTTAGGTGGTATAGTAGACAGAGTACTGGGTCTGGAATGAGAAAGACTCAGAAAGAGGTCAAATCTGGCTCCAGATACTTACTAGCTGTGTGAACTTGAGCAACTTAAGACTGTTTGCCTCAGTTTTTTATCAGCTGGAGACAAAAATGGCACATCACTCCAGTATCTTTGCCAAGAAAACACCAATGGGGTCACAAAGAATGAGAGATGAGTGGAATGATATAACAACAACAAACAATTTAGTTTGGAATGGAGCAATGGATAGAGCACTGGGCTTGGAGTCAGGAATACTCAGGAATACTCATCTTCATGAATTTAAATCTGACCTCAGACATTTACTGTGTCATCCTGATCAAGTCACAACACTACTTGCCTCATTCCTCTAACCATGGAAACCATAGATGTATTCTATATTCCTACTGATGACACTTCCAGTCAACTGAATTTCCTTTTAATTGCTAATTTTCTAGCTAACTGAAATTCCTAATTGTTAATCAATATATTTAGCAGTTAAACTACTGAGAGAAAGTTCCCTTTGCATAAGTTTTAGAGCCTGGCTTTAAAATTTTTGTTGTTGATTAACCTTTCATTTTTGGAACTCTGAAATCCCAGTCTAATGGTTTCACCTCATTCTCCACTCAATATCATCCACAAGTCTCTCTCGTTTCCAGTTCATCTTTCACTCAGCTATCACATTGATCTTCCTAAAGCCTAAGTTTGATTATGTGACTTCCCTATGCAACAAACTCCAGTGGCTCCTTGTCTCTTCCAGGATCAAACAAATTCTGTTTGGAATTTAAAATTCTCCATAATCTACCCTCCTCCCATTTTTTTCAGTATTCTTCTTTAAAGAGCACTCACCCAATATCCCCATCACTGCCACGGTGACCACATATTCAGAGATCCAGCTACACAAATGCTGTTCCTTGAAAGACACTCTACCTCCTGACTCAGAATATTTTCTTTTCTTTTCTTTTTTTCTTATCCAATTAAGAACAAATATAGTTTTCAACATTCATCCTTTTTCAAACTTTTGAGTTTCAAATTTTTCTACCTTCCCTTTCTGCCTCACTTCCCTCCCCCCTCCTCATGGTAGCAAACAATTTAATATAGACTGTACATGTATAGTTTTGTTTAACATATTTCCATTTTAACAAGATATTTTCAGTGACTTGTGCCTTATGTCTAGAATGCTGTAAATTCTCATCTCTGCCGCCTAGATTCTCTGGCCTCCTGTACATCCTAGCTAAACTCCTACTTTCTAAGGGAAGCCTTTCCTGGTCTTTCTGAATTCTAATACCTTCCTTCTTTTGATTATCCCTAGACAGAGTTTGTTTGTATGCAATAGTTTACATGTTATCTCCCTCATTAAATTGTCAGCTTCATGTTAGCAAGGACAGTTTTTTATCTTGCTTTGCAGCCCCATTGCTTAGTACAATTCTATGCACATAGCAGTCTCTTATGGTTTATTGACTGACAGAATGACTTCAATTTCAGAAGCAGAATATCAACTACAGTTATCACTTTTATAATAACAGGAGCTAGGGGTATTTGGAAAATGTACCTAAAAGTTTTTGGTCCTCCTTGCATATTACAGAAAAAGTCTGGTTTTTTTTCCTTTTGGGGAGTGTTTGCAATACCTTTTTGCAAAACTGATTTGATAATCATACAATACTATAAATATATTTTAGGCTTTTCTGAGTTTTTAAACTTTTTCTGTGTCATTTTCTGTGTCATCTGTGGCTTCCACAAAACTCCTCCAAAATTCCCATATACTATTATATCAACCCACAGTATATTAAAACCAAGATGAGGAAACTCACAATGTGGAAGTGATAATTGTAGTGCCAATTAATTTTGAAAGAGATCTTAATTTCATATTTATATAGTAAGTATAATAAAACTTGTCCTATAATTATCAAATTAACCTAATTTCTGATCATTTGTTTTTTCCTTTTTTAACTAAACCCAGAAGAGAAGAAAACTTTATTTTTCCAAAGTTTCATATAAAGAGAATGCAAAAGGTTGGAAAGTTTGTACAAAATGACAGGTATTTCAGAAATAAACTTTGAGTAGAAACAGAAGGTAGAGGTGACTCTAAAGTAATCAGAAAATACTTGGAAATGAAAAGTACTTGACACAACCAGAAAGTACTCATTAAAATAATTAGTGATAATAATATCAATCTCAAGGTGCCTCTGGATCTCTTACCTAGAAAAATAAAGCTAGACTGAGTCTATGTTTTTCCCCCGATCAAAACTGCAATTTCTCTCTAGGTTGAAAACACAGAAGGAATCATAAACCTTTAGAAGTTTCTAGGCAATGACAAACAAATTGACTTCACAGAATTCTTAATTAATCTAATCTAAACATACATGGATCTATATATTCAGTCTTTGATACATGTATAAAGGACTCAGATTGTCATATTATATGCAAATTGTTACATAGAAATAACTGGAAGCTTCAAGAACCTCTTATCCATTCCCACTGCTGTTTCATGGATTTGTCTTCTGAGTTAGCTGTCCACTGGCTCTGACTTGAGAACTCTCCTTCTCCCCCTCTTGTACCCCATCACCATTTTTCATCAAACCCAAGGGCCCTATCCATTTGGGACAGGATGAACAATAAGTTAATAGCAAGGAGAAAAGCTAGGGAGGAGGGATAAAACTTTTTTTCACTCTTCTACCCCTAGTGGGGATTTTCCCAACCCCAATTCTACTATCTTTAGCAGTAGCTCCAAGTCCCATAAAATCTCCCATAGCCCTCTCAGATACCTGTTCCATCATCTTCATCTCAAATGGACATTTCTACCAAAGATGTTTTGATGAAATGAGTAGGATAACCTGAGTCTGGTTTTTTTTTTCTTAAAATTTAGAAAAATGCTGCTTGAATCTTTTATGCAAAGACTCACCTTTAACAACAAAATAGTTTCATCTTTCCTCATAAGGTCTAAGTGACCAGCAGATGGGTAGTTGGAACAAGAGTATTCATCAAGAAAGGGGAAATAGAATCAAATATTAGACTCTTTGAAAGCCAAAGTCATCATGTCATCTTGAAACAATAGTAGACTATGATGAAGATTCTGCAAAAATAAACCTCAGGTTCAAGTTAGCATTCTTCCCTGAAGGATTTACAACATGGTCAACCATTAAGGAGTATTTGGGGGTGGGGGGAGAAGTAGTCATTATAAACACTTGTAGAAGAGAGGCAAGTGATAGCTGAAGAGATTCTTTCCTTATAAAATTTATTATAATTAGTTACTATATCAGCTTTTTTAAAAAAGAAGCAAGATATAATAACTAGCCTTATAGTAACTATGTTAATCAATTAAATGACTAAAAGTAAGAAAAGAATTTCTATCTACAAGAGAGCTTGTAACATTCTCTAACATTTCTTATCACATATTCATGTGAACAAGCATTTTTACTTGATTCTTGTTATAAATTAAAATACAGAAATAAATTAATTGCAGAACCAGATTTGAGACCATCAACATTAAGTTTATATGTGATTTTTATATTGTATTTGACAATATAATTTCAAATTATAATGTGAAATAATATAATATAAATACAACATTTATAACATAATATATAATAAAATAAGGTAAATATAATTTTAAAGTTATAGCTTATATTTAAATATTATTTATATTCAACAAAAGTTATACAATAAATTTAATGTGAAATATTAAAGATATTAATAAACCTATAAGGTCTTGCTGAATTATTTATTTTAATTCTTATAGAATTAAATAATTAAAAATTAATTCTTATGACTTGTCCCCATAAAATATTCATAGTAATCTTATAATTTGAATTTTATCATTTTAAACCTAGAGTTTTTATAATTATAAGTAGAATAACATTTTATAAACACAGATTGAATTTTACTTAATTTTTCCAATTACATGCAAAGGTAGCTTTCAATATTCATCCATTTATAAGTTTATAAGTTCCACATTTTCCTACCACCTTCCCTTCCCTTCCCCTGCCCTCCTCATGGCAACAAATAATCTGGTAAAAATTATACATGTACAATTGTGCTACTATATATATCCATTTTACTCCTTTCATGAAAGAGGAATTAGAACTGAGGGGGAAAAAATCATGAGTAAGAAAGAAAAAACAAAAAAGAAATTTAAAAAAATAAATATATGCTTTGCTCTGCATGCAGGTTCCATATTTTTTTTCTCTAGATGTGGATGGCATTTTCCATAACTGGTCTCTCAGGATTGTCTTTGATCATTGAACTGCTGAGAGGAGCATCATCCATAATAATTGATAAGGTCACAATGTTGTTCTTAATGTCAACAATGTTCTCTTGGTTCTGCTCACTTCACTCAACATTAGTTCATGCACGTCGTTCCGTGCTTCTCTAAAGTCCAGCCACTTATGATTTCTTTTTTTTTAAGGTTGTTTTTTTTTTGCAAGGCAATGGGGTCAAGTGGCTTGCCCAAGGCCACACAGCTAGGTAATTATTAAGTGTCTGAGGCTGGATTTGAACTCAGGTACTCCTGACTCCAGGGCCGGTGCTCTATCCACTGCGCCACCTGGCCACCCCCACTCATGATTTCTTACAGAACAATAATATTCCATAGCATTCATATACCATAACTTGCTCAGTCATTCCACAATTGATGGGTATTCCTACATTTTCCAGTTCTTTTTCACTATAAAAAGAGTTGCTACAAATATTTTTGAACATGTGGGTCATTTCTTGATTTTTATGATTTATTTGGGAGATAGACCTAGATGAGGTATTGCTGGATCAAAGGATAAGCACATTTTATTATCTTTTGGACATAGTTCCAAATTGCTCTCCTGAATTGATAGATCAGTTTACAACTCCACCAACAGTGTTCCAATTTTCCCATATCTTCTCCAACATTGATCATTTTCCTTTTTTGTCATCTTAGCCAATCTGACAGATGTGAGGTGGTAGCTCAGGGTCATTTTAATTTACATTTCTCTAATCAATAATGATTTGGAGCATTTTTCATATGTTTATAAATATCTTTAATTTTTTCAACTGAAAAATGCCTATTCCTATCTTTGGATATGACTTGTAATCTTATCCTTGGATGGGAACTTTGGAGAATGATGTAATCTTGTAAATTTGATTCACTTCTCTATATATTTTAGAAATGAGTCCTTTATTGGAAACACTATCTGTGAAAATTATTTTCCAGTTTTATGCATTTCTTCTGATCTTGGCTGCATTGGTTTTATTTGTGCAAACCCTTTTTAGATTTAGTATAGTCAATATCATCAATTTTTCAATTTATAATGTTCCCTATTTCTTGTTTGGTCATAAACTTCTCCCATCTCCATGGATCTAATAGAGTGTTTTTTTTCTTAATTGGTCTTAATTTATGTCTAAATCCCATATCATTTCAACTTTATTTGGGGAAAGGATGTGAGATGTGGTTCTATGCCTAGTATTGCCAAACTATTTTCCTAGCAGTTTTTATCAAATACTGAGTTCTTATCCTAGAAGCTAGTGTCTTTGGGTTTATCAAACAGTATATTACAGTAGTCATTTACTACTGTTTTGTACCTAATCTAAGCAACTTTCTTAGATAGTACCAGACAGTTTTGATGACTGCTGTTTAATAATATAACTTTAGATCTGGTAAAACTAGAGCATTTCCTTTGCATTTTTTTTCCATCAATTCCCTTGATATTCTTGGCCTTTTTATTTCAGATGAATTTTACTATTTTTTAGCACTATAAAATAGTTTTTAGGTAGTTTGGTGTGACAATGATTAGGTAATTTGATTTGGATAGAATTGTCATTTTTAACATATTAACTTTGCCTAACCATGAGCAAGAGACATTTTTCCAATTGTTTAGATCTAATTTTGTGTGAAAATCATTTTGAAACTGGATTCTGAGTTTTTCTTGGGAAGTAGATTCCCAAGTATTTTATGTTACTTTAAAAGAAATTTCTCTTTCTAGCTCTTGCTCTTAGATTTTATTGATCATATATAGAAATTTTGATGATTTTTGTAGGTTTACCTTATATCCTATTAATTTGCTAAAGTAGTTTTTAGTTGATTTTCTAGGGTTTTCTAAGTGTACCACCATATTGTCTGCAAAAAGTGAAAGTTTTATTTCCTTATTGAATATTCTAATTCCTTCAATGTATTTTTCTTCCCATATTGCTAAAGCTAACATTTCTAATACAATATTAAATAGTAGTTGTGATAATGGTCATCTTTGTTTTACCCTTGATCTTAGGGAAA
The DNA here is from genome assembly GCF_037893015.1 of Macrotis lagotis. Classification (NCBI taxonomy): domain Eukaryota; kingdom Metazoa; phylum Chordata; class Mammalia; order Peramelemorphia; family Peramelidae; genus Macrotis; species Macrotis lagotis. The sequence continues at coordinate 184,026,188 of NC_133663.1, forward strand.
TGCTGCTAGTTTAGTCCCATCACATATAATGTTTATTAGTGGTTTTATCTTTTAATCTGCTTACCATTTTAAGAAAAACTTCAACTATTCCTGTGCTCTCTAGTGTTTTAATAGGAAATGCTGCTGTATTTTGTCAAATGTTTTTTCAGAATCTATTGAGATAATATGATTTCTATTAATTTTGTTATTGATATGACTAGATATGTTGATATTCAATCATCCCTGCCCTCCAGTATAAATCCTTATGTATTATCCTAGAAAAAACTTGTTGTAATTGCTTTGCTAAAATTTTATTTAAAATTTTTGCACCAAAATTCATTAGAGAGATTGGTTTCCAATTGATTTTTAATTTATCTTTCTGTGATCTTTTATCAAATGCAATTTTTATTGTACCCTGATCTAAAAAAGATGTATTTAATATTTCTGTCTTTCTGCATTTGATTGTGAGGTTTTTTTAATGCTCTAATACAATGTTAATTTTGCCATGTGCTGCAGGAAAAAAAGATATATTCTTTTCTATCCCCATTCAATTTTCTTCAGAGGTTTATCTTATCAATGTTTTCTAAAATTCTATTCACCTTCTTAACTTTCTTCTTGCTTATTTTGTAGTTAGATTCATCTAATTCTGAGAGAAAGAGGTTGAGGTCTCTCACAATTATAGTTACACTGTCTATGTCTCCCTGTACCCTGTTTATTTTCTCCTATAAGAATTTGGATGTTATACCACTTAGTGCATATAAGCTTAATATTGATATTACTTCATTGCTTCATTCATATAGTTTCCTTCCTTATCCTTTTAAAAGAAATCTATTTTTACTTTTGCTTCATCTGAGATCAGGCATGCTTTTCCTACTTTTTTATAACTTCAGGTGAAGCAAAATATATTCTGCTTCGACTTTTTCCTTTAACCTGTGACTATCTTTCTGCTTCAAATGTGTTTCTTGTAAACAACATATTGTAGGATTCTGTTCCCATTCACATTTACAGTTATGACTACTAACTCTATAGTTCCCCCTACTTATACTATTCTCTTTTCTTTCCTTTAAATCCCTTCTCACCAATGTTTGGCTTCTGACTTCTGCCTCTTGAACAGCAATTTTTTTTCCTATTAGTCCTTTTCCTTTCTTTATTCCTTTCCCTTCTTACTTCGCTTTTTAACTTTATCCTAAGGGAAATAAAATTCTCAAGAGTTGTAAGTATTGTCTTCCCATGTAGGGATGCATTCATTTTGATGCTATTGACTAATGTTTTTTTCCCCTTTTCACTTACCTTTTTGAGCATTTCTTGAGTCTTTTATTTGAAGACAGAAATTTCTGTTCAGTTCTGGCCTTTTTATCTGAAAATTTTGAAATTACTCATTTCATTGAAAATCCATCTTTTGGGGGGACTTGAAGGTAGAGCCAAAATGGTGGCACTGAGGCAGGAATTCCCAGAAATTCTTCACCAGAAAACTTCAAATGACTCTAACAAAATTTTAGACAGGCAGAACTCACAGAAAGACTGAATGAAACAATTTTACAGCCCAATTTAGTAGATGCGTGGGAAAGGTCTATTACGCTGGGACCAGAGTCATAGGTCAGACTACAACCGCACAGTTCAGGAGCAAATCAGCTCAAGCCTTCCAAGAAGAGCCCATGGGGAACCTGGGTCCCTGGGAGAGCCTGGGTCTGTGGCATCTGCTGCACCAGAGTGAGTGCAGAGCTCAAATCAGTGGAGGCCTCAGGGCAGTCCTACCCCAGGAACCTGTGAAGCCACCCAGTAGCTGCTTAAGCAGTTCTAGTTCTCTCTGCTATTCCTGGGGCAGGACTCTGTTGTTTTGTTCATACTCTGATATAAGACCCAGTTTGTGCCCCACATACTGCCCTAAAGAGGGATTCTCCTCATAGCTGCAGGGCAGAAGGGAGTACCTGTGGTCATCCACAGACCAGAGCACAGATCAAGAGAGCAGAAAGAGCCTCTTGTTAGACACCAGAGGAATAAGATCTCTAGAGGGTATCCCCCCAAAATACCCAAATCTTTGGAATTACACTTTGGAATTACACAGGTCATAGACTAAGAAAATGAGCAAACAACGGGAAAAAAAAAGAATTTGACTATAGAAAATTACTTTGGTCCCATGGAGGATTACTTAGAAGATGACAAAGTCAAAGCTTTTGTATCCAAAACCTTCAAGAAAAATAGAAATTGGTCCCGGACTACAGAAGAGTTCAAAAAAAGACTTTGAAAAGCAAATAAGGGAGAGAGAGGAAAAATTTGGGAGAGAAATGAGAGCAATGCAGGAAAATCATGAAAACCAAGTCATCAACTTGGTGAAGGAGATACAAAAAAATACTGAAGAAAATAACATATTATAAACTAGTTTGGGTCGAATGGAAAAAGCAGTCCAAAAAGTCAATGAAGAGAAGAATGCCTTAAAAAGCAAATTTGGCCAGTTGGAAAAAAGAAAAAGTTTTCTGAAGAAAATAATTCCTTCAAATGTAGAATGGAACTAATGGAAGCTGATGATTTTGTAAGGACTCAAGAAATAAAACCAAACCAAAAGAAAGAGAAAATAGAAGAAAATGTGAAATATCTCATTGGAAAAACAACTGACCTGGAAAACAGATTGAGAAAAGTTTATTTTAAAATTTGGGCTATCTGAAAGTCATGACCAAGAAAAAGAGTCTGGATTTAATTTTTCAAGAAATTCTCCAGTAAAATTGACATGATATCCTAGAAGCAGAGGGTAAACTAGAAATTGAGGGAATATACCTAAAAGAGATTTCCCCCCCAAAAAAAACTCAGGAATATAATTTGGGGGGATGCCACTTTTATTTATAGCACTTTATGGTTATAAAATGCTTCAAATATCTTATTTGTATTTATAAATATTTGTTTTCTATTTACATAAAATGGTAATTTCTACCAACCATTTTTGCAAGGTTTTGACTTGTACAATTTTTTCTCTCTCCCTTCCTTCCCTGCCCCTCCCCCCAACAGAAAGTAATCTGATATAGTCTTTACATTTGCATCCAGAATAATTATAGATCAAAATTGAATGTGTTGTGAGAGAAGAATCAGATTTAAAATGAAGAAAGAAAACATTAGTGATAGCATAATTGCATAATAAGTCAACATTTAAAAATTGAAGATAATAAGCTTTAGTCTTCATTTAAGCTCCACAGTTCCTTTTATGGATATAGATGGTATTCTCCATCATAGATCCAATAAAATTATTCCTGATAATTGAAGTGATGGAGTGATCAAGTCCATCAACAATGATATTGTTGTTAATGTGTACAATGTTCTTCTGGTTCTGTTCATTTCACTCAGCATCAAGTCTTTCCAGACTTTTCTGAAATCCCATGCCTCATACTTTCTTACAGAACAGCAGTTGTTCCATCACATTCATATACCACAATTTGTTCAGCCATTCCCCAATTGATAGATATCCCCTCAATTTCCAATTCTTTACCACAATAAACAAAACTGCAATGAATATTTTTTTACATGTGGCTAAACCTTTTTCAAGATCTCTTCAGGATACCGACCTGGTAATGGTATTGCTAGATGAAAATATAGGCACATTTTTATTGCCCTTTGGGCATAATTCCAAATTGCTCGCCAGAAAATTTGAATTAGTTCACAACTCCACCACCAATGCATCAGTGTCTCAGATTTCTCATATTCCTTCAAACAATGATCATTATTCTTTCTGTTCACATTGGTCAATCTGAGAGGTGTGAGGTGTACCTTTAATTTGCATTTATCTAATCAATAATGATTTAGAGCAATTTTTCATATGACTATAGATAACTTTGATTTCCTCATCTGAGAACTGGCTTTACATTCCTTTGACCTTTTGTCAATTTGCCCAGGAATACGATAGTTAAATTCCAAAACTCCCAAGTCAGAGAGAGAAGCTTCCAGAAAGAAACAATTCAATTACTGTTTCCCTACAGATTTTGGCAGCATCTATATTAAGTTCTCATAAGGCTTATAATATGATATTCTGAAGACAAAAGAGTTTGTATTACCACCAAGAATCAACTACCTAGCAAAACTGAACATCTTTCAGAGGAAAAGATGGAAATTCAATGAAATAAGGGACTTTCAAACTTTCCTGTTGAAATGACCAGAGCTGAACAGAAAGTTTGCTCTTCAAGTACAGGACTCAGAGAGGATGGACAGGAAGGGCTAATTATGAGGGATTTAATGATGTTAAACTGCATGTATTCCTGCATGGGAAGAAGAAATACTGATAATTCATGTGAACCTTTTCATTTATAAGAACAGTTAGAAGGTGCATATATATATGTATATATATATATATGTGCATATATATATGTATATATATGTGCATATATATATGTATATATATATATATATATATATATATATATACAAGGCACAGGAAAGAGCTGAGGAGAATAATATAATATTATAAAGATGGAGTCAATGGAAGAAAAAGGAATGTACTGGGGGAAAGGGGAAAGAGAGGTAGAATGGGCTAAGATATTTCAATTAAGAGTCAAGAAAAAACTTTTGCAATGGAGTGAAAGGGGGGGAAGGTGAGGGGGAAAGAGGAAGCCTTCATTTTTATCAGAAATGGATGAGAGGAAATAGTAGAAGGGTATAGAAATCTATCTTACAAAAGAGGGAAATGGAGAGAAAAGGGATGGAAGAAAGGGGAAAGTGGAAGGAAGGAGGGGTGTAGGTGATAGAAGAAAGGGAAGATGGTGGGAGAGGGTAGTCAGTTACAGCACACTTCTGAGAAGAGACAGGTTGAAAGAGATTGAATAGAAGAAATGGGAGTGGGAACAAATAGAATGAAGGGAAATAAAGTTAAAAAGCATATGCAGGAAAAATATTGAAGCAACTTCTCTGAAGGACTTAAGATAAAGAATGCAACTCATCCAAGAGACAGAGCCAATGGTATCTGAACACAGACTGAAGTACACTTTTTTTCTATTTCTTTTGATGTTTATCTTTTTGGGGGGGGTTATGTTTTTTTTCACAGCAAGTATTATAGCAATGTGAAAATAAATAAACCATAAAAAAGAAAGTTCCCTCCTCTTTTCCTCTGAAAGAATATGCTTCAGGGTAATCATTCTTGGTTGTAATCCAAGTCTTTTGTCCTCCAGAATTTCATATTCCAAGTCATTTGATTCTGTAATTTTGAAGCTGATAAGTCCTGCAAAAGCCTGACTATTGTTCCTTGGTTTTTAAATTGCTACTTTTTGGTTGCTTGTAGTATTTTCTCTTTTGGCTGAGGATTCTAAAATTTGGTTATAATGTTTCTTGGAGGTTTTATTCTGAGATCTCTTTATGGAGGTGATCAGTGGATTCTTTCAAGAACTATTTTGTCCTCTGGTTAGTAAGGAAGTTTTCCAAAATAATTTCCTAAAAGATATTTTCCAGATTCCTTTTTTGATCTAGATTTTTAGATAGACCAATAATTCATAAATTATTGCTCCTAGATCTATTTTCCAGATAGGTCATTTTTCCTAAAAAAGTATTTTACATGCTCTTCTAGTTTTTCAGTCTTTTGGTTTCATTTGATGAAATCCTGGTATCTCACAAAGTCATTAGTTTTCATTTATTCAATTTTTTTGTTTATTTATTTTATATTATTACAATAAACTTGCAACAGTAATCGTAAGCCTCCCTCCAACCCCTCAAAAAAAAAAAGATGAGAAACCTCAAAAATAATGAGAGAGAGGAAAAAAAATGTACTTCAGTCTGTGTTCAGATTCCAATGGCTCTGTCTCTGGAATGAGTTACCTTCCCCCTTCCCTATCATAGCCACCAGAGAGGTTGCTTCAATATTTTTTCCTACAGTTGCTATTACTAACTATATTTCCCTCCACTATATTCCTCCCCACTCTCATCCATTCTCTCTCTCTCTCTCCTCCCCCTCTCTCTCCTTTCATCTTGTCCCTGTTCAGAAGTGTTTTGTATCTTAGTACCCTCTCCCACAATCTTCCCTCTCTTCTATCACCTATTACCCCCCTTCTCCCCCATTCCCCCTTAACACATCCCTTTCCTCTAATTTTTCTCTAGGGTAAGATAGATTTCTATTCCCTATTAAGTGTGTATGTTATTTCCTCTCTGAGCCATTTCTGATGAGAATGAAGACTCACTCATTCCACCTTGCCTTCCCCCATTCCACTCCATTGTAAAAGCTTTTTTTTTACTTTTATGTGAAATATCTTAGCCCCTTCTTCCTCTCCTTTCTCTCCCTCCAAGTACTTTCTTTTATCACCCATTGACTCCATCTTTTTACTATATTATACCATTATATTCAGCTCTTTCCTGTACCTTGTCTATATATGCTCCTTCTAACTGCTTTTATAAGTGAAAAGCTTCATATGAGTTTTCAGTATCTTCTTCCCATGCAGGAATACAAACAGCTCAACATCATTAAGTTCCTCATAATTAGTTCTTCTCATCCACCCCCTCTATGGTTCCCCCGAGTCCTGTAAGATCAAACTTTCTGTTCAGCTCTGGTTTTTTCAATAAGAAAGTTTGAAAGTCCCCTATTTCATTGAAAGTCCATCTTTTCCCCTCAAAGAGGATATTCAGTTTTCCTGGGTAGTTGATTCTTTGTTGTAAACCAAGATATTTTGCTTTCCGGAATATCATATTCCAAGCCCTATTAGCCCTTAATGGAGATGCTGCCAGATCCTGTGTAATCCTGACTATAGAGCCATGGTAGTTGAATTGCTTGTTTCTACTAACTTTTAGTATTTACTCTTTGACTTGGGGGTTTCGGAGTTGGCTATAATATTCCTGGAAGTTTTTCTTTTGGGACCTCTTTCAGGAGATGATCAGTGATCAATTTCTATTTTACCCTCTGCTTCTGGGATCTCAAGGCAATTATGCTGTATTATTTCTTAAAATATGAAGCCTAGGCTCTTTTCCTGGTCATGACTTTCAGGTAGCCCAATAATTCTAAAATTATATCTTCTAGATCTGTTTTCAAGATTAGTTGTTTTTCCAATGAAATATTTCACATTTTCTTCTAATATGTGTGTGTGTGTGGGGGGGGGTTGGTATAGTTTAAGTCATCAGCTTTTTTAGTTACATTCTGCCATTCTGCGTTTGAAGGAGTTTTTTCCTACAGAGAATTTTTTTATCTACATTTCCAGCTGGCAAATTCTGCTTTTTAAGGCATTTTTCTCCTCATTCGCCTTTTGTGTTGCTTTTTCCATTTGATTTAAACTGGTTCTTAATATGTTATTTTTTCAGCATTTTTTTTTGAAATACAAAAAGAAATACTTTCACGAAGTTGCTGACTTGGTTTTCATGATTTATCTGCATTGCTCTCATTTCTCTTTCCAATTGTTCCTCTACTTCCCTTAATTGCTTCTCAAAGCCTTTTTTTGAGTTCATCCATAGCCTGAGCCCATTTTCTATTTCTCTTGGACATTTTTGGATACAGAAGCTTTGATTTTGTCATCATCTGAGTATATATTTTGAACCTCCATGGGATCAAAGTAATTTTCTAAGGTCAGATTCTTCTTTTTTCTGTTGTTTGCATATTTCCACAGTCTATGACTGATTTACCACAATTCCAAGGCTTTGGGGGTTTGGGGGGACAACCCAAAGGGATCTTAAGTCCTCCAAGGTCCTTTGAGAGGCTCTGACTGTCCTGGTGATGTGAGGATGGTTCTTGCTCGACTATTGTGGTGTTGTGAGGGCCCAGACTGCAACCTTGATCTGAATGAGAGCAAACAGCAGAGTCCTGCCCCAGAGACAGCAGAGAGATCTCTGCAGTCTACCCCAGTGTCCTACTGGAGCTCTGCTCTGCATTCTTCTGATGCAGAAGAGTTCTTTCACCACCCCTTCTGGCTGTCCCCAATGATCTCTGGGTCAAGAGGTCTAGAAACCACTTCCTCTGCCACAGACCCAGGACCCCAGCCTGGCCATGCTGTCCTGAGGCTGCCACTGTACTGTGGCTTTTTCCAACCCCTGGTCCTGGTGGAACAGACCTTTTCTGTGGAACTGCTAAGTTGTCTTAGACTGGGAAATTGCATCACTCAGTCTCTCTGTGGGTTCCACCCCCTCTAAATTTTGGCTACAGTTATAAGTTGATGGCTTTTGGAGTTTTTTGGGAAGAGTTTCCAGGGATTCCTGCCTTCATGCAGCCATCTTGGCTCCCCCCCCCCCCCATTTGTCCAATTCTAATTTTAAGGGTTTTATTTTCTTGAATTAGTTTTTGTGTTTCCTTTTCCAGCTGTATAATTTTATTTTTAATTGAGCTGTTTTCCTTTTCCAGTTGGTTAATTTTACTTTTTTTGATGAGATACATACTTTTTTCAGTTGGTCATTTTTTTCTTTTAAAAGGAGTTGATTTCTGCAGTCAATTTTTCATAATTCTCCAGAATTGCTCTCATTTCTTTTTTCCAATTTTGCTTCTTCCTCTCTTCTTTGGTTTTAAAAACCCTCTTTGAGCTCCTCTAATAGGTCTTTTGCATTTGAGGTCAATACATAAACTTCTTTGTGGCTTCTCATGTAGGCATTTTGTCACTGCTTTCCTTTTCTGAGATGGTGTTTTTATCATCCCTATCAGGATATTATCTATCTATGGTTAGTACTTTTTAAAATTTTTTCACTCATTTTGATATTTGAGCTCTGATTTTGGGGCACAAGGAGTATAGTTCCAAGATTTTTGTGCTGAACTCAGGGTCTGGTCCCTGACTTATGACTTGCCTAGGTATTGATATTGTGGTAGTTTGTTTCCTTCTTCAGGCTTTCTATTGTCTATGCGGAAGATTATTGTTTCCTTTCTGGTAGCCCAAGTTTTCCACTTGCCAATTTGTTGCCTATGCAGTAATTTGTTCCCTACATTGGAGAAGTCCAGGTCTTTCTGATATGTGATACTAGTGTTCCCAGGGCTTGAGCTATGTCTTCTGAGATATGATTAGGACGCTCACTGCTGGCCTGCTGCACCACTGGCTTGCTAGCTAGAACCTGAGCAGTGCTGTGGCTAAGAGCCTCCTGCTGCCTTTCCAGTTATCCCCATTATTCTGGGTTTTACTCCCCTTTTACCCAGAAGAGACAGACCTTTACTGAAGTTACTCCATGATATCTTGGGTTGAGAAGGTGATTCATTCTTATTTGTGGGACATGTGGTTTCATTTAAAATTGCTTCAGGAAGAGCTCCAAGACTTCCTAGCTTCAAACCACCATCTTGGCTCCACCTGGAAAGTCCAATAGCATTTTATATTTTATAATTATGATTAAAATGTAAATTTTAATTTGAAGGCAAAAATCATCATTGTAGTTACTTTAAACACCTAAGGAATAAAACTAAGGAATAAATATAAATGAATAAATCTAAAAGAATAATTTTAGTAGCACATTAAGTTATCAGGAGTGGGGATGGTTAACACAATTCTTTTTTTGCTAGAAAGGAATTTGTGAACAACACTTCTCTTTCTAACTTTTTTAGAAATGTTTCTTCATGTTTGTTTTTCTTCTAGGTCAAGACTTGGGAAACCTCCCCAATATTCTTTGACAGATCACTCTTCTTAAATTCATTATTTGATAAAGTAATATACAGTCATATTAGATGATTTGGGGCATAGTACAAGATGTTTGCAATAATGACTTTAATATAGTTTTATGTTCTTTCCCTCAAGGTCAAAATCAACAGCATTTGATTTCTAAACAAAGACTACTAGCAAATGAAAAAATAGTGGAAGCAATTCAAAAATCAAGAGTCCAGAAAAAAGGCAAGTATTCCATCTTTTATAACTTTTAGTCCATGAATATATAGCTATCCATAAAAACTATAAGAACTTGTCATATGGTTCTATAAATCTTTATTGTCTATAAAGTTTTTCTTTACAATAACCCCCTGAGGACAGCAGTACAAGTATTACCACTCCCATTTTGTAGATAAGGAAACTTAGGCTCAGAGAGATTCTGACTTACCCATGGTCACATAGCCAATGAGTCTAATAGACAGAATTTGAATCCATAATGCCTCTTGATATTTCAAAAACTTTGGCAACCAGACTGCTTCACTTTTACTAGGCTTTTTGACATTGGGAGGAGCAGGATGGGAAGGAAAGATGGTTGAAAAAATGTATAACCTACAAATATTCAAATGAATGGATGTTGAAAACTTTCATAACTTGTAACTGGAAAAAATTAAAAATAAATTTTTTAAAAAGCTATGGCATCATACAGGAAGTAATTGTCAGAATTTGAACTCAGGTTCTGACTCCAGGTTCAAGCTTCTTTCTGCCATCATGCCTAGCTGACTTCAGCTATATTATCTTCAGAGCATTTAATTACAGTCTTTTTTTCTAAATGAAGTACCCATTAAAATGAAAAGAAAGTCACTTCTCAAAACTATTATGTATAATCATCTTCTATTCACATGGCAGTTAGCAAAGGCTACCATGTACAATTTAGCATTTCTCTGGAGTGAACCCTAAGATACAAATAAGGGGAGAGCTCTGAGCATCAAATCCACTTAGTGGTGCAAAAATAAGATTTCCAATGAGAACAAAACAAAAGCACCACAGTAATTCTATAAAATAAAGAAGAATTAAGTTCATGTCCAAAATAAAATCTCAAATTGTGAAAAAAAATGAGGAACATGAAAGACTATTCTTTAACAGGGAATAAATACATGATTGGACATGAAAAATACCTGATCCATACATTAAATTACATTCAACCATTGACAAAAGCATTTGACCTTATAATCTAATTATATAGAATTATAAATGAGTTATTTCTATTGGGGAAAAATACCTGGGGGAGCAGCATACAGAAGTGGATACAGAGGGGATAAGAGAGGCATGAGGCTATGGATAATCCCATCACAAAGGAAGAGAGAAACAAGAGTATTAAGGAAATTAATGGGGAAAAAATGTGAAGGATGGTGGTCTAGCTTTAACAGATCTCAAACTGTATTTCACATTAATAATGATTAATACAATCTGGTATTGGCAAAGAAATGGTGGTGGAGCAATGGAATAGATTAGGTGCACAATACAAAGTAGTAAGCAACCATAGTAATACAAACAAAATCAATGCAGTGAAGATTAGGAAGAAAGGAAGAAACTGAGTGGGAAAGGTATATAGTAAGTTTCTTTTATAAAGGCTTCATTTCTCAACTATTGAGAAAAATGAGTCAAATTTATAAGAATAAAAATCATTCCTTGATTGCTTAATGGTCAAAGGATATGAACAGTTTTAAGACTGAAGGATACAGGGGTGGCTAGGTGGCTAAGTGGTGCAGTGGAAAAAGCACTGGCCCTGGAGTCAGGAGTACCTGGGTTCAAATCCAGTCTCAGACACTTAATAACTACTTAGCTTTGTGGCCTTGGGCAAGCCACTTAACTCCATTTGCCTTGCAAAAAAAAAACCTAAAAAAAAAAGAAGAAGGATACAAACACTTTTTAGAAGAAATCAAAACTATTTCTAATCCAATGGAAAAATTTTTCTTAGTCACTCTTGATTAGAGAATAGATAGTTAAGACAACTCAGAGGTACAATCTCACACCTATCAGATTACCTACAGATTACCTAAAATGACAGAAAAGAAAAATAACAAATGTTTCAGGGTTTGTGGGGAAAACTGAGACACTAAAGCTCTGTTGATGGAATTGTTAACATAGTCAACCATTCTAGAGAGATATTTGGAACTTTGTGCAAAAGGCTATAAAACTTTGCATACCCTCGGTCCTAGCAATGCCACTACTAGATCTATATCCCAAAGAAATGAAAGGAAAAGGAAAAGGGTTTATATTTATAAAAATATTTATAGCAGTTCTTTTTTTAACCTAGTAATTCTTTTATTTAAAGATTTTATTTATTTCAAATTTTACAATTTTCCCTAATCTTACTTCCGTCCCCCACCCCACCCCAGAAGGAAATTTGCCAATCTTTACATTGTTTCCATGGTATACATTGATCCAAATTGAATGTGATGAGAGAGAAATCATATCCTTAAGGAAGAAACTTAAAGTAAAAGAGATAGCAAGATCAGACAATAAACTACCAGTTTTTTTCCCTAAATTAAAGGTAGTAGTCCTTGGTCATTGTTCAAATTCCACAGTTCTTTCTCTGGATACAGATGGTATTCTCCTTCGCACACAACCCCAAATTGCCCCTGATTGTTGTACTGATGGAATGAACAAATCCATCAAGGTTGATCATCATCCCCATGTTGCTGTTAGGGTGTACAATGTTTTTCTGGTTCTACTCCTCTCACTCAGCACTCAGTTCATGCAAATTATTCCAGGTTTCCCTGAATTCCCATCCCTCCTGGTTTCTAATAGAACAATAGTGTTCCATGACATACATATACCACAGTTTGCTAAGCCATTCCCCAATTGAAGGACATTTACTTGATTTCCAATTCTTTGCCACCACAAACAGGGCTTACAGCAGCTCTTTTTTGTGGTGTCAAAGAATTGGAAATTGAAGGGGATGTCCATTAATTGGAAAATGATTGAACAATTTATGATATATAATTGTGATGGAATACTAATGTGGTATAAGAAATGATGAGAAGGATGGTTTTTAGAGAAACTCGTTGGACTTATATGAATAGATGCAAAATAAAGTTAATACAGTCAGGAGAATATTGGGCACAGTAAAAAGAATATTGTATGATGATCAACTGTGAACAACTTAGCTATTCTCAGCAGTATAATGATTCAGACAATTCTGAAGGACTTATGATGAAAAATGCTAATGCTAACCATTCTCAGAGAAAGATCTGATGGAGTATGAACGAATATCAAAACATACTTCAAATTTTTCTTGTTTTGTAGGAGATTGTTTTGGTCTTTGTTTTCTCTTGTAACAAAGCTAATATGGAAATATGCTTTGCATGACTGCAGATGTGCAATCTATATCAAAGTGCTCACCTTCTCAAGGAGTGGGGAAAGAAAAGAGAATTTAGAATTCTAAAATTATAAGAAAATCAAAATTTATTTTGCATGTAATTGAGAAAAATAAAAGCATTCTTTAAAAAATTTTAAAAATAAAATAAAAGATATAGAGATGAATGTAACTTCCAAGTTAATATTCAAATAGAACTGGAACACCATTGTAGCCATCTAAAGTGAAAATTTCAAATAACGAGGCCAAAAATGTGCATAAGTATTATCAAATATATTTTATACTTCTCCAAGCCCCCAGTTGTCCATGTTGTTTCATCAAAAAGCTAGAATAGCCAATAAAATATGAGTTTCTTGTAGAAAGGTGCTATTTCCTCTACAAAAGTCCAATTTTGATGTTTCTTTGAGCTATGAACACAAACCAGGTTTCTCAAATACCTTAGCTAAGGACCTTAGACAAGTCCCTCAATTCTCTGGACCTTGGTTTGGTAAACTGTGAGAGAATTGACTAGATTGCCTTTTAAGACCTTCTTTAGTTCTTAATCAATGAATCTTATGTTCCCATGTCAGCAAAGCATAATCCAGTCAGAAATGTTCCCAACAGCTTGGGCATAATATTTTTTCAATATTTTCTTATTATAAATATAATTGCCCTGAAAGACCTATGTACATAATACACATTTTTATTGAGGAAAATAACCTTCTCAGGGTACAATTCCAGTAATGGGAGCAATGAATTATATAGGTAATAATTTAGTTACTTTAATTGCATAATTGCAAATTGTTTTCTAGAATGGTTGTTATCAATTAAAAGATCTACCAACAATATATTAAGCTATAGTAGGCAGGTTTTTAAAAATGATTTTTTGTAGTAGATCACATTTTCAAATCACACAATTGCCTGAATGATTTAAGAAATATGCAATACTACTCTGATTTGTCTTTGTCAAAAAAAAAAAAAGTCAATTGACTTGGTAAAGCAACATAACTCTTTAAAGGTTCTCCTTCAATAACCCATGAATATGCAAAGTGTTTATATAATTTTTGTTAAGTATAACCACAGAGATAATTGTTTGGTAATCCTTTTCTTACCAATATCAAGCAAGGCAAAAAAACAGAGGTGCATGCATACTGAAGCCATTTCTTATTGTCACAGGAAATATTCTCTGATGAGTGTTTTAATTCCTATTAAGAGGGGAGTTGATGAATCTCTTCTTCCTCAACATATTTAAAAACAGCATAGAATCTCATTCATGTGGACTGGTTTTGATTTGACCCCACCTGAACACAGGTGTGTGAGCAAGATAACTTCTTTAGGGCCCTTGCAGTCTTCAAATTCAGTGATTAAACTTCCCTAAGGTCCTTTCTTGAAATTAAAACTCCAAAGATTTTGTAATTTGTTGAGTACATTGACTTCTGTAAGTTGCCTAGAAGTCATAAATTAAATAGAGTTGAGTATTTTTTTTGATGCCTATGCTCACATTAGGAAACATTATAGGGTGATTTCAGGACTGAATGCTCTATGCATGAGATATAATGGCCCCATTAACACAACCAATTTGCATTATACCCATTGTCCTCTTTAAGTAAATTGAAAAGGAAATAAGAATAGAAAGAAAATATGTTCCAGACAGAGGGGAGTGGTGAAAGAGGATTAAGAAGGGGAAATGAGCATAAGAGAATGGGAAAGAAGGAAGGATAGGGTGAGGTAGATGAAGTTGTAAGAAACCTTGGGAAAATGGAGTTCAAGTCACAAGATGGGTTCCCCCCGCCCTTTGTCAGTGGAAAATATGTGTATGAGGTCCACTTAGAAAAACCATGTTGTTTTCAAATTCTGTTAAGATTTCTCTACCTGTCCATTTTTGTTCTTTATACATGAAGCAAGATCACTTGATGCTATAATGCATTTTGCTTGGCCCCAGATATGCAAAGGACTCTGACTCTTGATTCGATATCAACAGAACCATAACTGGAAATCGTTGTACCCAGAACAAATTTAAACTGAAGGATAAAAAGGAGGAAGGAGGAGGAAGGAGGTTGATCCATAGTAAATAATCCATTCTATTCTGCCACAGTTGAATCAGAAAAGTCAATGACATTCCCTAGAGAGTCCCCAAGTCATGATATACAGTCTGTCTCCCAAACCCCAGATGAGATAGGGAGAAGGTAGCAGTCAGGGTAAGGAAGTGAGTGGTAGGTGAAATCAGGCCCTGGGAGAGGGGTACCATGGCAACATGAGGCATATCCTTTTATCTTGCTACTTAAGGGCATAGTAGGGGAATGCCCTTCATCCCAACTTAGACTCTGAATTAAAACAGGGTTCGTTAAATGATCTGGGCACTCACTGATCAATTCACAGAACACTGAAAAATAGATATAGTTCCATGCATTACTATTTTGTTCAGTATAGTGTTTCTTCTACTTGAGGGTTGCTGTAGGGTTTGGCTCTCATAGAGATTTTTAGAGACCTCTGGCTTGGCTCTATAGATCACAAGTGATAACATAGCATAATGGATAAGTTAAAACTGTGCCTTAGATTCTTAATAACTGTATGACTCTGGGAAAGTCACTCATCTTTCCTGGGTCTCTATTTTTACATCTATAAAATAAAGGGGTTGGACTTGAAGACACATAAGTTCTTTTCGAATCTCAATCTATGATTTTGTATCCTATGATGTCAAGGGAAACACAGTATACATCTAGACAACTTAGAAGTACAATCTATGAAAATATTAAAACATGATGGAAAATAATCAGCAAGTCTATATGGGGATTGAACTTCTAACAATAGCATCATCATTATTTATTTCATATCTACTGGATGTCTTTTGAAGTCCTATTGAAAATAGAATAAAGACATTTTTGCCCCCAAGTCCAAGAACCATGAAACTTTCCATCTGACTTGCAGCCAGAGTTTTCATGTGTGGTCTTCCATTGGAATGGAACCTCTTGGAAATCAAGGATGTGTCCCCAGTGCTTAGAACACACTTTGTAGTAAACACTTATATAAATTATTCATTTGCAAATTCATTCATTCCTGGAAAGCTTAAAAGTCAGTTGTAACTATGCAAAAGGAATCTGTATCTGATGGAGAAATAGGAGAAATAAGTTGCCATTACTCTCCTCCTCCCCTATCCCATGAAAGATACCCATAAACCAACTAAGAAATCATATTTTTAAATAACCCAATTTTATATTATGCAGTTTGCTGTGAAAATCTATTCTTGGTCTTCCAAATCGATAAATATTATAGTATGTTCATCATATCTTTTATACCACAAGCACACAAATGAATATTAAAACTGTTTTAAAGCAGGTGAAAACCACAGAAAGCTCTGAAGGTTGCCAAATTGCCTTTCAGGTCCTTTCTTTAGTGGCAACTTTATCTCTGAAAGACCCATAGGTTATATTTTACAAAGTACATTAAACAATGGAAATTATATGAATACATATTTTTCTGCACACACACACACAATTATTTATACATACACATGTGATTGTTACATAGTTTACATATACAACTCTATGTATTAGAAAAGGCCCTGGAGGGGGCTGCTAGGTGGTGCAGTGGATAGACCACCGACCCTGGAGTCAGGAGTACCTGAGTTCAAATCCGGCTTCAGACACTTAATAATTACCTAGCTGTGTGGCCTTGGGCAAGCCACTTAACCCCACTAGCCCTGCAAAAATTAAAAAACCTAAAAGCAAAAAAAAAAAAGGCCCTGGAACAAGGCCATGTTCCATTACTTTCTATCTGTATGTCTTTGAGTGAATTACTGTGCCTGACATTTCTTTTCTGAAAAATGGGGATAAGAAAGGAAGAAAAATACTGAGACCTCTAGAATGTATTAGCCTTGATAAAATTCCTTACATATAGGATAATACTCCAGTCATCATTGTTATGGAATGGTTGTGAAGAATTCATGACATCAGAGAAGATAAAGTGTGCTAAAGTGTGCTTTGTAATGGTCAAGTGCTATGCAAGGATGAACTTTCAACACTTACTGGGTGACTGACGGCAAGTCATTTAAATGTCTGTATAAGTTTCCCTAGATGTAAAATGGTAAGATGTAAGATGTAAGATGTAAATGGCATCTATCTCATTGGGTTTTTGTGAGGAACCAAGAAAATCATGTAGGTAAAGTGCTAAGTTATTCACACAATAAACTTGTCATTGTCATGTGATATATGTGTCTCATGGTTAAATTTTTTTTTCAATCTGTATCCCATTGGCACTGGGCCTCTTCTCTGAAGGAGACAAATCAGGAGCTTAAAGACCTGCAGCCTCATTCCCCTCCAGGGTAGCGACTTTCCTGCTTGACAACAGGCATTTCTCTGCTACTGTTCAGTGCGTCCCAACAAAAGACAGATGGCCTCTTACTAAACAGTACACATGCTCAGAAATTGATGAACAGAAAAATTTCGTGAACAATTGATGCCACAAGGGATAGTATTTCTTCGTTTCTCTTCCCATGCTCACATTGTGACAGGAGCGTGTTACTCACAAGTATACAGCAGTATATTCATTCTGCCCTTGCTGGGTTCATCTCTGGGAAATCCCACCACCAGAGGCTGTCAGGAACCCCCCCCCACCTGCTCCCACCCAATCCAGTATAAAAACTGCCTGCTGGCCATGCTGACCCGCTGACTTGGGCACCTCCCCTGCCTTAGGCAGCATGCAGTGTATGATTTCATTGAGTTATTTCTTTGCTGGAGCAGTTTACATTTGCAGCTCCATCCCCATAGTGTGCAGTAGCAAGAACCATGAAATCCAATTGCAGATATTCCGTGGTGTCTTCCACTTGACTAGCTATGTAATTAATCAAGACAAAAGGCATCACAGCTTATTTTCTTTCAGCAGCAGTACTCTTCTTCCTGGATCTGTCTAGGACAATTAAAGTGTAAATACTGAGCATCAGAACAATTGGCCACTGGTATTCCCTTCCTCTCTCGCGCTCTCTCTCTCTCTCTCTCTCTCTCTCTCTCTCTCTCTCTCTGTCTCTCTCTGACTTTATTTGAGTGCTAATTTATTTTTTTTTATTTTTCCCCCAATGTAGATACCTTTGACTCTCCTAACAATCGTTGGATTAATCAAATTTTAAATACCTTGGAGAATCACATGGGTAAAACTAAAGGTCAGAAATTAAGATCAGAATACATTATAACTGAAATGAAAAAAACAGTTGTCAGTTATTAACGTGCTGTTAACATTCCTGTTCACAGATCCCCAGACCAATGATTCTCAAAGCAAGAAAGATCTCAGTGAACTCGTCAAAGACTTTCCAAAGTCTATTGACCTAGATAAAACATATGGTAGGTGAATTTTTCTAGCTGTTAAATTTTGATCAACATAGTTCTCTATTTGAAATCTAACCACTTAGAACGAACCCTTTCATTGTATTTTATAGATATATTTTTATGGTCAAGATGGCAAAAATAACCAAACTTTTCCTTTGTATCATGTTTTATGGTTATAATATTGCTCATACACATGATCAAATTTTGTTTTCCTCACAAGCATATATGTTAAACAGGACAGGTATTTTATATAACAAACTGAAGTAGCATGGAAAATTGGAATTTTACTGCACAGCACTAATATCTGGAAGGACAGAATAGAATTTACCTTTTCACATGGGATGGTTGGAGTACATTCTTTTTCTTTGTTTGTTGTTTTTTTTAGGGTTTTGCAAGGCAATGGGGTTAAGTGATTTGTCCAAGGTCATACAGCCAGGTAATTATTAAGTGTCTGAGGACAGATTTGAACTCAGATCCTCCTGACTCCAGGGCTGGTGCTCTATCTACTGTGCCACCTAGCTGCCCCTTTTTTAAATGAATGGACCCAGGACTGTAAGGATAATGAGAAAAAAAAAGAGAATCAGAATGGAAAGAAATCTCATTTTTTTTCCTTCAAGGAAGATCACACATCAATGAGGGTCCTGAACTAGTCCTCTCTCAGATTCACCTTCACCATTTAGATAACTATATGTGATCAGGATACACTGTCTTCCTGGGAATCCAAACAATACAGAACTTCTAGAATCAAAGACAACATCAATGCAGGATATCTTTGGGGGATATCCTGGGCTCTTTTTTCATAGTTATCACAGTTCTAGAGATGGAAGGGCATTAGAAGTCATCTAATTGAAATCCCTCCTTTTACAGAAGGAAATTCATCAAGTAGTAGTTCACCCCAGGGCCACAAAGTTGAAATATGAAACTATGAAGCTAGATACTATGGAAGTAGGTCCCTTGTCCCAGGAACTGTGTTTTCCCCAGGATATCAAACTGCCTTCTGTGCAACTTGCTCCCAGTGCCCGAATCTCCTGTCATGGCTTATGATTTGCCCCTTATTTTTGATCTTACGTATTGAGTGTTGAGTCCCTTTCCAGATTCCCTTAACCTTCCCCAGGTGAGAATCTAAGGGGCTGGAGACAAGAAAGACAAGTTCTCCTTTTGTACAACAAAGTCTCCATTTATTTACCACAATACAAGTGCTTAAATATCCTTCCCAATCCTTCCCAATCTCTAATCCACTCCAACTGCAGTGGCATTTAGTAAAACAAGGCTGGTGCTCAAGGACACCAGATGATGAAGGTTCGCAGCTTTCCCATACACAAAAGTCCCTAACAATTGAGGAAAGTGAGACTTCAGAGAGGAGGCTCAAGTGACTTTTCCAAGGTGGGATAGGTGTTAAGCCCAAGAGCCCAACTCAGCTCTTCTGATTCTAAGTCTAGGGATCAATTACAGCAAATGAATTTTGCAGAGGGCTGAGCTAAACTAAAACTTTAGCCTTGTGCTTTTGAACTGCGTACCAGATGGGCTGTGTAATGAGAAGTATTAAAAAGGACCCTTCTGATAAAGTTAAAGGGATGCTGACCTTGGATTCATAGGTCATGGATTTAAATTTTGACTCTCCTACTTATTTCCTGTGTATGATCCTTGTCAGTCATTTAGCAATTCTGTACCTCTGTTTTTGCATCTTTAATACTAGGGAGTTAGACAAGATAATCTAAGATGTTGCTGTCATCTCAATTCTAGTCAAGAATGCATTAAGTGACAGCTATGAGCCAGTCCTGGAGGCAAGCAATGGTGATACAAAGGGAAAAAAATCTTTGCCCTCAAAGAGCTTATAGTTTAATGAGGGGAGACAACATGCAAATAAATTATAAAATAGAATAAACTCAGCATTCTTCTTGAAGAAAGTCACTAGCATTAGTGATGACAGGCTTCTTGTAGAAAGCAGAACCTGAACAAAGTCAGAGAAGCTGGAAGGTAGAAATGTGGGAGAGAATTCCAAACCTAGGGAACAACTAGTGTAAATACACAATTGGGAGATGTAGTGTCTTCTGTGAGGAACAAGGAAGTCAGTGACATTGGATCTCACAATGAGTTGAAGGGAATATGACTGTGAGAGTAGGATTATATATAAGGAAAACTGAATGCTGCAGAATTGATGACATTAAATTGTGGTGCTGAAGAAGACTTTTGAATGTCCCTCAGACAGCAAGAAGGTCAAACCAGTCAATATTTAAATTAATTCAGGTTATTCCATGGAAGGTCAAATACTCAAGCTGAAGCTTAAATATTGTGACTACATAATAAGAAGATAGGACTACTTAGAAAAAACTCTGAAAGGAAAAGGAAAAAACAGAGGATGAGGTGAATACATAATGTCAGGGAACAATGAACATAAGCGAAAATAGAGGATAGGCAGGACCTGGCATGCTACAGTCCATGAGGTCATAAGTCTGACATGACTGAGAGACTGAACAACAACAATGTACAAGAAGGCTAAAAAGACAAGGAGGGGAACAGGTGAAAGACAATTAGAAGACTATTGTAATTTCCCAATTGTGGAATGATGAGGACCTGAAATAAAATGGTGGCAGTGTCAGAGGAAAGATGGGAGAATTCTGTGCAAGACATGTCAAGAAGATAAAACTGGCAAGTCTTGACAACAGTTTGGATATGAGAGGTGAGACAGAGAGTGGGGAGTCAGGAGTGACACCTCCAGTGAAAGAGAAGGGTGATGGTGCCATTGAAAATAATAAAAAATATTCGCTCCTTGAGGGTATGGGGTATTTTGTTTTTATCCACTAACATGGTAGTGCCCAGCAGAGACATACTTAAGAAATGCTACATTAATGAATAAAAATAATTCAATTTAGTTGGAATGTAGAATACATAAAGGTTAGTAATAGGAGCTAAAACTGGAAAATTTGAGAAGCTTGGTTGCCAAGATTTATGTTTTATTTGGTAGATAGTGTTGTGTGTGTGTTGGAGGGGGAGTGTTGATTGGTTTTTAAAAGAGGAGTTACATGTTCAGAGCAACACATGAGGAGGTTATTAAAGACTAGGTTGGATGTGAAGAATGTCTTGGAGAAGTAATAGATCAACAGAGATAGAAAGCCTGGTTAGGAGACTATTTTAATACTCTAATTACTCTAATTCAGAAGTAATGAAAACTTGAACAAAGGTGGCTATGAAGGGTGTTGAGAAGAAGGGGCAGATACAGGAAAAGGAGGAAGTCAAAGTTAACAGTGACCAACCCTTCTGGAAATCACACCTGGACTTGGGTCCTTTTCAGTGGCATATTTGCCTTTGTGTTTTCCAATGGGCCCCTTAATTAGAAATATGCACCAAAACTCCTCTGGCCCACATCATTGACCCCTGAAAGAGGCTTCTCTTCTTTTTCAAATTATTCATGGGACTGTCTTTGGACTTCTTAACATTAGTCTCTTTCTCCTTTGTGCTATTATCTATTGCAAATATGTCATTTTGCCTGTTTTTAAGATCTTTGAAGGCAAGGTACAAGTCATATCTAATTTATATTCAAGGCACATAGTGCTAGAAGCCAGGGCTACAAAGATAAAGTCAAATCAGTACCTACTGTCAACAAGCTTCTTAATTTACCCAGTGCCTTTTTTGTTCTGTTTATGCATTTGTATAAATTTTCCTATAAAAGCTTTTCTTAATTTAGTGCCTACCTGTATTCTGTATATTGGATGTTTTTGAACTGGATTTCTTGTTTTTTAAATGTCTTAAAATCGACATATCTAAGACTGAAATCATTTTCTTTTCTCCTAATATTCCCTCTTGTTAACTTTTTTTTGGTAATAAGGGTTAAGTGACTTGTGCAGGGTGTCACAGTAATTTAGAGTTCTCCTGACTCTAGATTTAGTGCTTCTATTTGGCAGAAACAACATTTGCACAGAAAGTTCAAAAGAAAATAGGTACATCATAGATACAAAATTTCCTGGGAGTTGAGAACTAGTATTTGGGAGCATCAGGAATGAGTTTTCTATAAGAAAAACTTAAGTAAAGCTGAGCTTTGAAAGAAGGTAAGTATTCTATGTTGTTGTGGAGTTGTTTCAGTTATGTCCAACCCTTTGTGATCCCATTTGGGATTTCCTCAGTAGAGATGCTGGAGTGGGTTGACCATTTCCTTTTCCAGTTCATTTTTCAGATGAGAAAACTGAGGCAAACCAAATTAAATGACTTTCCCAGTATTACACAGTTAGTAAGCATCTGAAAGTGGATTTGAATTTAGGAAGATGAGCCTTCCTAATTCTAAGCCAGGGCCACCTAACTGCCCACTATTTTATGTAGCTAAGGTGAGGAAGAAGTCTTAGGGGTAGCAGTATTTGGGGAGACAGGAGATGGAATGTTGTGTAAGTCATTTAATAGGAACGAAGATTTAGCTCATGAAAAAGAGTAGAGCACAATAAATATGAAAAAAGCCCAGGATTAGATTATGAATTACTCATAAAGACAAACATTCTCTACTCCCATTCTATCCTCTTTCCTCTTCATACCTTTTCCCCTGTCATCCATGTCAGGATGGAATGCTCTGTCTCTTATCTTCACCTGCTGAAGTACCTTCCTTGAAGGTCAAAATCAGGTGCTATCTTAACCACAAAATCTCCAACTTCAAGGTAAGTTCTCCTTTCTCTGATTTCTCACAGGACTTTGTCTGGACATCTCATTTACACTCGTCTCACTTTATCTCATATCCTTGCCAATTTATCTACATCTGTCCCTCATCAGATTTAGTTCCTTAAGAGCAAGGTATATGCAGAGAGATAGAGAGAAAGAGAGAGAGAGGTATATATATGCATGTATGTGTGTCTATATTATACATACACATTTATATATATATATGAATATATTCAAGTAAGAATGTCTATATGTATGTGAACACATTTACATATGTAACTTTACATATTTTATTGTGCATATCACAACTATAATCTTAATATACTTGTCTGGGTATAAGTTTGGAGGTAGAAGGTAAAGAATTATTCTCTTTTAGAATGAGGGTATTGTCAGTCACCACAAACCCCATATCTTTTCTCCTTCCTTCTTCACAGCTCTCAATTCTATGCTTGCAGAGAACTTTCTCTGTATATATGTGTGAGTAGGATGCTAAAGTGAGTGAAACTACACAACCTTGTAATCTCAGCAAAATGTTATTCTAGCTCATTCTTAATCTAGTACAAAGAAAAATCTCAGATGATAGTTGGTTCTACCCTTTGGGGAAGTTTATTTTTAAAATATAATAATCAAGGAAAATCATAAGATTATCATTTTCTCAGATTCCTCAGTTAGGATTTTTAAAAAGCCATTTCTGGGCAGAATGTGGCAAAACATCACATAATATACTGGTAACAAGTTTGAAACAATGAGCACAAAGACAACAAGTATGAAAAAATGGCAAGTGCAAGCAAATGCGAGTAAAAAATCTACAACCACTATTTTTAGACCCCAAGTTTTTCGGAAAAGGGTGCATCTTATATATGGGGAAATATAATAAACTCCTTTTCCAGTCCTATTATCACAATGTGCCCCTTCACTGCATAGGCAACTTTGACATTCCTTTCCCTAATTCCTTTCCCTAATTCCGCATCTCTTTAGTCTTTATCCTTTCTTCTGTCATTGTTAATCTCAGGTGTCACTTCCTTTGTAAAATCTTCCCTGATCTGCACCTCCAATTTATTTCCACTCTCCCTCTCTCCTTAACCTTTCCTCTTCCACCCCCCCACCTTCCCCTACTCTTTCTCCCTCTTCAAATACCACCCCATTTTGTATGTGGTGCAGGTTGTAAGCTGCTTGGGGACAAGAATTGGGGGAGGGGGTTGTCTTTCTTTCATAAATCATTGTTTATCAAATTGTGTTGAACAACCCCATGAGGTAGAAAATGTAGGGGGCAGCTAAGTGACACAGTGGATAGAGCACTGGCCCTGGAGTCAGGAAGACCTGACTTCAAATCTGGCCTTATAATTACCTAGCTGTGTGACCTTGGGCAAGTCACTTGACCCCATTGCCTTGCAAAAACAAAAAAAATTTTAAAAAATTTAAAAAATCTTAAAAAAATGTAAATATTATTGAAAAATTCCCAATTTTAAAAAAAGTAAAATTAGCTTAGAGAGGCTAAAATGAGGGAGTAAAGTATAAAATATATTTTATGTTGAATGTATTACTTTCCTATTATATTTTATTATATATTTAGGCTCCCATTTACTTGGAACTTGGATTATGCTTCTCCCTCTTTGCTAAGAGTTATTTGTAATTTTGTAAGGTTTGTAACTTTAACTTCCATTGGATTCGGTGGTCAGAGCAACTGTTATCTCTGAAAGTATCGTAATGACTCACTCGTCTTTTAAAAATACATTTGTATTATTTTTTTTACCTAGTCTCAATATAGTCAATATAGTCAATATCAATATAGTTCCTCCAATGCCAATGGAAAGAGTTCTTTCTTATAACAAAGAATTTCTGAGAGAATGAGAAGAGACAAAAAGAGTCAGAGACAGAGACAGAGAGATAGAGATACAGAGGGGCAGAGGCAGGGGGGCAGAAGTAGAAGAGCAGGGACAGAGGCAGGGGGCAGAAGAAGGAGGAGAGATAATTTAAAAATTAATATATTTTTAAAGTCAGATATCGTATTCAATTTTTCACACAGTGAACCCCAAAGTTCTGCAGAACAAGACAATCTTTAAACATCAGTCCGTCCATGATAAAGGGCTAAAGAAACAGGTTGAGCCATGATAGAATTTAGAAGTATCTCCCTCTGGGAACCCTATACCTGGCAATTATTGCTTTCCTTCTCTCACTTCCTCCTACAGTACTTCTTTGCTAGCCTGAGTCATACCTTTTAACTTTTAGAAAAAGCTAAATTGGGAATATTAAGGCAGCTCCCAATTTAACTTTGCTCCTAGAGAGTAAAGTATAAATTTAAGGTGGAACCCTCTCTGGAAACATGATTTTGAGCTGCTGTTCTAAGGTTACACTATCACAACTAAAGACCACCATGAGTAATTTGAAATGGAAGAAGTGGGAAAGAAATCTATGATGGAGGGTTAAAGGAAATGAGATAATTTAGGAATGAGGTTATTTAACATGGTTACCTATCATTGTTTCCTTTTCCTCTCCTATTCTTTTTTTTTATCAATCAACAAGCATTTATTAAATGTCAAATCTATACTAGGCACTATGCTAGGTACTGAGGATAAAAATACAGAAACAAAGCAACCCTTGCCTCCATGTGGCTTACTTTCTATTGACAAAAATCAGTAAGTAGTGCAACAATAGACTAGAACCCTAGACTGAGCTCAGAGATCCTCTTTCTAAATCAGAGACTCCTCACCTCCAAGATCACCTGTTTGGTTTAGACTTAGAGGAGTCTGAACTCTAAGAGACCTCTAAAGGGAAGATCAGACTCTTTCTTGCATTGTTTGACTCATTTTCATACCCTGGAAACCTGAGAGGAAATCCCTGAAAACATAGGAATCTAAGATTTTCCCAAAAGGAAACAGATACTCATGTTCAACTTAAGTGAGGAATAGGACAGATAGGACAGCTATTTATTTTCTCCACACAAAAGAAATGCACAAAATTCAAAAGATTTTTAAGCATACCCATTAGTAGACTTAAAATGACTAGGCTTGACATTCCAATAAACATTGACCTTGAGAGAGTTGTTCAGAGATTGCAGTTAAAGTGAAGATAAAATTGATTTCTAGCAATCCAACTAAATGATTTATGTGCTAATGTTTTAAATAAAACTTCTTCCTGTCACCCCACTTCCAAGGTGTGGTGTCCAAAAAAAATTGATTGCATTTTCCTCCAATCCCATTCTTTTTCTAAAATTCCCTATTTCTATTGATAGCATCACAATCCTTTGAGTCACCCAAGTTAAAAGCCTTGAAATTATTTCTAACTTCACTCTTTCAGGACCACATATCTAATCAATTGACCAATCCTGTTGAATCTACCTCAGTGATAATCTTTATTATATTAATCTTCTTCACAATCCTTACCCATCCTCTACTCTTAGATAACAGTCTTTTTTGTTTGTTTGTTTGTTTTTGCAAGTTACTGGGGTTAAGTGACCAGCCCAAAGTCGCACAGCTAGGTAATTATTAAGTGTCTGAGGTCACATTTGAATTTGGGTCCTCCTGACTCCAAGGACAGTGCTCTATCTAATGAACCCCTATCTGTTCCCAGTTCATAGTCTTAACATCTCTTGACTGGACTATTAAAATATTCCTGAAAATTGTTAGCCTTGACTTCAACCCCTTACCTTTTCAATTCATCTCCTATAAACTGCCAAACAAATTTTTAAAAGACGGATCTGGCCATGTTACACTTCTCAAAAATCTTTTAAGAAAAAAATTTTAAATGTCCTCAATCTGGTATTTAAGGCCCTTCACAATTTATTTTCCTCAATCCTATCCCCACCTTTCCAGTCCTATTTCATAGTCATCCCATTTATTCACTAAGTTCTAGTAAACCAATCCTAGTATCTTTTCTCTACAACTGGCATTCTATCATCCACTTTCCTACCTTTATACAGGTGGTCTCTCCTCTCTGACATACACTCCCTCTAATTGGCATTCACACTTTTCTTCAAAGTGCTACTTTCTCCTCTTATTATGCCTTTTTTCTCTCTCATTCAAAATTATTTTATGTAACTTTGTTTTTAACTTTGACCATAATTCTTATTTACTTAGCTATGCATATTTTATATACTCTAAATAGAATATAATCTTCTCCAGAGCAGAATTTTTGTGTTTGAATTCTGTCTTTTCTTTCAATTATTTCTGGCTCTTCATGACCCCCTTTGGGGTTTTTTTTTTTTGGCAAAGTTACAGGGGTGATTTTCCATTTCCTTATTCAGTTCATTTTACAGATGTGGAAATTGAGGCAAACAAGGTCACCTGGCTAGTAGGTTTCCTAGTCCAGACATGCTTAGATTCAAACTTAGGTCTTTCTGAGTCAAGGCCTTTGTACATTGTGTCAACTATCTTATACATAGAAGGCCCATAATAAAATGTTTTTAAATTAAACTAATTTGAGATGGTAACTTGACTATAAGAAATTATTAAATGATTATTTATGAAATAAGTGTTGAGCAATTTATTCATATCTGCAAAAGGCAGATGATAAATAAATGAAGCTAAGTTGTTAGAGGAAATATTTATGTCAGATATGAGAAAATACTTCCTAGAGAATGAGGTAGAATAGATTATCTGTTGTTTGAGAGAAGAGTGGACTCACAGGAGAATAGGATCCTGACACATAGTACATATTTAATAAAAGTTTGTGTCTTTGTTATCTAGTCCAAATTTTTGTTGTACTGAGAACCATAGAGGTGAAATAACTTGCCCAGGGTCACACAGGTAATAAGAAGCAATGGTTGAAATCAAGCTCAGGTCCTTTGATTCTCAATCCAATTAGATTATTACTTTAAGGTCCTTTCTCATTTTTTATTATGTAGAAGCAGAAATATATGAATGGAATGATACTCAGAAAGTAAAACACATCCCAGTAATTCCATAGCTTATAGGTTTATAGAGTTCAACCCCGAAGAGCTTGAATGTATCCTGTATCATTTTGCAGATGAAGAAGTTGAGGCAAAAAAGTCAATTGACTGGTACAACAGGCAGCAAGTCCTAAGAGTCAAAATACTAACCTAGGTTCTTTGCCTCTAAATTCCTTAACTTTAGGTGGAAATACAGGTTATCCCACAGACTCCCAGATAATTCAATTTAGTAGACATTTATTATACATCTATCAAGGCATGGCACTAGGTATTGACCAGGGACCAACTATCCTCTGAGACAAATAGATATGTTATTTTTCTTCATTTGGAAAACATTCTTCCCTTTCATCTCAGGAATTGGACTGTTTTGTATACTTTTTCCTAAGTAAAAACTAAGTCTGGACTCTATAAAAGTAGCCAAGATGACCACTTACCATGGAAGAAATACAAGGTAGGCAATGTTGTGTGAGATTCTTTCCAAAGGTATTTTCTTTTGACTTCATTTTCACATTTTTTGCCTTTTTAGAAAATCCTAAGAGCCATAAGAAGAAGAATTTTACTATCACTTCTTTTATTTTTCCTTCAGTGTTATTACTCTGAGGAGAGCTGAGGTCCCTGTCATACAAATGGAATGAGCTAGTGATGAGGGTGGTGACCTGGGTTTCCTGGGGGGATTTAAACAGCAGCAAGCTCTAGTGAGAAGGCCCCACTGGTCCATCAGGAAGCTTTAAAGTAATCAGTGTCCGATGCCTCATTAGAATATCAAATCAGTCATCTGAAGCTTTGTCTGAGGGGATTGTTGACTTTCTGAAAGGTGAAGATTTCAAGCAGGTTTTTTCTTCTTCTGAGCAAAGATTGACATCTGCTCAATTTTGTCAGGTATTTTCTGTGGAGCACAAACCAGAAGCAGGTTGCTGGGATCCCTCCCCCCACCTTCAAATGAATGTTTTAGCCTCAAAAGAATAGTTCTGGACACATAAAAATTAGCACATTAATAATCCGAATATTATTGTCACAAAAAGAAATTAAAATTGTCTTTAAAGCTTTGTTTAGAAAGATACCATGTAAACTCCCTTGGTTTTCTTTATTCTTCAGTATAAATAGGGGAATAAAGTAGAATTGCCTCCAGAAAGTAGGCCTCTTAATCAATCAGCATCTATGAAGAACCTATATTCTTAATAATTCTGGGACTGGAACTGTTTGCTACACTGAGAAGATAAAGAAAGTAAAAATAAAATAGTATCTGCTCTCAGGAAGCTTGCATTCTATCATGTCAGATAGATTTCCAGAATACAGGATCAGCAAGCAGCATACATAAGTGTTTTTCCTTTTTCTTCTTAGGCAAGTTTAGAAATGCAGATTGTCCCCAAAAGTGATCCAACAAATAACAATTTCGAAACAGAATAGTGACTTTCCTGAGCTGAGATCCTGGCAAAGTTGACCTGATCATCAATCCCTGAGAAACTTTGACAAAATAAAACTCATTAATGCAAAAATCCCACAAAATCCTGTTGTCAGGATATTTAATCATTCAATGGGTAATTCAACAAACCATGTGTACTAAACATCTATTGTATGCTTAGCAACTTTCAGAATTTTCAGAGTTTCCTAAAAATTTTTAATTTATTTTATTCTAACCCTCTCCTTGCCTATTCCATTCCATCCCATCCCAAGGCTTCCCATTCTATTCCATCCTATTCTATTCTAACCTAATCAACTCTATTCTATTGTATCCCATCCCATCCTACTCTACCCTACTGTTTCTACTCTACCCTAGCCTAGCCTAGCCTAGCCTGTCCTGTCCTGTCCTGTCCTGTCCTGTCCTATCCTGTCCTGTCCTGTCCCGTCCCGTCCCGTCCCATCCTGTCCTGTCCCGTCCTGTCCCGTCCTGTCCCATCCTGTCCTGTCCTATCCTGTCCCGTCCTGTCCTGTCCCGTCCCATCCTATCCTGTCCTGTCCTGTCCCGTCCTGTCCTGTCCTATCCTGTCCCGTCCCGTCCTGTCCCGTCCTGTCTTTTCCTGTCCCGTCCCGTCCCGTCCCATCCTGTCCTGTCCCGTCCCGACCCGTCCTGTCCCGTCCCGTCCGGTCCTGTCCTGTCCTGTCCCGTCCCGTCCCGTCCCGTCCTGTCCCGTCCTATCCTGTCCCGTCCCGTCCTGTCCCGTCCTGTCTTTTCCTGTCCCGTCCCGTCCCGTCCCGTCCCGTCCAGTCCCGTCCCGTCCTGTCCTATCCTATCCTGTCCTGTCCTATCCTGTCCCGTCCCGTCCTGTCCCGTCCTGTCTTTTCCTGTCCCGTCCCGTCCCGTCCCATCCTGTCCTGTCCCGTCCTGTCCCGTCCTGTCCCATCCTGTCCTGTCCTATCCTGTCCCGTCCTGTCCTGTCCCGTCCCATCCTATCCTGTCCTGTCCTGTCCTGTCCTGTCCCGTCCTATCCTATCCTGTCCTGTCCTGTCCTGTCCTGTCCTGTCCTATCCTGTCCTGTCCTGTCCTGTCCCGTCCTGTCCCATCCTGTCCTGTCCTATCCTGTCCTGTCCTGTCCTGTCCCGTCCCATCCTATCCTGTCCTGTCCTGTCCCGTCCTGTCCTGTCCTATCCTGTCCTGTCCTGTCCCGTCCTGTCCTATCCTGTCCTGTCCTGTCCCATCCTGTCTTTTCCTGTCCTGTCCTGTCCTGTCCTATCCTGTCCTGTCCTGTCCCGTCCTGTCTTTTCCTGTCCTGTCCCGTCCTGTCCTGTCCTGTCCCGTCCCGTCCCGTCCCGTCCCGTCCTGTCCTGTCCCATCCTATCCTGTCCTGTCCTGTCCCGACCTGTCCTATCCTGTCCTGTCCTGTCCCGTCCCGTCCTATCCTGTCCTGTCCTGTCCTATCCTGTCCTGTCCTGTCCCGTCCTGTCTTTTCCTGTCCTGTCCCGTCCTGTCCTGTCCTGTCCCGTCCCGTCCCGTCCTGTCCTGTCCTGTCCTGTCCTGTCCCGTCCCGTCCCGTCCCGTCCCGTCCCGTCCCGTCCTGTCCTGTCCTGTCCTGTCCTGTCCTGTCCCGTCCTGTCCTGTCCTGTCCTGTCCCGTCCTGTCTTTTCCTGTCCCGTCCTGTCCTGTCCTATCCTGTCCTACTCTACACTACTGTTTCTACTCTTCCCTATCCTATCCTATTATTAAGTGGGATTTAAGTGGCAGGATGCTGTTGCATCTCCTTTTCTGCACTGTCCCCTTTATATCTAGGTTGACCAACAGAAGAAATCATAAGCATGTGAAAAGAAGTAACATGAGAAAAAGACCAGAAAGTTAAGTGGATTTAAGGAGCAGAAAGCATTAAATTCCAGACTGAAGAGTTCCTATATCTTCTAGATTATTCTTAGAGATCCATATAAGTTGCCCAGCTATAGCTCATGAACATCTAGAAAATAATCTCTCAATGAGTAGTGCTACATTACTATTGGATAGTACTACAATGCTATTAATCCCTCTACAGCCCTGAAAGTGTTAATGGTGAAGAGCAGATTTTATTCCCTATGATTCAAGGGAGAATCATGAGGCATTTATCACTTTTCTGAATCTGACTGCTCATTGGAGCCTTTCAGAACTGAAACCTATGCTCTCCTAGATAATCTAACTAATAACAACATTCATCATCTTCCATGTTCCCCCTTAGACTGCCCAAGCAAATAAATTGCTCTTTTCTAACTCATTTTGAAGAGCCACTATGGGAATTATGTTTTCAAAAATATAAAACCCTGCATCTTCACAATATATGCAGTACAACAATAGTCCCTTAAAATAAATCAAAAATACACTTAAAAAATCATAGACTTGAGCAAGTTCCAAAGTGCTACACTCAAATAGCCATTCTAATAAAACATGTTAGCAGGATTAATTTTGTATTTACAATAATATAATAGAACATTATTAATTTTAACTGGATTCATTTTCTCCCTTTAAAGCTACACATCCTGATGTTCATCTCCTTTGAACCTAGAAGGAAATTTTGCAATGTGACTTTATAAACAGTAGAGAGGCAGGAAAGGCATCCCCTTTGATAGTTCCCCTTCCACCAGGATCATGGAGACAACAATCTTCAAGGAAGAATACTCTTTTAAGAATATATTGAATTTGGGGTGGCTAGGTGGCATAGTGGATAAAGCACCGACCTTGGAGTCAGGAGTACCTGGGTTCAAATCCGGTCTCAGACACTTAATAATTACCTAGCTGTGTGGCCTTGGGCAAGCCACTTAACCCCGTTTGCCTTACAAAAAACCTTAAAAAAAAAGAATATATTGTATTTGATATTCTCTGTGGTACCATGGGCCAAATGTAAACATTACATTAGGATCCTATCCTATCCTATGCTATCCTAAAAATACCATCCCAACCAATCCTATCCTACCCTATCTTGCACCATCCTAGCCTATCTTATTCTATTCAATACCACCACAATCTATCCTATTCTGTCATATTAGACTTGACTTGTCTAATAAGGACAGGTCCATGTACAATCAACATTTTTACTCTACTGTTATGGAAACCCATGGATGTGACTTGTTGTAGCTGCTGTTGCATCTCCTTTTCTGCACTGTCCCCATTATATTTAGGTTGACCAACAGGAGAAATCATAAGCATGTGAAAAGGAGTAACATGAAAAAAGCCCAGAAAGTTAAATGGGATTTAAGTAGCAGAAAGCATTAAATTCCAGATTGAAGAGTTCCTATATCCCCTAGAGACAATGGGAACCCACTGAAAGTAGCATAATTAGATCTATGCTTTAGGAAGATTGTATGGTATACAGCTTGGTAGCTGTATGAAAGATGAATTAGAAAAGGAAGAAATAAGGCAACAAGGTGAAATAGTGGATAGGGCACTGACCCTCAAATCAGGAAAAACTGAACTCTAATTTTGCCTGAAACACTTACTAGCTGTGTACCCTGCATAAGTCATTTAATCTCTGCTTCAATATGTTCAATGGGGATATTAATAGCACCTTCAAAGTTTCTTATGAAAATCAAATGAGATACTAAATGTGCTTTTAAAATGATTCCTGACTTGTAGTATATATATATATAAATAATATATATATTAAAGTATATATATATATATTAAAGTATATATTAAAGTATTAATATATTAAAGTATATTAATATTAAAGTATTATATATTAAAGTATATATTAAAGTATAAACATACATATACACAAAATGGAGAAGGAAATAGAAAACCACTTTAGTATCTTTGCTAAGAAAAATCTCAAATGTAAGACACTACTGAAAATGACTTACAACAAAATATATACACACATATTATATATACTATTCTCTCTCTGTATATATTTATAAATATTATATTACTATATACCATATGTTGTAATTATATATTTGGAACTTCTACTTTGTAATTATATTATATATAGCTATTGCATATTTTCATTTACATAATATATTATAAATATTGTGCTATATAAAGGATATTTGTTATTATATCTTCTTCCTGTAGAAACATTTTTTCCCCATCAAAGCATTCTCTTTTTTATAGGGATAACCATTTTCCCCCTTTTATCCTTTGCCCAGAATCTATTATTTTAGCTACTGTGTAAACTGGAACACCTAGAATCAAAAGAGTCAGTAATGAAGACAAAGGATACTTTTGCTCAATTTCTTTCAAAAGAGTAATTTATATACATATATATGTATATATAAATATATATGTATATATGCAAACTATATCTCTTTGAAGGACAAATAGAACCCTTTGTACCTAAAAAAAATATTCTAAGTGACCCATCATCCTAACCATCCATTCCTAATGAATGACACTATTTATTTCTTAGTAGTTAATTTTTATTAAATTCAGGATAGTCATCCAAGATCCTAGAAGTGAAAAGTGCTCCATATTCCTGAATAATTTCATCTTTGGTCCAACTGATTCCACCTGGACCATAGAGCCTTAAAAAATTGTCACAGGAGAACAATGAGAGGAGTGTTTTTTTTTCCTTTCTAGTATTCACTGTACAAAATCATTTTTATCTGCAGAGACTGGGAGCAAGCTACATCCTGCCTTCCGTGCTGCAAAATTGGAAAGTATAATGACTTCACAATACCCTGCTGAGCTGAGTTCTTCTCAAAAACGTGTGACTCCCATTTCTCAGCTATTTAGAGCAGGTCCTCAGCCAACTTAATATTGGGTTGATTTCACTGGAACTTTTGGAAGTTCCCCAAAATGAAATCATCCTTACTAAAAGGTGTTTTTCTGTAGTAAGTATTATTGCTGTTTTCTAGTTCTGAGGCTTTTTTGGCAATAGATTTTAACCTATATAGAAGTATATCTTCTCTGTAAATCTCAGTTTCCTTATCTGGCAAGGGAAGGGACTGGACTAGAAAAACTCTAAGAACCTTTTTAGTTAGAAATCTTAGTTCTAGCCAAAGATTTATAGACATTGGTCAGTTTGAATTGAAATTTGTCTGTTTGGACAAATACTCACATTAAAGAAATTCAGTAACTATCACCATTGTTGACAATAAAGTTTCAAAAATGAGAAATTAGAAAAAAGTCCTTTGAAGATATTCTACTTCATCAACATCCAGAGTATTAAAAATGCTGAAGTTCTTCTATATACAAATGTGTCACCTGTTCAACTCCAAATTTCTCTGCTTGAGTATAGTTAAAGATGGAAATGGTAGAGCTATCTAATTTTAGACAGTTGTCTAAAAATCAAATCTCCCCCCAATCACTCATTAG
Source organism: Macrotis lagotis (assembly GCF_037893015.1). Taxonomy (NCBI): domain Eukaryota; kingdom Metazoa; phylum Chordata; class Mammalia; order Peramelemorphia; family Peramelidae; genus Macrotis; species Macrotis lagotis. Next base: position 184,060,575 of record NC_133663.1, read on the forward strand.
AATTACAATCAAAACACTAGGGACTGCACATTCAAAACATTAATATTAAGATGTTAGGAGCAGTGTTTCCCATGGAAGCCTTCCTTCCTGAGAGTTCCCTTCTTCAATAAGTTGGATAATTTGTCAAGTTTCATAATTCAGGTTAAGGATGATTTTTACAACTCCATATGTAAATGTAGCCTAATCTCTGGATTTACTCCCCCAAGGCCTCTTGGGTCACTATTATGAGGCTAGCTAAATAAAATAGCAACCACAACAACTAGTATGTCTAAATCTAATGGTCTTTTTTTCATTCTTCAGCCTTTGGCACTTTAGACCATCTCCATTCCTTTTGATAGCTTTGCTTGACTTCCTCTTCTTTATTTTGCCTCTCCTCCTCCTTAATCTCATTGCTTATAGACCTTCACTGATTCACCTCCCTTCTCTTGCTTCCTAGGTATGGGCATCCCTAAAGTTCTGTCTTCATTTTTCTCTCTTTGCTTTCTCTCTCTGATTATTATATCTATGTAGTTTATTTCCAAGTCTATATATAACCCCATTTTTTTTCTTGAATTTCAGTCCCCTATTTCTAAGTGCTTAAGGAACATCTTCACCTAGATGACCTGCTATCTCCTCAAACTTAATATAATCAAAAATGGAACTAATATTTTCTCTCCTAAAACTGTGGATTTTCCTTATTTTGATAGCACCATCATCTTTCAAATGATGCAACTTTGAAATCCCACTCATCTTTGGTCCTTCACTCTCCTCATCCCACATGTTACCTAGTCCTATCAATTTAAGTAGCAAAATATCCATCTCCTTAACCCCATTCTTACCACTTTCCCTCAATTTGAACCATTATTACCTCTTGCATTGACTATTATTATAACCACATAATTGCTTTCCTGGATCCCAATCCCTTCTCTCCCTGGTATGTCTTTTACCTAGCCATTGAAATACTTTTTATATTTTATATTCAATTCATGTAATGAAATAAGCTTTTCCATAACATAGTACAGTAAAAAAGTTGATTATACATGAATCTATATGTCCACTATGCACAACTCACTATTCCTTTCCTACATACAACAAAATTATCATGTAAATTTCTTTTTTTCCTTCCCTCCCCACAAGATAAATAGCCATTAGACAAAAATTGGCATGCTATATGTGTAAAATTATTCTATACATACTACTATTTGTCACTTCTTTTTCTGGATGAAGAATGCATCTTTCTTCTTATGTCTTTTATAGTTAACTTGGGTATTTATAGATAAAGCATATACTTGAAGTCATTGCTAAAACTGTATAATGTTACTATATACATTGTTCTCTTGATACTGCTCATTTTGTTCATTATTTTGTGAAAGTCTTTCCATGTTTTTAAGATCATTGAACTCTTCATTTCTAAGAGTCTGGTAGTATTCCAATCCAATCATATCATTCCTGTTGATAAGGGTCTCTGTAACCTTCATTTCTTTACCATCATATAGAAAGCTGCTATAAACATTTTAGAACATAAAAGTTCTTTTCCTTTTCCCCAATCATCTTTGGAAATAGACTAAGTAGTGGTATTGCTGTATCAAAGATTATAAGTATTCAATAACTCTTTGGATATCATCCTAGATTTCTCTCCAAAATTGCTCTCTCATTGCCATATTCAAAAGCTTTCAATAGCGTCCTTTGGCCTATAGGACAAAATGCAAACTCCTTAAACTGGTATTATCAAATAAAGATATTAATCTTCCATAGTTTTGCTTCTATTTTTCTAGTCCTATTTCACTCTCCTCCCATTCATACATCCCATATTGCAGACAAATTGAGATACTATTACACCTTTTTCCATACTTCAATATACCACATTCCCCATACCTGAAACACATACTTCCAACTCTGCTGGATAGAGCCCTGGTCTTACTTCAAAAGTAGTTCAACAATTTGGAATTATGGCCAAAAATCTATAAAACTTTGCATTGTTTTTGGTCCAGCAATACTAGATCTGTATTGCAAATAAATCACAAAAAGTGTAAAAAACCCATACGCACAAAAAATATCTTTAGTAACTCTTTTCATACTGGCAAAGAACTGGAAATGAAGGGGATGCCCATTAGTTAGAGAATGGCTGAACAAACTATGGTATATGAATTTGAATAAAACACTATTATTCTATAAGAAATTATGCAGGATGGGACTTCAGAATAGCCTGGAAAGACTTCTGTGATTTGATGCTGAGTAAAGAGAACAGAACTAGAAGTTACTAACTGTAACATTAGGGAATGGTCAACTATGAACCAACAAATGGACTTATTCATTTCAGCAGTACAATAATTAAAGATAATTCTTAAAGACTTGTGATGGAAAATCCATGTCCAGAGAAGGAACTATGGAGTTTAAATGTAGACCAAAGCTTACTATCTTCAATTTTTAAAAGTTGTCCTTTGAATTATCTTTTATCTCTTTAATTTCTTCAAGTTTTATTTGATTTTTTCTTTCACAACAGGATTGATATGGATTATATATTTAACATAGATCTACATGTAAAACCTTCATTAGATTCCTCTCTGTCAGGCGGGGGAAAGGGAAGGAGGAAGAAAAATGTGAAACTCAGAACCTTGCAAAAAAAGATTGTTGGAAACTATCTTTGCATGTAGTTGGAAAAATAAACAAATACAATATTTAACAAAAGTAACTCAGATGACTTCTTCTAATTGAAGGATGCTATGAAAGGTTTTCCATCTCTTCATATCTCTTTTTCTTTCTTTTTTTATAATTAAGTCTAATTGATGTTTTTTTTTTTATTTTTATATCACTGTCAGTTCGGGATACAGCAAACTCTCCAACAAATTGAACCCTCCCTCAGAACAAAGAAAAATAGTTAAACCAAAACAAATCATACAGTGCAGAAAATGTTCTGCCCCTACACACACACACACACACACACACACACACACACACACACACACACACACACCTCTAGAGTGTATAGTTACATTTCATTATCTGCTTTCTAGTACTAAGATTGATTATTACAATTACCCAGGGTCAGCTTTCTTTTAGTAATCTGCTCATTCATTGTGTAAAATAATCTACTTCTGCTTATTCATTTAGCATCAGAAGCCACAACTTTCCTATATTTCTTTGAATTTTTCATATTTATTATTTCTTATCAGAGTTTTGGGGCAGTTGTGCTGTGAATAGAGTGCCAGACAAGGAGTTAGGAAAACTCATCATCCTGAGCTTAAATCTGGCCTCAGGTACTTAGTTGTATGACCCTGGACAAGTCACCTAATTCAGTTTATCTCAGTTTCTCATCTAAAGAATGAACTAGAGAAGGAAATAGCAACATACTCTAGTATCTTTACCAAGAAAATCCCAAATGTGGATAAGAAAAACAAATTATAATCCTCTAATCAGTGAACATATGCTTTATTTCTAATTTTTGACACTAAGCAAAAAAAACTGCTCTAAATATTTTTGAAATTTTGTTTATTTTTTCTTTCGACCTCCATGGGGTAGATGAATCATAGTGGGATCACTAGGACAAAGGATAAAGATAGTTTAGTCAGGTCTTTGTTTTCTTGAAAACTCAGAGTTCAAATCGTTTCAGACACTTAACAGCTGTACCCTTGGCAAATCATTTGACCTCTGTTTGCCTTAGTTTCTTCACCTGTTAAAATGAGGATAATAATATCAACTACCTCCCAGTGTTGTTGTAAGGATAGAAAGAGATAATTGTAAAACATTTTTCAAAATTGAATACTAGTTATTATCATCACCCTTATCATCATCATCATCAACACTATTATTATTATTATTATTGTCATTATCATTAGACCACGCTTGTCAATTCATAAAAAGTGAGGTGAAACTTCAAAATTTTTAAATTTATATTTTTCTTATTATTGATCATTTGAAACAATTTGACTCTTTTTTTTCCAGACCTTTTTGCCTCTTAGTTCTCCCCTAGGGGCAGCTAGGTGGTACAGTGGGTAGAGAGCCCTAGTCTTGAAGTCAGACACCTGCCACTTACTAGCTGTGTGACCTTGGGCAGGTCACTTTACCCTGATTTCCTCACATCTAGGGCCATCACCAATAGTCCTGATTCATATCTGGCCATTGGACCAAGATGACTCTGGAGGAGGAAGTGAGGCTGATGACTTAGCATGGCACCCTCTCACTCAAATCCAACTCATTTGCTTGTCCTGGCAACAGCTTCCAACTTTGTCTAAATACCTTTTTTGCTCCTGTCATAGTCTTCCTTGGATTGCACTCACTTGAAGAAATTTGTCCTATTAGATTTTAAGTCCCCCTGAGAACTATTGTTTATCTTTTCTATAACCTATGATATTGTGCATGAAATAGCTGCTAAATTGGTTTTTGAATTATTATCCTTTTTTATTCTAATGTTATGTCATATTCAAAAAGGTTTTACATACCGTGATTCCAAAAGTCAAGTGGTGCTTAGCAGAGAGTATAGGTCCTAATATATTTTTTGGATGATAAGAAAAACTTGCATGAATACAACTATATCTATCTTATGAATATCTAACTCTGAGCTTATTCTTATGGGAAAATTAGTTGGTAATTAAAATTATTACCTCCTCTGATCAACTGTGAATAGAAAGAAAACATTGTAGGACACTGGGTTTGACCTTATTCTTCCATAGATTCAGAATGCTAGAGATGAATTGAATCTTAGAGATAATTTAATAGAGATCATTTAGTTCAGAGCCCTTACTGAGACAGGTAGGTGGCACAGTGAGGACTTGGTTTGGAGTCAGGACAACCTGAGTTCAAATTTGGACACCAGCTGTGTGATCCTGGACAAATCACTTAACCTTTAGTTGCCTCAGTTTACCCATAAAATGGATATAATAATGACAGCAAAGCGACACATTGTAAGATTTTTTTGATTGTGGCATTGTAACAGATTTTATTGATGAAAACACTGAGGATCTCATATGTCACTTACTGAATCTAGGTTTCAAAAGTCACTCAATTAGTTGCTGGGAGCCAAGATTAGACTCCAAGTCTATTGGCATCTTGTACTTCTATAGTAGGCTTCCCAAAAACTAAATCATGTACCGTCATCCTTCCAATCCAACTGAGAGTGCAACTCACAGATGTTGATAAAGTTTCATGTTTCTTGAATCATTTTCTGAGCAATACTCTCTAAATTGTAATTATAGTTTTATTGACTATATGTTCAACAAAATGATAAAATTCAGCAATAGGCTGCCAATGATGCATTTCTCTCATTTTTTTGTATATGGAGCTTTCTGAGGCATCATTATCACCCATAACAGCCATTAAAAACCAAGTAGCAGGATAAATAGAACTTAGAACCAGGCCTTTGAAGCACTCTATTGAAAAATGTTAAGCCAAGATTTTTCACAAATAATGAAGTCTATTCAATCACACTGCTTTTACGAAGATATTATTAATCATTTTAGTGATAATTCAAAGTTTTGCCAACTAATAAAATATAATAAAATTGTTTTTTAAATGTTATTTAATCTTTATTCTATTTCTATTTTTGTAAATGATTAAAGAATATTTACTCTATATATTATACACATACAACAACATATATAGCCTATATATTAAATTTTTACAATTTATTATATAGTATATATAATATTTTTATATATTTATTATACACATATTTGTATATTTCACACATATAGTATATTTTTATTATACACACATATTATATATATATTGGGATGTTTGCTCAGGAACATTTACTGATCAAAGTACACATCAAAAATGTTTGAAGATCACTGGGATAAAGGACAAGTCATTGAACTTGGAAACAGAAAATCCTTCATTTAGATTCTTCTCATGGGCAAGATCCTTAACTGATTTCATCCTATTTCCCCATCAGCAAAATGGGAAATTTATCTTTCACACCCACCTCATAAGGCTATTGGGATGCTAAAATGAGAAATTATAAAGTTATTGAAATTTTAGTTAGATAACTAGTTATATAATAAAGCATTATGTAATGAAGTGCTATGTAAATGTCAGTTATTATCGTTGTTGTAAAATCTCCCTAAAACCTATCTTCCCATTGGTATAAAGACCTCCTTTCATCATGGAAATTCCCTCCATCTATTATATCCACTAACATGGATCAATAACTCATGTTTAATGTTCAGGCTAAGAAAGTTGCCTGGAGATATTAAATGGGTTGCCAATGATCACATAATTAGCATGTGTCAGAAGCAGGACTTCCTGGCTCCCAAGAGGGCCTCTTTCTCTTACTCTTCTTGAATTCTTACTATTGCTCCATTCCATTCAATTCTATAAATATTTCTATATTGAGTTTGACTAAAGGAGGCCATGGATTCAATGAAATATTGAGGAAATGTTAGGTTTGTACTATTCTTATGGAACTACAATTTAAGCTAGAGAGGCACAATGGATAGAGCTTCAGTCTGGAGTCAAGAAGACCTGAATTCAAATCCTACCTCAGAAACTTACTAGCTGTGTGTGTTTGAGCAAGTCACTTAATCTCTGTTTACCTCAGTTTCCTCATCTATAAAAAGAGCTGCAGAAGGAAATGGGAGGCCACTCCAGTATCTTTGCTAAGGAAATTCCAAATGGAATCAGGAAAACTCAGACATGACTGAACAAAAAACATTAATGGACTTAGATCCTAGATCTAGAGTTGGAAGGGAGCTTAGAGGCCTTCTAAACCTACTTTATCCATTTACACAATGCAAAACAGCATAATTTTAGAAATAAGCCTAGAGAAGTCCAGCTAGTATCTTATCTAAGTTTACACTGGTACTAAGCATAAGAGGCAGTATGTGAACCCAGGTCTTCCATCTCCAATTTCAAAAAATCATATGGGATTTGGACATGGAATTTGAGCAAAACAAGATGGATATATAGATATAGATATATAGATATCATTCTTATAGTTGCACAAGTGAGCCTCATAACTGATAAACTAGTGGTGAATGTTGGATTAAAGTTTGCAGTCTATTATAAAGGTCTATTAGAAAAAACCTATCTAATTATTCCTATATGATTTATGCAAAATAACAATCTGATTAATACTGATTAGAACAGAGTAGGAGTTCAAATGAATCATTTCTCACAACATCCTGGGATTGGAATTACTTTGGAATTGTTTTAAACATTTTATGTAAAGTTCAAGATATTATTTATTCATACCATGAAATGACTTCCTATTATAAAAGGATGATGACTGACCATAGTCATGCCTTAACCTTACAATGAAGAACTGCAGCTGGGCGCAGGCAGAGTTAATAGCTTTCTAAAGTTGAAAGCAAAAGCATTTTGGAATTAAACCCTAATTATTTGTTGAGGCTTGATAATTATGCTTATTTCTCCCCCACAGAAAATCAGATGCCTTTATCAGAAAATTCAAAGGGCAACTTATCAAGTATAGAATCGATCCTTCAAACTCTTAAAAATAATTCAGGTAAATAGAAACTTAAAATCATGTTAATGATAATGTAAAGAATGGCTATTAATAATATGGTCTCAAAATACCTTTTTTTCCTGAAGAAGGACGAAGGAAAATAAATTTTCTATTCATTTGACTACAATAAAATCTTTTTTAAAAAACAGAAATGATAAGTAACAGAGTTAACTGCAGATGAACAGATTTTTTTTTCTCTGAATAGTTTGTTAGATTTGAAGGGGAATGTTATTTGACTCATGATATCTCCAAATACAAGGTCAGTTCTGATATTTAATTTTTCTGAGTCTCAATTTCTTATTTAATTAAATGAGATGATCAAGACAATCCTCAAACCCTTGTCCAATTCTAAATTTTATGATTCTATCATTCTCTGAAATTAGAGAGAAGGATGAAAGATTGAGTAGAGATTCTTTTATTTTTGAGGAGTAAAAAAGTAGAGTTTAGAAAGTTCACTTTAACTGGTTTTTTAAATTAAGGAGGAGATGAAATAACAACCACTACAGAATTAAATTTCCTTTAATTAGATATTTATTTATTTTTAACAATCTTTTTTTATTCCTGAGTTCCAAATTCTCTCCTTCCTTTTTGCTCTTCCTCCACCCATTGGGAAGTAAGAATTGTGGTATCAATTATACATGTGAAATCATGCAAAAAAATATGTTCCATGTTATACACGAAAAAAGAAAAAAATGAAAGTGACAAAAATATGTTTCAGTCTGCATTCAGGGCACTTCTGGGAAATGTATAGCATTTTTCATCATAGAACCTTTAGATATATCTTGGATTGTCTTGATCAGAGTAGCTAGGTCTTTTACAACTGATCATTGTTGCAATGTTGCTATTACTCTGTTCAATGTACTCCTGTTTCTGTTCACTTCACTTTGCATCAAATCTAGTAAGTCTTCCCAGGTTTTTCTTGCTCATCATTTCTTATAGTACAATAATATTCCAACACAATCATATACCACAACTTGCATAGTCCTTCCTCCAATTTCCCATGTCTTATCACCACAAAAATAGACACTCCAAATATTTTTGTATAGATAGGTCCTTTTATCCTTTTCTTGATCTCTTTGGAATACAGACCTTGTAATAATATTGCTGAGTCAAAAGGAATGCACAGTTTTAGAGTCCCTTGGGCATGGTTCCAAATTGCTCTTCAGAAAGGTTGATCAGTTCACATCTCCACCAACTGTAAATTATTGTGCCTATTTTTCCTCATCCTTTCCAGCATTTCTTATTTTCTTTTTCTGTCATATTAGTGAATCTGGGAGGTATGAGGTTGTAACTCTGATGAGTATTTTTCCCTTGTGGATATTGATAGCTTTGATTTCTCCTGAAAACTGCTTACTCAAATTCTTTGATATGCATACAACTAGAATTTATATAAAGCTTTAAAGTTTGCAAACACTTTGCAAGTAGCATCTCTTTTTACCCTCCCAATAATACTGTTATTGTTTCCATTTTTCAGATGAGAAAACCAATGCACATAGAAGTTGAGACTTTCCTCTTCCACTTCCTCTTCCTTCTCCTCTTTTTTTCTTCTTCCTCCTCATAAATGATGTTGCATACAAAGTCAGATTTGTTGATGTCAGATCCAGAATCCCATCCATTGGGCTTCCTAGTAGCTGTAAATGACTCTTGAGGAACTTTTAAAAGGTCTGAAATCACTGTGGGGACTTTGATGGGAAGTTGATGAAAGATTATTAAAATTGAGCAACAGTGAAGACTTGACTGAGATTAAATATTGCCTCAGAAAAATAAAAAAGATAGTAAGATCTTAGTTTGAACTCTTACTAGCTATCTGATTCTTTATAATGCCTGAGGTAATAAGGAACAAATGAGATAAGGAATATAGAATGTTTTGTAAAATTTAAAGTGGTACATCAACTATGATGATAAGAATGACTTCCTAGCAAATTGAAGTAATTTCATTTTTTTTTCTCTAACCAGAAAGGGGAATAGTTCTGGTTGCCCAAAGTCACTAATCTAAGGTGAATACGTTATGATACTAACTTGGTGTTTAACAATTCACAATGATGATGATAAAAAGATTTAGTAAATATGAAAGAAAATATGCCATGGAAGGATAGGAGATTGTGATTAACTTTCTTGTTTATTCACCAGAGCCTAACATCAACAGATCATCCAATTCTAGATGATCTTATTTCCTTTGTTTCATAAATATTAGTCTTTTCTGGTTTTCCTCTTTTCTCTATATGTACTCTCTCTTTATCTTTGCTTTCTCATCATTTACTCAAACATGTATATTCCCAAAAGAATTATTCCCTTTTCTCCTTACTTGGCAATAACATTCTTGATCAAGAGTTTCAAAAATCACCTCTACTCAGATAGCCCCCAGATATGTCTCTAGTCCTGACTCATCTTCTGAATTATAGACTTGTATATTTAAATTCTTAAAAGACATCTCCATCTAATGTCCCACTAGCATCTTCAGCTCAAGATCTCTAAAACTAAAGTTACTGTCTTTCACTCTAAATCTGTTGGCTTCAGTATTTTTGTCAGAGACCTGGCCCTTCACCCAGTCTCCCATGCTTACCCCCTTTGAATTGTCTTTGACTTTTGCCTCTCTCTCATCTGTCATAGCTAAACATCTATGCAAGTCCAAACATAAAAATCTCCTTTTAAGAGATCTTGTATCCATATGGTAATATTATGATCCTGCCTCCACTTTTTTCAATCTCTGATCCACCTTTCATATCATTTCCAGAAAACATTTTCTTTTATACTTGATCTGATCATATTATTCTTCTACCCAAAAATCTTCTGTAGCTTCCTTACATGCCTTCCAATGAAAAGTTCAGATTCTTTTTGACTAGTTTTCAAAGAACTCCACAATCTGACAACTTGGCACTTTTTAAAGCTCTTTCTTAACATAGCTCCTCTAGGTTAGAGGCAAACTGAAGCTCATTAAGTCATAGACTGTCAGAGATAGAATGGATCTGAATTATTTGTCCTCAAATCAACAATTATATTCACATATCTTGGGGACTTCACTTAGGCTGTGTCCTACATCAGGAATATTTTCCATTCCCCATTGTCATCTGTTGAAGTACTTCCTAATTCAAATGTCTCCCATGAAGTCTTCTTTTTCATGAATCTGCTTCTTTTAGAATTCTTTTAGACCGCTGTTGGTAGAGTGGAGAGAAATGAGTATAGGGGTCAGGAAGACCTGAGTTCAAAATTGGCCTTATTAGCCATGTGAGCCTGGGCAAATTACTTGACCTGTCATTACCCTGATTTCCTCAATTGTAAAGTAGGGATACTAATAACACCTACCTTACCAGGTTATTGTGAGGATCATATAAGGTAATATTTATAAAAGCTCTTAGCATTTAGTAAGTACAATATAAATGTTTATTCTTTCCCTTCCCCCCATGATCCCTATTGATATTCCTTCTTAATCATTCTTTATGTAGATTTTTTATTTTGTAGCTAATGCAATCACAATGTAACAATTATCTTTTTACATATCATCTCTTTATTAGATTGTGATCTCCCAAAAGAAGTCATTTATTAAAATCACCTATTTCATTATATCAACACCTCACACCCTATACAAAGATAAGATCAAAATGGACGCAGGATATAGACATCAAAAAACATTATAAGCAAACTAGGAGATCAAGGAACAGTTTACCTGTCAGATCTATGGGAAGGGAAGCAGTTTATGACCAAGGAAGAGATGGAGAACATCATTAAAAACAAACTAGATAATTTTGATTACATTAAATTAAAAAGCTTTTGCACAGACAAAATCACTGTAACCAAGATCAAAAGAAATATAGTAAATTGGGAAACAATTTTTACAACTAGTGTCTCTGACAAAGGACTAATTTCTAAAATATACAAAGAACTGAGTCAAATTTTTTTTAAAAAACAAGTCATTCCCCAATCAACAAATGGTCAAAGGATATGCAAAGGCAATTTACAGGTGGGGGAAATCAAAGTGATCCATAGTCATATGAAAAATTGCTCTAAATCACTACATATTAGAGAAATGCAAATTAAAGCATCTCTGAAGTACCACTTCAAACCTCTCAGATTGGCCAATATGACCAGAAAGGACAATGATCAATCTTGGAAGGGATGTGGGAAATATGGGACACTAATACATTGTTGGTGGAACTATGAATTCATTCAAACTTTTGGGAGAACAGTCTAGAACCATGCCCAAAGGGCAACAAAAATGTTTGATCCTTTGATCCAACTGTACTACTATTAGGTCTATGCCTTGAAGAGATTATGATAAAGGGTAAAAACATTACAAGTGATGTACAAAAATATTCATAGCAGCTCTGTTTGTGGTAGCAAAGAATCAGAAATCAAGGGAGTGTCCATCAATTGGGTAATGGCTTAATAAGCTGTGGTATATGTATATGATAGAACAATATTGTTCTATTAGAAACCAGAAGGGATGGGAATTCAGGGAAGACTGGAAGGATTTGCATGAACTGATGCTGAGCGAGATGAGCAGAAGCAGAAGAACATTGTACACTCTAACAGCAAGATGGGGGTGATCATCAATCTTAATGGACTTTCTCATTCCATCAGGGCAACAATCAGGCATAATTTGGGGGTATATACAATGAAGAATACTATCTGTATCTAGAGAAAGTATTGTGGAGTTTGAGCAAAGACCAAAGACTATTACCTTTAATTTAAAAAAAAAACCATTATCATATATAATTTTGCTATCTCTTATACTTTATTTTTCTTTCTTAAGGATATAATTTCTTTCTTATCACATTCAACTTAGATCAATGTATACCATGGAAACAATGTAAAGACTAACAGACTGCCCTCTGTGGGGGTGGGAGGAGGGAAGCAAGATTAGGGGAAAATTTGTAAAATTCTAAGTCTGATAGGCACGTGATAAATTCATGAATGAATGAGATTTCAAAAATCTTTCCAGAGAATGATTCTCTTCACAGGACAGAACTAAGATAAAATACCAACCTATTTCCAGTAAAACATTTTTCATCAAAAACAGGTAGCAGTAGGTTTTTTTTTTTTAGGCTTTTGCAAGGCAAATTGGGTTAAGTGGCTTGCCCAAGGCCACACAGCTAGGTAATTATTAAGTGTCTGAGACACCTAACTGGATCTGAATGCAGGTACTCCTGACTCCAGGGCCGGTACTTTATCCACTGCACCACCTAGCCTCCCCTAGGTAGCAAACTCCCCATCTCCATCTCTCAGTTTACTAGCTCTCCATCACTAGAACTGATGTGGCTAAGGGAATTTGAAAGCATACTTGATAAAGTTGTCCTTTTGATCACCTAGAAAATAGCTCTTAGTTAAGTCTTGATTTACTTGATTTCACTGTCACCCAAATACTTTTGAGGAACTGGCATGAATTATGATGCATTAATAATAAATTTAAATATCTTGGCCATCAGTCAGGGTTCAGAAATTGTCTTTGGCTTAAGATGGAGCTTAGAATATAATTAGAGGGGTAGCTAGATAGCCCAGTTGATAGAGCACTGACCTGGAGTCAGGAGGATCTGAGTTCAAATCCAGTCTCAGACACTTAATACTTACCTCTGTGACCTTGGGCAAGTCACTCAATTCCATTACCTTGAAAAAACAAGAGAAGGGAAGGGAAGGGAGGGGGAGGGGAGGGAGTGTGAAAGGGGGGAAGGGGGAAAGAAGGGGGAAGGGGGAAGAATAGGGAGAAAGAAGAAAGGAAGGAGAAAGCAAAGGAAAGGAGGAAAGGAAAGGAAAGGAAATAAAATAGAATGTAACTAGAGGAATACTATTCTTAAAATCTTTCATGAAGATGGCAACCATTGTCAGTTTTGGTATGGTGTATTTCAGCTATGTGATTAAAATAATTGCAATGGAGAAACAAGTGACTTTCAGGTTCCTTCAAGATTTTGACAAAATCTTCCACAGAATCTCCAGTTGAAGATACTGATTATATTCGACATTCATCATCATTGGCTGTTTCTTCTATTGTTGCTTCCTTTTGTCAAATACCACTAATATGGGCTATAAAAACTAATAGCATGTGACCTCAAACTTGTTCTCTTTTTAAGTTTATTTCATCTAGGTTTAAGTGAAGAAAGCTGTTATCTTTTGTTTAGAATTCCATTACTCATTTACCTTTTTATTAAGCATATACAATCAGTTCAGCTATAACTACTCTCCCCCCAAAAAAGCATGGGGTTATGCAAAATTGTGCAATTAAAACCACAAGTCTTATGGGGTAAATAGGGTTGGAGATACAATACTCAAAAACTTCATCAGTGACTCATAAAAAAGATAGGAACCAAATTTTAAAATAGTAACATAGGGCGGCTAGGTCGCGCAGTGGATAGAGCACTGGCCCTGGAGTCAGGAGGACCTGAGTTCAAATCTGACCTCAGACACTTAATAATGACCTAGCTGCCTTGGGCAAGCCACTTAACCCCATTGCCTTGCAAAAAAAGAAAAAAAATAGTAACATGGTCCTAAACATGTTAAATGATTAAGAGATACATAAATATTATGAAAATAGTGTGGGTTGCTGCTCAATTTGCAACTGGGTTTGTGACCTGCAAAGACTTTGGGGCCAGAGACCACAGTAGAACGTGGGGGAGTGCTAACTAGCCTTCCTCCAACCACAGCTCCTGCTACACCAAAAGATATATACATTAAATATAGTACTTTACCTTTAAAGAGACCTGAAGTTTGCCTGTGGAAGTGAATTGCAATTTAGCTAATGAAGCAGATAGAGCAACCAGCTCTGGAGCCAGGAGGACCTGAGTTCAAATTTGTCCTAGACACTTAATTTTTAATAGCTGTGTGACCCTGGACAAATCACTTTACCCTCATTGCCTCGCATCCAGGGCTATCTCTGATCATCTTGATCCATATCTCATCACTGGACCCAGATGGTTCCAGAGGAGAAAATGAGACTGGCACATTAGCACAACATCTCCTTACTCATATTCAACTCACTTGTTTGTCATGGCATCACCTCCCTGATGTCATGATCTTCTTTGAGAAAGAAGGGCAAACATCATCATCTTGTAAGTATGAAGTGATGCCTCTTTCTATTCTCCCTAATTCAGCAAACTCAAAACCAGGGTTATTCTCAAATTGTTCCCAAATAGGTCCCAAATATACATTTAGCCTTGAAACAAAGTCCATTTTCAAAATAAGCATCATAGCAGAACTAATGACACTCCTAATGGGTCAATGAGCAGGAAGAAATCTTGGTTTTCATTTGTAGACATCCAGAATAGGAAAATATAAAGAACATTGGTCTCAGAGTTAGTTAGCTCTAGCTTTAACTAAGCCATCAAGGGATCCCTTCCAGCTCCAGGATCCTGTGATCCCATTATTCATAGGTATCATCTCCAAACAACTAACAAATAATTGAATTGAACTGAATTGAATTGAATTCTTCCTATCTCTCTCTTCTCTTTACTTGGAAGCACTCTTTCTTTGTGACTGAAAGAAGCGATTTCTGAGAAATGATAGATGCACCCCTGGATCCTTCTAGCAGACAGTCTTCATATTAGCAGACCCACCACCCACACTAGTCATACTGATCCCTGTAATATAGAAGCCTCTGCCCAACTTAAAATCTGAACTTTTCAGTAACTGTTCCTCATCTATGTGTAGCAATAGAAAAATGCTCTGAGAGTGGAGAAGATGAGAGACCTCCATTTACAGATAAACAACCTCACTTTTTGACTCTTTAGCGTAGTCATTATAAAGCACTCAGAGCTGATCACCAGTCAGATTACTGGACTGACTGAACATTTCTTACCCTATAATTTTGCATTTAGAGAACATCTCATGCTGTGGCGCTAATGGTTCTTAGATTGTTCCATTGTGACTGTTGGACTCTGACCTTTGGGGGGGGGGTGTTAGCCTCAGAGAAGGCAAGTTGCTCTGAATGCAAGGAATATTTTTGATATTTCCCTGACTCAGGTGGCTTTTTTGTTTCTGTATTATAGGAGGCATTGATGCCTTGGTGGGGAGGGGCTGTTGCAACTACTATCATTCCCTATGATCAGAAGGGCAGAGCAAGGATAGAGGTCTCAAAATGTAGTCAGAAATTTTGAGTGGATCACCTTCATGCCCTTCATGTGTCAGGTGCTTTCATATGGAGATAGCCAAATTTTAAAATAGTAACATAGTTCTAAACATGTTAAATGATTAAGAGATACATAAATATTATGAAAATAATGTGGGTTGCAGCTCAATTTGCAACTGGGTTTGTGACCTGCAAAGATCTTGGGACCAGAGACCATGGTAGAATGTAGGAGAGTGCTAACAAGCCTTCTTCCAACCACAACTCCTACTACACCAAAAGATAAACATTAAATGTAGTACTTTACCTTTAAAAAGCATTATCAGATGCTTTTTAAATCGCAAAACTCATGTGATATTTAGAGGAGAAATGCATATTTATATGGGCTCTTCATTACCAATCAAAGAATACCACACTTAGAAGAGGCTGTAGAGGTCAAGTAGTACAACCCATATCTCAAATTTATTCAGGAGAGTTAAACGGAGATTGTAAGCAGCTATTCTCAAATTTTGGGGTATCAGGAAACATTTATGCTTTTATTTATTGAAGACCCCAAATATATCCACTGATGTTTATTGTATTAAAAATTACACTGTTCTTAGCATTATTATAAAAAGTTTGAAAATGTCTTAGGTACACCTAGGAATCTCTCAACTATACTTTAAAAACTACTACTGTGTAGAATCAATATACATATAAACATATATATGTATATACATATAAACAACATATATTCATACATGAACATGCACAAGCATACATGCATGCATGCATAGTTACACACTTCATAAATAAAAATTGTCCCATTGAGACCAGTAAAGTTGAAAATCCTAAGGTGCAAAGAAAGAAATACAAAGGTGAAGTCCTTTCAGGTATAAATGAACACATCTGAAGGGATTCTAAAGACCTTGAGTAATGCAATTGCATATGAAAAGGCCAATAGTGGCAATGAACTTGCCCCCAGAACATAAGCTGCCCAAATACTTATTAAAAGACACAAGAACTGTGATATTTACTGGAGCAGTCAACCTAAATTGGAGAAATTCATCTCGTTGAGAGAATCTGATTTGAACCAAGAAAAAAATTGCTGAATAGGAGAGGATCTATCTTTCCTACCTCCTTGAACATCACAAACTTCAAAGCCGACACTCAGAGGAAGTTTCTTGGTGGGGAGGGGGTGTTGCCAAGCTTGGATTAGGGGGCTCTTTTCTGATAGAGTACAGTAGCATTCCAGGTGAAAAGAACATTGCAGGGCTGCTACATGGCACAGTAGATAAGAGTACCAGCCCTGGAGTCAGGAGAACCTGAGTTCAAACCTGACCTCAAGACACTTGACATTTATTAGCTGTGTAACCCTGAACAAGTCATTAACCTTTATTGCCCTGAAACTTAATGAACAAATGAAATAGCAGCATTCCACCTGAAAGAGGCTGGTCACAACCACTGGAACCTGAAGAAGGAGGTGGTGGAGACTGCAGCTGCCCATTGAAGATTATACCCAGTAAGTTCATTGGATCTATTTGTTCAATATGGATGCCACACCTTTACAACCAAGTCTAGGGGTCAAATAAAGCAAGTTTAGCTGAGCAGTAGAATAATTCATCTAACATCAAAACTAATGCCCCAATCTGAAGTGACATATGTGAGGGCTCTACATAGAGAGAGAGAGAGAGAAAAAAAATATCTAGACCTTAATGTTGTGCATTGCTTGGACCACATGATTCCCTGTACATAGGTCTCACTACATTGTACTTTATACTTTTGCCTACTCTACCTATTTCCTTGGGACTTGTGTATTTATGGGAGAATGTGCCCCAGTTATGAGGAGACAATGCTTGGTAATTCCTTTTCTTATCATCCCATTTGAGCATCTTTTTTAAGGAGTAAATTGAATCTGCTTGGTGGTTGTTGGGTTTTTTTTTTGGTCAGTTGTTCATTCATGTTTGACTCTTCATAACCCCATGGACCATAGCACTTCAAGCTGTTCTAAACTGTTCGAGCTCATGTTTAATCCTTCTATGATATTATCTATCTCATCCTTTATTGTTCCTTTCTCTTTTACCTTCAATCTTTCCAAACATTAGGGTCTTTTTTCCTTTTTCTTTTTTTTTAATTTAAGGCAATGGGGTTAAGTGACATGCCCAAGGTCACACAGCTAGGTAATTATTAAATGTCTAAGGTCACATTTTAATTCAGGTATTCCTGACTCCAGGGCCAGTGCTCAATCCACTGTGCCACCTGGGTGCCCTATCAGGGTCTTTTCCAATTAATCCTGCCTTCTTATTATATGGTCAAAGTATTTAAGCTTCAGCTTCAGTATTTGATCTTCCAATGAATAGTCTGAATTAATTTCCTTAAGTATAAACTGATTTGATCTCCTTACTGTCCAGAGGCACTCTCAAAAATCTCCAGTGCCACAATTCAAAAGCACTGATTCTTCTGGCTTCACTTTCTTCTCACTGTCATACATTGCTACTGAAAAGAAAATAGCTTGGACTATATACAAATCTTTGTCAGCAAAGTGATGACACAATGATGCTATCCCAGTTTGGTATAGTTTTCCTTCCAA
The DNA here is from genome assembly GCF_037893015.1 of Macrotis lagotis. Taxonomy (NCBI): domain Eukaryota; kingdom Metazoa; phylum Chordata; class Mammalia; order Peramelemorphia; family Peramelidae; genus Macrotis; species Macrotis lagotis. Next base: position 184,078,632 of record NC_133663.1, read on the forward strand.
GGAGCAAGCATCTTTTAATTTTATGACTGTCAATGATCTCTGAGTACAAGAATATAAAATCTAACTTGCATCCATCTCTTCTCTGTCAGGAACTGATAAAACAACTTGCCATCATCTCAAGTTTTGTTTTGTGAATTTTAAACTTCAAGACAGCTTTTACACTCTCCTCTTTTGCCCTCATCAAGAGTCTTCTTAATTCTTCACTTTCTGCCCTCAGAGTGGTATCATTTACAAATGATATTAGTGATATTTCTCCAGACAACTTCAATACAGGGTTTTGATTCATCCACTTTGGTATTTTGCATGATATAGTCTGCAAATAAGTTAAATAAGGTGACGATATACAGCCTTGTGGCACTCCTTTCCCAATCTTAAACTAATCAATTGTTCTATGTTGGGTTCTATGTTTTTTTGACTTGTATACAGGTTTCTCAGGAGAAAAGTAAAATGATAAAATAATCCCATCTCTTTGAGAACTTGCCAGGCAAAGGCTTTAAGTGTATGAAGCAATGAGTCAAAAGTTTTTTTTCTGGAACTTCCTTACTTTCTCCATAATCCAGTGAAAGATGGTAATTTGGCCTCTACTTCCTCTGAGTCTTCAAAAACTAGCCTGTTCCTCTGGTAATTTTCAGTTCACATATTTCTAAAATCTACCTTGCAGAATTTTAAGCATAACCTTGCTGGTGTGTGAAGTAAGCACAGTTGTTCAGTAATTTAAATATTCCTCAGAATTGCCCTTCTTTAGGATTGGAATGTGAACTGTTCTTTTCCAAATCAGTGTCCACTGTGGAGTTTTCCAAATTTGCTGTATATTAAATGCAGCACTTTAAAGCATCATCATTTAGGATTTTAAATAATTCAACTGGAATTCCTTCACCTCCCCTGGCCTTATTGTTAGCAGTGCTTCCTAAGGTCCATTTGACTTCATTTTATAGAATGTATGACTAGATCAGTAACCAGACCAACATGGGTATCAATGCTGTTAAAACCTTTCCTGTATAGTTCTATATATTCTTGCCAGCTCTTCTTAATCTCTTATGCTTCTGTTAAATCCCTACTATTTTTGTCTTTTAACATGTCCATTTTTGCATGAAAGATTTCCTTGATGTTTCTCATTTTCTTGAAGAGATCCCTTGTCTTTTACATCCTAGTGTTTTCTTCTCTTTCTTTGCATTGCTTATTTGAGAACCTTCTTATCTTTCCTTGCTAGACTCTGGAATTCTGCATTCAGTTGAGTATATCTTTCCCTTTCTTCTTTCCATTTCGTTTTCCTTCTTTCTTCAACTATTTGTAAAGTCTCCTCAGAGGCTATTTTGCTTTCTTGCTCTTCTTTTTTCTTAGGAATATTTTAGTGACTGCCACCTATACAATATTGCAAACCTCTGACTTCAATTCTTTAGATACTCTATCTACCAGATCTAATCCTTTAAATCTATTCATTACCTCTATTTCATATTCATAAAGATATGGTCTGATGGTTTTCCCTACTTCAATTAAAGTCTGAATTTTACAATAACAAGCATATGATCTGAGCCATAGTCAGCTCCAGGTCTTGTTTTAACTGACTGTATAGAGCTTCTCCACCTTTGGTTGCAAAGCATGCAATCAATCTGATTTTGACATGGACCAACTGGTGATGTCCATATGTAGAGTCACCAAGGAGTGGGGGTGGGGGATTATTGTTGAAAAAGTGTATTTACTATGACAAATGGTGACCCATTGGAGAAAACTTGACAAAACTATTAATATCTGCTTTGCTTCATTTTGTATTCCAAGGTCAAATTTGTGTATTATTATAATTATGTTTTGAGTTCCTACCTTTAGTATTCCAAAACCCTTTGATGAATGTGACATCTTTTGGGAGTGTCATTTCTAAAATATGTCGTAGGTCTTCATTGAACTGATCAACTTTGACCTCTTTGGCATCAATGATAGACTTGTATCACTGTGATGTTGAATGAGTTGCCTTGGATTTAAACAAATATCATTTTGTCCTTTTGAGATTATACCCCAGTACTGCTTTTCTCAATCTTTCATTGACTATGAGGGTTACTCCATTCCTTCTAAGGGATTTCTGCCTGTAGTAAGATATGTAATTGTGGTAGCTAGGTGGTGTAGTGGATAGAGCAAATCATTTAACCCTGATTGCCTAACATCTAAGGTTACCTCCAGTCATCCTGATTCATATCTGACTATTTGAACTCAGATGACTCCAGAGAAGAAAATGAGGCTGGTGACTTAGTACAGCATGCACCTCACTTAAATCCAAATCACTTGTTTGTCATGGTGTCACCTTCGTGATGTCATAGTCCTCTTCAAGAATGAAAGATAGGGGCAGCTAGGTGGCACAGTGAATAGAGCACCAGTCTTAGAGTCAGGAGTACCTGGGTTCAAATCTGACCTCAAGCACTTAATAATTAACTAGCTGTGTGGCCTTGGGCAAGCCACTTAACCACATTTGCCTTGCAAAAAATAAAAGAATGAAGGACAAATATCATCAATAAATGTAATGATCACCTGAATTAAATTCATCCATTCCCATTCACTTCAGTTCACTGATATCTATGCCATTGATGTTTTAATCTTTCCATCTCCTCTTTGACCACATCCATTTTACCTTTGTTTATAGATCTTACATTCCAGGTTCCTATGCAATATTGATCTTTATAGCATCAGAATTTTCTTTTGTAACCAGACACATCTACAACTGAGCTTCCTTTCAGATTTGGCCCAGCCATTTCATTCTTTCTGGAATATTTGTAGCTGACCTCTACTCTTCCCCAGTACTATGTTGGATTCCTTCTGTCCTGAGGGGCTCATATTCCACTGTCATATCTTTTATCATTTTAATACTGTCCATGAGGTTTTCCTGGTGAAGATACTAGTGTGGTTTGCCATTTACTTCTCCAATGGGTCAACATCATAACCTATCTTTTTGTTTTTGGTTTTTGCAAGGCAATATAGGGTTAAGTGGCTTGCCCAAGGCCACACAGCTAGGTAATTATTAAGTGTCTGAGGCCGGATTTGAACTCAAATATTCCTGATTCCAGGGCCAGTTCTCTAGCCACTGTGCCACTGAGCCACCCCTTAACCAGTTTATATTGAGTAGTCCTGAACAGTATCACTAAAATTTTGTTAAACTACATAAGCCACTTTGCCCTGATAAGGCAGGGATCTGGGAGAGGACTGAATCTACTAGCTGATATTACTAGAAGCACACTAGTGAGAAAATCATTTAATGTTACTACACAAGGTTATCCCTAGAACCAGGAGTAGTAATGGCTGCTCTTGGGACCCAACTTGCTGGGGCCAGTGCAAGTTGGAGAATTGAATTGAGAAGAGGCATTATTCATAAATAATACTTGAACACATGTACATGCATGCATGAATATATAATAAATACATATGTATGTGTATCTTTGCCTGTGTCTGTGAATTGGGAGAGAAGAAGATAGAGAACTAGATATGTGATTTCTTTGGTATAGAGATCTCTGAGTGGAAAAATGCCCTTTAATAATATGTAGCTGCAACTGTTATATAACTTATTGAATTAGAAACTCGCCCAGAGCCCTGAGGGGTTAAGTGATTTTCCAGAATAATTCAAAAAGCCCTTACAGAAGTGAGACTTGAACACTAATCTTCCTGAATTCAAGATCAAACTTCTAGACACGAGTCCTCTATCTCATTTAGTGAGGGGAACCATTCAATTTATTTGTATATGTGTTTGCTAAGCTCCTTTGAAGGCAGGGACCAATGTCATTTTTCATTTTATAGCCACACCACTTAACCTGCCACACTTCTATGATTTTAATAGGCACTTAATAAAGACTTGGTTGTTGAACTGAACTGAATTTCCTCTCGGTGAGAATCCTTAGATCCTGGAATACACTGCTAAAGGTGACAATGGATTTTTCCCCTGGATATATTCTGATACATAGTAAGTTCTCATCTTCCAGGTTGATTTGATGTGACTCTGTCAGAAAACAGAAAGAGGAATTGGATAACCCCTCAAAAGGGTTCTATAACCTTGAAATTCTATGTTGAATATTTACAGTATTTATTTTTTTTAAATCTATCATGAGGAAATGAATTTGTTTATTTTATGGGTTTCACAGGATAAACAGGCATGGGTGGGTTGTAATCTGCCTCAATGCAGGGACCTCTCAAATCAATGAGATTCCACTGGAGTGTTTTGAGTATGAGGAAAGAAGCTATTGTTGCTTATCCTTTGTTCTCAAAGAAGACCATGACACCAGGGAGATAATGCCATGACATACAAGTGAATTGAATTTAAGGGTGTTGGGGGAATTGTCCAAGGTCACCAGCCTCACTTTCTCTTCTGGAGTCATTTGAGTCCAGGAATCAGTTATGGACTAGGACAAGTGGAGATAAGAGACCTTGGACATACTTTGACTCAGGCAATGCCCATTCAGTTTAAGGCTAGATGAGAGAGATGGAATAAAGAGGTGACCTCTTTCACTCGGTCCAAAAAAAACTAGATTGAAAGAAAAAAATAAAGCAAAAAATGGCCTCTTTTGCACAGTCAAAAAATTCAATCTGAAAGTGGAATACCTTCAGGGTTTCTGGTCAAAGCAGAAACATAGCTATTGAGAATATAGAAAATACCTGGAGAAGAGAAAGAAACTCTTTACATGTCATTCATCATAAAAATTTCACAATTAAAAAAAACACTGTTGATTAATTTTACATGCCTAGAACTTGCTTCCATACATGTATAAATATAATGTTGTGGGCCATCACTAATCATCTTGACTTGTGTTTTATCACTGAACTCCAGCGACTCTGGAGGAGAGAGAGAGTGAGGCCAATGATTGTACAGGCTGATGACTCACTGAATTCACTTTCAAGTCAAAAAAAATCACTTTCATGATGTCACTGGTCCTCTTTGAGAATAAAGGACAAACAACAAATATAATGTAACAGGTTCATTATCCCTAGGATTTTTATTACATTGTTTTCTCTGTAGTGAGATTAGATGACAAACCTTATTCTCTGAGCTATTCACATTCATGCAGTTGAGCATTGATATGGGATTATTCCACAAATTCACTTGGAAACCAATGCCCAGTGGTCTTAAAATTGAAAAAGCCAATGCCATTGGGTCAGCTTTATTGTTAATAATTGTATTACAAAACTGCATTATTTTGCCCAAAGAACAGCTAGAGAAGAAAATGGTGCAGTATGTCTTGTTTTCATGTACAGATTACCTGGTACATGAATTCTCTTGCATCTTGGACTGAGAAAAGGAGAAAAGGGGGGAAATAAAGGAAACAGAATGTTGACTTCTAAGCTGTTGAGAAGCAGGGACATTTTTATTCATTAAATTTCTTCTACCGGATATGAGACATGGAGTTGATAGATAGACAGGTAGGAAATTTTACTCCAAAAAGTCCTTTTTTTCTACGTGTGAATTTCTGTCTTTGTATCCCCAGTGATACTTAATTAATGTTGAATTGAATAAGAATTGGGAGTGGGAGGGAGGACCAATTACAGCAATACATATGAACTTTTTCCTTTTTTTTTTTTTTAAGAAATCTGAATGACTTCTCATTTGTATTCTAGAGGAAGCTATTTCCTTTAGGGAAAAGAACTAAGAAATCAGAAAATGGTAATTTTCCAAACTTCCTTACATAGAGGGAATAAAAGAGTTAAATGAGGAAGAGAGTAACAATGACATACATACCACCTCAGTGGTCTTAGTCAGACTTTTCAGGCTTCATTTGAATTAGGAAATGGACTATATGCCTGTGATGTGTTTTTTGAGAGTTGAAGAACAGTCTTCATATCAAACAGAGATGACTAAAGAAATTAGTATTTTAGCTTTCTTTCATGGAATTTTTAGCAAAATAATTATGAGCAGCCCTGGACTAACTTACATAAAGGCAAGTGGTTAACCTTGAGCTAATGCTAGAAATTCCCCACTTACTTATAGCTTCTCATAAATCTTTGGTATTCTTTGTAGCCAAGAATGAACTATGGTCCTCACTACATGATCTCTCAAGTTATAGGATGACTCCAATATTCTAGTTTAACTACCCTATCTAGTCTGCTAACTTCAGATTATCCCGCCTAGGACAGCTAATCAGATAGTAGCAAGGAGCTTCTGGAGTCAAACTCTAAGGAATCAGGATACTCTGTGAATATGATCAAGAAAATCTGGTTCAGAAAGACTTTATTATCAAACTGTGTATATTTATTATTCATATATTTTAAGAAGTATTATGATCTCTCTGATTGTTTGCTTTCTTATTGGAATTATCATAGTCCCAGTAAGTGAGCTCTATTTCCAGGAACAACCTATGGAGATATAAATGTGTCTAGAAGATGCAAAGTAAATTTGAATTCATCTTTTCTTATAAAACGATTCTTAGTACAACTTTGATGAACCACCTCACACCTATCAGATTGACTAAAATTATAGAAAAGGAAAATGTCAAATGTTGAAGGGATTGTGGGAAAATTGTAACACTAAATCCACTATTGATATTGTAGGGCTGTAAACTGATCCAATTTATCCAACTGATCCAACTATTTTAGAAAGCTCAGAATTCCTCTACTAGGTCTGTATCCCAAAGAATTATAACTGGAAATTGAGGGGATATCCATCATTTGGGGAATAGCTGAGTAAGTTATGGTTGTATATGAATGTGATGATACTATTGTGGTAGAAAAAATGATGAAAGGCATACTTTCAGAAAACTATGGGAAGATATATGTACTGATGCAAAATGATGTAAGTAGATTCAATTGAGGAATGAATGAATAAGTTGTGGTAAATGACCATGAAGGGATACTATTGTACTATGAGAAAATGATAAGCAGGATGCTTTTAAAAAACTGGGAAGACTTACATGAACTGATGCAGAAGGATGTGAGTACCAGGACAATATTGTACACAGAAATAACAACATTGTACAGTGATCAATGGTGAATGACAGCTATTCTCAGCAAAACAAGGATTTATGACAATTCTGAAGAACCTGGAATGAAAATATTATCTGCCTCCAAACAGAGAACTAATGGTGTCTGAATTCTGAACAAAGCATACTGGGTTTTTTGTTTTTTTGCCTTTTGTTTTCATTTTCCTTCTTACTTGTGGTCTTGCAACTACACTGGTGCAGTCCCCAGCAACTCGCTCACGGACTATAGCAGTAACCTACAATTTGGCCTCAAGTTTCTCCCCACTGCAATCCATCTTCCACTGAGGTGCCAAATTTATCTTCCTAAAGCTCAGCTTTGACAATAGCATTCCCTTCTTGATAAATTCTGGTAGTTCCCTTTTACTTCTGAGAGAAAATATAAAACCTTCTATTTGACATTTTAAAATCTTCATGAAATGACTCTTTCCTACCTTTCCAGTTTTCTTATTCCTTGTTCCCTTCTATACCTCTGATAATTAGGAACACCAGTCGTTTTGCTTTCACTCATTGCTCCATCCCTGATGCCAAGCTTTTTCTCTGTCTGGGAATGGTTTCCAGAATGCTTTCCTTTCTCATCTCTACTTCCTAACTTACCAGGATTCCTTTAAAACCCAAATAAAGGCCACTTTCTACAATAAGTGTTACCCATCCTTCCTCAATCTCAGTGAGATTTCCTTTGAGACTACTCCCAATTTATTCATTATATATTGTATCTTTAAGTTATTTGCATGTTGCCTGCCCCATTTGATTGTCACCTATTTGAGAGTAAGGGCTGTTTTTGTTTTTTAGTGGGGTTTTTCCATTTCTCTTTATATCCCCAGTGATAGGTTCTTCATAAATACAGATTGACACTTAACATATATTATCTCATTTGATATCCTTACCACAGTGATCTAGTGCTAAGATTTTATTCTCTTCATTTTATGGAAGAAGCCTGGTAAGTAGGTGAGTTAAAGTGAAACACATATCTTCTTGATTCTTTGGGAAAGGTTTGGCCATCATTTTCTTTAGGAAAGGTACCAATAGAGACACCTCTATTGTTTTATGTAACAACTTCATGATGACATAATATAAGAAAATGTCTCTCTGGACATCCATTTAGTTCAATTCAGCAGCTTTCAGAAGAAAAGAATGTGCATGTGGGATTCTCAGGTGATAATTCCCAATATTGTTTGACCTGTGAAGTCATGGGGTCTTAAAAGTATAGCCTTTTAAATCTAGAAAAGCTTTTAGAGTTCTAATCCAACTCACTCATTTAATAAATGAGGTAACCGTGACCTAGAGGAGAAGTTATTTGCCCAACAGGTAGGAAAAGTTAGGAATCTGGTCTTCTGACTTTACACCCATTGATCTTTCTGTATTGATGATGATTGAAGGGTATGTGTATAGAAATTCTATCTCCCCGTTCCTGATTTTGCTATAGGATTCTTAGAGCTGAGGGTCCACCAGTGGACTATTGACCAAACATAACCATTTAGCTTCTGCTCAGATGAATTGATCCAGACCAAAGGGATCAATGGCCACTCTCATCAGTGGCTTGGTTGAAGAGTACTAGGAAGGTCTGTCTGTGTGATCTGTCAGCTTATAATGGTGGTTCCATTTGCCTCTGCAATAAGTGTACAAGCTATCCTGAAGTACTTTGTTCTGTGCTTTGAGATACCTCTCTTTTGAAATGGATTGAACAAAATCAGCCTCTATTCTAACACTAATGTAGGCATTAAAAAGGTTAGAAAAACAGTTTCTGTGCGTGCACAGTGGCCAATTTTCAAACATTAACTCCTCTATCCTTAATATTTTCTGTAAGCCCCAAAGAAGGTTTGTTCCACATGACAGACTAAATGGCTGCATCATTTTATTTAAAAGAGAAAAATTGATTTTGAGTTTATGAGAGGGCAAAAAAAAATGTGACAAGCTCCAGAAAACATTTTTTTCAAAAAAGATTCGACTTTTAAAATGGTCAAATAGGCTTAAAAATATTTGTGGGGAAAAAAATGTGTTCCCAGGCTAAGATCCTACATGATGTATTTCAAACCAGAGTGCACTTTCACAGCTCAATTCTAAATCACTGATAATAGGACTTTATAAAAGGCAATTCTGACAACCCTTTAAGAAACCAAGACACTAAGCAGATAGTATTAGAACTCCAGGAAAGTTAATTGCTATGTCAGCTGTGCCAAGGGTTTTAGGAGTCCCGATGCTCAGAACCATGATTCTAGGCCAGCTTAATTTTGTTCCTATAATCTAGCCATGCAAATTAGCACATACCCACAGAGCCAGGGTCTTCTTGGAAAATCAGACTAGGGCTTAGCAAATCAGAATGACTCTGCCTCACCTCAATAAAGCTTTTCCCAAATAGCCTGCTCACATCCATCAGTGAATCATTCACTCAAATATTTATTGAATATCCACAGGGTCCATGGTGATTAAGTACCCTGGGGTCAATATTAAGGAAGGTCAGGAATCTCTCTTCTCTCAAGAAGCTTAAAATCTAATAGGAGAACCAAGACTGAAAAATGTATAATTTACAGAAATACGTTATTATATTATCTATAGAAGTGTAGGGAGAAGAAAAGTAGGCCAAGAGCTCGCACAGGCCTACTGAAGCTGCTAAATGGGGTGAAGATCCTGTGGAATGAGCAATTTAAAATAATAAAATATCATCTTAATTATTTTTTAATGAACAAAAAGTCATTATCTTTTTTCTTCCTCCATCCCCCACAAATGAAAATGAAAGAAAAGAAAAATTTCTGTTACAAATATATGTAGTCAAGCAATATAAATTTCTGCATTTGCCCTATCCAAAAATAAATTATCTTATTTTGTATTCTTGAGTCCTTCAATCCTCTAATGAGATGGATAGCATGTTTCATCATTGGTCCTCTGGAATCATGATTGGTCATAAACTGATCAGAGATTTTAATTCTTTCAAAGTTAATTAGTTTTACAATTCTGTTGTTGTTTGCTAGTTCTATTCACTTTACTTTCTATCAGTTCATACATGTCTTCTCAGGTTTCTCTTAAAATCATTCTTTTCATCATTTCTTACAGTACAATAGAACTCTAGAGCATTTATATACTGTACCTAGTTTAGTCATTCCCTAACTGATGAATATCCCTTCAATTGATAATTCTTTGCTATTACAAAAAGAGCTGAAAATATTTTTATATATCCTTTGAATTTATTTTCCTTAAGACTACTCCCTTCCTTAACTTACCTTCCTAATTCCCTCCTCTCCTTTCTTCCTTTCCTTCCTGATTTCTTATTGAACAAAATGTATTTCTGTGACTTACTCTCTGTATATGTGTGTTCTTCCTTATTTGACCTGTTCAACTTTTTTCTTTAGCCAAGAATTTTGACTATAATGTTCCTGGAAGTTTTCTTTTGAGGGTTTCTTTCAGATGGTGACCAGCGAATTCTTTCTATTTCTGCTTTGTATCTGGTTCAAAGTAATCTGGTCAGTTTTAAGATTTCTTGAATGTCTAGGCTGTTTTTTTGGCCATGACTTCAAATATACCAATGAATCTTCTTTCTTCTTGATCTGCTTTCCAGGTCAACTATTTATACTATGAGATACTTTACATATCCTTCTATTTTTTTTTTTGGTCATTTGACTTTGTTTTACTATTTCTTTTTGTCTAGTAGGTTCCTTGACTTTTACTTGGTCCATTCTAATTTGGGGGGGGAGTTCATTGCTTGGACAACGTTTTGTATTTCTTGTCCCAAGTAGTTAATTCTTTCCAATTCTTTTTCCTCCCCATAGCTCTTTTCCAGTTTTTCTGGTAATGTCCTCCCTTTATTTATAAACACTTTTTTGTACTCTTACCTAACTTTTTCATAAATTCTGATTCAATTTATGTCCAATGTCTATTTTCCTTTGAAATTTTAGTGTTAGATGTTTTTGTAACCATTCTTTTCTTCTGGGTTTGTGCCTTGGGTTTGTGCCCTGCTACCATAGTAAGCATTTATAATGGAATTGTGTGTGTGTGGAGGGGGGTTATTGCTGTTACTTTGGGGGAAAGGGGTGGGAGTATTAAGTATTCTGTCATTCCAGATTCTCAGGAATAGTTTGGTTTGGAAAACATTTTTAAGTTTTCAATTTTCCCAAAAATCATCTGAATCAAGGTATAGTCTAATCATTCCCTTCTTGGTCTGAATTGCACACGGTCCTGACTTAGATTCAAGCCTGAACAATAGATGTTTGGACTTGTCTGTCTGGAGTTTCAATAGATAATTGCTGACCTCAGTCATTATTAGCTAACTGGAAAGTTCTGCTAGTTGAGTAATAGAACTTTAGTCCCTCCCTTGGTCTGGGATTTTTGCCATGCTTATTCTCTTTTGACTTCAACTTGGTTTGGAACCTAGAACTGTGTTTATTGAGAGATAAGTCTTTAATAGCAAATGAGAAACATCAATCAATATAACTCTTAAGTTTTACATCATTCCCAGCAAATTGGCAAAGATAATAAAATATATGGATCATCAAAGTTGGAAGGGTTGTAGAAAGATAACTCACTAGTGCACTAATGAAACTGTTAATTTGTCTGATAACCTGGAAAGCACTTTGAAATTTGGTGAAGAAATTGACTAAAATCTCCATTTTCTATATTTTCAAAAGGTCGATGATAAAAAGAAAAACTTTACAAACTAAGATATGTATAGCTGTTCCCAGGAACTGGAAACAAAAGCAATTCCCATTGACTGGGGAATGGTGAAATAAGTTGTGAAACATTTGTTGTTGTTGTTGTTGGAACACAAATGTAATCAAAGATCATCATGCTATAAGAAACACTGAATAATTGAAAGAACAACAAAAGCTTGGACCAGAGAAGAGATGTAAGAAGTTATACCACTCTCCTTTCTGCAGAGTTGTGAGGGATTATAGGTATAAAATAGTGGAAATAACATCTTACTTCCTCATTGTATGTTTAATTCTGCTGAACTATTTTTTTTTCCTTTTATTCTTTGTAACAATGGATGGCTCTCTAGGTGGGGGAAGAAATGAAAGCGGAATACTTTGGGTTGTGTAGATGATATAAAATTGAAAGATATCAATTAAATTTATTTTTAAAATGAGTTTGCTGATTAAATAATTTATAAAAGGCAGTTCAACTAACAAATCTATTTTATTCATACATTTATTTAGTCATTCAACAAATTCTTATTAATCTCTATATAATGTAAATATTCTGAGTCTCTGATTTATTTATTCAAAACTAAATAAGACATTATATGTCATAGTAAAAAGAACACTGAATTAGAAACCAAGAAACTTGAATTCAAATCATGTTCTGTTACCTACTAGCCACACACACACACACACACACACACACACACACACATACACACATGCATGCATGCATGCATGCATGCATACATCACAGGAACTAGGGTCACAGCATCCCTGCAATCTGGAAAATCCATGTAATTTATATTGACCCCCCCCTCCATATTAGAGAAAAAGTTTGAATTTTTTGTTTTTCTTTTCTGGGATGTTTACAGTGTCTTACTGTAAAATTTGTGTTAAGTATTTGATTATCGCATCTGTGTCACTTAATGATCTTCATGTATTGTCTATGGCTTCTACAAATCTTTCCCAAAATTTCCACTTAATTTCTTATGCTTACCTGCAAAATGCCAAAACTTTGATGGCAAAAATTGCAGTGTAGAAGGGATAATCATATGTGTATGTGCGCATCTGTGTATCTGTGTGTGAATGTGTGTAATCCATATATACTTTTACATGTCAACAGAGCTATATGTATCTACACATCCATAGATATCTGTATATCTGTATCCATATATGTGTAGATATATACATACATTTCTACACACATAGATAGATAGATCTATAGTTGTTTATGCTAGCTTTCTATGTTTTCTTTTCCTAATACCAACCTTATTTGGAATTGTATATAAAACCTGAGGCTTGTGCTTTCAAGGTGTTTTTTTTTTTAAGGGGTCACATTTCTTTCTTCTCTCTTTAGCTCAGTTCAATTAAATTTATATTAACTTTACTAAGAGAATACATTTGTCCATTTCTCAAAATTTCATGAGCTCAGCTCATAGTTTGCTATGTCTGCTTCTCTTAGCAATAGAAACCATCAATGTAGAGAAATAAAGGTTTAAAGTAAGCAAAAAAATTACATTTGCTACTTTTTTCTTCTCTAGAAACATTAATTTGATTCTTGCCTCTACCATGAGGCTTATTTTACTTAATCTATCTGAACCTCATATTTCTTATATGCAAAATTGGGATTTGTGTTATTGCCATGGTTAGCAACAGCTAAACTTTAAAGTGCTTTATATATGTCAAACATTATTGTTATTAGTAATCTCTCACTATTCCTGGTCCTATATACTCTGAACCACTGCACATACATACACACACACACACACACACACACACACACACACACACACACACACACACACACCTCTTACCCAAAGTAAAAAGTCATCACAGCAGCATCTTAGTGTAAAGTAAGAAATAAAATGTCAATACAGTGGAACTTCAGGGTGGTCATTTGAGTTTTACCTGTGGCCCTAGGAAATAAAATCTCACTGTCTCATTATCCTGTAGTCCTTGATTAGTGCATTGACTTAGTGAGATATTGCTGTGTACACCCTATTTTTAAACCCTTGATTTATGCCTTTCAGATGGGTCTTATTCAGCTAAGATGTATTGTGTGTATTCAGCTGAAAGAGAGGAAACATTTTCTATGGTTCCAGCAATTTGTTTGCCTAGACCTCAATTACAAAATTAACAGGGCAGATTTTGTTGTCCTCGTTGAACTCTGAAGATTACAATAAAAAGCTCTAATGAAGTGAGACATAAGCAATAAGAATTAAAGACAATAATAATGAGAAATGGTTTATTTATTTACTGAAGTTGATTTAGTAACTCCACTGAATCATTTAGGCAAAGAATCGACAAAGAAAATAATTTCTAAATCGCTGTTCAACTCAAGACTGGGCTTAGGCAGAAGGCGTGTATAAAGGGAAAGGAAAGGAAGGTGTGGGAGAGATTGGTTACTGGCTGTTTAGTCTTTGATAAAGAAACCTTTCCTGGAAAAAACTAAGCATATAATATTGCTTAGTCATCTTAATGGCGTAGGATAGGTAAATGATGGAGACTAGGAAATGTTTGTCTGTACTGAGATATATGAAAGACTCTGGGAAGATATGGCAACAAATTCACAAAGCAAACAGATAATGTATGTACAACTAAAACCAAGGTCCAAGCCTTTATAAATTTTACCTTTTGAAAGTCTCCCTTTCATCATCTCTGCTCTAGAAGTATTCAGATTTATTCAGTGATGTAACAAATACATTAAACACCTACTCTAGGGGCAGCTAGGTGGCATAGTGGATAAAGCACTGAACTTGGAGTCAGGAGTACCTGGGTTCAAATCTGGTCTCAGACAATTAATAATTACCTAGCTGTGTGGCCCTGGGCAAGCCACTTAACCCCATTTGCCTTGCAAAAACCTAAAAAAACACCTACTGTATACAGAGAATGATATTCAATGCAAAGAATTTAGAGGGGGATATGCAAAAGTATCCAGAAATCTGGATGTCACCTGCATAAAGTTAAAGCCATGGGCCTGAAGAAGGTTGCCAAAGGAGGGGGTGTAAAGAGAAAAGGAAAGAGAGCCATGGACAGACTCTTGATGGGCACTTATATTAAGAAGTTAGAAAAGAAATGAAGAACCAATGAAGGAAATGGAGGACACATTAGAAAGATAAGATGAAAACTAAGAAAATAGGGTCTCTGCAAACAAGTGTAAAGAAAAAATCCAGTATGAGGAAGCCAAAAGCATCAGAAAAAATCAAGAATGGTTGAATTTGGGAATAAGAAGATTATTTAGTGTTCTTTAAGAATAGTTGCAATGGGCAGAGTCAAGATGGCGACAGGAAAAGAGCTTCTTAGGTGCTCTCTCGCTATAATATTTCAAAACTTATAAAATAATGACTCTAACTAAATTTTTGAGAGACAGAACACTTAGAGGAATCCAGTGAGGCAATTCTCCAGCCCAAGGTAACCTAGAAAATAGTGGAAAGGCTCCGCTTCATGGGGTTAGAGGGGCAGCCTGCCAGAGTGAAGGAACTTCAGACTCATGGAGGCAGCCCCAGGGCACCTGGGAGCCACAACAGGGGCAGTTTCCTGACCTGCATCCCAGGGAGCACTCGGCAGAGAGAGTGTGTGAAGCCCAGCTTTCAGGGCTCAGAGAGCAGCCTGGCCATGGCAGCCCAGATCCAGGAAACAGAAGCAGGCAGAGCAGGTAAGAGCCCCCAGGCAACTGAGCCTTGAGTGCTCAACCTAGTCATGGGAGTGGAGAGAGACTTCCCAGATTTGTCCTCTGTACCTGGAAAAGGTCTCTGTGGCTCTGACCACATTCAGATCCTGATCACAGTCTAGGCCCCCCTAGAACAGCAGGGTCCCTCCCACCTCAGGTCTGTGGCAGAAGGGTGCACTTGTGGTCATTCACAAACCAGGAGGGAAGACAGAGCTTCACACAGGGAAATCCTTTGTGGTGGGGGTGTCCCAATAATATTCAAGAGCTTAGGAATCACCCTAAAACCAGGCTCAGGCTGAGGAAATGAGCAAAGAAAAAAAGAGGAACACCATTGAGAAATAAATTGTATATGATCCCAAGAAGGATCAAAACACTCAATCTAAAGATGAGGAAGTACAAGCTTCTGCATCTAAAGACCACAAAAAAAAAACAAAAAAACCAGAAATTGGGTTCAGGCTATGACAGAGCTCAAAAAAGATTTTGAAAATAAAGTGAGGGAGATAGAAGAAAAATTGGGGAAAGAAATGAGAGAGATGCAGGAATAACATGAAAAAGTCAGCAGCTTATTCAAGGAGATCCAAATGAATGCTGAAGAAAATAACATGTTAAAAACTAGCATAGGTCAAATGGATAAAACAGTTCAAAAAGTTATTGAGGAGAAGAATGCTTTAAAAAGCAGAACTGGCCAGATGGAAAAAGAGATAGGAAAGCTCTCTGAGGAGAAAACAAATCCTTCAGATCTAGAATGGAGCTGAAGGAAGCTGCTGACTTTATGAGAAGTCAAGACACAATACCTCAAAACCAAAAGAATGAAAAATTAGAAGAAAATGTGAAACATCTCATTGAAAAAACAACTGATCTGGAAAACAGATTTAAGAAAGATAATTTAAAAATTATTGGGATACCTGAAAATCATGATCAGGAAAAGAGCCTTGACATCATTTTCAAAGAATTCTACAGGAAAATTGCCCAAATATCCTAGAAGCAGAGGGCAAAAGAGAAATTGAGAGAATCCACCAATATCTCCCAGAAAGAGATCCAAAAAAAATACAATGCCCAGGAATATTCTAGTCAAGTTCCAGAACTCCCAAGTCAAAGAGGAAAAATATTACAAGCAGCCAGAAAGACACAATTCAAATGTTGTGGAGCTGAAGTCAGGATCACATAGGACTTAACAGCAACTACATTAAAGGCCCATAGGGCTTGGAATATAATATTCTGGAAGACAAAAGAGCTTGGAATGCAACCAAGAATCAACTACCCAGCAAAACTGAATGTCCTCTTCCAGGGAAAAAAGATGGACTTTCAATGAACCAGGGGAATTTCAAATGCTCCTGTTAAAATGGCCAGAGCTAAACAGAAAGTTTGACCTTCAAATACAGGACTCAGGTGAAGCATAGAGAGTGGAGGAGAAAGGGTAAAATATGAGGGACTTAATGATGATGAACTACATGTATTCCTGCATAGAAAAAATGATACTAATAATACTCATAAGAAATTTCTTATTTAATAGAGCAGGTAGAAGGAGTTTTTATAGATGAAGCACAGAAGAGAGCTGAAGTTGAAGATATAATATGTTGTAAAAATGGAGTCAATGACTAAAAGGGAAATGTAATGGGAGTAAGAGAAGGGAGAGGTGGAATAAGGTTAAGATATCTCATGTAATAAGATTTTTTATTACAATGATATGGAAGGGGGAAGGCAAGGGGAAATGAGGGAAGTTTCACTCTCATCAAAGGTGGCTCAGAGAGGAAACAGCATATATAATCAATGGGGTATAGACATCTAGAGTAAGAAGGAGAGAAGGGGGATGGGGAAGGGGGGGATGTGAGTGATGGAGGACTGGGTGGACCATGGGGGAGAGTGGTCATATATAACACATTTTCTTTTTTACTTCTTGCAAGGGGCTGGGATTGAATGGCCTGTCTGGGACCACAGGGTCAGGTTGTTGCTAGGCCTTAGGGGTGGTATGTGGGCATGGGGCCTCTTGGCCCCGGGGCTAGATCAGTCTGCTGCACCATTCAGCTACTCTACAGCATATTTAAGAAGAGGGACAAAGGGCAGCTAGGTGGCACAGTGGATAAAGCACCGGCCCTGGAGCCAGGAGTACCTGGGTTCAAATCTGGTCTCAGACATTTAATAATTACCTAGCTGTGTAGCCTTGGGCAAGCCACTTAACCCCATTTGCCTTGCAAAAAAAAAAAAGAAGAGGGACAAAGTGAAAGGAGAGAGAAAATATAGTGTATGGTAGTGGGGAAATGCAAATGGAGGGAGTTGTGATCAGCAATGGCAACAGTGGAAAAATATGGAAGTAACTTTTGTGATGGACTTATCCGAAAGAATGTGATCCACCCATGACAGAGCTGGTGGTGTTAGAACACAAACTGAAGCACAATTATTATTATTACTATTATTATTATTATCATCATTATCATCATTATTATTTGGGGGGGGGTTGCAGGGCAGATGGGGTTGGGTGGCTTGCCCAGGGCCATACAGCTGGGTGATTATTGGGTGTCTGAGGCCGGATTTGAACCCAGGTGCTCCTAACTCCAGGGCTGGTGCTCTGTCCAGTGCACCACCTGGCCACCCCTATTAGTATTATTATCATAATTATCATTTTATTTTATTTTGTTTTGCTTTTTGCTTTTGCAAGGCAATGAGGTTGGGGTGGCTCTCCCAGGGCCACACAGCTGGGTGATTGTTGGATGTCTGAGGCTGGATTTGAACCCAGGTGCTCCTGACTCCAGGGCCAGTGCTCTGTCCACTGTGTCACCTAGCTTCTATTATTATTATTATTATTATTATTATTATTATTATTATTATTACTACTACTACTACTATTATTATCCTCTTTCCTTTATTGCTCATGAGGGTCTACATTTGGGGGGAGGGAGTATTATGTTTACTCTTAAACAAGAATATTTTGGTAATGTATAAAAATATAATTTGTACAAAAATAAAATAAATATAATTTTTAAAAAAGAATAGTTGCAATAGAAGGGGTGAAGATACTTCTTAAATAATGAAGTAGAAGCCAAAATACTGGCAACTTTTTCAAGAATTTAGCAGTGAAAGAGAAGACAACAATTCAATGGAACAAAAGGTAAAGAAATAGAGGGTCAGAAAAGGTAAAAGAAGTTATATGAATTAAGTAATATATAAGAGTGAGAGATCTGTGTCCATTTGTAGGTAGATTGAAGGAAGTCAATGGAGAGGGAGAGATTGAAGACTGTGAGGGAGGAGGGGAGATGATTACTGAAAAAAAAGGATCCTGGAGGAGGTGAGAGGAAATGGGATCCAGGGAACAGGTAGAGGAATCAATGAGAGGGAATTATGCTATATATTCTTACTGTTACCAAAGGAAAGGAGTAGCTAACTGCAATGATGTTGCAAGTCTTGAGGAATTAAAGATGGCAGTATTTGGAAATTCATACCAAGTAATATGAAGTTTTTTGTTGTTTGTTTGGAGGCAAACAGGCTAAGTGATTTATCGAGGGTCACACAACCAGTAAGTGTATGGAACTGAATTTGAACCCAGGTTCTCCTGACTCCAGCGCCAGTACACTACCTAGCTGCCCCCAATCTGAGTTTTCTCAATCAGTCAGTCATTCCAATATTGATCATTTACTATGTATCAGACAATTGTACTAAGCACTAGTGATATTAATACAAAAAAAAAATCTATCTCTTCAAGGAGTTTCTATTCCAATAGGAAAAAGTAATACAAAAAGAGACTAGGGTGGAATTTTCCATCTTCCACTAGGCTTTTCTTTTGACATAATTTTTTGGGTTTTTTTATTTTTCACTTTTGTTGTGTTTTTTGTTTATACGTGATTCATCAGGACCCCCCAGAAATGACAACATTTACTGAGGCATTTCTTGTAAGGGAAGAAGCAAATCAGGAATCCCTCACCATTGTTCCTCTCCTTTTCCTTTATAGTCTCTTGTCTTCTTTTTTAGGTGTTCGTCAGAATGTAACACCATCAACTTCTCTACTGACAGTCCTAAGGAACATCATCATAACCTGTCTCATAGTGACAGGCTTACTGTTTGCCTTAGTTTTGTTAATGTATATATTTGCTTCACTGTGTATGAAGAGCCGACTAAGGTGAGATAACTTTTAGCTCTCAGCTTTGCATAGGTCACATTCTGTATCCCAAATACCATGACTAGACAAGTATGTGACATTGCCAAATCTTGTTCTTAATGTGAATTTTCTCATTATTTTTTAATTCTGAACACCTCCAAAGTTTTCGACTAACCTATCTCTTCCTAGAACCAGATCAGATTGTGTCCAAAGTGATATCCTTGGGGTAGCCAGGTGATGCAGTAGATAAAGCACTAGCCCTGGAGTTAGGGGGACCTGAGTTCAAATTCAATCTCAGACACTTAATAATTACCTAGCTGTGTGACCTTGGGCAAGTCACTTAACCCATTGTCTTGCAAAAAAGCTTTTAAAAAAGTATTATTATTAGCAAAGTGATATCCTCTGAGGTATGGTTAGAAAAAGAAACCAACAAATAGAGAAGATGTTCAAAGTTTTACCAGAGAAAGGAAGGAGGAACAAGAAGGAAGAGCATGAATACTGATAAATAGCAACCACTAAATAGCAATACAGCTTTTTATCCTGGGTAGGTATTTACCTTGTTCTCCCTTCTCTGCTTCAAAACAGCCAACTCTGAACAGATCTGGGAAGATGATGGAATTTTTTTTTCCTTGTCTCTACTCAGATTTTATCTACCTACACATAATGGCCTTTGTAGACAGGAAGAGCAGGTGGTCACCTACAATAATAAGATACAGTGTTACAAAGACTTCTGGGCCCCCAAAGTATTTCTAATGCTTGAAATCATTAGAATTTAATTACCACTTTCTACCTCTTTTCAAATCCCACCAGTAATGGGAAGAATAAACTATTCTGTCACTACCACCATAGTGTGATTAATAATTAGCATTTCTCTAGCACTTTAAAGTTCATAGGATTATAGATTTAGAGCCAGAAGGGATTTTGGAAACCATCAGGATCAAGTCCTCATTTTGCAGATAACAGACAGAATGGTTAATCACCTTTCCAACAGTATAGTAAGTTTCTAAGGAAGAATTTGAACCTATTCCTCTTGATACCAAGTTCAGCATCCTACCTACTATCACATACTACCTTTCAAGGTTTACAAGACACTTTCCTTATAAATACCCTATGAGGGAGGTACTAAAAAAATTATTTCCTCATTTTACAGAAGAAGAAACTGAGACTTAGAAAGGTCAAGGCAGCTAGGTTGCACAGTGGATAGAGCACTGGCCCTGGAGTCAGGAGTACCTGAGTTCAAATCCAGCCTCAGACACTTAATAATTACCTAACTGTGTGGCCTTGGCCAAGCCATTTAACCCCATTGCCTTGCAAGAAAAAAACAAGGTCAAGTGACTTGTCCATAGTCACAAAGCTAATAAGTATCAGAGCTGATGTCCAACACAGTCCTCCTTAGTCCTAGTCCAGTAGTCTTTCTAATATATGATGCTCCTCCAAACAAGTTTAATAGTTTTATTTTTACGCTCATTACAGGACAGATCAGGAAACAAAAATATTGAGTGGTTGAGAAAAATGAGTGCAAAAATAAAAAATAATAACAAAAATTATTTTAGAACATCTATTATGTACTAAAGCTTATTAGTTCCTATTAGGTGCTATTATTAGTTGTACCTCACTTAGTTCCATTTTGCAAATGAGGAAACAAAAAAAAAAAACATGTCAAGTGAATGACCTAAGATCACAGAGCTGGTAAGTAATGTGACACAGGATTAGAACTCAGGTCTTCCTGACTTCAGCCCTATACTCTAACATCTATGTCACCTCAAGGACATAAAGTAAAAAGGGAATAAGAAAGATGGAATCACAGTGAAAAGACATCGTCTCTTTTATCATTTTTCCCAAATATGACTGTGCCATGTTTCTGTTCTGCCCTGAAAAGATTTATTCCTTAAGAGTTAATTCCTTGGGAGAATGACAATCATGAGCAGCTCATGTGCCATCTATTACAGATGTGTGATGGAATGGGGATAGGGATGAGGGTTCGTAGATAATTTCCCTGACATCACTTTGGGGAAAGATGAATCTTACATCTTCTTTTCCAGTTACTTTTCCAGTTATCCAAGACTAAAGTCTTATTACCTGAGTTCCACAAGAATCTGTCTCTGTTCTGAAAGTCAGTTGATGTGATATACAGATGAATATACTTATTTTACAGTTTCTATGCATTTTATTATAGGGAGCCACCAGTAAACAACACATACAACATTTACATAACTGAGGAAATGAAGAAAAATTCTGCCACCATTAAGGAAATACTCTCAGAAAGAAGAGAAGACACTGACAGATCAGAGTCCCCAAATCTCCAATCTATACAATCACATGGAATTAGAGAACCTGAGAACAAAGGAAGATTACTGGTTCAGAATTCTAACTACAATAATAGAACTATTTTTTCTGGGGATTTCATAAAGGGACAACTAATACCTTTGAATGGATTAATAGTTCCAAGTTACAGAAACCAATCAAGAAGATCCAAAGATTTCATTTCATCTTCAGAATTAAGTGACTCCGACTATATGCAGACCATATTCCTATCTAAACCAAATAGTAAGCCATTGCATGGTAATTCAGGTCTCGGTTTGAATAAGGAATATATGGAAAAAAAGGATCCCAATAATGTCTGTGGGTCTCAGCAAAAACCAGACAATTTGAGTCAATCACAACATAAACTAAATAATCCAGACAGAAAATGTCAGCATATCGCTTCCCCTGATTCATTGAATTACGCTGAAGAGACTCAGTCTGATATATATCCATCTTCACATACTACAGAGAACTCTGTAGATAGCCCCAAAAGAAGTAGGTCACCATTACTAAGGAGTGCTAGCTCCCTTAGCAGGTCTTCCCTCTCAGAATAAGACAGAGCAAAGCAAGAGTTCAAATTCTCATTTGTCAATGTACTTTAAACCAGTCCTTTTATGACCAGAAATCATGGTAGAGCCCCCATAGAATCCTGGATGTTATATTTTGTTATATTGGCACCCACACTCTTTTTTTAAATGCATAAGCTGTCTTTTAATGTGGTAGTGACCAACATGTGAATCAACATTGTTTTTATAAGCCTAAGAGCAAGGACAGAGCTGTGTTGCCTTTCTTCCTCCTTCCCAACCAAATTCTTGGGCATAGGTATGTGTGGAGCATAGGCCAGAGTCACAGAAATGACATAAGAAGCCTGGGAGTGTTGGCTGACTATAAGCTCACGATAACTCAATAGTGTGAGATGACTGCTCAAAAAAATTAAAATTAAATAAAATTAAAAAGCTAATGTAATCAGAAGCTGAATTAAAATATATTGTAATAATTCATATATATATTTAATAACTAATGCTTGGGGGGAAGTGCTTATTAGAAGCTTTTAAGTTTTATTTGTATTATTAACATTTTCTCCATTACTTTAAGTCTAGTTAATAAAACAGTAAGTCTAGCCCTGATTTATAGCCTTCACCAATTTCCAAGGTGTAAGTACTTAACTCTGAACATTTAACAATAGGGTCTCCCAAGCCAATTCAATCTGACTTCATCCCACAGCTGCTAAGGCCTTCTCTAATGCCTTCTCTAATGGTTGAACAGGAATAAATACTGGTTTCCTGAGAGGTATACTAGGTGGAGAAAAAGTGGACATCTGGGGTACATGGTCAAGATGGAGAACTAGACATTCTCTCTGATTTTCACACCCTCTCAAATTTCTCCAAAATAGAAGCTATACACCAGACATAAAACAGATTCACCCACCTCCATATTCTAGGACACCAAGAAGGTGATACAAACTCTACGAACTAATAGCTAAATCAATTTCACTTGGAACCCCCCCCTCACAAAATCCCATACTGTAGCAGCAAATTTTTACAAGTCAACCAATAGGATTTCAGCAGAACTCCACCCCACACTGCCCACATCCCTAACCCTTCTTCTCCCAGTAGCATGGGGGTCTAAAATCGAAATTTATTTAGACAGCAATAGCCAGGTGTCAGTGTTCTGTGCTGAAACAGAGCTCTGTTAGAGTGGAGGAAAGGAGAGAATAGGGAGGGATATCTGTTACAGGTATATACTTGAGCTCCTCTATCCATGGGAATTATATTTCTGCCCAACTTGTGGATGAGAGAAATTAACACAAGATAAAGACTGAAGAATAAAATTTCCCCCCATAATAGGAATTTTCTGGGAGAATCTCTGGAAAGGATTTGAGAAGACAATACAGAAGTAGTGAGGAAGGGACAGAGATCAAACATTTATTAAGTACTTACAATTTGACAGACTAGATCTTTAAAGCAGTCTTGTGAGGTAGGTGCTATTGTCAATCAGCAGGGAGAAGAAAATGAAGAAACAATGATTAAGTGAGCTGCCTGAGGTCACATCTAGGAAGTGTCTGAGACTGGATGTGAACTTGAGTCTTCCTCACTTCAAACCTAGTACTCTATCCACTGTAACAAGGCGGGGAAAAGGAGGAAATTTTTTCCACATAGATTGCGGCAGCAATGTAACCCAGTGGCAATGACATCTGCTGTTCTCTTTCTCAAATCCCAAGGGTAAAAGCTAGAGGTATGAATGAGCTATAAGACTATGGAGGTGCTCCCTCAGTGCTGAAAGGAAATAGACTCCTGTCTGTGATAGGACTTAACTAATCTTTGCCTTCTTTCAAAAAGGATGCTATATACACTTGGACCTTATTAAAAATTTCATCTAATTGATCTTATTTTTCATGGTGTGCCTATCTTTACACTTTCTTGTGTGGCCCTTGGAACTGAAGTGGACAGACTGGTTTTTCTTCAGACAGGGTAGGGATCCCAAACCCCATTCCATTGTTGAGAAGTTTCTATGATCATAATTATGAGTAATTCATATTTTTCAAAGCTATATTTCCAAAGTCAGAATCACTTCAAACTTGGGATGTTTTAAAATCTTGGAATGTTGTGTCATCAGACACAAATCTAACAGTCCCTCCATAGCTTATGAGTATGGACTTGAACCACTAGGGTGAATCATAAGCAAGAGTATAGAAAATGCAAGCATCACTTATCCTTGTGGGGAGGGTATGATGAATGATTAGTCCAAGGTAAAGGTCACTATTAATATATATTTCTGATTTTTTTTGGTTTTTGCAAAGCAATGGGGTTAAGTGACTTGCCCAAGGTCATACAACTAGATAATTATTAAGTATCTGAGGCCAAATTTGAACTCAGGTCCTCCTGACTCCAGGACCAGTTCTCTATCCACTGTGCCAATCTGTTTTTGATTTTTTTTAGAGAAAAATATCCTAGGCACCATCTCAGAGTTCAACTTCCTCAGTCAAAGCTTTCTAGATGCCTTAGATTTCTCCAAAGAAGTATTCTTGAAGAGTAGCTCATTCTTTTTCATGCCCCATGATCCCCATCTTTCTCTATCCATATAAATACTTAGGTTACTAAAATGTTTCTAAATTAACTTTTCCTCAACCTTTTACCCTAAAGCTACTCAAACTTTCCAATGTGCTCTCTGTAGTACTCACTCCATTGGTGATAAATTTGCTTCTGTCTTAAACCTTTTCCTTTCTCATTCCCTCCATCTTGCATTCACTACATCCCAGTTTCCACTTCATGACATAACTTCCTGGTGACCCTTTCTAGTCCTGGTTGAACTGTCACTTCATACCTCCCTACTCATTGATTATGGAACAGAAGTTAAAATATCCCTTATTTCCTTTCCATTGTCTCTCTCTACCACCATCATTCAGTAACATTTCCTTTGGGGTTTAGTCAACATTTAACACCCCATCAAATTTCTGTTAGCTGTTATCTAAACCACCCAGGATATATTTTTTTCTTTCCTTATTGTCCTAGATCGGTTTTTTTTTCTCTTCCCTAACCCCCAAACTCTCACTCTCATACTTGGGGACTCCAACATAAAATTTAATACTTCCTCAAACACCCTAACATCTCAGGTCTTCAGCTTACTCGTTTTTCATGACTTCCACTCCAGACCTACACACAGAGAAGTCCTACCCTTGATCTTGCCACCATTCACAAGTGTTCCACTTCCTCATTTATGAACTCTTCTATTCATTTATCTAATCACAATCCATTGTCAGTCCATCTCTCTTTCTGCTTTACAACCACAAATCCTGTTTTTGGTCCTTACTGTGACCTCCAGTAATTCCATCTCTCAGTTCCTTCTAAATTATTACCTTCAGGTGGGCTATACTCTAGCCTCTGCATGGTGCCTAGAACATCATATGGATTTAATACATTGAGTGGTTGACATTTTATTGGCAGTAAATTCAACTGACAATGGAAAATTCAACAAAAGAGCCTAATTCCATTAGAAATAGAAATAGTTAAGATTTGAATTCAGTTCGTCAAGGACCTATAGGAAATACTCTGAAGTTTAAAAGGTAAGAGTTACACAGAAGAAATGCTTAACAGGAGTAATAGACCCATGTTTAACACATTTGAATATAAATTGATTTTTTAATGTCAAAAAATAGAATGTGACATCATAGGTAGTAGAAAACAACCTTAGATAGGAATAAAAGACCCAGGACACATTCCCTGTTTGATCACTTTTTAACAATTCTATTCAACAAAAGATTATTAAATGTCCATATGCCAGAAACTATGCTACATGCTAAAGATATGAGATGGAAAATGATCCTTACCCTCAAGTAACTTATAGTCTAATAAAAGAATGTGGTTCTGAATTACAGTTACTTTATACTGAATTAAGCTTTTTGCTTGGTTCATTGGCTTCTCCCTGTTATTCTTAATTCTTCACTTAGAGACTATGGGGGACTCGGAATTTTACCATTCAGATCAGCACAAATTTGGAAATTGTTTTATGGAAAGTAACATTAGGACCACCTCTCTGGCCAGTGACACAGGTAAAGGTTGCCTTCCTTTTGGTTGACTTAGTCTGTCCTGAAATATCCAGCACTTATGCTAAACTCACAATCCTCTTCCTTAGTCTGAGCTATTCCTTAAAATTCCATTGTCAAGATTGAACTCTTGGTGGGTCTTCACAAAGGCTATGCTGAAGCCAGCTCTTAACATGTTGGGAGCCATTGTTAAATATTCACTGTGAGCATTTATACTTTAGAAATCAGCAATCCCTACAAATGAGGGTTTTATTTTGTTTTGATTTCATATTTAATAATTAGATTTATAATTAAATTAGATTTAATAAACTATTGTTTGTCCTTCATTCTCAAAGAGGACCAGTGATATCAGGGAAATGATGTCTTGACTGGTACATAATATAGATTAAACTTAAAGTATATGTGCACAGACTTCTGTGGCAGAACCATGATGGCAGTGTAAAGCTAGGAAATTCTAGGAACTTTTCCCAAAACAACATTAATGAAACCTCTAAATAGACCTCAAAGCTACAGATTCCATCAAAACAGTTCTCAACTCAAGATATCATGGAGGAAATTCATTTAAGGTTTATCTCTTTGGGGTAAAAAGCATAGCCCAGCATAGGCAGGAGAGCAGGAAAGTCAGCAGGAGGCTCTTACCCATATTGCAACTCAGGTCCCAATTTAGCAAGCCATTAGCCAGCAGGCCAGCAGTGAGGGTCCCAACCCCAACTCAGAAGACAAAGCCTGACACCCAACAAGTGGGACTGGGTTGGGAAGAAACCAGTACATAGTTAATACCTTAGAATAAAAGAGGAAATAATCCCCTGAATAAGCAACACTTGGACAAGTGAGAAGACAGGTACTGGTTCCTGGCCCCAGAACAAAAAGCTTGGGACTAGACCCCTATACCCCAGGAGCTGAGCTCAACTATCAAAAGGAGCAAAAAAACAAAAAGAATGTTAACCACAGAAAGCTATTATTCTGATAGGGATGACAAAAATACCATCTCAGAAGAGGAAAGAAGTGACAAATTACCCACAATGTGAAGCCTCAAAGGAGCTTATAAATTGATCTCAAATCCAAAACCTCTTAGAAGAGATCAAAAAGGATTTTAACAACCAAAGAAGAGAACAAGAAAAATGAAGAAAAATAACAGCCATACAGAAAAATTATAAAAAATCGACTGAAGAAATAAACTCCTTTAAAAAGTAAAAATGATCAACTGAAAAAAGGATGCAATCATCAAAAAATAAAATCAATCAATTGGAAAAAGAATTTAACTCATTTAAAAGTAAAATTAACCAATTGGAAAAGGAAACACAAAAGCATAGTGAAGAAAATAAAAACTCTAAAAATTAGAATTGGAAAAATGGAAACTAATGACTCTATGAGACACCAATATTGCATCAAACAAAACCAAAAGGCTTGAAAAAATAGAAGAAACTGTAAAGTACCTTTTAGGGAAAACAACAAACCTGACATCAAGGAGAGATGATTTTTGAATTATTCTTTTTTTTGAAGGAAAAAAAAGGCTTTTTTAATCTAGATAAAAAGGATCACAAACCTGTAACTTTGGGTCACCCATGTATCTAAGTATGTAGATGCCCTCCAGAAAAATGGGGAGGTGTGAGGTCTGGTCATGAGGCCCTTGAGAGCCCACCTTTGGCATTCCACATTTTATTTGTTTTCCAATTATATGCAATAGTAATATGTACCCTTCATTTTTTACAAGACTCTGAATTCTACAATTTCCCCCCCACTCCCTCCCCACCCAAGGCTGTCTGACAGTTTCTACATTGTTTCCATGCCATACATTGATGTAAATTGAATGTTATAAGAGTAAACATAAGAATAAACATAACCCCCCCCCCCAAGAAGATGGGAGAGCTCAAGAATGGAGAGAGAGAGAAAAAAAATGTACTTTAGTCTGTGTTCAGATTTCAATGGCTCTGTCTCATCTCTGGGGTGAGTTGCTTTCCCTATCATAGGTCCACCAGAGAAGTTGCTTCAATATTTTTCCCTCAGTTGCTACTACTAGCTGTACCTCCACTCTATTCCTCCCCACTCTCATTTATTCTATTCTCTCTCTCCTTTCATCCTGGCCTTGTCCAAAAGTGTGTGGCATCTGAGTACCCTCTCCCTCGATCTCCCCCTCTCTTCTATCACCTATTCCCCCCTTCCCTCCCCCCATTCCCCCTCATCCCGTCCCTTTCCTCCCATCCTTCTCCAGAGCAAGATAGATTAAGTGGGTATGTCATTTCTTCCCTGAGCCATTTCCAATGAGAATGAAGGCCCAATTATTCCCCCTTGCCTTCCCCCCTCCCCTCCATTGAAAAAGCTTTTTTTACTCTTATGTGAAATCTCTCAGCTTCTTCTTCATCTCCTTTTCCTTCCTCCTAGTACTTCCACCCATCGTCCATTGACTCCATCCCTTTACCACACCATACCATTATATTCCACACGATCCTGTGTCCTGTCTATATATGCTTCTTCTAACAGCATTTATAAATGAGAAAGTTCATATGAGTCATAAGTATCTTCTTCCCAGTGCAGGAATACAAACAGTTCAACATCGTCAAGTTCCTCATAGTTAGTTCCTCTCTTCCACGCCCTCTATGGTTCATCAGAATCCCATACTTGGAGATTAAACTTCCTGTTCAGCTCTGGTCATCTCATTAGGAAAGTTTGAAAGTCCCCTGTTTCATTGAAAATCCATATTTTCCCCTGAAAACTACCAGTTTTGCTGGGTAGGGATTCTCGGTTGTAAACCAAGATCTTTCGCCTTCTAAAATATCATATTCCAAACCCTACAAGCCCTTAATGTAGATGCCACCAGATCCATGTAATCCTGACTATGGAGCCTCAGTAGATGAATTGTCTGTTTCTGGCAACTTTTAGAATTTTCTCTTTGATTTGGGAGTTTTGGAATTAGGCTATAATATTCCTGGAAGTTTTTCTTTTGGGATCCCTTTCAGGGGGTGACCAGTGAATTCTCTCAATTTCTATTTTACCCTTAGCTTCTAGGACCTTGGGGCAATTTTGCTGTATTATTCCTTTTTTTTTTTTTTTTTAGGTTTTTGCAAGGCAAATGGGGTTAAGTGGTTTGCCCAAGGCCACACAGCTAGGTAATTATAAATTATAAATCCTGAGACAGGATTTGAACCCAGGCACTCCTGACTCCAGAGCCGGTGCTTTATCCACTGCACCACCTAGCCACCCTGTATTATTTCTTGAAAAATGAAGTCTAGGCTCTTCTCCTGGTCATGGCTTTCAGATAGTCCAATAATTTTCAAATTATTTCTTCTGGATCTGTTTTCAAGGTCAGTTGTTTTTCCAATGAGATATTTTACATTTTCTTCTAAGGTTTGGCTTTTTTGGAAGAGTTATTTCTTCCTGCTTTCTTGCAAAGTCATCAGCTTCCTTTAGTTCAATTTTGTATTTGAAGGAGTTATTTTCTTCAAAAAGCTTTTTTTTTATCTCTTTTTCCAGCTGACCAATTCTGCTTTTTAAGGCATTCTCCTCCTCATTTGCCTTTTGTTTTGCTTTTTCCATTAGGCCTAAACTGGTTTTTCGCATATTATTTCCTTCAGTACCTTTTTATATATCTTTTACCAAGCTTTTGATTTGGTTTTCATGATTTTTCTGCATCACTCTCATTTCTCCTCCCAACTGTTCCTCTACCTCCCTTAACTGCTTTTCAAAGTCTTTTTTAAGCTCATCCATAGTATGAGCCCATTTTCTATTTCTCTTGGAGGTTTTGGATACAGAAGCTTCAATTTTGTCATCATCTGAGTATGTGTTTTGATCTTCCATGGGACTGAGGTAATTCTCTATGGTCAGATTCTTCTTTGTCTGTTGTTTACTCATTTCCTCAGCCCAAGGCTAATTTACAGCACTTCCAAGACTTTGGGGTTGTTTTTTTTAGGGACATCCCACTAGGACCTTTATTCCTCCTAGGTTTTAGGCTCTCTAGCATATACTTTGATATGTAGAGGACCACAGCACTGCCCTCTGCCCTGGGGCTATAAGGCAGGATCCAGCTATCTTAGTATGGAAGCCCAAACTGCAACCTGGGTCTGAGTGTAGGCAAACAACCCAGGGAAAGCAGAAAAATCTCTGCAGACTTCCCTTACTGTCTCTGGGGATGCAGGCTGATTTCTCCAGATTCTTGCTGCAGATTCTGCGACTGTGCTCCTCATTCCATGCTCACCCAAATGAAGCAGAGTTCTCTCACCACTCCTTCAAGCTCTTGCGGGTGATCTCTGGGCTTTGCTGGGCTGCACCAAGACGTTTTTTCCAGCCCCAGTCCTAGCACACCTTTCCCACGGAACTTCTAAGATATCTTGGACTGAGAAAATGTATCACTCAGTCTTTCTATGGGTTCTGCCCCTCTAAATTTTGTCTAGAGCCACCCTTTGTTTTTTTTTGGGGGGGGTTGGGGGATCAGAGTTGTCAGGAATGCTGCCTTCATGACACCATCTTGGCTCCATCCCCTGAATTATTCTTGATCAAAAATTAAGTCTTGATCAAAAATAAGGACCTAGAAAATATCTTTTATGAAATTATCAAAGGAAATTACCCTGATATCTTTGAAAAAGAAGACAGAGGACTTCTGGCCAAGATGGCAGAGAGAAGACAGGCACAGTTCTAAAGTCTCCTGATCTTTCCCCATCTATCATATGAAACAAATCTCTTAAAAGAAATATGACCCACAAAACCCAGAAAAAAAAGCCAGGAGAAAGAACATCTACCTCAGGATTTGACTTCCACAGCAGCCTTGGGTGAGTCCAGGCAGGTCAGCCCCGATCAGCAAGATTAGCAGCTGAATTGGAAACAAAGTCTGCAGCCGAGAAGCGGACTTGCTGGATAAGCAGTGGGGCTAGACCAAGGGGGCTTGAGCCAACTAGCTAGCAGAGGCACTGGTGTTGGCTCTCACCCTCTGGAGCTTGCTGCTTGCTGACAGGGCTGGGGGGAGAGTTCCGGTGCAGGAGAGCTGCGGACACCATCCCTGGCTTCTCAGGTCTGAGGAACTCTGAATCCACCTCTCTATTGCAGTTGAGGCCTCTTCCCAGAACAAACAATTACAGACTACTTCTGCCTCAGGCACAGGTATGGGAGCAGAAGAACCAGACCAGCTGACAATAGGGAGAGGGATGACCTCACCAGCCCAGGGTAAAGCCCACCATTAATGGAAGGCAAAAGCTAAGAGAGAAGGCCTCAATCAAGGTCACAGGCACTCCAGAGAAAACAACCAGCATCTCCTACTGGCCATCCAGAGGAATTGCACTCAGTGAGTAAAGCCTCTAGCATTCCAACACCAAACCCCTGTGAACCAGCCCCTCCCCACCTCAAGGTCTTAGCAAAATGAAAACAGGTCAGCAGAAGGGTGGATCCATAGAAAAATTCTGGGAAGGAAAAGACCCTAACTCAGAGAGACATAGAACTTCTAAGGAGAATATGATCTCGTCTACAGCACAGAAAGACTTCCTTGAAGAAATAAGGAAGGAGTTCAAAAATCAAGTGGAAAATTTGGGAGAGACAATTAATACCTTGCAACAAGAAAACAAATCCTTAGAAAATAAAATTGGTCAAATACAAAATGATAATAATTCTCTCAGATCCTCAATTGGATAAATACAAAATGAGAATAATTCTCTCAGATCCTCAATTGGACAAATGCAAAAAGAAAATAATTCTATTAAAAACCACAATTGGTCAAATGGAAAGCTCTTTCAAAAGTAGAACTGACCAATTGGAAAAGGAGTTGCAAAAGGTTAATGAAGAAAACTCCTCCCCCCCCAAAAAAAGAATGGAGTCTGCAGAAACGAATGACTTCATGAGACAGCAAGAGCCTGTTAAGCAAAATCAAAAAATAGAAGAAATAGAAGAAAATGTAAAATACCTCATCAGCAAAACCACTGACCTCAAGAATAGATCAAGGAGGAGCAACCTGAAAATTATAGGACTTCCTGAAAACATTGAAGAGAAAAAAAAGCCTGGACTTACTATTACAGGATCTGTTGATGGAAAATTGCCCTGATATCATGGAACCAGAGGACAAAGTAGTTATTGAAAGGATACATCAATCCCCTCCAGAAAAAGATCCTAAAATGCAAACACCAAGGAATGTTGTGGCTAAATTCAAGAACTATCAGATAAAAGAGAAAATCCTGCAAGCAGCCAGAAAGAAACAATTTAAATATCAAGGAGCCACAGTAAGGATTACACAGGACCTGGCTGCATCAACATTAAGGGATCGAAGGGCCTGGAACGAGATATTTCAAAGAGCAAGGGAGCTTGGAATGCAGCCAAAAATCCACTATTCCACAAACCTGAGCCTTCTCTTCCAGGGAAAAAGATGGACATTTAACAAAATGGAAGAATTCAAAAAATTCCTGATAAAAAGACCAGAGCTAAATAGAAAATTTGGACATCAAACAGGAGGTTCAAGAGACACATGAAAAGGTTAAAAAAAGGGGAGGAGTGGTAAAAGGAAAAAAAACTGCTATCCAATAAGTAAAAACTGGCTATATCCCAGTATGGGGAAAAAAGATTCTCATAACTCTGGAGAATTGTGACTCTAACTGGGAGAATATACCTAGCCAGAAGTGATGGACATTCATGACCTATCCATGAGACTGCAATCCAATGGGATGTAACTGGCTTTAACCCCACTTGGGAGATAGACTCTAATAACTCTCAAGAATTGTAACTCTATTAAAAAGAATGTACTTAGCTAGAAGTGACAGATACTCAGAATTTTCTATGACTCAGAATGATTTTGAAAACACTACCTCCTTAAAAGGGGGGACAGGAAGGAGATGGGAGGAGGGAGGAGACTGAATGGGGTAAATCTCATTACACTAAGAGGTACAAAATACCTATAGTAATAGAGGGGAAGAAGGGAGGAGATGAGAAGCACCTAAACCTTCTTCTCATCAGACTTGGCTTAAAATCAACTTACACATCCTCAGTTAACTTATAAAACATCTAACCTTTCAAGTATTAAAAGGGGGAAAGGGGAGGAGGGATTGGAGAAAGGGAGGGAGAGGGGGAAGGGAACTAACTAAAGGAAAGGAAGGGAAAAGGGAAAAAAGGAAAGGGGAAAGAAATGGGAAGGGTGATATAGGAGGGCAAACACACTGAAGGGGGTGGCATTCAGAAACAAAATACTGAGGAATATGGATAAAGGGGGAAGGGGAAAAATACAAACAGAGGGGAGATAGCATGGAGGGCAATAAAGAATTAGTAATGGAACTTTGAATATGAATGGGATGAACTCTCCCTTAAAATGTAAGAAAATAGCAGAGTGGATTAAAAACCAGAGTCCTACAGTATGATGCTTACAAGAAACTCATTTGAAGCAGAGAGATACATATAGAGTAAAGATAAAAGGATGGAGCAAAATATATTTTGCTTCAGCTGAAGTAAAAAAAGAGGGGGTAGCAATCCTTATTTCAGACAAAGCAGCTGCAAAAATAGATTGCCTTAAAAGAGATAAGGAAGGAAACTTTATCCTCCTAAAAGGTATCATAAACAATAAAGTTATTTCAATACTGAATATATATGCAACCAATGGAATAGCATCCAAATTCTTAGAGGAGAAGCTGAAAGAACTACAGAAAGACATGGACAGCAAAACTCTACTAGTGGGAGATATCAATCTCCCACTCTCAGATCTAGATAAATTGAATCATAAAATAAACAAGAAAAAAGTTAAGGAGGTAAATAGATTGTTAGAAAAACTAGATGTGGTAGACTTATGGAGGAAACTGAATGGGGATAGAAAGGAATATACCTTTTTCTCTTCAGTACATGGAACTTATACAAAAATTGACCATGTACTAGGACATAAAAACCTAATGATCAATTGTAGAAAGGCAGAAATAGTGAATACATCTTTCTCACATCACAATGCAATAAAAGTCATATGCAATACTGGGCCAAGGAGATATAGACCCAGAACCAATTGGAAACTGAATAACCTCTTTTAAAGAATGAATGGAACAAAAACCAAATTATAGAAAGAATTAATCATTTTATCCTAGATAATGACAGTAATGAAACAACAATACCAAAACCTATGGGATTCACTCAAAGTGGCTCTCAGGGGTTATATTATATCTTTAAATGCTTACATGAATAAATTAGAGAAAGAGGAAATCAATGAACTAAACAT
Organism: Macrotis lagotis; assembly: GCF_037893015.1. Lineage (NCBI taxonomy): Eukaryota > Metazoa > Chordata > Mammalia > Peramelemorphia > Peramelidae > Macrotis > Macrotis lagotis. The sequence continues at coordinate 184,112,969 of NC_133663.1, forward strand.
GCAACTAAAAAAATTAGAGAAAGAACAAATTAAAAATCCCTAATTAAATACCAAATTGTAAATTCTAAAAATTAAAGGAGAAATTGATAAAATCAAAAGCAAAAAACTATTGAATTAATAAATAAAATCAAAAGTTGGTTTTATGAAAAAACAATAAAATTGAGAAAACTCTGGTCAATTTGATTAAAAAAGAGGGAAAAACAAATTGCTAGTATCATAAATGAAAAAGGTGAGCTCACCACCAATGAGGAGGAAATTAATTTGAAATTATTTTGCCCAGCTCTATGCCAATAAATTAGATAATCTAAGTGAAATGGATGAATATTTACAAAAAATAAGTTGCCCAGGTTAAATGAAGAGGAAATTAAATACATAAACAACTCTATCTCAGAAAAAAGAAGTTCAACAAGCCATCATTGAACTCCCTAAGAAAAAATCTCCAGGGCCTGATGGATTCACAAGTGAATTCTACCAAACATTTAAGGAACAATTGGTTCCAATTCTATATAAACTCTTCAGAAAATAGGGAAAGATGGAACTCTGCCTAAGTCTTTCTATGAAACCAATACGGTGCTGAATATAGATGCAAAAATCTTAAATAAAATCTTAGCAACACGATTACTAGTTATCACTGGGACAATACATTATGATCAAGTAGAATTCATCCCAGGAATGCAGGGTTGGTTCAATATTAGAAAAACTGTTAGTATACTCAATTATATCAACAACAAACCTATCAGAAATTATATGATCATATCAATAAATACTGAAAAAGCTTTTGACAAAATACAGTACCCATTCCTACTAAAAACACTAGAGAGTGTAGAAATAAATGGACTAACAAGTTCCTTAGAATAAATAGCAGTATCTATCTAAAACCATCAACAAGCATTATATTCAATGGGGATAGGCTAGAAGCATTCCCAATAAGATCACGGGTGAAACAACGGTGCCCATTTTCATCACTACTATTCAATATTGTATTAGAAATGTTAGCATCAGCAATTAGAGAATAAAAAGTAATTAAAGGAATCATAAGTGGGAAGAAACAAAACTCTCACTCTGCAGATGGCATGACGGTCTACCTAGAGAATCCCAAGAAATCATACAAAAAGCTACTGGAAACAATTAGCAATTTTAGCAAAGTTGCAGGTTATAAAATAAACCCTTATAAATCCTCAACTTTTCTGTATGTGTGTAGTAAGATACAGCAAGAAGAGCTAGAAAGAGAAATCCCATTCAAAGTAACCTTAGACAGTATAAAATACTTGGGAGTCTATTTGCCAAGACAGATTCAGAAACTTTTTGAAAACAATTATGAAACACTTCTCACACAAATTAAATCAGATTTAAATAACTGGGCAAATATCAACTGCTCATGGATAGGTAGAGCTAATATAATAAAAATGACAATTGTACCAAAACTAAACCACCTGTTCAGTGCCCTACCAATCAAAATTCCAAAAAATTACTTTAATGAATTAGAAAAAGTTATAAGTAAATTCATATGGAGAAACAAAAAGTCAAGAATTTCCATGAGCTTAATGAAAAAAAGTACAAAAGAAGGTGGCTTAGCCCTACCTGATCTAAAATTATATTATAAAGCATCAGTCATCAAAACTGTTTGGTATTGGCTAAGAAATAGAGTGGTGGACCAGTGGAATAGACTAGGAGCAACAGCAGGAAATGATTATAGCAATCTGCTGTTTGATAAACCCAAAGAGTCCAGCTATTGGGATAAAAATTCTCTCTTTGATAAAAACTGCTGGGAAAATTGGAAGTTAGTATGGAAGAAACTTAGATTAGACCAACATCTCACACCCTTTACCAAGATCAGATCCAAATGGTTACAGTATTTAGACATAAAAAAAAAAAATACTATGAGCAAATTAGAAAATCAAGGACTAGTTTACCTGTCAGATCTATGGAAAGGGGAGCAGTTTATGACTAAGAAAGAGATGGAGAACATCACCAAAAACAAACTAGATGATTTTGATTAAATTAAATTAAAAAGCTTTTGCACAGATAAACCACTGTAACCAAGATCAAAATAAATGTAGTAAATTGGGAAACAATCTTTACAACTAATGATTCTGACAAAGGACTCATTTCTAAAATATACAGAGAACTGAGTCATATTTTAAAAAAAAGCCATTCCCCAATTGAAAAATGGTCAAAGGATATGCAAAGGCAATTTACAGATGAGGAGATCAAAGCAATCTATAGCCATATGAAAAATGCTCTAAATCTTTAATTATTAGAGAGATGCAAATTAAAGCTTCTCTGAGATACCAACTCACACCTCTCAGACTGACCAATATGACCAGAAAGGATAATGATCATTGTTGGAAGGGTTGTGGGAAATCTGGGACACTATTACAATGTTGGTGGACCTGTGAACTCATCCAACCTTTCTGGAGATAAATTTGGAACTATGCCCAAAGAGCAACAAAAATGAGCATACCCTTTGATCCAGCAATACCCTGAAGAGATGATGAGAAATGGTAAAAATATCACTTGTACAAAAATATTCATAGCAGCCCTGTTTGTGATGGCAAAGAATTGGAAATCAAGTAAATGTCCTGCAATTGGGGAATGGCTTAGCAAACTGTGGTATATGTATGTCATGGAACACTGTTGTTCTATTAGAAACCAGGAGGGCTGGGAATTCAGGGAAGCCTGGAGGGATTTGCATGAACTGATGCTGAATGAGATGAGCAGAACCAGAAAAACACTGTATACCCTAACGGCAACATGGGGGGTGATGTTCAACCTTGATGGACTTGCTCGTTCCATCAGTGCAACAACCAGTGACATTTTGGGGCTCTCTGCAATGGAGAATACCATCTGTATCCAGATAAAGAGCTGTAGAGTTTGCACAAAGTTCAAGAACTATTCCCTTTAATTTAGGAAAAAACCCAGATATCTTATTGTCTGATCTTGTTATCTCTTATACTTTTTGTTTCTTCCCTAAGGATGTGATTTCTCTCTCATCACACTCAATCTGGATCAATGTAAAACATGGAAACAAAATAAAGACTGACAGATTGCTTTCCTTGGGGGGGGAGGGGAGTAAGATTGGGAGAAAAATTGTAAAACTCAAATAAAATCTTTAATAAAAGACAAAAAGAAAAAAGAAAAAGTAGACAGAATCCATCATTATCTCCAGAAAGAGATACCAGGATAAAAACTCCAAGAAATACAGAAGTCAAATTTCAGAACTCTCAGTTAAAGGAGAAAATATTGCAAGCAGTAAAAAAAAAAAGGATACAATTTAAATACCCAGTAACCACAGTCAGGATTACACAAGACTTATCAGGATCAACATTAAAGGATCAATGGACCTTGAATTAAAACCAAGGCCCAAATACCTGATAAATCTTTTAAGGGAAAAGATGAATTTTCAATGAAATGGGGGAAACTTTTCTGATCAAATGCGCAAAACCGAAAGAAAATTTGACCTTCAAATTCAAGACTGAAGAGTTATGTAAAATGATAAGTGGAAAGAGGGGGAAATGTTAGTCAATAGCATTATATATATACTGGATAAACCTCCACATGGGAAGACAATACTTGTAACTCCTGAGAACTCTATTTCCCTTAGGATAATTAAAAGAAGCATACTTAAAGGGTATAGATTGATCCTGAAAGTGAAGATGCTTTAGCTGATACTTTAGCATATGAGGGTTTAATATAGTTGGAGTGTGGATATATCTGGATCATGAAGTGATTCTGCTTTACAAGATACTTTTGTTCATGAAGGTTGTGTTTCCCTTGAGACAGATGGAGGGAGTATACTTAAATCATGAAATGATTTTGCTTTACTTGATACTTTAGCTACAATTGGTAGGAGTAAATTTAGAGGGGGTGGGTATAAACAAATCATGAAGTGATTCTGTTTTACATGATACTTTATCTCATGAGGATTGTATTTCTATAGAGGTCATTGGCAAAAGGGTGTGGTATAAATTGATAACCTAATGTTTACAGCTCTTGAGAATTGTATTTCTTTTTTTTTTTAGGTTTTTGCAAGGCAAATGGGGTTAAGTGGCTTGCCCAAGGCCACATAGCTAGGAAATTATTAAGTGTCTGAGACCCTGAGACTGGATTTGAACCCAGGTACTCCTGACTCCAAGTCAGGTGCTTTATCCACTACGACACCTAGCCACCCCGAGAATTGTATTTCTAATGGGACAGTTGAGAGACTTATACTTGGATAGGGCCTGTGAATATAAAATGACTATGAAGTAATGAAGCTTGTAAACCAATCTACCAATCAGTCCTTTAGAATTTTAACTCTATCAGGACACATAAAAGGAATATATCTTGACAAAGGAGGTGAGTACAAGTCAGGTTTAAACAATTAAGACAAGAAAAGAAGCATTATATTAGGAGAAGGCAAGGCATTAGAGAATAAATAACAACACATTAAAAAAAGCACAAAGATTATAGTGGAGGGGGGGAGGAGTAAGAGCATTGACTAAATCTTACTGCCCATAGATTTGACTCAAAGAGGAATGACATAATTTCCAATTGGGTTTAAAAATTTATCTTATTGTACAGGAAAGTAGGAGGAGAAGGGGGAAAAGAGGAAGAAGGAACTGGTAAAGAAGAGGGTGAAAATAAAAGGAAAGTTAAAGTCAAAGTAGAGTTTGTTTTTTTTTATTTTTGCAAGGTAGTAGGGTTAAGTGACTTGCCCAAGGTCACATAACTATAAAATAAAAGTTAAAAAAAAGTAAGAAAGTAAAGGTAAAAGAAAAAGGAAAAGGGCAAATAGGAAAAAGGGCTGATGAAGAAGCAACAGTTAGAAGCAATACATTGGTGAGAAGAGATGTAGGGGAAAGAAAAACGAATGTTAAAATGGGGGGAAGATAGCATGGAGGAAAATATAGAGTTAGTAATCATAAATCATAACTGTAAATGTGAATGGGATGAACTCTCACATAAAATGGAGGTAGACAGCAGAGTGAATTAAAAACCAGAACCTTACAATATGTTATTTACAAGAAACAGATTTGAAGCACAGAAGTAAACATAGGGTAAAGGAAAAAAGATTGAAGCAAAATATAGTATGCTTCAAATGAAGTTATGAAAAAGGAGGAGTAGCAATCCTGATCTCAAAGAAAAAATCAAAAATAGATTTCATTAAAAGAGATAAGGAAGGAAACTACATCTTTGCAAAAGATGTCATATCAATGAAGCAATATCAATATTAAACATAAGCACCAAGTGAGATAGCATCCAAATTCTTAGAGGAGAAGTTAAATAAGTTACAGGGATACACAGCAAGACTATAACAGTGTGGTCCCTCTCTCAGAGTTCGATAAATCTAATCACAAAATAAGCAAGAATGAAGTTAAGATGGTGAATAGAATTTTAGAAAACTTAGATAAGATCAACCTCTGAAGAAAACTGAATGAATATAGAAAGGCACATACATTTTTTTCTGCAGTACATGGCACATACACAAAAAGTGAACATGCATTACAGCATAAAAATGTATATTTACAATGCCATAAAGAGCCATTAAAAGATAAATTAAATATCAATTGGAAACTTAAAAAAACCTCATTTTGAAGAATGAGTGGATCAAACAACAAATCATAGAAATAATCAATTTCATCCAAGACAATGGTAATGATGAGACATTATATCAAACTTGTGGGATGCAAACAAAACAGATTTAGGGGAACTTTTATATTTCTAAATCCTTATATAATAAAATATAAATAAATAAAGAAAAAGTAGATCAATGAATTAAGCATGCAGCTGAAAAGCTTGTATGTATCTAAAGCTAGATTTGAACACAGATCTCTTAATTCCAAGAACAATATCTATCCACCACACCACCTAGCCACTCCCAAATACTGAGGGAAGTCTGGTGATTATAGGCTATAATAACAATAATAATAATAATAAATATAATATAATATAATGACATAATAATAATAACCTGTATTTTCTTTAGTCATGTTTTAATGTATATAAAGTAGTTTGCATTCATTATCTCATTTAAGCCTCACATACCCCTTGTGTACACCTAGATGATCATCATACTTCACATTTAATAATCTTTTCTTCTGGATTAGCATAATCTCAATATTTCCATTCTCTCTTTCAGTATTCTACTTCATTCTTCACACTATAAGGGAAAGAACTCAAAACACCATGCCAAACAAGAAATCATGAAGATCAAAAAGCATGTGCTGATGTTCTTTTTATAATGGGATAATTAACTATTTTGGACAGCTAAAAACACTGAACATAGAAACAGAAAGTCACTCTATATATTCTAGACTAACAGTCTATAGCAAAGATAGTTTGAAGGGACCATCTGGATCAATCCTCTCATTTTAAAGATTAAGAGACTGAAATGCAAGGAAGCCAAGTTAGGTAGTAAATATCCATGATGGATTTTGAACACAAATCTTCTAATTTCAGAATTAGTATTCTCATAATATCATGTTCTGACACATCCTGACTGAATGACCCTGGACAAATGGTTAAGTTTTTCAGTACCCCAGGAAATTCTCAAAGACTACAAACTGAATAGTAGTTGCATTGGTAGAGAATTTCCACATCAGAGGGTCCTTATATTGATGAAATTGCAGGTCTGAACCAAAAAGAATTATTTTTTAAAATTGTGAATATTGCTCTTTACCTGAACCAGCTAGCTAAGATTCAAACCATATGATATGCATAAATAAATATGACACAAAATAGAATGTGAGGTGGTAAAGAATGGATGCAAAATTCCTTAAGAAAATTTAAATAGGAAGAAATCACTTTCAGCAGGACATATGTGAAAAGACTTCATGGAGATATGATTTGAACTAGACCTTAACCTGAAAAGAAGATTTCAACAGGTAGAAATGAGAAGGGTGACCTGAAATCACAGATGAGTATCTGGGAATTTTGTTGTTGATGAGTTGTGTCCAATTCTACATGGAGGTTTCTTGGCAAGGATACCCTGGTTTGAGATTTTCTTCTCCAGTTCACTTTGCAGATGCGGAATCTGAGGCAAACAGGGTTAAGTGACTTGCCCAGAATCACAGTAAATATCTGAGGTCAGATTTTAACTTATGAGGATGAATCCTCCTGACTCTAGAACCAAATTTCTACCCACTGCATCATCTAGCTGGCCCTTGACAGGAGAATACAAGACTAAACTGGGGAACTGCTCATGAAAATACTTGTACAAAATAGCCAGAATTATTGGTTTCCAAGTGGGTAAGTTAGTAAATACAAATTTCAGTTTCTCTGTTGGCTAACTGGCAAGTAATATCTCATCTTTCAGTGAGAGTTGAGGCCTTAATTAATGGGCATTTTCAAATCCCCTTGGAAATCCTGGCATAAAAGATATTATACAGTAATAGTGCCAAATATTAAACATGAACATGCAGATAAAGCAGGCAACTAATGACATAGTTGATAAAGCATCTGCAGTGGGACGGCCAAAAGCCATATCCTCTTTTGGAAATGAGGCAGGTTTGGCTGTTTCATCTCCAAAGGAAATTAATAAAAATATTTGCAGATTATTATGAAAAACATATTAGCTACAGAAGTGCTGTTTTTTTAAAAGGAATACATTCTTTGCGAGTACCCAGTTTACATAGGATATCAAGATGGAGTGAGTCCAGATGCTGATACTAGCTATTAAATATTCATCCAGGATGTGCTCAAGATGAAATGGTCAGCAAACATGTCAGATTTATGAGAGTCTCTAGTTAGTCTCTACTTGCCACTACTTGGACCATCAGAAATCCTCCTGTTTTCCATTCATTTTACAATTGTGACTCCAAGTGGCAAGCTCAAAGGAGTTTAAGAACAGGATTTAAACCTACCTTATCCATTTACCTCATCTTTAAATTTGTCCTAAGTACAATGATAAGTATAAAATGTGAATGTAGAGAATTCCCCTGCTTACTGAATATGCATAAAAATTAGCAATGAGAAAATAAATCAGTGGTCCATAGGATTATTTTTTCTAGGTTCTAATTAAGACTGTTAGAACCCTCAATGCCAATGCAGTCTTCACTATTGTAATCATACTGAGACCTAAACCTCACACAATAGCGTGTGGAAGTGCACAAGCTTGGTGCAAATAATTTTAAGCTAAAATACAAGTAATCTTAAACCAAGGTTTGTTTCATAAAAACTTTCTATATTTTCTTTAGATACTACTGCAAACACATACACTGATATTCAACAAAGTGTCAGGCAGGCCTGACCAAAATCTCATGTAGGAATTCCCCAAGAGGAATGGAAAATGATAACTTCTTGATAACAGGGGCTATTTTTGCTCTTTGTTTTTGTTTTTTGTATCCCCAGAACCTAATATAGTACCTGGAACATAGAAGGTACTTAATAAATGCTTGTTTGGATGAATAGATATATGGATGGATGGACAAAGGGACAAATAATCTGACCTACAGTAATTCATGCTAGGTAGGCTACACATTACAGACACAGTTAAACCCAGAGCAGATGAAATTCTTCCTGCCTCTATCCCTAAAACAGATTGACTTCATCCTTCTAAGACAATCAGGGCTAATTGGTCTTTGATGTGTAATGAGTACTTACTGTTTTTCCTTTTTCCTATTGGGGCTACCTGAGCACAACCCAATAATCTACTTTTTATTGTATAATTTTGAATGTCACTTTCCTTTTCTATCACTAAGCTTCCATCTTAATAATCTGTGAGTTTATGAGATATAGTTATACTCTCAAAAATATAAGATGACTAGCATTCACCCATTTCTCATAGCCAAGGACTTCCATTTTTTTTGAAAGTCTATACTGTTCATAGGTCGTTCCTTTTTTTCTCTAAGACACTGATTTTTTTCAATTGGTATGGGCATGCATTTATTATTGTAGGTGCCATCAAAGTTACCAAAAATTTGCATACTACCAATTTTTATTTCATGATTATGTCAAGTATGAAAGATGAAGAATGTATGTCTCAACAATTCTCCACCCTTTTACCTTTTTTAAAAAATTTCTCTCCTGTGTAGGCAAAGCCCAGATGGAGTTCTCCTCCAAATCACTCGAAAAACCTTTAAATAATTACTTTTAAAAATTCTAGAATGGCAGAACCCACAAAGAGACTGAAACACTCTTCTAACCCAAGACTCTTGGAAGATCCGGGAGAGGACTGTTGAATCTGGGTAAGAGAAGTGCATAGAGCAGCGGGCTACACCAGAGAGAACTGACACCAGCAATCCAAAAAGAGACAGCAGGATGACTAGTGCAGTGGTGGTGGTAGTTTCCAGACCTCTCAGCCTAGAAATTGCCAAGGACAACTTTGAAGATCAACAGGAAAAGTCTGCAGCAGCAGGGTGAATTTGGAACCGGTATGAATCAGTTGAATGCCATCACTGTTCCCAATCCCAGGAATAAGAGGAACAATAATACCACAGAGGTTGCTACTATAGCAGAATAGGGACCCTCTTCACAGTTCCAGGGCAGAAAGGAGAACTTGTGGTCACCCCTATACCAGAGCACAGGCTGGGAGAAAAGCCAAAACCTCTTCTTAGATCTTAAGATCCTGGAAAATTGAAATCCAGCAGATCTTTAGAAGTGTCTATGAAAACAGCTATAAAAAAAATACAAAAGCTTGGGACAGTGCTCTCCACCCTGGAATCAGAGTCCCACCTTAACAAAGAATTAAAATAAAGTCAAAGACTAGGGAAATGAGCAAACAACAGGAAAAAAAACCTGACCTAGACAATTATTATGGTAATAAGGAAGATCAAAATGTACACTCAGTTGATAACAAAATCAAAACTTCTACATTCAAAGCCTCCAAGAAAAATATGAATTGATCTAAGGTCATAGAAGAGTTCAAAAAGGATTTTGAAAATCAAGTAAGGGAGGTAGAAGAAAAATTGGGAAGGGAAATGAAAGTGATATGGGGGAAATCATGAAAACTGTTCCAGTAGCTTAGTGAAGACGACACACACAAAATATTAAAGAAAAAAAAATCTTAAAAACCAGGCTAGGTCAAAAAGAAAGAGAGTCCAAAAAGCCTATCAATTACCCAGAAATTCCAACATACTTTTTTGGGGGGAAGAGAGATGAATATTCAATGAAACAGGGGACTTTCAAGCAGAATAGAAAATCAGATCTTCAAATATGAGACTCAAGTGAAGCTTAAAGAGGTAAACAAGAAAGACAATGAGGAAGTTAATGATGTTAACTCTTTATATTCCTTTTTATGAAGATGATACTGATAAGTTCAGTAATGAACTCTCTCATTTATTAGGGCAGTTAGAAGGAGCATATATAGTCAAGGCACAGTTGGAAGCTGAATATTAAGGAATAATTATATATATATAATTATATATATATAATTATATAATTATATATTTTAAAATGGAGTTAAGGGGTGAGAGAGGAATGGACTGAGAGAAGAAGAAAGGGGGAACAGAATGGGATGATATTTCTCCTAAAAGAAGCAAGAAAATGCTTTTGCAGTGGAATAGAAGAGAGAGGAATTAAGGGGGAGTAAGTGAGCCTTACTTGCATCAAAATTGGTTCAGAGAGGGAATAACATACACACTCAATTGGTATAGAACTATATATCCTCTTCTAGGAGCATCTAGGTGGCACAGTGGCTAGAGCACTGGCCCTGGAGTCATCTCACTTAATAATTATCTAGCTGTGCAACCTTGAGCAAGTCACTTGCAAAAAACAAAAAACAAAAATATATCCTCTTCTTGAGGAAAGTAGGAAGGGAAGAAGATGGGAGAAAGATGGGGGGGTGATAGAAGGGAGGGATTATTGTGGGAGAAGTAGGCATATTCAAATGCAAAACACTTGAGGAAAGAGGGTAAAAGAAGGAAGAGAATAGAATAAATGGGACTGGGGGAATAAGACTTAGAGAATACAGTTAGCAATACTTGTGGGAAACAATATTGAAACAAGTTTCTCTGATAAAGATCTCATTTCTCAAACACAGAACTGAGTTGAATTTATGAAAAATAAGAGCCATTTCCCAGTTGATAAATGATCAAAAGATATGAACAATTTTCAGATGAGCTTATCAATTCTGTCTATAGCCCTATTTCTAAAAAAATGTTCTAATTCACTGTTGATTGGAGAAATGCAAATTAGGACAATTATGAGGTACTACCTTATACCTTATACCTACTGGATTGGCTAATAGGAGGCTAATAATAATTGGACAGACAATGACAAATGTTGGAGGGGGTGTAGGGAAAATAAGACATTAATACTCCGTGGAGGAGTTTTAAAATGATTTTATAGAGCAATTTGGAACTATGCCCAAAGGGCTGTAAAACCATGCCTACCCTTGACATAGCAATGCCATTATGAGATCTATATTTCAGAAGAAATGAAAAACAGGAAGGAAAAAGGATTATTATATATATATATATATTATATATATATATCATACATATAATATATATAGATATTTAGACCATCTCTTTTCTGGCAGCAAGAACTGGAAATTGAGAGGATATCCATCATTTGAGGAATGGCTGAACAAAGTATGGTATGTGATTGGGATGGAATGCTATTCTGCTATAAGAAATGATGAACAAGATGTTCTCAGTAATATCTGGAAAGACTAAAATGAGCAGATGCTCTGAGAAATATACCATATACTAAGTAATAGCAATATTGTAGGATGATCAGCTGTGAATGACTTATAATAAAGTATACTATTCATCCCCAAAGTTAGAGCTGATGGTATCTGAATACAGATTAAAACATTTTTTTTTGCTTAACTTTTCTTGATGTTTCTCTTGGGGGGGGCTGTTTACTTTCACAACATTACTATTATGGTAATATTTTACATGACTAAACATTATTAACCTATATCAAATAATTTGTATTCTCAATGAGGGTGAGTGGGTAGGATGAAGAGACTATGGAACTCAAAGTTTTAAAAGTGAATGTTAAAATTTGTTTCTACATGTAACCAGGGAAAAATAAAATAAAGTATTTTTTAAAATGTCTCTCCTTCCAGTAATTACAATGTAGAAATAGGTCATGAGTTCAAGTTCAAAGAAGTCTTGAGTTGGTGTGCTGTATTTCTGAAGGTTAATTTGATATCTAATTTTACTAAACATCATGAGTCCACTGAATCTATTCCACCCCTCTCCATTTACCCCAGAGAAATTGTAGCAATAAGATGGAGCTGATTCAGACCCAATATTCAGACTTCACCCAAATGTAGCACTGTCCACTACCACTACAGTAGGCTAAACTGACTACAATGACTAAAAGCCTAGAGTCCTGGTCTTTGTCCAGCAAAAATACCCCTTAGACTCTGTGAACTTTATTTTTGAGCTAACATCCATTACCTCCCCTATGGCTAATGATTTCCCATCATCAGTTTTCCCCTATATCCCTGTATAAATCAACTATCAGTTACATAGGAGAAAAATTATCCCTAATTCCCAACTAATGTTCTCTAATTTCCAACTTCCCCACCCTTATCTCATTCATGTCCTACTTGAACCCTACCCACCCTTTAATCTGTGCCCTCTAGAATTCTTATTTCATAGTGAACAAATTGGCTTGGAAGTCTTTCTCTCACATTTCTTCCATGTACTAGTCTTCATTGAGACATGACTTTCCCTTGATGATATAATATCCCTGACCCTTGTCTTCCTCACTAACTCTTCCTTCATCCATACACCTAGATACAGTGGTCCTACTGGGGAATTCAAAATATTCTCTGCTCCCTTTGGTCATTTCTAAATTCTTCTTTTACTACCTCCATTCAGCAAATCATTGTCCTTTAAAGTATACTATCAAGATTTTCTGTCCAATTTTAATTGTGGTGGTGATTGCATATTGTACCCAGATCATTTTCTCTCCTTTTTCAAAGAATTCAGTACATGGTTAACTATCTTTCTCTCCTTCCCAATTCTTCCCTTATAATAGGAGATTTCGACAGTGATGTTGATGTTCCTCAATACTCCCTAGCTTCTCAATCAAAGTTGGGTAATTAAGCTGTATGCTGATGGAGTAACATTATAAATTCAGTTACCCAACTTTGTTTTTCTTTTGCATCTCACTCCCTACAAAAGTTTTTCTTTTCAAACCTCTTCTCTCTTCATGCCTTCCATACTTCTCCCTCCTCATCTCTTCAGCTTAGGACCTTGCCTCAGAGAATTACTGAAGAAAAAATAATTACTAACAAAAGTGAAGTTGTTTGATGTGATTGCTTTCTTCTCTTCATCTTTGAATCCCTTAATATCTCTCACTGTCTCCTTTTTCCAAGGCTCTGAAAATGAGATGGCCCTTCCTCTTTGCTAAGGAGAACTCCTTTACATGTACCCTTGATGTCCATTACCTCCTGTCTTCTCCAACAGATCACAACCTCAACCATTTCTTTTATCAAAATTGACCATTAGTCCCCTATGTCTAGAATGAATGCCTATGGTTCATTCTAACTGACCTCCTCTTTCTTCCTCATCATCTCTACTGTCTTTACACTGGACATCCTCCATGACCCCAAGAAGGATACTGCTTCCTGATTTCTGCCTCACTGAATTCCTCTTTTCCTTCAAGATAAAGCTCAATACCAAGTCAAAGAGAAAATACTAAAAGCTGCCAGAAACAAGCAATTCAACTATGGTGGCTCCATAGTCAGAATTACACAGGATCTGGCAGCATCTACATTAAGGGTTCATAGGGCTTGGAATATGATATTCCAGAAGGCAAAAGATCTTGGTTTACAACCAAGAACCAAGTATCCAGAAAAACATCCTCTTTCAGGAGAAAAGATGAACTTTCTTTTCTTTTCTTTTCTTTTCTTTTTTTAGTTTTTGCAAGGCAATGAGGTTAAGTGGCTTGCCCAAGGCCACACAGCTAGGTAATTATTAAGTGTCTGAGGCCAGTGCTTTACCTACTGCGCCACCCAGATGCCCTGAAAAGATGAACTTTCAATGAAATAGGGGACTTTCAAATTTTCCTATTGAAATAACCAGAGCTGAACAGAAAGTTTGATTTACAAGTACAGGACTCTGGTGAACCATAGAGGGGATGAACAAGAAGGACTAATTATGAGGAACTTAATGATATTGAACTGTTTGTGCTCCTGCATGGGAAGAAGATATTGATAACTCATATGAACTTTCTCATTCATAAGAGCAGTTAGAATGAGCATATATAGACAAGGCACAGGAAGGAGCTGAATATGAAGTATAATATAGCAAAAAATATGGAGTCAATGGGTGATAAAGGAAAGTACTGGCAGGAAGAGAAAGGCAAGGAAGAAGAGGCTAAGATATTTCACATAGGAATTAAGAGGAAGTTTTTACAATGGAGTGGAATGGGGAAAGGTGAGGGGGAATGAATGAGCCTTCATTCTCATCAGAAAAGGCTCAGAGAGGAAATAATATACACACTTAATAGGGTATAGAAATCTATCTTACCCTAGGAAAAAATGAGATGAAAAGGATGGGATAAAGGGGGAAGAGGGGGAGGGAATGAAGGAATAGGTGATAGAAGAGAAGGAAGATCATGGGAGAAGGTACTCAGATACAACATACTTCTGAATAGGGACAGGAGGAAAGGAGAGAGAGAATGTAATAAATGTGGGAAGGAATAGAGTGGAGGGAAATACAGTTAGTAATAGCAACTGTGGGAAAAATATTGAAGAAACTTCTTTGATGGACTTAAGATAAGGAAGGCAACTCATCCCAGAGACAGAGCCATTGGAATCTGAACACAGAATGAAGAATATTTTTTTCTCACTCACTATTCTTGAGGTTTCTCATCCTTTTTTTTGGGGGGGGTTATGATTACTCTCACAACAAGATTATTGTAATAATATTAAATAAAAAAAAAGATGCAACTCAAACATCACCTTTCTACAAGGTCTTTCTTATACTTCATATTTATTGGTATTTATTTTCTTTATATTTATTCTCTCTATATTCTATAAATTTATATACATGTATATGTATTTGTATACATTTGCCTTTGTTGTATAGAAATTTATTTCATTCAGTACAGTATTCTTGATACTTGGTACGTAGTATGAGTTTAATAGTGATTTGTTGATTGAGTAATGATTGCTGAACAATTTCCTAATAATACTACATACATGCTTGCCTTCCTCCTCCTCATCCTCATTGTTCCAAAAAAGCTCCTTTAGTAGAAGTTGCTTTGAGTAATTACTTTTTAATTCATAGATTACAAGTTACATTGTAGATGTAAGAAGCAATACTATGCTGTGTTCCAAATACAACTTGCATTAGAATCCTTGGTTTGCCTTTATCCCTCCAACCTTTACCTTTCTCTATTAATCCCACTCATGGACTCTAGAAACAACTTCTAGAAAGGTTTAATGGGAGTGCGGAGCTATTCTGCAGTCTTCACCATGATCTGAATTCCAGAGGCAGGATTAAACTAGAAATGAATGGACTAAATATTATCTGAAAATCCTTTCATGGATTCTAACTAAAAGCAAATCAATGCTCTAAACTAAATACCCCTTGTCTGACAAAAAAATTAAAGAGATGTTTCTTGTCCACTAGCATCTCTAGGTCTCAGGATGAAGATTCCTTTTGTAATAAATACATTAGGAAAATGAAACATGCAACATAAGATTAAGATGATACTTGAAGCAACTAATATATTGGAATAAGAAAGTGTCATTTAAATAGACATTTCTTAGTACAGTGTGCTGGGAGACCTTACTATTCTGGTCAAGGTGTTCCTAGTCTAGTTCAAGGTCAACAGTAGCCTATAGTACAAAGATCAAGGGGTTCCCTTTATCAGGTCATCTCCATTGCAAATATGAGATCTATAGGTGTTGTAGATAACAAAACAATGAAGGATACTGGAGAGAGCAAATAGATATTGAATAGGGCATGGTGTTATGCCTGCTTCTTTAGATAAAGATACAATACATGCTCTGGATTGGTATTTAGGATGTTGTCTCAAACAGAAGTCTATGATTTTCAAAAAATTTAACAAGAAAAGACTTAGGTTTCTTAGTTCTTTCAGAACTGAGTCTAGATTATATTATCTATGTTCCTCTTTTTTTTTCATTACTGTCTGTCTGCACCTCCCTGACTTTGAGAAAGATCAGAAGTCTGAATGATCAAACTTCTGGCCTCTGAGGATTCTAATGAAAGTCAACTTCAAATATATTCCAGGAAATCTCTAACAAAGGATAATGGTACTTCTGTATCTTACAGTTTTCCTTCAACTTTCTCTGTTACACCAAAGGAGGAAAAAAAAAAACTCAGCCTACTCATATATTCCATATGAAATCATGTTTAGGGTTAGAAGGAACCTTAGATTATGGATGATACAATTCATGTTGTAGAGAACAGAAAACTTGGGTCCAAAGAGGGAAAATGTTTAGGTGACTCAGTGGATAGAATGGAGGACTGGAAGACAAGAAGACATGAGTTCAAATGTGGTCACCAATACTTACTAATAATGTGACTCTGGTAACCTCTGTCTGCCTCAGTTTCCTCAATTATAAAATGGAGATAATAATGGCATCTACCTCTCAGGATTGCTGTAAGGACCAAATGAAACAATATTGATTAAGAGTCTAACAAATAAGGGCAGATAGGTGGCACAGTGAATAGAGCACTGGCCCTGGAGTCAGGAGTACCTGAGTTCAAATCTGGACTCAGACACTTAATAATTACCTAGCTGTGTGGTCTTGGGCAAGCCGTTTAACTCCATTACCTTGCAAAAAAACTAAAAAATAAAAGAGCCTGATGGTCATGCTTCATTTTTATTGTTCAATTATGTCTGCCTCTTTCTACCCTATTTGGGGTTTTCTTGGTAAAGATACTAGAGTGGTTTGCCATTTTCTTAATCATCTTATTTTACAGATGAGGAAACTGAAGCAAACAGGATGAAATGACTTGTCCAGGATTACACAGCTAAATAAGTGTCTGAGGCCAGATTTGAACTTGAGTCTTCTTGACTCCAGAACTGGTGTTCTATCCACTGTACCACCTAGCTGCCCATGGAAGGTGTTTGCCAAAAGCTAATTCCTTTCCTTCCCTAAAGTAATTTGCCCAGAGTCACATAACTGGTAGGGCATCAATTTGAATTCAATACTTCTGACTACAAATTCATACTTTCTTATTATTGACAAATTTCAATCACTCCTGAAGATACTTCCAGTTGTGTATGCCATACCAATACAAAGCTGCTGACCCTTCAACAGGGCCTAAGCTTCTTAAATGGAAAGTAACTCAAAGCAACATAAATTTCTGGTAGAATTGTCAAAGGATTCCAGTGATCATGTTGACAAGATGGAATAAGTCCAGAGGAAAACAATCATGTATGGTAAGAAGACAGAGTACATTTTATGTATGAAAAATACATCATTACATTAATTCATTGCTAGGAATTGGTCCAAATCCTTTAACAATATGGTAATATATGATAAAGTACATATGTCCTGTGACCCATTTATCCTACTTTTATGTTTATATCCTTAGGAACATTGGAAGCAAGAAATATCTGCCAGTATAAAAATATTCCTAGCAGTCAATTGGAAGTAAACTATGTGTCCAGTGATTGGGAAATGACTGAATAAATTGCAATATATGAATGTAAAATGATATTAGAACTTTGAAGGAAGAGGCAGGAACAGTGATTTTACTCTAATAAAGCGAAAATAGAAATTCTCTCTATAGATGTCAATTGGTTCTTGCTTGTCAATTGTATTATTAGAGAGGGGTCTGGGGCTTGTGTCACACAAGCACTATGTATCACAGAGAGAAATAGAACTCAGGGCTTCTTGAATCCAAAATTGGAGAGTACTTGTCTAATTTGACCATAAGGAATAATAGACATGAAGAATACAAAATAATATGGGAAGACATGAAATAATGTAGAATTTTGAAAGCAGAATTTTTAAAAAAACGATATGCACACTGGCTACAAGTAAATAAATGAGGACAATTTTAAACAGAAATATGACCTGCTAAATAAAGTGGTATTCAGTGTTAACTGGTTAAAGTTAACATACATAGCTGTCATTTTCTTTCACAATTAGTAAACCACGGATGCATACAGTTGCAAGGAAATCACTTGTTTTGCACTGGTTTTGATTAATTTTCAGTACTCCCACCTGGTCATCTTCCTTCCAGATGCAGTTTGATCACTATCTTCTGCATGAAGCCTTTCCTGATCCTCCCAATGGTTAATATCTTCCTTTCCAAATTCACATGTCTTTAACTATTTTGTATTTATTTTCTTTATATTTATTTTGCACATATGCATATATGTGTATATATTAACCAACAAGGACATATACATATGGACACGGTGTTTGTATGTGTGCACGCAATCATGTGTATCATATAGGCATATGTGTATGTTCATGTGTGTGTGTATATGTGTGCAATATATGTGTTTGTGACCATGCTGGCTCCCACATTGGAATGAAAGCCCTTTGCAAGTATTCATTGGTCTTGATTATAATTGTTTCCTGAGCATCCAGTATAGTGTCTGGGACATAATGGAAGCTTAATATGATTCTAGATTTAGAAGCTTGATTGATTTTAGAAGAGATGTTTGTTCAGATATGAGTTAGACTACATGCTTCTGAGATCAATGAATCAATCAATAAAAATTTATTAAGCACCTACTAGGTGCCTATTACTATGCTACACCGCCCCCCACCCCAGTTTACAGCTCTGAGATTCTGTGATTATCAGTCTTTCTTGAGTAATAATAGCTCACTTTTATGTAGCTTCTCAGTTACAAAGCACTTTACATACATTATCTCACTGTAACAGTCTAGTAACTGCTGTTTATAAGGATAGCCCTGAGTAACAAAGAAGTTAAATGATATACTCTAACACTTATTTACAGTAAGGAAATATGCAATAAATTTCAAATTTTAAACTAAAAGAAAAAAGTTTCCACATGTAAATCAATGTTTCCATTATCTATATCTAACTCATTTCCCTACAATGATGGGGGGGGGGGGGAAGTTCATGTTCTTTCTACATATCTTTGCTGCTTCCAAATCCCATAGACTTCCTTTCCTCAGAGAGAAAGATTAAAGTGTTTGGGGTTTTGTTTTGTTTTATTTTTTTTAATGCCTTTCTCCAGCATTCAGTTAGTTGCCTCTCCAATAAACATCACCTGTAATATCCCTCAGCAGTAAGGATCTTCTCTTTCTCCACTTAAAATCTGCTCAAGTTTGTAAACCCTTCCCCCTACATTCTAGACTTCCAAGGAATAAACCAAATAAGTGCTTTAATAAGGGAAATTAAAGTGTTGCCTTTCCTTGGTACATTTTTATATTATAGCATAAACAAGAGCTGATATGTGGGATGAGAACTTTGTATAGGAAGTAGCCAATCCTAGCTCCTTGTCAGTCCATGTTAAGCTTAGCTCTAGTCAACTGGTCTTGAGATGGTCTTTTTTTCCCCTGCATTTTTATTAAATCCTAAATCAGTTAAAGGCACAGTCATACAAATTTACTTTTCTTCTTTAAGAGACACCTGGCAACACGTCCACAGAACAATATCATAATCACTTAGCCAAATTTCCATCCCATTTTACTCAATTTTCTCGAAAGCAGAGGTACATTTTAGGAGAGTGGCTGGATCATTGTGTAATTCATACTTCTCCCTCCTTTTCCTCCTGTCACATACCCCCTCCACAAATATTCAAGGCATTTTCTCTAGCTTAGCTGCTTTTGGAAATAGAGTTTAAACTTTAAAAATGCAGCTTTGTCATACTGTTGGCAGAAGCAGGAGCCTGCTGGCGTGGAAGCTTCTCACCTTGGAGGTGCAGCCCATGTGCAGGGCTATTGTGCCCTGGCACTTAGCATAATGTGGCATACAGCAAACAATAATACTCTATCAACACATATATTTGTTATCTATCTACCTATCTATCCACATATCTATCTATCTATCTTTCTGTCTGTCTGTCCATCTGTATCAACCTATTTATCTATCTACATATCTATGTATCTATTTTATCTACCTATTTATCTCCATATCTATTTACATACATATATATATATATCTGTCTACCTATCTACCTATTTATCTTTCTAGTTACCTATTTTTCTATATATCTACATATCTATCTACCTATCTTCATTTCTACATAGCTATCTACCTACCTATTATCTATCTACATATCTATCTATCATCTAGCTAGCTAGCTGCATATCTAACTACCTATCTACCTATTTATCTATCTACATATCTACCTACTCATTTTTCTATCTGCATATCTGCTTATCATCTAGTTAGCTAGCTAGCTGGCTAGATTTATCTTCATCTATCTCCCCACCTATCTATGTTATCTTAATCATTAGAACGAATGGCAGGGAGTAGTTTTTTGCCTTTGTAAGTTCAGTGTTTAGTATAGTGCCTGACCCATGAGAAGAATTTAATAAATATTTTACCATTCTTTCATCATTTATCTTCTCCAGTGAGATAGGAAACATCAACACAGAATAATTCAGTTTGAAAATAACTTTTCCTTTCATGAGTATAGCAATCACCCCTGCTATTCTCTTTGTTTTCCCATTCTCAGAATCCATAGGGATATTTAACCAGTCTCACATTTTATAAGCTGAGGAAACTGAGGCTTAGAGGAAGCAAGAGAATTATCCAAGCTCCCATGGCCAGGTAGTGGCAAAGGTGAAACTTCAACATCTCTCTTCTGGCTTTTGGATTAGTAATCTGCTCCACCATATCAGTAAGTCACAGACATATGTGTATCATTAGCCTGACAGACAGCCAACCTTTTCTTTGGTTATGGAAAGAACTAATTTAAAAAAATGCACACTAATTCTGAGTTTCAGATTAGAATCTAAGCCTCAGAAAGCTTCCCAGGGTTCAGAATATGTATTGATCAGTTCCTAATCCTAAAGATCATCAGAATTGCAGCGGAGATGTGAAAAAGAGCAAAAAAGTCATTGTTTGCATAGACTTTATTTCTTTTCCAAGAGTTAGGGATTGAGGGAAATGGTGAGAGTGGAGATTCCTGAAAATATTTGGTTAAGTCAAGATGAATTCTAACCTTAACAATCACATCAGTCATACAATTCACTGACCTAAAATGAAAAGCACAAGGTAGATTCTTGTAAGACATTCAATAGTTCTTTGAACATCCTTAAACTGACTGTGTTCTTCTGAGGACAATTAGAAAAAAGCTTGTAGTGTTTTGGAACAGCAGGGAGATGACAAGCTGAAAACACAAATTCACCAATAAAAAAAATATTGGTTCTTCAATGTAATTTAAGCAGGTACAGCATGAATTGAATGCATAAATATCAAAGGAAAAATATTGTTCTAATATATAATGATTAAAGATACTCTAGACAGCTACATTTCTTCTTCATCTCCTCTGTTCTGTTTGTACTGAAATGCAACTTTTCTCCTATATAATTTTTTTTCACACTACAAATTAATTCTTAGATCTTAAATATGCAATCTCACAGTTTTTAAGTTGTGGTAACAAAATTTGTCATTAGGAAGCCTTGTATAAGTGAAATCTTCATTCAGAAGCAATTCTTCCCTTAGGTAGTTGAAACAGTGTCCTGTGATTTTTTGGTTTTTTGTGGGAAATAATATATTTTAGGTGAAACTTCTGTCTTCTCCACCTTATCAAAGTTACAGTTAACAGAAGTTTATGATGTGTTCAGGGAGGACGCACCACACCTCTAGTATAAGGGATGCTGAGATCTTTTCAAGATTGCTATTTCAAGATAACTTTGGTATCTCTCTGGCACTCAACTCTTATCCATGGCCCAAGAAGTTGTGGCATGGACAGTGGCCATACCCTGGTAAAATGATCTGCACAAATGGACTAGCTCAAGCTGAGGGTAACTGATAGTCCTCAACCTGGAATGGATGATTGAGAATAATTCATTCCAAAAGCCATCATGGTGGCTGAAGCAGGAATTGTAAAGCTTTTATAGCATGATCAAACATTTGAAGGCACCAAGTGCACCCACTGCATCCTGGGTCATTACTAGTCATCCTTATTTTTTGTGTTGTCCCTGGACCTTGATGACTCTAGAAGAATAAGTGAGGTTGATAACTTTGTAGAACTACCTCACTTAAGTTCAATTCATCCACTAGTCAAGACATTGCACTATGATGCCACTGGTCCTCCTCAAAAACAAAGGACAAAACAACATATTATCATGATGGATAAATCTTACGCATTCATAAAAGGACAATGACAGCAATATTTTTCAATTGAAAAAGCCTTCAAAAATCCTTAAGAGTCCCATACCTGTCTCTTTTTCCTCAGCCTTGTGTGCTGGGTACCTTGCCTCCATTTCTCTTAAGTCAAACGTGGGCAGGCAGAAACTCCAAATTCCACACCAACTTCAGATATTGTGTGTGTGTGTGTGTGTGTGTGTGTGTGTGTGTGTGTCTGTGTCTGTGTCTGTGTCTGTTTTTTTTGTAAGGCAATGGAGTTAAGTGACTTGCCCAAGTTTACACAGCTAGGTAATTATTAAGTGTCTGAGGCCAAATTTGAACTCAGGGCCTCCTGACTCCTGTATCCACTGTGCCACCTAATTGCCCCCCAACTTCAGATAGTAATCATAGTTTTCATAGGGATAGTGGTGATGAAAGGGCCAACCTTGGTGTCATAAATAATTAATATGATAATGTAAAGAATAGTGAAAGAGTACTGGATTGAATTCCAGAAACCTAACCTTCAATCTAATTCTACAAATAAATAGCTTTATGACCTAAGGCAAAACTTCATCTTTATTTAACCCAATTTCCTGTGGAAAATGAGGGAGGTAATGGCCCTTACCAGCCCTAATAAACTATGATTATTAAAATAGTTTTGACCAGAGCATGATCACATAATCACTCTGGGTTGGGAATGAAGAGATTATTTCATAACATGTCTGTGGAAGTGGGAAAATGTCAGACATTTGAAGGCCTCTTCCCCAATAGACCCAATTTAGAAAAGATAGAAATAGATTTATTTCTAACTGCATTGAAAAGAATGAATGTGAAAGTGGAACCAAGATGACAGAGAGTAGGAAACAATACAATATTCCCCTCTTCAAGCTTTTCCTATTAGATTTAGAAAATAACAGAACAAATTCCAAAGGAAAAACCAGAAAAGGTCACAAAGAAAATTTTTTGCCAATATTGAGAGATAGATGGGGAAGTCTGGGGACCCAAAACTCTGGATTGACCTAAAAGTATTTAAGTAGAATATTCCAGGTCTAGGGAAAATTGTGTACCAGGGCAAGACTTGGAGTTCTGGAGCATTCCCAGACCAATATTAGGCACTGTGATGGGTTCACTATCCAGGTCTGGGCCCCAGATCTATGGTGAAGTGAACAGGGGGCAATAGTATTCTCAGTTAGGCAGACCTTGAGCTATGTAAAATGAAAAGAGGATATTTAGAAACCAGCAGCAGAGTAAACGTATACCTCAGGTGCAATTAAGAATGTCTTTTAAAGTATGACCCAGTCTAATGGAGTATATAACTTGGGCAGGATCTCAGACCAAATGGAAGTTTACAATTCTATCACTCTGCACCAACAGAGCCTTCTAGTTGGTTGATAGTGGCAGAATCAAGGAACACTCCACTTTTTTTCAGACGAAAACCCAGGTCCAGAACCTCCTGAAGTTAAACCATGGAAAGAAAAAAGATCACACTTTTCCTTGGATTAAACCATTTGGGGACCAATGAAAGGTGCAGATCTCCAGTCTGTCCTTAGGTTCTTGGAATAACACAGCCCTCATAGACAAATAAAAAAAAATTATGCCAGAAGCAGTTATTATGCTAGATGCAAACACAGAAGAGAATTACTTTAAAACATCTACAAGCACTACCTCCCCAAATGGCTAGTTGCCTGAAGCTAGATTTGAACTCAGTTCTTGGTGATTCCAGACCCTGCATTCTATTCATTTAAATGCAAAAAGTACATCATATATTACCCTCTGTCCTCCTTTTACCCCTTCTCATTCTTCAGTTTTTCCATCCAAATTCACCTAAAGGTAGTTGTGAGGGTTTGGCCCAAGATATGTGAGACCTTCCTCCACCATTACTTTTCCAATTCCTTTACATTCTTCTTCCAACAGGAACATAAAATGACTGTTGATGAATTGGGTACAACTGACTTTGGAAAACAATTTGGAACTGTATCCAAAAAATTGCTAAGTTGTGAAATCCTTTGACCTAACAGGACATTATATCCCAAAGAGATAAAGGGGAAAAAAATCTATGTATAAACAGCATATTTATTCATTTATTCATTTGTTTTATGGTGTCAAAGAACTGGAAACCAAGGAGGTACTCATTAAATGAGAAAATGAAATCTGAGAAAATGATATCTGAATATTCATTGTTCTGTAAAAAATCGCAAAAGGGATAATTTCACAGAAACTTGGGAAGATTTGTATGAACTGATACAAAGTGGAATGAACCAGGAGAACAATTTATAAAATAACAACACTGTAAAAACCAGCAACATTGGAATACTCAAGAACTCTGATCAAAACAAAGACTAGGAATATTTCCATAATACTTCTGATGAACAATGCCATTCATTACGTGACAGATGAATGATGGATTCAATATGCAGAATAAGATACACATTCTGGCTATGACCAATGTAGTAACTTGATTTTCTTCACTATGAATATTTATTTTGTTTTGTTTTGTTTTGTTTTGTTTAAGGCAATGGGGTTAAGTGACTTGCCCAAGTTCACACAGCTAGGCAATTATTAAGTGTCTGAGGTCAGATTTGAAGTCAGTTCCTCCTAACTCCAGGGCCAGTACTCTATTCACTGTGCCACCTAGCTTCCCCCACTATGAATATTTATTACAAGAATTATCTTTTTTTCTCAAATGAGGGAAGGAGAGAAAATAAATGCTCATTTTTTTAAAGTCAAGGAAATAAATTCCACATTCATCTCTTTGCCATTATGTACTTAAAAAAAATCTTAATAATCCAACTTCCAGACTTCATTTATTCTTTTAAAAAAATCACTAGAGATGGAGTGATTTACTAATTTTATTCTTTCCTTGGTCGTTATATTTATTTACCATTTATGTGTTTCTATTGTTTCTATTGTTTCTATTCTGCTCTTTTTTTTGTAAGAAATCTCCAAATGCCACTCTTATTGATTGAGTGTCTTTCTTTATTGATTTGGCTAAGCTTTGCAGAGTATATCATTTTTGATTGCATCTTGAATCTTTTTGCTTTGAATTACAGTTGCATAATGTGCTTATTTTATATATATATATATATATATATGTATGTATGTATGTATATATACTGTGTTATGTTGTATCTATACTATTCCATCACTTTCTAAAGTTTGCTGTGGATAAAGAATAGTCTTGTATTTTTAGAATTTTCTTTCCTTTATATCTGAGGGTCTTTCTCCTGGTCACTTGAAGACATTTATTTCTCATTAGAATTGCTAAATTTAACCATGTATCCTAGATTTTGAAGCATAGACTTTTTTTCTTTTTTCTTTTCTTTTTATATTGGAGATGATCTGTGTATTCTTTAGACTGCTAATGACTTTCAAGTTATATGAACAAGATGGAAGATTAGAACTTTCTGTGATTCCCCACAACCTCAAACCTCTGCAAAACAAAAATGGTGTGCAAAACATAAAACAACTTCAGTTGTCTCCATTGTTTATGGCACCTGGAATCTAAAAGATTAAAAAGAAAAACCCAAACTCATAAACTGATGCTCACTGACCCTGAGCTCAGTCAATATCTGTCCCATACTTCCCACACTACTGGCAACAAGGGTGCAGTGGTAGACCCAAGGACTTAACACAAGCTTTCACCAAAACCTACCTCCATACCACAGTCTCTACTTCCCTCTTTCCAATGTCATATATGTTCTGGTTCCAAGCTTGGTCAGGATAGTAAGATAGCCACAGTCCCTCAAAACAGAAACTTGTTAAGGGTCATACTCCATAGCACCAGGGCTATAAGCTCCACACTGCCTGTGAACCAATGAACAGAGGGAGTGGGAAAGGACAGCATAACAGGATACTATCTTTGTGTTGGGAAGCTTGAGGAGAAGAGTTGTGTAGAACTCCACTAAGTCTGAGGGGGGGGGGAGGGAGAGAGAGAGAGAGAGAGAGAGAGAGAGAGAGAGAGAGAGAGAGAGAGAGAGAAACAGCATTCAATAGGGGTAAATTTGGACCACCTAAAAGTTACATGAAAACTATGAATTGCCCATTATGGGAAGAGTAAATAAGTGAGTAAAAGGGGACAATAAAATGAAATTACCAGATATTTCAAGAACAAGAAAAATCAAAGACCTTTATATAAAGAGATAAACTACCAGGAATAAAATGCAATAATTCAAATGATACGCTTTCTAGATCTAGTAAATGAGTTCACATGAGGGAATACAAAAATGGGGAAATAATCCTATATTTGATGAGACAGGACTCTGGAATTTGAGGAAAATGTGGACCTATAATACATTGTTCCTGAGTAATACAAAAGAAAAAATGGGAATTATAAAAGTAGAATTTATGGACTACAAAGCAAAAAAATAAGCAGAAGAGAAAGAATGAAATCTGCAAAGGTAAGCGTCATCAAAGAAACAAAAGAGAGAATCCTAGGTCTCCCAAATGAATGTGACAAAAGCAAAACAAAAACCCTTAACACTATAATGAAGGAAATAACAGAAGAGAATGTAGAACTTTTGAATATGGAAAATGAAAAACCAATCAAAAGAATTCACAGATCATCTCTAGGAAAAAAAAACTCAAAAGGATACAAAGGCCAAGAATCACATTGGTTAAAATTAACAGCTTAATTCAAAAATAACAAGTTTTACAAGCACTCAAGGATTGTTGCTTTGTTTTCTATACTCAAAAATTCTAGGAATTTTTTTTTTTACATTATTTGGTATTTCTGCTTAACTGCTGTGGGCAATCTATAATCCTTAAGTTGTCTTTGCACATACTTTCAGTGACTTTTATTTTTGTTATTCCAGATTGTTTTTCACTGAAGTATATATTTATATGACAAATTTCTAGTTCTCTCATTTACATCTTTGGAGACAAACTAATGCAGATCCATTTTTTCTTTTCTTTCTTTTTTTTTTGCTCTGCAAATTATTTTTCTTGTGAAGGTTTTAGAAGTTGTAATTTTTTTTTATCTAAGTGGATGGTTTTTTTCTTCTTTGGAATCATTCTGTAATACCTTCTTCTATGCTTTCCTGGGACTTCAAAGGTTTCTCACTAACTATTGGTTCAATTTCATTTGTCATTTAATATATATTTAGAGAAGTATGTAATATTTTTTTTATATTTTAAAACTCACCCTGCCTGTTAGCTTTAGTGTCTTCTATTTTGACATTTTCTTCTTGAAATCTTTGGTGGTTTTAACCTTTAAACATATATTTATGTATATGAATGTATACATACACACACACACACACACACACACACACACACACACTCATATTCATCTACAATATGTATGCATGTATATATGTATAAAGGTTAGACTCATCAGATAGATAGAGTTACATGTGTACATCCCTCTGTCTCTCACTTTCTGATTTTAACTTTAATGGTAATTTAAAATCTCCTAAAAGGAGTAATTACATGAAAACTGAAGTAGAGCCTCAAAGCAGAGAAACTGAATTTCCAAGAGGGCTATATGAATATTTAGAATAAGATTATAGGTATCTCATAGCAAACTTGCTTTAGGATTGCACTTCTCAATTTTTTTAAGGTAATATTCCACAGCTTTCTAAATCCTCCTTAGCAGTTTTCAAAGAACTTTGTACTTTAAACCTTTATCATCCTGTCATCTATTTTTCAAAGAAAATATGTTTGCTAATAACTAAGGTAGTTTTCTGGATTATCTTCTTCTTGTGACCATTTTACATTTATAGATTTCTCTAAGAAATGGTCATTTCTTGTCACTTTTCTCTTGAATTAGAGATCCCTACTTTCCTGGAAAGGTTTCTGGTAAAGTAGATTTATACAGAAATCTCTAAATTGTAATTTGTATCAGATCATCAATGATGTTTAAGATGTAATAACTTATAGGACAACTTTGGTTTTAAAAATCACTAGCTGGTTTACCATAGAGAATTTGATCATGCTGAAATTGTCTGTTAGGGAACATGGTTAAAACTAATAGTCTAAATGAAATTTGGAGAGCAGGGCTTTTGATGGTGCATATTAACCCATTACCACAAATAGAGTTAATTTTTTGGAAGGAAGCACACTATGCTTAAGCTTTTTGGAGACAGCTAGATGTATAACTCCTACTTACTAACACTTAGCTTTCTAGTCCCTTAACCAAATCACTTAATCTCTGCTGGAAAAGGAAATGGCAAAAGACTCCAGTATTTTTGTCAAGAAAA
Source organism: Macrotis lagotis (assembly GCF_037893015.1). Taxonomy (NCBI): domain Eukaryota; kingdom Metazoa; phylum Chordata; class Mammalia; order Peramelemorphia; family Peramelidae; genus Macrotis; species Macrotis lagotis. Next base: position 184,141,314 of record NC_133663.1, read on the forward strand.
TCCCTTGGACAGAATAGGTGTGCTATTGCCCACAGGGTCACAGTGATTCAGAGAAAACTAAAACAAGACTTAAACTCAATTCTTTTTTTTTTTTTTTTTAGGTTTTTGCAAGGCAAATGGGGTTAAGAGGCTTGCCTGAGGCCACACAGCTAGGTAATTATTAAGTGTCTGAGGCCGGATTTGAACTCAGGTACTGCTGACTCCAAGGCTAGTGTTCTATTCACTGTGCCACCTAGCCGCCCAATCAATTCTAATGGTTCATAATATAAATTAGTTCAATTTGAATTACTTTCAAATTTTTATAATGGAAACATATAAACAAATTTTGAATAATACAGGAACATCAATATATGAATATATGTAAACAAATAATTCTACAAGAATATTTGCAAGTTCCTCCCTGGTAATTGAAACAATAAATAACATTTAAATATAAAATAAATTCTCAAGGATTTTTTTTGTTCCTTTCTTTCATTTTTCATAATGTACAATTTTGGATTGCTGAAATAAAATGCACCATTAGGAGATTTCTCGGAACATAGTCCAGTTAAACAAATGAATACATTTCATTTATTTTTACTTTTATTTTTACTCATCAAATCAATATGTACTAGTCCAAAGGCCAAGGGTCTAAAAATAAATTGAGACAGCTAAAGGAAAACAAGTGGGATTATAATGCAACTTAATGGCATCTTTTCTCTGTATTACTTTGCCTACCTTGCTTAATTTTCATCAAATAAAACCTGAAAATGGTCACAATTCATCAACATGAAGGAGTAGGTGGGAATAAATAAGTGATATTGGTCAATGTCATTGAGGTTAAACTAACTTTTTAAAATATCACACAAGGGAGCATCTAACAGCTTTTAAAACACTGCTCTTAAAAAAAACCCATAAATGTCTTAGGATTTAACTTACAACAATCCTGAATTTATAAGTATCTAGTAGGAGCAGGCATTATGGTGAGCTGCTGGGAATATAAAGACAAAGATAAGATAATATTCACCCTTCAGGAAGTTTACATTCCACTGGAGAAAACTACATTGACAGATAAAATACAAGATAACTAAAAAAATAAATACAAAGGTGTTTTGTTGTTGTTATTGTTTTGTGAGAGTGAAGTGGTAGGAGGACTGACAAGACCCACCTTGAAGGAATCTAGGGATTCCAAGAGGAAGAAATTAGGGAGAAAATTCAGCATTGAGTACAGTCTGTGTAAAGTTGAGACAAGAACTGAAATGTTATGCAGGTAATAATAGCTAGCAAGCCACACTTGGCTAGAGTATAAGATCTATGAAGGAAAGTAATATGTAATCATACTGGAAAGAAAAGATGGATTTAGATAATTATGATTAAATGACAGAGTATGTTTACATTTTATCTGAAGGACAATGAGCCACTAAAGCTTCTTGACCAGGAAAGTTACTGTCAGATTGTAATTTAGGAATTTCAATCTGGAAGGAAGGAGAACAAATTGGAGAAGGGGGATCATGGTTGTGTGTGGGATAAAGTTTTGAGATTTCTTTAGTAAAATATTATAGATTGAATTTGGTTAATTTTGTGCCCCTCCTCCCTTGACAAAGCAAACTTCTGAGATATTATTGACTTCATCTTATCTGTTGATGTCTGGAGAACCATTCAATTCCTGGGACTAAAGAGATAATCTGGTTTCAGTTTGAATTTTATGTTCTTTTCCCTAGGTTAGTTTGCTTTGTTTGAATTCTATGCCCCTTTCCCTAGGGTAGTTTTTGTGTTTAGATTGTAAGACCACATTCCTCATTAATGAGGGTGGGTCAGTTGGGGGGGGGGGGGATCAAGTTAGGATAAATGGGATTCTTGGGCCTTTTGCTTTTGCCTCAATCTCTCTAATTCATAAAGCCTTCCTCTTCATACCTTGAGAGATCTCCTAAATTTATTTAAGTGGCATCTGTCCCACACAGTTTGGGTGCTTGTCACCCGGATAGCATGCCCTTGGAGACCTCAGCTTCTCAGGATTGGCAAAGCAGCACTGCTGCCACAAATTCTGGTAGTTTGTCATTTTCTGGGAAGCCTTGGTTTCCCCCTCTGTGCAAATGACCCTAAACTGAGAGACTCGATCAGAAGAGAACAGCAAATCCAAGGCAGGAACCTGATGTCAGTGAGGACAAAGAACAGTCTTTAAACCTCTATGCATAGAGAGCCAAAAAAACCCCGATAAGCCTAGACCTTGGAATCTGAGGGCACTAGATTCCTGGAGGGTCCATTTGGGTGACTGAGGGTTGGGGGTGACCCCTTCCCATTTGGGCGTAAGGGATTTGGATCTAAGGGCACTTGATCCTGAGAGGTCTCTGTCAATATTTAAAATGGGAAGGACCCTGTCCTAAGCCTTCCCCCATGGCAAATCAGGTAAATAAGACTAAAATATAAAGGAAAAGTAAGAAGAAAATGATTAAGTATTGTAATGAATTTGGTCTGCCTTTGGGAGGGAGAGCCCTCTCTGCATTCCTGAGAATTCGGGAATTTGCCATTGGCCTGTGTTTTGAAATTCAGTTTGGAAAATTCTGTTGCATTTTGTGTGATCTGTGTATGTGCCTCATCTGTCTTTATGTGTTTAGAATGTCTATTTACTTGTGTGATTTGTTAAACAGGGAAAGGGGGAGTTTGCAAGTTCCCCTAAAGAGTTCCTTGGGTAGCTTCATTTTGTTTTGGATTTTTAGGCAGTATTTATCTAACTCTCTGGCTCTTCCCTTGAGCCTGCTTTCTGCCTGTGTTACAATTGATAATATGATACCTCCCTACTCACTCCTAGGTTGTCTCTTGAGCACTTAAAGAGGGATTTCTATTTTGATTAATAAAGAATGGATGGGGCAGCTAGGATTATGGAGGCCAAACTCAAAAATCAAACTTTGCCAGTGTTGTTGGCAATAGCTTTGCACAGGATAATCTTGAGCATATATACCACCCAAATAACTCCAGATTTGCAAAGAGTGGTGACATTGGAATGTATTCCTCTGTTGGAGAGGCAAGGAAGAAAAGCTGAAGTTGTCCCAGTTCTCCATGATTCTGTGGTGCTAGAATGTTTTCCCCCCACTCTCTTTTAGAAAAAGGAGTAAGAGAGAGAGAAAATTACTTCAGGAAGAATTAGTAAAATAAATGTTCAAAGGGCTCTTATTTTGAAATAAAAAGAAACAGGAAAGAGATAGTGAATATTATCATAGAAAGAAATGCTATTTTAATTTGAAAAAAAAGACTTTTAGAGAGTCAGGTTAATCCTAAAGTATATAATGTGGTTACCAAGCTATGCTAGTATAGGGGAAACTAAATAGTTAATCTATTCCCAGAATGATATGGTAACAAAGCTTCAGGAGTTTATCAGTTTAGATTCTGGTAATGCTGGTTATTATAGAAAATTATGGGACATGTAAGGATTTAAGAATAGAAGATCAACTGCCCCCCACCGAAGGATTGTCCCTCTATAAAAGTTATTCAGCTTTACTCTTCCAGGGTTTTAGCAGTTATAATCAACAAATGATAACTATTAAAAGCTGGGGATGGAATCAAATCTCTGGTTTATATAGCTGTATAAGCTATGTGATTCTAGTTCAGAATAGTATGAATTAAAGTCAAGAGGAGCTAATGAAAAGGAATTAAGTATGGAAATGGGTTGAAGCATGTAGACAGAAGGTTTGAGCAGGTTTGACTTTATATACCACAGATGGACTTTTGGGAACTTTGTAAAGTGGCTTACAAATCATTGTAAGAGGAGAAGAAAGTAGTTGTACAACAACCCCCCACACACACACGTGGAAATCAGTCCCTTGATCACTGAGTCGGTGGCAGCTGTGCAGAATTAAGGGAGGGGAGGGGGTTTCTTAAAGAAAAAAGCCATGGTTTGGGGAGAGTTTAGAAGAGTTTAAGAGAAGAAAGAACCTTTAAGGGGAAGACTGAGAAGTTTTAGGAGGAAAGATTTTTTATCCTTAGGAGTGTCTGGGAAAGAGTCCATGCTTTCTCCCTGGGTTGGGGGAAGGGGTGGTGGGCTGGACACGTTGTGGTCTCAATCCCATCCACCATCTTGTTAAGACTTGAACCTTAGACCAAATCCACCTGAGAGCCCACCCTCCTGTGGAGGGAGAAGGGATAGACAAGAGAGAAACCTTAAAGAGAAAGTGATACCTCCATAGGTGGGATAGGTGATTGGAAAAAAATAATCTAAGATCCAGGGGTTAAGAGACTCCTTTATTGAAAGGAAATCACATTTAATCAATATCTGCTGGCCACGTGGCCTGAGTGATGATTCGCATTGTTTCTAAAGGTTCTGAACTAGAGTTTTGGGAAGTGCGCTGAGGGTTTTAAAAGTGCGATACTGGTGTTGTGCCATTCTGACAAAATTTGTACAGAATGGGAGGAATTAAATAACCTAGATTGTTAAATTAGTTTGGGATTAAACTGTTTTAACACTATTGTAACTTTTGCAAGGAGTTTGGGATTTTAAAACTCTTGTAACACCTTTGGGTTAAGAAAAGTGGTACTGGGTTAAACTAAGAAGAGAAATACCTAGGTTATCAGGGATGTATACTGATTTCTTTTGGGGGAAAAAAACTAATTGGTTTTAATGTTGAATAATGCTGACAATCGTATTTTTATTTTGGATAGAGCTTTTGGAATGTGAGTGCTGAATTCTCTGTATAAGATACTCTAAAGTTTTTATCAAACTTAACTTGGGAAGTTAGTTGAGTTGTAATTACATTGGGGTTTTAAATGTGTCATGTATGAGATTGTATTCTGAGAATTTGGGTAAAGAGATAAAAGTGTAAAGAACATGGGATATTCATTCTGCTCTTGTTCTAATGGAACTGAGATGTTTAAATAAGAATTTTATGACTAATGTATATTAACAATATCTGTTTAATTTTAAAGAAGTCAAGAATGTGGACTTCTCTCTTACTGCAGACAGCTGATGGGGGCTCTGAGCAAATTGCAATGGTGGGCCTTATTGTAAGGTAACTTATTGATGAATAAGATGTTTTTATCAGTTATGTGATTCTTTTGTAACCTTGAGATTATATTTGCAATATTTAGCTATCTATTGTGAATATGTTATTTAAATACTATATTGTTAAAGCCTGGGACTTAATGTGAAGGGCAATAAGGAAAATATGAAAAATTATGACCCTTTCTGGGATAGATCAGTGGGTTCATGAATAATGTAATAATGGAAGAATTGATTTGTACAATCTAGTAATTTGTGTGTTATTCTGTTACTCTTATTGCTGTTCTGTTATAATAAAATTAATAACGTATGTTGGAAATTTAAAGCTACCTAAGATGTTTTAATGGTTTTAAAGAATTCTGAAAAGTAATTTGTATGTTAGGGGGCAGCTGGGTGGTGCAGTGGTTAGAGCACTGGCCCTGGAGTCAGGAGACCTGGGTTCAGATACTTAGTGATTTTCTAGCTGTGTGACCTTGGGCAAGTCACTTAACCCCAAAAAGTTTCTAACTAACTAACTAACTAACTAACTAACTATATATATATATATGTATATGTATATATAAATTGGGAATATTTTATATATATATATATATACATATATATGTATATATATATATATATATATATATATATATATATATATATATATATATATTCCAATGCAGTAGTTGTTTGCTTTGGAGTAAAAGCACTTTATAATATAGGAAAGATAAACACAAGATAATTTGATATTTCTCTGTGCAGTCTCCTGGACAAAGGAGGCATGTATTTGTTGTAAGATACAACAGACTAGAAGGAGGTTTTTCTAGCCAAGGGGAATCTGATATGTCATCTTTATATAGAGATGGAGTAGATATGATTTCAGACAAAGGGATGTCACTAGTAAGAGGTAGGAGACAGGCCTGTAGGGCCGGTCATAGTTAGAATACCTGGTTTTAGGCAAAGACCCAAGAAGGATAATCCAAGCTTTAGGTAGGGGGTTTCATTAATTGGGATTCCATTAAGATTATAATTGGAATTTAGTGAATTGCATTCACTGGAAGTTCTAACTAGGTAAAACAACTATTTTAGATCACAGGATTTTTAATTGATTTTCTCTTATGCCAGATACCAGGATGGTCAACAAAAAGAAATGCTACTGGGTAAATGTCATGTTCTTGGAGCCAAGGAAGCCAATGGGTCAAGGATGTTAGGTGACAGGGGTGGGCAGCCAAAGGGATGGCTTCTCAGTATGGCTGAAGTTGGATCCCTTTGACTTGATTTCCCCAAAATGACATTTGGATAATATCTCACCTGGAAGAATAAATCTGACCTAAGACATTTGACTTACCCATGTGACCTGCCTGGAAACTGACATTTAATACTTATACTGTAAAGGAATTTTCCTTTAATGTCCTGGATCTTTATAGTTACTAAGCAAACTAAAAGGTTTTAGGTGAATTGGATCTAATAGCCAGAGATAGGTTAGGTGTCTGGCTCTGACACCTGCTATCAGCTACATGCTAAGATAGGAATTAAATTTCCTTAGAATTTGTGTTAGAGGGGATATTTAGGTAAGGAGAAGAATGGGAAATTCTTAGGATAATTAGAGTTTCAAATTCTAGTTTAAGGAATGTGAGTTAGATAAATACACCAGGAAAAGGAAAATATGGGAATATTTGGGAAAAAAATCATTTTGATTAAGGATGTTAGAGTCATTGTAATGGGAACAAAGGTTAAAATTGTTTTATTTTAAACCAGATGTTGGGTACTCTTAGAACAAAGATGACTGTTGAATGTATGTTACAAGCTTGTGAGTTTGCTCATGTAGTAAAATACTAATGGAAGTTAAAAGTGTTCAAAGTGAAGTATGTGTGTCAATATGGCAGTAAGGCAAAATGTAAATTGTAATAAGCTCCAAAATCTCATTGTTTTCTGATGGAAGACATGTGTTTTTAACTGAATTAAGATGTTAAGCAGTTTCTTTGCCAGAAGACAAGTAGTCACCAGAGCTGGAGAGGACTTTTTGGAACAGATTCAGAGGATGCTGAAGGACATTGGATGCCTCCAAGGGAGAAGAGAAGAGAGGAGAGACACTGAATAAGTTCCATCTCTACCATCTCTCACCTATGTGTACATTGTTTATCTGTAACTTCTCCTTGACACCCCTACTTATGCCCTTCTCCTTATGGAAAGGAAGAGGGGGAGGCAGGGTGAAAATGTTCTCCATTGAGAGAGAGAGAGATTAGTGGGTGGTAGTACCCCTGGGTCTGCCCTAGATTCTCAGTCCCTGATCAGAGGTGCACTGTGGTACAGGGTTCTGAACCAGAGGAGAGAAACACCAGTGACATATGACTGAGGGTGACTATTGTTTATAACTGACTGGCCAGGATATTTGCCTGGGGAGTAGAATATGTCTGAATATGTCCAGAAGCAGGGTGCATATATTCTGGATTGTACAACTTATAGATAGGTGGCCTCAGACTCATGTGAGATTAATGATGGTACCTGGATCCTTTGTAAAGATGTGCAAACTGGGGCATTTATTAAGGGAAACTGATTATGAGTTAGTATGGGTTTGCAAGGAAAGTGCGGGAATGGCCATTTGCAAGAAAAATAATTTAAGGAACATCACTAGGTATATTAGCTATTCTTGGGGTTAATCAAATGACGCAAAATCAGGAATTTAGTTCGATCAATTTTGGAGCCAGGAAGACCTTTCTAAAGACTTTGGTATAAAAACTTGCAGTGGAAGGAGGTACAACAACTTTGGAAATGTAGCTACTATCATGATGATTATAGGGCTTATCTAAAAGGGTCCCTGGGAAGTAAGGAGGTGATCAGGGAGTTATTTAAATTTAAGGGCCAACTCAGAAATGTGAAGAAATCTCATCAAAATAAAAGAGGAGGGATTGTGTGGGATAAAATTTTGAGATTTCTTCAGTAAAATATTATAGATTGAATTTGGTTAACTTTGTGCCCCTCCTCCCTTGACAAAGCAAACTTCTGGGATATTGTTGAAGAGTCAACTGACTTCATCTTATCTGTGGGATGTCTGGAGAACAATTCAATTCCTGGGACTAAAGAGATAATCTAGTTTCAGGTTGAATTTTATGTTCTTTTCCCTAGTTTGCTTTGTTTGAATTCTATGCCCCTTTCCCTAGGGTAGTAGATTGTAAAACCACATTCCTCATTAACAGGGTGGGTCAGTGGGCGGGGGGGGGGGGGGGGGGGGGGGGGGAAATAGAGTTAGGATAAATGGCATTCTTGGGCCTTTTGCTTTTGCAAAACAAATAAAGCCTTCTCTTCATACCTTGAGAGATCTCCTAAATTTAAGTGGCATTTGTCCCAGTTGCAAGGAGACCCATTAAAAAGCTACTACTTTGGGGGCAGCTAGGTGGCATAGTGGATAAAGCACCGGCCTTGGAGTCAGGAGTCCCTGGGCTCAAATCTGGTCTCAGACACTTAATAATTACCTAGCTGTGTAGCCTTGGATAAGCCACTTAACCCCATTCACCTTGCAAAAAAAAAAAAAACAAAGCTACTACTATAATTCAGATGAGAGGTGATGAAAGTTTGAATTAGGGTATTTATGGTACTACAAAGAGTAAAGGGGGTAGCTGCAACAAACATGGATGCAGAATTCAGATTTGGCAACTTGTTTAATATATGGAGTAGAAGAGAGTGAAGAGTCAAGGATGATTCCTAGGTTGTAATTGCGGGCTCCTTGAAGAATGATGTTGCACTTGTTAGAAAGAGGGAAAACGTTAAGGTGGGTTCAATGGAAAATAGAATGACTTTGGTTTGTGATATATTTATTCTGAGATGTGCTGGAATTCAAGATGAAATAATATAGCCAATAAGCAGTTGGCAATGTGGGAATGGAATACAGAGTGAAGATCATATGTGTAGATTTGGTAATTATCTAGTAATAGTAGTCCTTTGTAATCAAAGAGGATGACATCATATAAATGGTGGCATGGCTTGAACATGACATTTTTTACAGAGAGGGGAAAGATGTGCAGAGACAGTCTTCTCACTGCTTTTTCTAGAACCATCTCACTCCATGGTCTGATTTGATAGGAAACAGGACTTCTGGTGATGGCCTGGATGTTGTGGGATACTTGGCCTTTTTGAATTTGGATTCCCTATCACAGTGAGGCACCACAGCACTGGGCAACATAATACATCCAAGTTTGCATGGCTTTTCCCTCTCAGACCTGCAATCACAGTCCACCTCCAGAAACCAAAGACTCTGGCTTTCTGGTAGTTGCCCGGCAGGTCATAGGAATAACATTCCTAGATTGCTAGCTGACATTGTTTATGTTTGGAATTACGATGGCTTATGGCCAACAAAAAATTGTTGAATCCATGAAAGCCAATGAAATGACTTGGAGAAAGTGAGTCAAGAAAATAGAGTCCTGGCTATAGTTCTGGAATACACCATTGCATAGAGGGTGGGATATGGATGATAATTCTACAAAGGAGGAGATGGATCAGACAGAGAGTATCAAAGAGGGAAGGTTCTGAAGTGTTAAGTGTTAAAGAGATTAAGCAAAATAGATATTGAGAAAAGGCCACTGGATCAAAAAGAGATCACTGTGACATTGGAACAGATTTAATTAAGTGATGTGGTTGAAGCCAATTTGCCAGATTTCTCTTTAAGAATATTGTGATGAAAGGGATTAGACACTGGAAGAAGGAAATGGTAGGTTCAAAGAAAAAGGCAACATTAAGCAATCAGTTTAAAAGAAGAAATTGAAAACCTTTGGAGAACAACATTGACCAAGAAAGGTTCATGTATGCCAAAATACTTTTATGAGCACTTTTTGTTGTGGTACAGAAGTAGATGCTCAAGAGTTTTTTTTTTACATGAAGGGTTTTTACTATGACAAAGACATCATACAATTTTTATGATCTTGGCCTTTCTTTCTTGTCTTTATACAAGGTCAGAAGAGAAACATTTGCAACTTTTACAACCTTGAAGTGGACTCCAGGAATATCACCAACGGCATGACCTTTGTTTGACCAAATCCAGCAACTAAAACTTCATCATTTTCCTCAATAAAATTCAAGCAGCCATCATTGGGAACAAAGGCAGTGATTTTTTTGCCATTCTTAATCAACTGGATTCTCACACACTTCCTGATGGCAGAATTGGGCTGCTTGGCTTCTATACCAAGTTTTTCCAAGGCAATCCCTTTGGCATGAGATGCTCCTCCAAATGGGTTGGCCTTCAAGGCAGTGCCCAAATGTGCTTTCTTATATTGTTTGTCATGCCATTTTTGGTCTCTCCTGTGGCTGCGGAGCTTCCTAGCAGTATGAAGACCATGGCACTTACCCATGCTGCTGCTGTCCAGGCCAAGAGAACAGAGAGAAGGGCTCAAGAGTTTTTAAAATGACTTCATACATTAAGGAATATGAGGTGCTTTAAGAAATAGTAAATGGGGCAGCTAAGTGGTGCAGTGGATAGAGCACCGGCCCTGTAGTCAGGAGGACCTGAGTTCAAATTCGGCCTCAGACACTTAATAATTGCCTAGCCATGTGACCTTGGGCAAGCCACTTAATCCCATTTGCTTTGCAAAATCTAAAAAAAATAGTAAATGTGAAATGTAAAGAGAAGCATGAACTTAGATGATCTGATGGAGAGTGAAGTAGAGCCATTAACACAAAATACAAAGATATAACACTATAAATGGAAAAACAACCCTAATAAATGCTAACTTAAATGTGAAATTTTAAGAACCAAATTTGACAACAAAAAAGAACTAGGAGAAGACACCTTTCTCAACTCTTGCTGGGTTGGTGATCCACAGACATGTAACATTGGATATATAATTTTTTTTGTTCAATGCATTTTTTGACTACTTTTACTCAATTTTCTTCTTTTAAAATATTTTTGTTGCTGGGGGTCTCTGCTGGGAAGAAGGAAAGGGGGGGAATACAGGCAATGTTAAAAAAGATCTAAGATTTTTTTAAGGTAAAAAAATTAGGGAAGAAAGGATGATTAAAGGCAAAAATGTCATAAGATCAAAGACACAAGTTGGAGTTGGATTTGATGTTGATAAGGAGATTACTTTAACATAAAACAAAAAAGGGAAAAAATGAGAAATGACTGTTGAGGTGATCTGAAGAGTGACAAGGGAGCTTTTAATAGATGGCCTCCATTTTTTTTTACCAAAGTATAAAGCTACTGTGGAGAGAATGACAGTATCTAATAAGGGAAGAATAAAAAGATTAAAAGGAAGTTGTGAAGACCCAGTTGAATTGAATAACAAATTTATAATGGATAATTGTATGGTTTCCAACTGCAGGGTAGATGGTGGAATCATCTGTTCAAAAAGAATGAACAGGAATTGTAGGACAATGGGACAAAGGAGTTCAAGGGTGTGGAACAGGGCAAAGGCTACAAGAGTCAAAATTTGGAAGGATGAAGAGCAATGGATGATACTATGTTTATATTTTATCCATATTTTGGTGGTTTAAAGAATTCATTCTCTGTTATTTTTATAACTATTATCAAATTAGAATTATCATGCCTTCATATTAATTCTATTAAGAATTTAGTTATGTTTTGGCAGAAATTGTGAAGCTTCATTCTCTAATTCAAATTCCTAACTGCAAGGAATTTGGAATAGACAAGATGGGAACAATGAAATGGATCTAAGTGAGAAACTGCTGAATTTCATTCTTCTTTCTACATATAAACTTTCATATGATCTCATTTCCTGACTTTGGAGAAGAAATAATAATAAGACATTGAATAATATTTTAAATCTAACCCCTTCTGCTCTCCTCCTCATAAAGTATAAATTTTTTTGAACAAGTCAAGAAATAGAGACGCAGGTGAAAGATAATTGTATTTTAATTTTTCTAAACTTTTATGTATGGAACATAATAAATGGAGATTTAAATGACTTGATATAATGACATTTTTACAAAAAAAGAAACCTCTAAGAGTAATATATAAATATTTACAATGAAAAAATAGGCAAGCCAAAAGGATCTTCATTATATGAATCAATTTCTTTCTAATACACATCAGAATTTTGAACACAAAATGCTTCAATCACATCTTAACTATGTTTACATAACTTCATCTGATAATTTGAGAACTAAAACTTTAATTGTTTAAGTATTTTTTGTTTGATGTCAATTCTATTAGTATTTTTCTATATTTTTGCATATGAGTTTTTGAAGTTACCTGAAATAGTAAATCAAATATAAAAATGTAAACTTTGAAGCAGGAAACGAAACAAATGTATGTAAAGTTAATGTATCAAGATACAAAGGTTCTCACACAGGCAAGTACATTACAACATTAAAATCAGTATAATAAAACACTTCATGTATTTTCTTGGTAAGGACAATATGGATCTGCCTGATTATTTACAAGTACTGTCTCTAAAGAGAATGGTCAAAAAAATCACATCCCACTTTAACTCAATATCCCACCACATGTTTTCTTTAAAAGAAATTATGATTTTTGAAATGATGAATATAAATAAAAGTACGGTGCTTAGAAAGCTCCAAAGAAATGTGACATTCTTTAAATATGAAGTTTCAAAAAAATAAATTGGAATTGTGCAAACCAATCTATTTAACTTAGTAATATAACAAATATATTCAGTTCCAATCTATAAACAAGATTTGCTTTTTATATTTCTACCAAGATTCCACATATTCACAAGTCTGAAGTACTTATGGGCAAAGCTGCAGTCCATTTGATTTTCATTCTTAAGTGTGGATTTTTATGTCCAACAAAATATTTAACATCCTTATAAGATTCAATAGATGGTGTTGGAATTTGTTCACATATGGGAACTTCGTCGCCCTCTAGTGCCCAAAGACATTCGAAGTCTTGGTTCTCTTGCTTTATAATGTTCATTGAAATCCAATCTAAAGCTAAGAAACCGAAGACTCTCATCAGAACTTGTTGTCAGTAACACCAAAAACTGCTGTACAATACCCTGGAGGAAAAATAAGAAAGAATAAATTAGATTCAGTATTTAAAAAACAAAAGTAAAAACTAAAAACCCCTTAACAAACCTCAAAACTTATGTCTAAAGTTGCAATTTTTTTAGTTTATATTCCAGATCAAATAAAATCAAAATAGATCATAACAATTGCATCTTGAAAGTCAACACTGAGAAAAATGAGTTTCAGCCAACTCTTTTATCCCTTCTGCATAACCTTAAATTCAGCAACAGTTAACAGTAAGCTAGGGAAATGTAGGAAAACAACAATGAACAAGTGAATGAGGTGAAACATAATTTAGTAATTCAAAAATTCTGAATATAATTTTTTTAAAAAAGGATCTCATAGGAGGTTATCAGAAATAATCTATTGCATATAACTGGAACTTAGTAAATATTTTTTTAATGAATACTTTAGAAGCTACTGTACTTACTTCAGTATTTCAAGGATGTGACATTTTTGACAGAAAGTATTTCTTTCACCAATGCAACATAGAAATCCAATTTACTTTTCCAGAACTGACATGGTCAAAAAATTTACCATTTTTTCACCAAATTAGTGGCAAACCCCTCCAAAATTAGCTAGACTTGTTCATAGACAAAATATGTGTGAACTGTCTCTGGGCCTATATTCAAAATGTTTCCAACATGGTAAAATCTGTCCAAGTAATTCTGTGCCAGAATTGTGTCTGACAATTTAGGTCACCATGAGATACTAGAGGAAAATTTTAAATTCTACTTACTCTGTTTATAGCTTTATAATTAGTGAAGAAGTATCTCAAACAAATAGAAGTAATAAAAATGTATATCAAACAATTAACTTCAAATTACATGAACAATGACTTTCAATCAATTACACATATCCTTTAACCAATTGCACATATCCACCGAACAAATATTTATTCAGTATATACTAAATGAAAGGAACTGTTAACTAAAACTAAACCTAAATCCTTGAAAAAGAGGGAAAACAAACATTAAATATTAACATTAAAGAGACTCAAGTTAATAAGATGTACAGTTTGTAAAATTTTAGATTTCCATCATTACTATTAAATTTTTTATGGAACAAAGAAGTACTTTAAGAAATCCCTAGATACATACCATCAAGATGAATAAACTTATAGACACCTATCTGCCTAGAGCAGGAGTGAGGAACCTTTTTTCTACCAAGGATCATTTGGATGGTTATAACATCATTTGCAAGCTCTATTTGGTCGAACATTTAATTAATTCACTCCTAAAAAGTTCCAAGATTTATTGAATTTCAAGTCCTGTCTGCAGTAGCCTTGGCCCCTGTGCTAGAAGTTCCCCACCTCTGGGCTACAGCATGCCTTGTTCCCCTAATTCTTGAACTGCTCTAATTCTAATTCCCTTAGAATAAGTGTCATCTGAAAAAAAAAGAATGGACTACAGTCTTCATCAACCATAGCTCTCTTTAAAACTTGACATTCATATCCTTTTCACTTTTGATATAAAAAGTAAGTCTTGAAACTAAACATATTTTAGGATGTTTACAAAACTAATCAATGTGTGTAGGTAAAACTAATCTGAAGCAAAAATGAATCACTATGCACACACATATATGCATTTATTTATTGATCACCTAACTACAACGATTAAATAAAAAAGAGTTATTGAGATACAAATAAGACCAAGGCATGGTCTCTGGCCTCATGAAATTTATGGGCTAACAGGAAAAAAATTTATCAAGGGTACCTACCACCTTCCTTCTAATCCTCAACTCTTTATTCTTCACAACCCAAAGCCTATAACTTATCAAGTTTTGTCCATCCTAGCTCTACCAGTCTCAAATCTATCATTATCTCAAATCTATTCAATCTAAAACTAACCAAGGTTTTATAGCCTTACAACGTCTCAGCTAGACAACTGTGATAGCCTCTTAATTATTCTCTCTTAACTTATCTCTTCTCTCCAATCCAGATTCCATATTAACTGCTAAATTGATATTCCTAAAGCTGTCGTGCCATGTGTCATGCCACTACAGTACTCACGAAACTTCAGGATAAAAATAAACTTCTGTTTGGTATTTGAAAGCCCTCACAATGGGGCTCCAGATTTACTTTGCTTCCAGCTCTTAACACATTCTAGTTCTGGCCAAACAGAGCTACTTGCTGTCTCCTGCACCTGTCTACTCCTGCACTTTTGTATAGGCACCCCGCCCCCGCAAAAACTCACCTCCAGTATTCTTTCCCACATTCCCTTGTTTGCTACCTCCAGGATTATTGGGAGGACCAAATCAGATAATATTTGTAAAGTACTTACAGTAGAGGCTTAATAAGTGCTTCTTCCCTTCACTCAGCCCCTCACTCATCAGTGCATGTTACTCCCCCCACCCAGAGGCACTTAGCTCCCTGAAGTTAGGAACTGTGTTTGTCCACCTCTGTATTCCCAGCACCCAATACAGTTCCTTCATACAACAGATGCTTAATAAATGCTTGTTGAATGAAAGTGAAATCTAATAAGTTCAATAAAGGAGGAGGGGCAATGCCAGGACATTCTCCACAAGTGATTTGGGAAGGAAAGCTTCAAGATGTACTTGAACTGAGTCAGTGAAGGAGATGAAAGGAGAACATTCCAATCATTGAGAATCACATGAACAAAAAATGTAAAGGCAGAAAAAACTTGACATATTCAAGAAAAGGTACAGTATCTAGCTGAACAGAGGTGGAGACTCCTTAGAGGGTCAAGGCATTCAGCAATGTTTTCAAAAGGTAGATTAATAAATAAACTATATTCTTTTTAAATAGCATATTTATTTATTTTTTAGTTTTTGCAAGGCAATGGGGTTAAGAGATTTGCCCAAGATCACACAGCTAGGTAATTATTGAGTGTCTGAGGCCAGATTTCAACTCAGGTCCTCCTGACTCCAGGGCTGATGCTCTATCCACTGTGCTACCTAGCTGCCCCCAAATAGCTTTTTTTTAAAGATGAACTGTAACTGTCAAATATTTACTACAGGACAATAAGTGAAAATAATTCTTCACTACTACTGTGTTATGTACCTGGTAAAAATGTGTCAATATTCGCAACTGGGAACACATTTTTGGTATGGATTCTTCAAATTCTTTAATTCTCTTTTCTTCCTCTTCTTCATCTGCTGCTGTGATTCCCCACTGACCCTGTAAAATACAACATTCTAAATTTCACTGAAAATTATAATAATGTCAAACATAAAAAATCCTATGCTCAGCAATTTTGAAATTACACAATAAGTTTCATATTATTTCAAACGTTCCACAAAACAAGTATTTGCCCTTCAAAGAAATGATATATCCCAATAACAGTTCCAAATACTTATAGAAATCTTTCTTTGAAATTGCCATTATAGTTTTTATTAGCCATATGAAAATCCCCCTTTATGAATCAGCCACACTGATTTTTTGCTTTGTTTTGTTTTTGCAAGGTAATGGGGTTAAGTGACTTGCCCAAGATCACAAAGCTAAGTAATTATTAAGTGTCTGCGATTTGAACTCAGGTCCTGTTGACTACAA
This sequence comes from Macrotis lagotis, assembly GCF_037893015.1. Taxonomy (NCBI): domain Eukaryota; kingdom Metazoa; phylum Chordata; class Mammalia; order Peramelemorphia; family Peramelidae; genus Macrotis; species Macrotis lagotis. Next base: position 184,157,753 of record NC_133663.1, read on the forward strand.
AGCTGGTAGTCTATCCACTGTGCCAACTAGATGCCCCTCATACTGACTTTTTTGACCAAAAATCTTATTCAACTTCATCATCTACCTTATTAACCAAGTCTACCTCTATGAATGACTTTTTTCCAAAACCACATCTACCTCTTAAGGGTAATAATTTATCTCTCATGAAAAAAATGTAAAATATATGCCAGAGACTTTAAAGGCAGTCCCAGAAGAGGAGTTCTCCAGTGTTTTGAGCAGTGATTGTATCATTGAAACAAATCTATATGTATTAGTTTTCATCCCCCACTTCCAAGGTAACATTACTTTGAAGCACTCATTTAGACATATTCTGTTATACTATCTTAAAAAATAAATAAAATTACTCTATGTTATCATTGTATACCCAATTACTAACTTCTTAAAGCTGGATGGGACATCAAAGGGCATCTAACCCAATACTTTCATGTTATAAAGGAAAGGAGGTTGAAGGAAATTCAATGAATGAGTGAATGAAAAAGGATTTATTAAGTACTTTTACTCAAGAGCTCACCTTCTAATGTGGGGAACCACATAAACATTAGGTTTCAGCTTTAAGTAGAATGGAAAGGTCTAGTAGTCCTTAGGATGCAGTGGCAAAACAGGTTAAGTGTTTTCTTCAGTGTCATTTCCATTAATCAAACCATTTCTTTTGTTGAACCATTTGGTTTTGAGTCACTTGGCACATGTTAACTCCATCTCTCTATGAAGTTTGTTTTAACTAGATTGGTCTACCTGTCCCAGCTATTATTATTCATCCTTCACTGTTGACAAGGACCAAGGACATCACAAGCTATTTCTTAACTTGTACAAGAATTGCATTTAAGTGAGGCAGAATTACAAAATCTCACTATTTCCAAGTCATCAAAGGTCATTGGCAGGACAAAATTTAGGATAACAGGAGAACACTGCCAGGGCTACAGTGAATGGTCATAATGTCTTTGATGTCTGATCAAGTTCTAAGTACTCTAAAGGGCCTGCTTCAACTGCCTTCATGGGACACTGGAACAAATTTTCCTCATCTACCCATTCCACTAGGGAAAGTCTTCACATATTTGGGCTAGAAATTCCTCTAAGGCACTGATGGGTTTGAGGTCTGTCAGTAACCCTCAACCCAGTTTAGTCTATCTTTTTTAAGATGGTTTACCCAGGGGGAAACTAGTTGGCACAGTGTATGGAGCACTGGCCCTGGAGACAGAAGTACCTAAGTTCAAATATGGCCTCAGACACTTAATAAATACCTAGTTGTGTGTGTGACCTTGGGCAGGTCACTTAATCCCACTGCCTTTCAAAAACTATTTTAAAAAGTATCTTTCATCATAAATCCTTCAAAGTTTTCTTAAATTATTGTATTGCTGAGAAAAGCTAAGTTATTCATAATCGCTCATCTCACAATCCTCTGAACAATGTTCTCCTGGTTCTGTTCACTTCACTTTTGCATCAGTTCATCTTAAATCTTTCCACATTTTTCTTTTTCTTCCACAATTACATGGTAAGATAGTTTTCAACATTTATCCTCTTGGAAGCTGCTGAGTTTCACATTTTTTTACCATCTTCCCCTTCCTTCCCCCTGGCAATAAACAACACAATATAGGTTGTACATGTACAATCATGCTTAACATATTTCCATATTAGGCATATTGTGAAAGAAGAATTAGAACTAAGGAGAAAAAAGATCATGAGAGAGAAAAGAAATAAAATCAAAAATTTTATTTCCCTTCATGCTATCTTTCCCCAATGGTACTTTTCATTCTCCTTTTCCCTTATCCCTCCCTCACCATTGTTTTGCTTCTGATTGTTGCCTGCCTGGAACTGTCTTTTCCCCTTTCCCCTCCTATTTCCCTGTAGGGTAGAATAAATGTCTAAACCCAATTGGGAATGATTATCATTCCCTATTTGAGCCAAATCTGCTGAAAGATTTACTTGTGCTTCTTCATGTGGTGCCAATATCTTCTAATGTCTCCCCTTCTTCTCCCAGTATAATCCTTTATTTATATCTTAATTGTTTAAATACCTATCTTGTACCACCACCCTCTGTCAAAGTATACTCCTTTCAAATATCCTGACAGAAATACAATTCTCAAGAGCCATAAGTATTATCCCTATCAAGATCAATTTGCATCCACACCTTTTGTTCAAGTATACTCCCTTCAACTGTCCCAATAGAAAGGCACCCCCTGGTGAGCTAAAGCAAATCATCACAACATGATTAATTCATAACCACATTCTGTCTAATGATGTTCCTTTCAACTGGCCAAAGAGAAATAGAATTTTCCAGAATTAAAGCTATTGTTTTCCCATGTAGTCTTATTGACATTTTTCTTAAGTCTTTTTGACTTTTTTTCTTCCTTTTCATTTACTTTTTAATGCATCTCTTGAGTTTTGTTGTTGAAGATCAAATTTTCTATTCAGTTCTGGTCTTTTTAGCAGTTATGTTTGAAAGTCCTCAACATTGCTTAAAATCCACCTTTTCCCCTGAAAGAATATGCTGAATTTTGCAGGGTAGTTGATTCTTGGTAGTAATCCAAGAAATATCATATCCTAGGCTTTCTAATAAGCTGATGAGCCCTGGATAATTGTGACTGTGGCTCCCAGTTATTTAAATTGTTTCTTTTTTGGCAGTTTACAGTACTTTCTCTTTTAGGTGAGAATTCTGAGATTTGGCTACAATATTCCTTGGAATTTTTGATTTTGCAATTTCTTTCTGGGGGTGATCGAAAAATTCTTTTAAAGATTATTTTGTCTTCTTGTTCCAGGATGTTGGGGCAGTTTTCCATGATAATTTCCTGCAAAATATTGTCCAGGCTCTTTTTCTGATTGTTGTTTTTAGATAGACCAATAATTCATAAATTATCTCTTCTGGATTTATTTTCCAGGCTGCTTGTTTTTCCTAAGAGATACTTTACATTTTCTTCTATTTTTTCAGTCTTTGGTTTGGTTGATGGAATTTTGGAGTCTCAGAGAGAGTCATTAATTTCCATTATTCCAATTCTAATTTTTAGGGTTTTGTTTTCTTCAATTAAGCTTCATGTTTTCTTTTCCAAATGATTAATTTTATTTTAGAGTAGTTGATTTCTTTTTCCATTGATCAATTTTAATTTTAATATTGTTTTCTTTGATCAATTTTTAATACTTTATAATGACTCATTTCTTTTCTCCATTTTCTTCTTCTCTTCTTTAGTTTTTAAAATTCTTTTTGAGTTCTTCCAAGAGGGTTTTTGGGATTTGAGACCAATTCAAAAATTCCTCTGAGATTTCACATGTAGGCATTTTGTCATATTTTTCTTCTTCTGAGATGATCCCTATTAAAATAATAGCTTATTGTAGTTAGCACTTTCGTTGTTTTGCCTATTTTGATAGTTGGGCAAAAGGGCACAGTTCCAAGTTCTTTGTGTTGGGGCCAGGGGTATGGTTCCTGGTTTTCCATTTGCCCATGAAATCTTAAAAGCTAGTTGTTTGTTCCCTGCCTAAGGGTAGACTCAGTTCCACTTGTTGTACCAGTATTCTTGGAACTTAAACTTTGTCTTCCAAGATGAATGCAGGCCTGCTGCACCAATGTTCTTGCTGAGCTCAGACATGAGCTGCACTGTGGCTAAGATTTCCAGCTCTCCCATCTACCCTTTTACCCAAGACAGACAGACCATTACTAAATTTCCTCCGCCATATCTTGAATCAATAACTTGTTTCATTCTGGGGTTTTTTTGTGGGTTCTGTTGATTTAGGTTCTGTTTAGAAGCTTAATTTAAAGTTGTTTTGCGAAAAGCTCCAGAAGATTCCTCCAGAATCACCTTTCTTTTCATTCCACCATGCTGACTCCTACCTGTGTTCTTTTAAGTGTGTTAACTGATACTTCCAACTAATTTATTCTTTTAAAAAATGTGAGACCAAATGATAAAAACAGTTGTGACTAAGCTTGGCCTCAAAGAAGATAAATAAGAATTCGTGTTTCTCCTTTCTTTACTGTGGGTATGGAATATTTTAAGAGTCAACTAGGAATTTTCTTTTATAATCCTGTTAGCTTTTTTTATTTAATATTTATTCTCATTTTGTACAAATAATTTTTTTGCATTAATAAAATATTCTTGTTTAAGAGTAAACAAAATACCCCTCCCCCCATAAATATAGACTTGCTTGAGCGATAAAGGTGAGAGAAAAAAATTACAATTAAAAAATAATAGTAATAATTGTAGGTATGGCCAGGTGGCGCAATGGATGGAGCACCAACCCTGGAGCCATGAGCACCCGAGCCCACATCTGGCCCTGTACACCCAACAATCACCCATCCATGTGACATGCAAGCCACCCGAACCCCACTGCCCTGCAAACCCCCCCCAAAGGAAAAAAAAAGACCCAAAATAAAATAAAATAGTAGGGGTGGCTGGGTGGTGGACAGAGCATTGGTCCTTGAGCCAGGAGCACCCAGTTTCAAATCCGGCCTCAGACACCCAACAATCACCCTGCTATGCGGCCCCAGGGAGGCCACCCAGTCCCATCTGCCCAGCACCCCCCCCCAAATAATAATAATAAAAAATGGGCTTGAGTCTTTGTTCCAACACCAAAACTCTGTCACAGGTGGATCACATTCTTTATGATAAGTCCATGGCAAAAGTTACTTCCATATTTTTCCACCGTTGCCATTGCTGATCACAACTCCCTCCTTTGGTATTTCTCCACTACCATGTACTATATTTTCTCTCTCCTTTGGCTGTGATTCTGCTGTAGGGTCGCTGAGTGGCACAGCAGACAGACCCCTGGCTCTGGGGCCAAGAGGCCCCGAGCCCCCATACCACCCCTTAGGCCCAGCATCCACCTAGCCCTAGGGTCCCGGATAGGCCATCCAATCCCAGCCCCTTGCAAGAAGTAAAAAAGAAAATGTGTTATATCTGACCACTCTCCCCCCAAGGTCCATCCTCTCCTCCTTCATTCACATCCCCACCCCTTCCCCGTCACCCCCCTCTCCTTCTTACTCCAGATGCCTATACCCCATTGAGTATATATGCTGTTTCCTCTCCTAGCCACCTCTGATGAGAGCGAAGATTCCCTCATTCCCCCTTGCCTTCCCCCCCTTCCATATCAATGCAATAGCTCGCTGTAGTAAAAAAAATCTTATTATATGAAATATCTTGGCCTATTCCCCCTCTCCTTTTTCTTTCTCCCATTACATTTCCCTTTTTTCCTATTGACTCCATTTTTACACCATATTTTATCTTCAAATTCAGCATTCTCCTGTGCTTCAACTATAAAAGCTCCCTCTACCTGCTCTATTAACTGAGAAAGTTCATATGAGTATTATTAGTGTCATTTTTCTATGCAGGAATACATGCAGTTCATCATCATTAAGTCCCTCATATTTTCCCCCTTTCCTCCAATCTCTATGCTTCACTTGAGTCCTGTATCTGGAGATCAAACCTTCTGTTCAGCTCTGGCCATTCCAACAGGAACATTTGAAATTCCCCCGGTTCATTGAAAGTCCATCTTTTTCCCTGGAAGAGGACATTCAGCCTTGCTGAGTAGTTGATTCTCAGTTGCATTCTAAGCTCTTTTGCCTTTCGGTTATTATATTTCAAGCCCTACGAGCTTCCAATGTAGTTGCTGCCAAGTCCTGTGTGATCCTGACTGAAGCTCCATGATATCTGAACTGTGTGCTTTTGGCTGCTTGTAATATTTTCTCTTTGACATGGGAGTTCTGGAATTTGGCTATAATATTCCTAGGGGTTGGTTTTTTGGGATCTCTTTCTCAGGGGGATCGGTGGATTCTCTCCATTTCTATTTTGCCTTCTGCTTCTAGAATATCAGGGCAATTTTCCTGTAGTAATTCTTTGAAAATGATGTCAAGGCTCTTTTCCTGATCATGACTTTCAGGTATTCTAATAATTTTTAAATTATCTTTCCTAAGTCTGTTTTCCATATCAGTTGTTTTTTCAATGAGATATTTCACATTTTCTTCTAATTTTTCATTTTTTTGGTTTTAAAGTATTGATTCCTGATTTCAGGTAAATTCATCAATCTCCCTGAATTCTATTCTTTGTCTGAAGAATTTGTTCTCCTCAGAGAGTTTTCTCATCTCTTTTTCCATCTGGCCAATTTTGCTTTTTAAAGCATTCTTCTCCTCAATAACTTTTTGAACTGTTTTATCCATTTGACCTAAGCTGGTTTTTAGCATGCTATCTTCTCAGCATTTTTTTTTGATCTCCTTGACTAAGCTACTGACTTCATTTTCATTTTTTTTCCTGCATCTCTCTCATTTCTTTTCCCAGTTTATTCTAACTCCCTCATTTAATTTTCAGTCTTTTTTGAGCTCTGTCATAGCCTGAGCCCAATTTCTGTTTTTCTTGGAGTCTTTAGATGCAGGAACTCGTGCTTCCTCATCTTCAGACTGAGTATTTTGATCCTTCTTGGGTTCATATGCAAAATATTTCTCAATGGTGTTCCTCTTTTTTTCTCTGCTTGCTCATTTTCCCAGCTTGAGCCTGTTTTGGGGGTGCTTCCTGAGCTTTCGGGACACTCCCACAAGAGTCTCAGTGTGTGAGGCTCTGTCCTCTCTCCTGGTCTGTGAATGACCATATGCACCCCCTTCTGCCACAGGGCTGGGGGGGGGGGGGGGCTGCTGTTCTATGGAGAGGCCTAGACTGCCATCAGGATCTGAATGTGGTCAGAGCCCCAGAGTCCTGTTCCAGGGACAGAGCTCTGCAGTCTCTCTCTTCATTCCCCTCCCTAGGTTCAATGGGCTCATGCCCTGGGGGCTCCAGCTTACCAGCTCCGCCTGCCTGCTTCTGTTTCTGGATCTTGGCTTCCCTAACTCAGGGAAAATTTTTTTTTAATTAAATTTTCTATCAGAATATTTCCTCTATCACTACCTTAATTCTAATTTCCAATGGCAGCTTTTGAATCGAAAAGGTATTCTATAAAAATGTCACCATTCCTATACTAGATGAAGAGTCTTCTTCCCAAGTTCTTCAAGGCTTTTTTTTCCTGATTCAAATATCTCCAAAGTATAATACTCATAACACAACACTTAACATAAATTAGTTTATATTGTTCTTGTAATTGGAGGGATACCTTACCAGAAGACTACAATGCCCAGGTAAAGCAGGTGTATAGAATTTGAAATTCTGATAAATTTATAATATCATCAGAAACATCTGCACTCTCCATTACCTCAGGGAAGCAAACAGAAAATGCTGGGAGTAGCCACCAAATTGAGTTCAATGCATGTCAATATTCAAAAACAATAAATGTATTTGTAAAAGCAATTACCCTTACATTATTATAGCATTGTACTGCTATAATGCTTAACAAGGAACTGATTTAACAAGACATGTTGAATAGTTATAAACTATTATGGTAGCAATCTGTGTGAACTGCAATTAACTTTAACTATGTTAATAAGCTCCTCAAACCAGCAAATTCAATGAGATTGATAATAATTTGACAACATTCTTTTCCTATATAAGTTGAATTAAGTCCTCTCTGGTTCTAGTCTATTAGGACTACAGTATACCTGAAAGAATAGAGGCTTTTGATTCTGAAGATTTGGGTTTGAATTCCACCCCTGTATTTACTGCCACAGGGTAGTTTTGGTTAACTCACCTTATCATTCTGAGTCTCAGTATTTTTTTATCAGTAAAATAAAGGGATTCAATTCAAGTTAATTCAACAATTATTTATTAAATTTGGACCAGAAAGATTTAAGCTAAAAAGCACTGAACTACATGATTTCTAAGGTCAGGCTCCAGTCTTATAATCATAAGCTGCATTACAAAATAATCCAAGTACAAAAAGCCCAACTATACTCCTGGCAGAATAATTTTCTATCTTCTTTGAAATAAAATAAGTTACCAGGCTTTCAAGGGATCACATAAACAATTTTCAAAAGAAGTAATGCACACTATCAACATGTAAAGAAATGCTTCAAATCAAATGCTCAAAAACAACTAAGGAACTAGAACTTAAAACAACTGCAGGATACCTCTTTAAATTTATCAATATGAACAAATTTGGTTAAAAATGATGGCAGAGAAACTGATTGAAGACAAATATAAACATTTGCTGCTGACAGATCTTGTACCTTTTTTCAGTACCTGACACATCATAAGTACTTACTGAGAGCTTTTTCATTTATTTTGTAAATACATTCATTCTTTTTATTTTATATACAATTCCAGATTTTTTCCTTCTTACCACCCACTGAGAAAGCAAGAAATACAAAAGGCATTACACATATGAAACAAAACAAATTTCTACATTAGCTATACTCTTTTTGTTTTGTTTTTTAGGTTTTTGCAAGGCAAATGGGGTTAAGTGGCTTGCCCAAGGCCACACGGCTAGGTAATTATTAAGTGTCTGAGACCGGATTTGAACCCAGGTACTCTTGACTCCAAGGCCAGTGCTTTATCCACTACGCCACCTAACCACCCTAGCTATACTCTTTAAAAAATTACAAGAAAAAAGTCAAATGATTTTAAAAATACTAAGGCACAGAGAGGTCAAATGATTTGCTAGAAAATACATATATCAGTAGCAAAATTAGGACTTGATCATAAAAATAGAGATGATTGAATCCATATCAACTAGAGGGTAATAAGGAAATCCTGCCAATAGAAAGGATAGGAAAGGCATTCCTAAATTTCTAGAAGGAGAAAAAGTGAAATACTAGGGAAGCAAAATGGGAGAAGGGAACAACTTAAGGACTGAAATAGAGTCAGGGATTTGGGGCAAGGGAATTAAAATCTAGTGTAATTGTTGAATTGATGACCTTTAGGTAAGCTGTAACATATCTTTATCCTTCTAGTGAGGAAGATATTCTTTTATGGTCTACCTAATACTAGGGGTTTGAATTTTATTGTTGATATTATTTATTTTCTAATGGAGTAGGTCACTTCCTTGAAAAGGAATGGGTATAGGAGTCCTGGGCAGTACTGAATATTATGCAAGCACTCAGGTGGTTAGAGTTGTGTATGCTATCCAGAGTTCACTGGCTCTGGAAGAAGTTCATCCATTCAGTTCAGCTTGAAGAGAGTTAGGGTACGCTATAAAGAGATCAGAATTAAAACTAAGATTCTTTTAATCTGAGAGGCATTCTTATGCTAGGAAAAGTCAAGTTTAAATAGGGCAGCTGATTTTTAATATCCTAGCCTACAGAACCAATGCAAATTTTGGGTAAAGGAAGGGGTATAACTGCTAATCTGACTAGGGAAATTTTATTTCAGGTATACCAAACAGAAAGAGAGAGGGGAAAAAAAGAAGACTGGACTGAGGTAAAGGAAAAGATCAGAGAGAGTACAGAGATTTTCAGATAAGGAAAGTGATACTGAAGGTCTGTATTCCAAGAAGGAAATAGTTTGAATGGACAAAAAGTAAATTGAAATATCTCACTCATCAAGATAAAATCTAGAAAAAGTAGTCAGTTAGGGACAAAGAGAAAGGGAGAAAAAATAAGGCCAAGTTTTCAGTAGTTGATGTATCAGGCCAGGACTCTATAAATAAACACCGTAAGTTAACATTTGTTATTTGGCTATTATGTCTCTCCTGTCTACTGTTAATTGTAAATGTGTACTAGTATAACTTGATCATATGTTTTTAGGTTACACGGCAAGAAACATTGGAAAATGACTGTTCCTTCCCAGAATCTAAACTGGATGATTTCTTAACCCAGGAAAAGAATTGACAAATCCCAATGAGCCAAGTGGTAAGGATCACGGTTAGAATAAAAAACCCTCATGAAGTTGACAGGTGATAAAACTAAGATTGTTCCTAATTTTTAAAAAGTTAAAGTGATAGAATGCTGAGATGGTAAAGTAAGAAAAAAGGGAAGGAAGTCATATACTAAAGAGTGAATATACAGTGAAGAGTGCATTTTGAGAGACTTTTGGCTAGTATCAATAAGAAGAGTCAACAATGATGAATTATGAAGAATTAGGGAATAATGAGTCCACCATGACTGATTTTGTTTTGTCACATTCCACCTATGTTGTTTATAATTTTTTATATGTGTACACACACACACACACACACACACACACACACATTCTTTAAAAAACCAACTTATCTCAATTACTAATTAATAATATATACATAATGTTAAAAGTTTGCAAGTACATTCTTTATAATTCTATGAAATAGGTATGGCTACTTTGAAATATTATTTTCACCATTTTACACATGAGGAATCTGAAATTATACAAATTATACAAAGAAATTATACAATTTGCTCAAGGTGAGACATTTAGTTAATTAAGTGTTGGAATTGGAAGTCCAAACTAAATCTTCTGACTTCAAGATCACTAGACTTGCCACTAGCAGCACTATATTACCCTGCACATAAATAACTGCCTAATCATTTTGATAGCAATCCTAGCCTGGTAAATAATTTCTCAGATGCAACACCAGGTTCTAAATCTCTTTCTGTGTCCAAAATATGGTTATGCAAAGTACACAAAGAAGTCTAGTTATATTTATGTAAATATATTTCATTTGAATGAGTTTTGCAGAGAACCATTAACCCCAAACACTTTGGATCATCATATTATCAACACACCAATCGGAATAAAATATGATAGTGATTTTTATAGTTTTTGGAACCTAGATTTGTCAAAAGCCAAAGGGAGGGCGGCTAGGTGGCATAGTGGATAAAGCACCGACCTTGGAGTCAGGAGTACCTGGGTTCAAATCCGGTCTCAGACACTTAATAATTACCTAGCTGTGTAGCCTTGGGCAAGCCACTTAACCCTGTTTGCCTTGCAAAAACCTTAAAAAAAAAAGCCAAAGGGAAGATATTATTCATAAAAAAGTATAAGTAGTATAAATAGTATAAAGTTTCCATACTATACATACCCCATGACTTCTCCTGTATCTGCTATATTGAAAAAATTAAGTCCATTTGCCATTCTATATATTAACAATGTTAACAAAGTTTATTTTATACTCAGTCCTGAAAAATGATTGCAGATAGGATGAACTGTAGTTGTTCTGAATTTGTTTGCCTTTATTTTAATATGATAATGAATTTTTTAAAAAATCACACTATTTACTAAACTAAAACTAGAGATTTTATATGTCTAGTACTACATTAGACATCCCATGAACAAAAATTTTAGCAGGAGTATCATCAAATTTATTCATGTTTGTGACTGTGACAAAGGTTTTTAGAATGAAATTCTATTTTCAAAGTCAATTCAAAAAAATTTTTCAGCCACTGTTCTTTTTAAAAACCACAAAGTGTTATTAGTCTCAGAGACTAAGAATCTGCAATTTGCATCAGTATAGAGTATCCACACCAATGAAGTCGCTGAAGTCCTAAAGAAATGAAGTGTGATTTATACCATACCTCAATTTCATTTTGTTTTTTCTTTTCCTCAAATTGCAATCTCCGCTGTAGCTCTTCCAAAGCAGCTCTGTATATTGCATCTTGAGCATTTTGAAGTTCAATAATTTGATCAAATACAGCTCTAAGTTGATTTAAAAGGACCTGGAAAATTAATAAACTCAAGGTTTCATTTTTACCACTAGCAAGATCAATAAATACCCTAGTAATCCTTTTAAAATTTTCAACCTCAACAAAAGAGAAAGAAAAAAAACAAATTAATTTATATGCAATTTTTTAAATCCCTCAAAATGGCAAGAACAAAAAACTGACAAAATGTTAAAAATATTAAAGGAACATTCTAAACACAAACATTAATAAAACTGAAAGTAAAAAAATTAAATGTTTTTTAAACTAACAAAATAGATAAATAGCTAGTCATTGTTTTAAAGAAACATCTACCAGATTGTATTGAACATGAAAAAGAATTTAAAACAATCAAACAAGAAATAAAGGAAAATAACAGAAATTATTTTGCCAAATTATATGTCCCCCAAAAAGGATTACTTAGATGAAATAAATATCTACAAAAAAACAAAAAAATATCCAGGTAAATAGAAGAACTAGGTTTAAATAAAGCATTATTAACAACAGAAATGAAACAATAAATGAACTTCCAAAGTTAAACCTTCAAGACCAGATAAATTTAAAAGAAAATTCTTGTCAATCTAAAATTAATTCCAATATAAAGACAGAAAACAGAAACTTGTTATACCAAACTAAAATATTATTTTATCAAATTAGAAAAAAATGAGATTCACCCTAGGAAGAAAAGAATAAGAAGTTCAAGGAAAATAATGAAAAAAGTAAGAAAGGAGACCTAGTAGTATCTAGATCTCAAACTGTATTACAACACAGTAATCATCAAAATGATTTGGTACTGATTAAAAAACAGAGAGGCAATCAGTGGAACTAATATATTAGCTATACAACATTTAGGAAAAGTAACCCTGGTAGCTTAGAGTTTGATTAAACCAAAGAGTTCAGATATTGGGGTAAGGACTTCTTTTTGACTAAAAAATTCTAGAGAAACTGGAAAGCAGTCTAGCAGAAATCACATCCATATTATCATAAATCAAGATAAGCTCTAAATGGATACACAACAGATATGAAAGATAATAAACCCTAAGAAAATTTGAAGTCACCCTATACCAAGATAAGATCAAAAATGGGTGCAGGATTTATATATAAAAGGCAATATTATAAGCAAACTAGAATCATTTACCTGTAAGATCTATTGAAAGGGGAGAAATTTATGGCCAGGGAAGAGAGAGAGAACATCATCAAAAATAAACTGGATGATTTTGATTACATTCATTTAAAAAGCTTTTGCACAAACAAAATCATTGTAATCAAAATCAAAAGAAATGTAGTAAACTGGGAAACAATTTTTACAACTAGTGTTTCTGACAAAGGACTTATTTCTAAAATATATAGTGAATTGAGTCAAATTTATAAAAAAACAAGCCATTCCCCAAATGGCAAATGGTCAAAGGATATGCAAAGGCAATTTGCAGACGACTAAATCAAAGCTATCTAAAGTCATGAAAAATTGCTCTAAATCATTACTTATTAGAGAAATGCAAATTAAAGCACCACACACCTCTCAGATTGGCCAATATGACCATAAAGGACAATGCTCAGTGTTGGAAGGGAAGTGGGAAATCTGGGACACTAAACATTGTTGGTGTTGTGATCCAACCTTTCTGGAGAGTAATTTATAATTACACCCAAAGGACACCCTTTGATCCAGCAATATCTCTACTGGGTCTGTACCCTGAAGAGATCATGGAAAAGGGTAAAAGCATCACTTGTACATAAATATTCATAGCAGCTGTTTGTGGTAGCAAAGAACTGGAAATCAAGGGGATGTCCATCAATTGGGGAATGGCTGAACAAATTCTAAAAGTAACCAAGAGGGATGGGATTTCAGAGAAGCCTGGAAAGACTTGCATGAACTGATGCTGAGAGACATGAGTAGAACATCATACACCCTAACAGCAACGTGTGGGTGATGATCAACCTTAATGGACTTGCTCATTTCATCAGTGCAATAATAAGGGACAATTTTAGGATATCTGTGATGCACAATATATCTGTGAAGTTTAAACAAAGACTAAAGATTATTAACTTCAGTTTTTAAAAAAGTCATCTTATATATTGCATAATTTTGCTATCTTTAATATTTTATTTCTCCTCAAAGATATGCTTTTTCTTTCAACACATTCAATTTTGATCAATACCATGGAAACAATGTAAAAATTATCAGATTGCCTTCTGTTGGGGGGGATGGGGGAGTATTTGAATTACAAAAATGATTAGTAGAAACTACTATTTTATATAATTGGAAAGTAAAATATGTACATTAAAAAAATAAATAAAATACAATTTCAAAAAAAAAGAAAATTTGAAGAGCAAAGAAAAGCATCTTTCACAATGATGAATAAGTAAAGAATTCATTCAAAAGTTTAGGTTTTTTACACTAATAAAATCAATGCAGCTAAAACAAAGAAAAACAAGTAATGGTAAAAAAGATCTTTGCATCAAGTTTCTTGGATAAGTTCTCTTATCAAGATATCTAAGGAATTGATTCAAATCATAAGACAAAGACCCATTTCCCAGTAAATAAATGACCAAATGATATGAACAGTTTTTAAAGAAAAAAGTCCAAGCTAAAAAAATACATGGAAAAAATATGAAAAAAATCCAAAATTACTAATGATTAAAGAAATGTAAATAAAAACAACTCTGAGATTTCACCCACAGTCATTTCATTGGCAGAGATGATAAAAATAAAAAGAAATGACAGTTACTGTGAAGAGGCTGTGAAAAACAGCGACACTAACGCAATTACTGGAACTGTGAAATGGTATACATAACTGTTTTTTAAAGCAATTTGGAACAATGTTCCAAAAGTCCCTAAACTGTGTTTACCCTTTTATTCATTACTAGGTTTTAAAGTCCAAAAAAGGAAAAGAACAAATTTATTGAGAAATATTTATAGTAGCTCATTTTGTAATGTGAAATAAACAAAACTAAAGGGGTGCCCAACAATTAAGGAATAACTAAATTCACTGCTAGAAGACTTCTAGATTTATTGAATTTTGAATCCTGACTGTGGTTGCCTTGGCAGCATGACATCAAATGATTTTGTGAGCCTTACATGGCCTGTGGGCCAGATATTCCCCACTCCTGCCCTAGAGAATCTTAGCCTGTGGGATCCTAAGTATTCTTAGGGTATTTGCTTTTGCTTGCATATATTTATTACAAAAGCACTCTTTTTCTTTTTTGTTGAGGTTACCAACATTACTAATTGTCCTAACCCCAGGGAGGGGAATGGGAGAAAGAGGACAGGCATAGGTTAGAAGAAAAAAGAAAAAAAGAAAAAGTTAGCCACTGAAGCAACTTTTTTTTTAAAATGTACAGAGGATAGCATAAGGAAGAAAAGAAATCATTAAAAAGACATGTTACAAATTTATTACAAGTTTTTATTTTTTTTTTGCAAGGCAAATGGGGTTAAATGGCTTGCCCAAGGTCACACAGCTAGGTAATTATTAAGTGTCTGAAGCCAGATTTGAAATCAGGTACTCCTGACTCCAGGGCCAGTGCTCTATCCATTGCACCACCTAAGCTGCCCCTTATTACAAGTTTTAAAGGAAAAGCAAGCAGAAGAAAATAGAGAGCCACAGCTTCACATACAATCTTTTTTTCTATTCTACTATGTACACAGAAATGATTTTATTTGGCATTTATTAACTTTAGAAATTTTTAAATTATAATACAGAAAGGTAATATTCCTGAGTTATAAGCAACAATGAATTATTAGTTCTCTGTAGTAAGAAAAGCATGAACTCAAATGAAGTAAACAGAATCACAAAGATAATATACATATGAAAACAACAATGTAAATAGAAAATACAAAAATAGAACAAAACAAAATGCTGTAAAATTCTAATGGATAAACCTGGCACTAAAGAAGAGCTGTGAGAAGGTATTCTGATATTCCAGCTTTTTTCAGTTGTTGGTTAGTATTTTTGAACCCTGGAGGAAATCTATTAATGAATGTGGGGAGGGCATACTGGGGAGCATTTGGCTAAGAAGCAATAAAAAGAAAAAAGAAGGGGTGGTAGTGATGGTATATTCCAAAGAATCAAAACAAAAGGAATAGGGTGATGATTTCCTAAGCAAATGAAATTTTTGGTATGGAATTACGTTATTCAAGTGAGGGGGCTTCAACCATCCAGACATTTTTTTTTCTCAACTACAGTCAAGGAAATTGACAAATTCTTAACTTAAAACAATTACATTTTTATCTTTCAGGAGACAGAGAAATCATGATTTTGAATAATAAAGGAAGAACTGGTAAAAATAGAATGACTATAACTAAGGCAAGACATGACCACTCCACCTTAGAATTTGTGACAGATATTGGGGAATAATACCCAAGATAAGTCTATCTCATTTTCTAGACCTTTTGGGAGAGAAGAATCTAAGACAGAATACTTAGGATCCCATAGGCTAAGATTCTCTAGGGCAGGAGGGGGGCATATCTGGCCCAAAGGCCATGCATGTAAGGCTCACAAAATCAATTGATCTCGCACTGCCAAGGCAACAACAGGCAGGACTCAAAATTCAATATATCTAGGATCCTTTTAGCAAATGAATTAATTAAATGTTTGGCCAACTATAGCAGGCTAATTTTAAAGTTGTTAATTTTGTTTGACTTGACAATGATGGTATAAATATACAAATGACCTTTGGCAGAAAAAAGTTTCCCCAATCTGCTCTAGGGAATGTGGCTCAAAATGGATGAGATGCTCTTAAAAATGAAATTCTGGAAAAAATGAAGACATATTCTATAATAAGGGAAAAAAGGAGGAGCTGCTGAAGTGTGGCAACAAAGTCACTTCACCAAGCATAAATTCAAAAAAGTGGCATTATAATTATATCGGGAGGGCTGAAGCACAGGTTGAGCTGAGACTTCTGATGAGTATGAAAAGCAACCAAAGGGGCTCTTTATCAAACTGTTTAGAGGTAAGAGAAAGATCGAAGTAGGACTAAATCACTGCTGGGGGGGGGGGGGTAGGGGGGTGTTTATGGGAAGAATCTAAAGGACATCAATAAGATATTGAACTATTTTAATTTTTTCTATCAGTAGAGCAATAATCATTAAAAGGTTTGTGATGCCATAATCACTATGGTAGGCACTCTATTCAAAAGAATGATCTTCGGGGGCAGATAGGTGGCACAGTGGACAGAGCACAGGCCCTGGAGTCAAGAGTACCTGAGTTCAAATCCAGCCTCAGACACTTAATAATTACCTAGCTGTGTGGTCTTGGGCAAGTCACTTTACCCCATTTGCCTTGCAAAAACCTTTAAAAAAAAAAAAGAATGATCTTCACACTGGAAAGGGAATGTCCAAGATAGGAGTATATACTACAAGAGTTATTTAGTAACCCTCAATGAGTTTAAGCTACTAGACTTAGAAAAATCATGTTCCAAGTTACTGAAATGTGCTGATGTTAATGGTATTATTGAGTCACTAGTTATGATCTTTGAAAAATATTGAAAAAAGAGATATTGAATAACTATGGAAAAGCAAATAATCCTATTTTCAAAAAGGGAAGAAATTAGATTCTTCAAAATGGAGACTAGTAAGCTTGACTTCACTTCCTGATAAAATTTAAGAATTCAAGTTTGTGATCACTTTGAAAGGGAATATCTCATCCATTTTGAAAATATTCTGAAATTACTGACTTTAGTCTGGAACAAATATAACAAAAATAACCTATGCTAAATAATTTCATTATACATTTTTTGGATGAAATTACTATAGTAGAGTATACTTGTATCTCAGCAAATATTCTCATGACATCTTTTTGAACAGTCAAAATGTCTCAAAAATCCTGAAATTTCTCTAAATTCATATTCTATCATATCTCAGAATCAACTTAAGATTTATCTTTTTTAGTCATGAATTTAACTGCCCCATTGAATTTCCACTATACTTCTAAATCAAATCAACTGTGCACAATAGAGATTTCTTAAAGGAAGGTCCCTATATTGCTCTGAAGGAAGACATCCTTAAATTATAAAATTTTACTACAAAATTGTCTTAATTTTCAAATAACAAGTAAAAACATATGGCCAAAATATTCTTTAAATCACATTAGATAATTGTATGGTATTTGAGAGAATCTAGGCAAGTTGAGCAATAGAGAGAAAAAGTACTTTATTATAACAATAGACACCACAATTAAAATAATGTAGATGGAAAGAAAAAGAAGGGGAAAATAAGAGACAGAAAAATAGAGGACAAAAATGAGAGGAAAGGATAAGGGGAGGGTGGGGGGGGGAGAAAGGAGGAGAAAAAAGGGGAGAGGGAAGGGGAAGAGAGATGAGAGGGTGGGAAGAAGCGAGGAGAGGAAAAAATGGAGGGGAAAGGAAGAGGGAAGAGAGAGAGAAAGAATTGGAATGAATAAATCCAGTCCCCAAGATGAGATAAGAAAATATAGTACCCTCTTTGCAAAAGTAGGGTGCTTTTATTGGTAGAATAAAACATTTATTGTTAAATTTGGTTGATATGGTAGATATTTTTGCTGAAATGGTTTTTTTTTTGTTTTTTTAGTCTGTTACAAGGGATGGTTCTCTGGGAAGAAGGAGACATTTGTAAATTAAAGTAACGTAAAAATTTTTTTTAAATTTAAGAGATCTGACAAAAAGTTTAATGTTACATTTTTTTTTTGCATGTGTGCATTCAGTTATCTTACAGATTATCTTCTTCCTACTATACTTCCTCCTCATGGTGAAGAGATGGCACTGGGAGTCTGGCAAGTTCCATAACAGAAATGAAAATATTTCAAGAATAGGCTCAGTGATAGAACAATCTAAGTTTAGAGAGGCTTATTATTAGGATGGCTTCAGGATGATGAATTATTTAGCCATAACAATGCATAAAGACTGTCAATAAGGCCCAGAGGGGTTTTCAATCTGTTTTAGTAGAGGAAATAACCACTCTAACATAATCATAGATCTTGGGAGTTGATATCTTAACTAAATTCTATATTTCTAACCTCCATATTAAAAATGCTGACAATGAGAGAAGATAGAAAAAGTAGATATGGAAGTGATCAAGACAAATACCTACGAAAATAAATATCTTCTATAACACGGAAATAAAAGTCCTGGGTATAATAATAGCAATCTTCTAAATTCTGATAGATAGATAATATTTTATTTTGTTCTAATACTGTTATTATAAGTTGTTTTGTTCTAGTATTGTCCTTCCTAACTCAAAACCATTTTTGATGATTAATTGGTCCATCAAAGAAACTAAACTTAAAACATCCTTTTTTCTATTTTGAAAAATATAATAGGATATTATTATTATACTTAGGAGATGAATAGGTATTATTATTCTTTACCATTTTAATATCTATTTTAGACATTTTAGAGCACATTCTTCTTGTTTCAGTACTATTGTTCCACTGCTGTTCAGTAACAGTGTAACTTGAACATCAAACTTTAGCAAAAATGTTTTAATTATTATTAATGTAGCTGTAGAAAAGTGATTCCTCCAATTTTCCATGTGGTACAAAATCAAGGAAAGAAAGTATCATCCACATCTTTTTAAATAAATCTGAAATATTAGTTAAAAAGCCTTACTCTGGAGTCACTGTCCAGCAGACATCTAGAAATAATAGTGTCCAAAAACACCTCATGAGCTGCAATGATGTGATCCAAATCTTGAGCTTGTTGGACTTTGTTCCAAAGTTCATCCCATGAACATTCAAGTACCTGGGGGGTTGGGAGGAAGGGGGAGGAGAAGGGAGGAATCAGAACTGATTTAGCCCTTTAAAGACAAAATACACTTAAGATACTTATGTCATACATGACTAGCACAACACCTTACTTTCTTAAACCAAAAAAGAAATTGGATGGTTAAATTGTACCTCAAATGTAATATAATACTGCATTTGATGAATGAAATGGACCATTTCTGATGCCAGAATGTGACACTGATGCAGCACCCCAGAGAACTCTGTAAAAGAAGTCAAATAATTTATATGTTAAACACCAAACTCAGATGCACTTAAAACCAGCACAATAAATGTCCCTCTCCCTTATGTGTCAAGGAATCATAAACTATAATGCTACCCTGGTCTAAAAATGAAAAGTCCTCTCTATTATCAATTTACATGTGACACAAGCGAAATAATAGGCGACCATTCTAATCAGGAAATATCATGATCCCTTAGGAACAGAAATATTACAAGTCTAAAAGTAAAACAAAATAAAATTGTACATAATATTTAGTTATTAAAATCTTATACAAATATCCTCCAATTCCTTGAACAAACACTGGTCCTACTTCATAGGTTCTTTACAATTAGTATAACTACTGTGCATGAAACATTTACTATTCCCTTGGCTATTTGTAGATAAAAATGACATTTCTTCAAGGAACTGAAAAATGACCTTGCCACCTGAGAGAAATATGAACCTTTGAAACAGGTTAAGGATGAGTTCAGAGTCTGCTTTTATTCTTTATATGATTATAAAACCATCAAAAGGCTTGAAGGTCACCAGTGAGCAGCAGTTCTCTGCTCACCACTGTTAATTTCTGGTACAAAGACCATAACAGCATATTATGTTATATTAAAGTATGTGATGGATCAAATCAAAGATAAATCCACTGAAGTAATAATTACAAGAAAATGTGTCAAATTTGATCTGTCCAATCCCCTTTTTGGCTAGATATTCAAGTAATCAAATAATATATACTTATATTTTTGATAAGGGCAAATTTTAAGAAATCACTGTCCTATTTGTTTTCCCATTACTACATTAAAAAATAAATTTAAAGGAACTGGTCCAGCAGATGTGAATTTTGGTTATCAGGTACAATAAATTTTAATATTTGAGTTTCAATTTGACTTAAGAGCCACATACATCTACAAATAAAACATGAACATATATTAAACAGTAGTATGATCATATATTAAAGTATTCATTTGGTAATAATATACTATTTTTAAACTAACTTTCTGAAGAAAGTAAGTGTTCTTACAGAGATTCTGATTTGCTGATTGTCTGAGTTTGATGTATAGTCAACAAAACAGACATGGTCATTGCAAGACCTCTCTGATCCATCTTTGATGGATAAACATTGAGATACAGGTATAAAGAACACATTCAGGGGCAGCTAGGTGGCCCAGTGGATAGAGCACTGGCCCTGGAGTCAGGAGAAACTGAGTTCAAATTCAACCTCACACAATAATTACCTACCTGTGAGACCTTGGGCAAGTCACATAATCCCACTGCCTTGCAACGCCCCCCCCCCCAAAAAAAATATGTTTAGAACTCTATAAATAGTCAATATAACAAATGTAGTAATAAGACTATATACATGTTCTTTGTAAAAATACAAGTTGATACTGATAATCTGCATATTTGGAAAAACAAAGGAGAGGTACAAGAAGGAAGAGAATATCACTTGGTTTCCAGTTGATTTGGTTTCATAGAAAAATATATTACTGTTGAAGATCCTTAAATAACAGAAAGAGGCTGATAGTGATTTTATTTAAATATATCTAACTAGTATGGATTATATAGTTAGATAAAGACACAGTCTAGAATTTTCAAGAGGATTTTTTAAAAATGTTTCATAGAATCACAAAATGTCTTAGAGAACTGGCATCTTAGAGTTCATCAAAATTACTACTGTCATTCGTAGGTTGGGGAAATCTGAGATATAATGAGTCAAGGTGACTTATACAAGATCAGTAGCAAAGGCGCTTGGTATTTTGGCTTCCAGGTTAGTGCTTTTTCACTACTACAGATGATTCTCTTAATAAAATCAGAGATGAAACACTGTAGAGGCAATTACAAACATTTTAGAAATTAATTACCTGGGGAGAAAGATGCTAATTTCTCATGCTCTAATGCACTAGTCTTTTTTTCATATGCCATAATCCTTAATACAAAACCCAATCTAAGCATATCGGAATGATCACATAATGTTACCCAAGCCAAGTCGTTTAACAAATCACACTGTCACATTATAACCAATTTATAATATATAATATTATACAAAAATATTATATATCAACATAATATTACTGAGTTCATTGTCCATTTGTAACACTCATAACACTTCCTATAGAACTAACTGCTTTTTGCCATCCTCACAGCATCGTTCTAAATCCCATCTTATTTCCATAGGATCAATTATTATTAGTTGAGGTATGTCTATAGCTTCTATTCAACAACATTAATAATCAGTGCCTACTTTGTGCAAGGCAATATGCTAAAGTTGTGAAGATAAAAACAAAAAAGTGTCCGATTTAAAAGGACCACCAAATGCCAGAGAAGATGTCTAAGAGGAATTAATTTCACTCTAGTAATGCTTTCCTTGGATCTAAATTATTCTGATTGGTTAGTGAGTGTAACTAGGCCTCAGAACAGGTCATGCCTTACAATCACCAATGCATACCTATCTTGCCTTTTCACTTCTTGTTATGGGAACTATAATCAAAACAATATTACCATTAAAATACATTAGAAAGACAATGTCTTCTTTTCCTTCTAACTTCTCAGACAAAATTATACACTCACTGCAAGGTTGTTCTTTATACAATTATGACAGTCAACTAATATATTAGCTCATATTTATACAGTGATTCAACATTTACAAAAAAGTTTCACATTTATCACTTGATTCTCACTACTCTATTAAGTAGAAAGTTAAAGAGTTTTTATTCTTTCATGGATGAAGAAACAGAAAGGTAAAAGAAATTAAAGGATTTGTCCAATGTTGTATAGTTAAAAAATTGGCAGAAATTTAAAATGGAATTTGAACATAGGTCTCATGAAAAGCCCCACTACTCTTTATTCTCTATCATAAGGCATCCCCAGAAGAGAGACAACACAAATTGCACAGGGCTCTGTCATACCCACTGAGTAGGTATGTCAATTGTCCCTGTATATTTTTCCATTTGTATTTGTCTTCTCTCTCTCTCTTGTGAGCTTGCCTATCTAGGAAGGGGAGGTAGGAGGGAAGAAAAGGTATGAGTTGGGGCGGCTAGGTGCACAGTGGATAGAGCACTGGCCCTGGAGTCAGGAGGACCTGAGTTCAAATCCAGCCTCAGACACTTAATAATTATCTAGCTGTGTGGCCTTGGGCAAGCCACTTAACCCCATTGCCTTGCAAAAACTAAAAAAAAAAAAAGTACCAAAGGATTTGACTTAAATGAATACTTTGAGTTCAGTGAATTATACAGTATAATCAAAAACTTTGGAGTTATTTCTTCTCTTTTAGTATATGTTGTTTTAAGAAGGTACTGGCTGCTAATATGTAATGTTATTGGTAGACAAAGATATTTTACTAGTCACCTCCTACTAGAACATTTATATTAAAATGTTAATTAAGTACATATTTAGCACTGAATCATCTCTGGGAAACCATATTATTATTAATGCTTTTTCATCCAGAAAATATGCATTTATCTCTATCTCTAAGTGCATTTCTCTAGGTATGACAGTTTCCATAATCCCATGGTAATTCGTATTTTAAGGGTTTTTTGTTTCTGTTATAGTCAATAGTTTTTTAGGTTCTCTTTTGGAGCATTTCTGATGAATAAGAGTCAAAAATGACTAATTCTTTCTTTGACCTGGAGATTCATGCAAAATTTCTAAAGTTCCATCCCTAAGGTTCTTCGGGGTCTTTCCTTTCCTTCTTCTAGGAGGAACTGGATACAACATACATCTGAAAAGTAAATATGGATCTGAGTGGGTCATAACTACTATTCCATGAACTCTCAGTCCTTCTTGGGTACCACTGTCCCTAACTACTAGTCACTCTGAGCTCCTTATACTCATTCCTTCAATTAAAAAATACTTTAAAGAGAAAAATCAACAGAGTACAACCTCTAAATGCTATTTTAGATGCTCCATAAGATAAAGCTGATATAGATCTAGGAGCAATAAATATGTGAATTCATGCCTCAATTAACTGTTCTAATGATCCCCTTTTCAAAAGCTCCAACAGCCATTGCTAATTCAGCATGTTAAGTAAACAACAAGTTATATCTCCTAGCAATGTCAAATAGCAATAATATATTTTCTAGAAACATGCCACTTCTTGGGCCAAAACCTCTTCTCAATTGGGAATACAGGGAACATCTCTAATGTTTTATTTCTAAAGTAAAGTACCTAATATTGATAAATTTAAAGTTAACCTGTGCAGATATCAACAAGAACAAAAAAGAAATCTAATAAAATAACATATCAAAGTACTGACACATCATATTTTTTCCCCTATGTAAAATTCACTATTTTCACCAATACAAAAAGTCAGGTGAAAACTACATATAACATACATACAGAGTTGATAGTTTAATACACTGTAACAAAATAATTTCTAGGGAAAAACATATATTTTAGAACTATCTTTTGAACTTCAGAAGAACTCCTCCAAAAATTTTTTATGTTTAATATAATTCATTTTATAATGAAAAGCCCCCCAAAACAGGTAAATCATGACATCTCTGGGCTTCAGTTTCCTTATGGATAAAATTGTTATTTGAATGAATTAGCTCAAATGTTCCTTCATTTTTTTCTAGTTCTAATTTCTACAATAAAGCTAACTAATGATATCAGGGAACAATTATCATAACTTCAGAAGTACAAAAAAAATGATCCAACCAACAAATAATTATGTCATAAATCCTTCTAAATCAACACAAGCTTGCAGATTTAATTCTATATGGAAAAATCAAAAAGTGAACTGTTTCTTCTCTAGTTTATTTGATTGTCAAGATAGAGATAGTAATACTCATTTGTAATTCTCTATTGCCCTCTAGGGGTTGCTTAAAGAACTCCAAATATTTAAATTTTTAAACATCTCAGCTGGTCCAATATGTTCCAGGTCACATTTTCATTGCTGATAAAAATCTTTTGTTTTCAAACATGTCATTTTATTTCTTTTTGATGCACAATGCCTTTAAAATAAAGTATGAAGTAAATGCTGGCCAATCTAGAAGAAACAGTTTATTTTTAATATGAATTTTCTTTAAAAATTAATTCTCAAGGATCCGTCTCATTTCCTTTCTACCTTCATCCATTATCACAGATGCCATGTAGACAGAATGTGAAAGTTGAAGGGGAACAACTTTCACAGAATTATGCACTGATGAAGTTTAAAGGTAGATTCAATTTAATGAACATTCTAGTATTATTAGAGTTTTAAGGAAAAAGCCCATTCTGGAAAATTTCTCTTATGACTACTTTCCTGGACTCTGATGTAAAGTAACTAAAAAATAAATTTTAAATATATTACTGAGGATAAAAGGTTAAAATGAAGAAATATTTCCTATATTATGCAATTTCACCTTCCAATACAATAAAAGCTCATTAAATTAAGCTCTATTAGTTCAGGTTGTATTAGGTGGCAATTTTTGTACTCCATAAAGAAATATATTACTAAATAAATTAATAATAAAATAAATTTCCTGAGACAGGATTACTTATTTAAGAGAACAAATTACTTTCAAGGGTTTTAGCAAAGTTTAAACAAATAGATACAACTAGCTATAATTGACTAATGTATTCATTAAAATATATTCAGCAAAACTTGTAGTTGGAAATACTATTAGTGCCTAATTTAAAATAGTCTATATATTTGGATTAAATGAAACTTTGATCCATGAGTCAGGCATTTCACTAATTCAGAATTTTTTTCCCCTCAATTAGTATAAAATAACTACAGGTTTTATTAAGCTCCTCATTTGTATTCAATTTTCAAGTGAATTATAAGATGATAAAGGCATTGAGATCATTTTAAAATTTTATTCTTCAACTTTCTAAATCATTTTTACAGCCCTCCTCTGAAACATGCATAACTTCTACTGAACTTGTTCAGCACAGAACAAAAGAATAAAGCAGAACAAGTCTAAAGCACAGAAGTAAAACCATTTTACAACTGTCAAGTATTAATAGGAAAACAAATTAGTTGAGTCATATACCAAAAAATAGTAATACTGATTAGGAAAATATAAAATATTCAATTCCCATGCTTTTTATATTAAAGAGAAAAAACTCAAACTTCATTTTCCCCTTATTGCCAAGAGTAGTGAAGGAAGGAATTAAATAAAAAGGTAGAAAGAAAGGGGAGGAACAGGATTAAAACAATAAAGAAACAGTAATGAGAAAAAGGAAGAGGAAAAAGTTGTAATGTTAAAAACATATATCCCCATATACAAGGGAAAAGAAAAGCAGAAGAAGAAAGGTTAAAAATAAAGTAGGAAAAGAGAGGTATTATAACATGTATGGATATAAGAGATATAAAAGAAAGGAGAGGTTCTAGGATGTGTAGTATGAGTTATAGGCCAGATTCGTTTATTATGAATGTGAGCTTGAAAGAATAATCAGTTGCATCTTGCTAAAAGTAGGACTAGATTTGAGGAATGTGAGTTTGAGAGAATTATCAGTTGTTTTCTACTGCTCATTAATTGAATAAGATTTCAATTCTATTTAAAAAGTATTAAGTGTACACTCTTGAGGGGAGAGGGGAAATTAACCCATCAAAAGAAAGGGCCTCTGAATGGGGGGAGGGGGAGGAAACTACAGTGGCAAACCTATAGTCTGGAGAATCAGAAATGGAGTCAGGAGAGGAATTAGGGATTAGAGGATAATAAATCTGGAACTAGAAAGGTCTGCAGATGTCACTTTCCAACATCTTCATTTTACAGGCAAGGAAATTAAGGGTCCAGGATAGTTAAGTGCATCGAATAACACTGATAATAAGTATTAGAAGCAGGATTTGAAAACAGGCTTTTTGACTCCAGAGACAGTGTTCCATTATATCCCACTGCACAAGAGGTTTCCAGAGCAATGATTAAAATAAAGACTCAATAAAATCAAATCAAGAACCAGTGAGTTCACAGCCATGAATTGATGAAAAAATAATTCTTTCTTCTAGTGGCCTTTTTCTCAATCTTCATCATTCTTGGGTGCTCTAAGATATTTTATACTGTTGATAATGTACTTCTGCTGGGTACCCTCCACAATTTCCTTCTCAATTTCCTAAGTTCCAAAACAATTGCCCTGTTGGACCCTCATCTATAATAACATACTATCCAAGGGTAATCATAAATTCTGTTCTCTGTGAACTCATTAGCTTTCTCATTGGTTCAAATATCCTAACTATTCTGACTCTTAAGAATTATGTGTCCACTCCTGGAATCTATACTAAGCTGTATCAACATCACCAGCTGTGTGAGTTAAATCATTTCAAATTCAATTTTCCTAAGAATCTCCAAACAGGTCAAAATTTCATTACCTTTTCATAAAAACCTGAATATCTCATGAATTTTATTATCTCAATTACCTAGATTTGTTCCATTTCTCATCTTTTAATCTTTATACTGGTGGTCTTTCGTGCTTATAATGCTTTTCTACCCTACATCTGCATCTCAGAATATGTAGCTTCCTTCTAAAATCAGTCCCAAAGTCACTCTCTGCAAGAGTCTTTCCTGGTTCCCCAGTTTCTATTACTTTCTCATCTCAGTTTACTTTTCATCTACTCTGTATTTATCTAATATTACTTATTTAAATACATATTGCTTCCCACATTAGAATGTGTAAGCTCCACAATTGTCTTTTCTTCTTATCACCAGAATTTAACAAAATATCTAACACATGATATGCATTCAATAAAGGCTTACTGACTGATAGATTAATTAATATATTTGGGCGATTGATGTCATTTATTTGTTTCAAATGTCACTACTGTTGGTATGAAACGAGAAGAAGAAAAGGAACAAGCATTTTTTTTGAAATGCTTACTCTATACCAGATACTATGCTGCTTTCTACTAATATCTCATTTCATCCTCACAGCAACCCTGTAAGGTAGGTATTACCCTCATTTTATAACTGAGGAAACTGAGATATATGCCAGTTAAATGAATTGTCCAAGGTCATCTAGCTAGTAGGGGTCTGAGGTCACATTTGAACTCAAGTATTTCTCAGCTAGTTTGCTCACAAAGCAACTAGCTCATCTCTCTCTAAAAGTAGTACCAGAATAGACAATAGTTTTTATCTCTAAAAGATTTCAGCAACAAAAGATAAAATGAATCAATATATTTGACATGCAAATAAAAACTATAAAAGCAAAACAAACAAAAAACAAAAAATATAAACACCAAAGTAGAAATTCTAAAAATCAAATTAGATTGACAAAGCAAAAAAAAAAAAGCCACTGAATAGGAACAGTCCCATGAGGCGCCTAGGTGCCTGGGGTCACTAGGGTCCAAGGCAGAGGGGGCTGTTTCCAGATCTCCTGGCTCAGGGACAGCCTGAAGGGATGGTAAGAGAACTAGGGCACAGCAGAGTGTGCATGGAAGGGAACACTGGCCTCAGAACAGTCCAGCAGTTAGAATCTGCAGTAGAGTCAGCAGGGCCACCTAGCATATCCAGAGCTCTCAGCCCACGGAAAAGGTCAAGGGAGACTGCAAAGGTCCCTGTGTTCTCCCTGGGGCAGGACTCTATTGTTTGTCCACACTGAGATCCAGGTTACAGTCTGGTCCCCATACTACCATAGCCAAACAAGGACCTTCCTCATAGCTCCAGGACAGAGAGGAGGGGCTATGATTGTCCATATACCAGACAAGAGAACAGTCAGAGCCTCTCATAAGACCTTGGAGGAATTAAGGTCCCAGTGGGGTGTCTCAAAAACCCCCCAAAGTCTTGGAAGTGTGGTAAATCATTCATAGGCTAAGGAATTGAGTAAACAACAGAAAAAGAAGAATCTGACCATACAAAATGACTTTGGTCCCATGGAGACTCAAAATACACACTCAGAAGATGACGAAGTTAAAGCTTCCATATCCAAAACCTCCAAGAGAGGCTATGGATGAGCTCAAAAAATGCTTTGAAAAGCAATTAAGTGAAGTAGAGGAAAAGTTAGTAGGAGAAATGAGAGTGATGCAGATAAATCATGAGAACCAAGCTTGGTGAAAGAAATACAAAAAATACTAAAGAAAATAAAATGTTAAAAACCAGTTTAAGCCAAAAGGAAAAAGCAACACAAAGGCAAATGAGGAGAAGAATGCTTTAAAAAGAAGAATTGGCCAGCTGGAAAAGGAGATAAAAAAGCTCTCTGAAGAAAATAGAATAGTAGAATGGGACTAAAGGAAGCCGAAGACTTTGTGAGAAATCAGGAAAAGGGGCAAGCTAGGTGGCGCAGTGGATAGAGCACCAGCCCTGGAGTCAGGAGTACCTGAGTTCAAATCCCACCTCAGACACTTAATAATTACCTAGCTCTGTGGCTTTGGGCAATTCACTTAACCCCATTTTGCCCTTCAGGAAAAAAAGAAATCAGGAAAAAATAAAACTATTCCAAAAGAACAAAAAATGAGAAGGAAATGTGAAATATCTCAGTGGAAAAACTTCAAAAATAGATCCAGAAGTGATAATTTAAAAATTATTGGGCTACCTGAAAATCATGACCAGGAAAAGAGCCTAGACTTCATTTTTCAAGCAATAATACAGCAAAATTGCCCTGAGATCCTAGAAGAAGGTAAAATAGAAATTGAAGGAATTTACCACTCATCTCCTGAGATTCCAAAAGAAAAACTTTCAGGAACATTATAGACAAATTCCAAAATTCCCAAATCAAAGAGAAAATATTAAAAGCAGCAAGAAACAAGCAATTCAACTACTGTGGCTCTAGAGTCAGGATTATACAGGATCTGGTAGCATCTACATTAAGGGCTCATAGGGCCTGGAATACGATATTCCAGAAGGCAAAAGATCTTGGTTTACAACCAAGAATCAACTACCCAGCAAAACTGAACATCCTGTTTCAGGGGAAAAGATGGATTTTCAATGAAACAGGGGACTTTCAAATTTTCCTACTGAAACAACCAGAGCTGAACTGAAAGTTTGATCTCCAAGCACAGGACTCTGGGGAACCATAGAGGGAGTGGATGAGAAGGACTAACTATGAACAACTTAATGATACTGAACTGTTTGTATTCCTGTACAGGAAGAAGATATTGATAACTCATATGAACTTTCTCATTTATAAGAGCTGTTAGGAGGAACATATATAGACAGGGCACAGGAAGAAGCAGAATATAATGGTATAATATAGTAAAAAGAGTCAATGGATGATAGAGGAAATTACTGGGAGGAAGAGAAAGCAAGAAGGAGCTAAGATATTTCACATTAAGAGTCAAGAAAAAGCTTTTTCAATGGAATGTAACAGGGGAAGGTGAGGGGGAATGAATGAGCCTTCATTTTCATCAGAAATGGCTGAGAGGGTGGCTAGGTGACATAGTGGATAAAGCACTGGCTCTGGAGTCAGGAGTACCTGGGTTCAAATCCGGTCTCAGACATTTAATAATTACCTAGCTGTGTGGCCTTGGGCAAGCCACTTAACCCCGTTTGCCTTGAAAAAAAAAACCTTAAAAAAATGGCTGAGAGAGGAAATAACATACACACTTAATAGGGTATAGAAATCTATCTTACCCTAGAGAAAAATAAGAGGAAAGGGATGGGATAAGAGGGAAAAGGGGAGTAGGTAATAGAAGAGAGGGAAGATTGTAGGAGAGGGTACTTAGATACAACACAATTCTGAACAGGGACAAGATGAAATAAATGAGAGGTGGGGAGGAATAGAGTGGAGGGAACTGTGGAAAAATAGTGAAGCAACTTCTCTGGTGAACTTATGATAAAGAAGGCAACTCATCCCAGAGATGTTAGAATCTGAACACAGACTTAAGTACACTTTTCTTTCTCTCTCACTCTTCCTGGGGTTTCTCTATCTTTCTTTTCTTGGGGGGATTATTGTAATAATATAAAATAAATGAAAAAATAAAATAAATAGGCAAAAACAATTAACTAATATGATTAAAAATGAAAATAGAAAACAAACAATATAGCAATGAAAAAGAATTCTTAACAATGGAAAATAAAGTAAAGGAAACAATCAGAAACTATTTTATCCAATTATATGCTAATATAATTGATAACAGATGAATATTTACAAAAATTTAAAGTATTTAAGATTAATAGAGTCATATTATATAAATAACAATATCAGAAAAATAAATTGAAGAAATCGATAAGTTTCATCATACATGAACGCTCAAAGTATGGGGGGGGAGCAATGCTTTAGGACCAAAGTGTATAAAAAAATACCTTCCATCAAACATTAAAAAAATTAAATATTACATATACTTTTGTAAAAATAGAAAAACAATAATAACCCTTTAGCTTCTTTATATTATACAAAGATAATCTTGATACATAAAAGCCAAAGACAAGCTGAGAAAGAAAACTATAGAACAAATAGCCTCAATGAAGAATAATGCTTTAAAAGTTTAATAAAATATCAGCAAATAGGCTACAGTATATAATGTAGGGTCATCTTATTATAAAGTATAAATATAATACAGAATATTAGCAAAAATAACCATGATCAACATGATCACTATATGTTAAAAAAATTGACAAAATCCAACGTATATTTTTATTGCAAAAAAAAACACTAGAAAGACAAGAAATAAGTGGGTTATTCCTCAATATAGTCATTAGTATCTATGTAGAGTTTTTGCAAAAATACAAAATGGAAAAAAGCCAAAGACCTTTCCAAACTTTTTCAGAATGGTCAGATATTTTCTTGGTCCATTGTTGATGGAATAAGAAAATATCTAACCATTTGGAACCATGCCAAAGAAGTCAGTATGTTCTATGAAACTGTATATAGCCTTTAACCCTACAATACTTCCCACCAGGCCAATATCTAAGACAAAAAAAAAAAATCTAAGAATATATGTGTGTGTGTATATGTATATTCAAGTGAAAATAAATTAAATTTAAAAATTTTTAAATCTTGAAAAATAGGTTCCTTCAATGTCCATATCTTAGAGCTCATAACAATTTTAATTATGGTCTATCATTTAGGATAGGTGACATTCTTTCTCATAGTGAATGTAAGACTATATTTTTATATTTAAGATAATTCTGTAAAGATAATAGTGACAAACACATACATACATATATACATATATACATACATATATGTTTATTATGTCTGAGGATTTATAAAAAAGTTTGTCTTTTAATCTTACAGTATCATGGGAAAGATGTCCAAACATTACGTCTTCAAGTCATATCCCATTAGAGTCCAAAATACACAGACATTCCATTCTATATCTATTGCTTTGCCGAATTTCAACTCTTGGGAAAAAGATGCCCATCACTAGGTAAGTCATCACTTCTGATCTCACCATCTCTGAATTCAAGTTTTGACTGAAATCACCTTTCTGTGCCTCCTCTCCCTCTTCCTGAAGGGTTGGAGGATGAGGTACTAAACAACCAATGCTTTTCTTTGTCTTGTTTTGTTGCTGTCCTTCATAATTAAAGAAAATCATGACATCAAATGAATGAATGATGGCATGACTTGCACAATATGTTTACTGTAGTAAGGACAACACTCTGCAAAGCTATCTTTCTCACTGCCTTTCCAGAACTATTTTTAGCCCATGGCCTGATGTGATAGGAAACATATCTGGTGATGCTTGGAAAATCCTTAGCCTTTTGGATATGGTTCCTTCTCATGTCAGTGAAGCATGGCACCCCAGCAATGCTAGGCAAAGTGCCAGTATGTGATTCTTCTGGTGACAAATTGGCATAATTGGTAGAAATTGACATTTAGTTCACTCTACTTCATAGCTACAGCATTGCTTGGTTTCAACTCCAGGAAACAAGGGTGCCCCCATGAAAGGTATTTCCAGGTGCTTCCCCTGTCCTTTCCTGTCTTTTTTTAGTACATTCTCTCCTTCAAATTCCTGTTAACTCTGTGCCAATCAACCTACCAAGGTTGAGTAGGATGGGAATAAGAAAAGAATCAGAAAAGATGTTTTGCAAAAAGTGAGGTTAGAGTTGAAGCTGATTTTTTTTTTAGGTTTTTGCAAGGCAAATGGAGTTAAGTGGCTTACCCAAGGCCACACAACTAGGTAATTATTAAGTGTCTGAGACCAGATTTGAACTCAGGTACTCCTGACTTCAGGGCCAGTGCTTTATCCACTGTGCCACCTAGCCGCCCCGAAGCTGATTTTTAAAAAATAGTTTTTATTTTTGAGTGCTTCTACTCTTCCCTAACTGATCAACAAAAGAAAGAAATAAAAAAAAAACAGAAGAAAATGGAAAGGGGGGGGAATAAAAGGTTAAGAAGAAGGAAGAATGAAAATAAAAAGGGAGAAAATAAAGATGAGAGAATGGAGGGGAAGGAAAAATGGAGAGAGAGGGAGGGAAGAGGGGAGAGAAAGATGAGAAGAGAGGGATGGAGGGGAAAGTGGAAGGGAAAGGGAAGAGACAGGAACAGAAAAGAGAGCGAAGATAGAGAAAAAGAAAAAAGGGAGGTATGGAGGAAGGAAGGAAAAAGAGAAAGAAGGGAAGAAAAGAAAGAAATGTATGAGACATAATTCCAGAGTTAACTTTTATTTGCATTTCCCTAATTACTAGTGGTCTAGAGCATTTTTTCATGTGATTATTGATAGTCTGGATTTTTTCCTTTGAAACTGCTAGTCCATATGCTTTGATCCTTTATCTATTGATGAATGGTTCATATTCTTATATTTTTATCAGTTCTTTAATGATCTTTAAAAGAAAGTCTTTAGCAGAGAATTTTCCTATTAATTTTCCTGTTAAACTATTTTCATTCTAATTTCAACTGCCTAGATTTTGATTTTACAAAAAGTTTCAAATTTTTTGAAATCAACATATCTTCTATGATTATTTCTTGTTTGGACATGAACTCAATAGATGCAAAGGACAATTTCTTCCTTGTTCCTCTATATTACTTATAATGTCAACTTTTATAACAAAGCATTTATCTACTCAGCATATAGGGAGATGCTGGTATATTAACCAGCTACAGTGTAGAGAATATTTTATAGTTTTCCCAGCAGTTTTGAAAACAGTAAATTCTTATCTCAGTAGGTGGACTCCTGAGATAACCAGTAGTTGGGGTTATCATACACTAGACAACTATATCTACTTTCTGCTCCACTGATCAACCTCTATTTGTAATCAGTACCAGATGATTTTAATCTTTCCTAGTCTATAGTACAGTCTGAGACTGAGTTTTGCTAGGCTCTTTCCTTTCTCCCTTTTTTAAATATTTCCTTTAGGATTCTTAAACTGAAAATTTCACTGTCCTTTTCTTTTTTCCCTAGTCATACATGAAATAATCCTTTGCTAGTTTGATTGATATGACAACAAATAAGTAAATTAATTTAGATAGCATAGTCTTTTAATCTTTTAAATTACATTAGCATGACCTATTCATAAACAATTAATGTTTCCTTAATTACTCAGGCCTTCATTTCTGTAAAGTGTTTTGTAGTTGGAGTCATAGAGGTTTGATGGATTCCTAAATGTTTGATATATTATTTCAATATTTTTAAAAAGAATTTCTTTACTATATTTTGTTTTCAATAAAAAATGCTAATGATTTATGTGAATTTATTTTATACCTTAAATTATTGCTTAAATTTGTTTTAGGTGACTTTTTAGAGTTCTCAGAAAATCATTATAGCTGCAAAAAAATAATAATTAGATTTCCTCTTTGTCTATACTTATTCTCTCAATTTTTTTTATACTGCTACAGCCAGTATTTCTATCACCATGTTAAATGGTAGTGCTGATTCTGATCAGCTTTATTATATTTCTGATTTTATTGAAAAGGTTCTCACTTTTTCTATTATATAAAATGTTTGCTCTTGGTTTTAGATATTATTTACTGATTCTTGAGGGAACCCAGGAAAGTAAGTAGTAAGAGGCAAAAAGACTGCTAATGAAAAGAAACAGCGCCAGGAAATGGAATGCCACATGCAAAGACAACAGGAATGCCAGCATTATTGAATCAAAGAATACAAAGATTAAGGTTAAAAAAGTAAGATAAAAAAATAGGGTTAAAAACTGGAAAGGTAGAAAAGAAACAGTTTGTGAAAGACTTAAAATATCAAACAGAATTTTGAACTTAATCCTAGAAGTGTCAGAGAGTCACTGGAGTTTCATAAGTATGGAGAAATGTGACCTGGTCTGATCCATGCTTTCAGAAAAATCACTTAGTTAAATGAAAAGGATAGATTAGAATGGGGGGTAGGGAGAGAGAAGACCAAGGAATCAACTAGATAATTACTGCAGTAGTCCAGGACTGAGATGATAAGTCTTCAGCAGAATAAAAGATGTGTAAGAAGAAAGATAGGGACACACACAGGAAATACTATATATGGGGTGAGTAAAAGTGAAGTGTTAAGGATGACACCAACGTTGCAAGCCAGGGTGACTTGGAGGATAGGTCGTACCATCAGCAGTAAAAATTAAGTTTGGAAAAGAGGTTTAGGGGGGAGATAAGTTCTCTTTTTGCCATGCTGACTTTGAAATGTCTACAAGACCACCTTAGGGAATGGGATCAAGAGTATGCCATAGGGGCAGCTAGGTGGCGCAGTGGATAGAGCACCGGCCCTGGAGTCAGGAGGACCTGAGTTCAAATCCAGCCTCAGACACTTAATAATTACCTAGCTGTGTGGCCTTGGGCAAGCCACTTAACCCCATTTGCCTTGCAAAAAGAAAAAACCCTAAAAAAACCCTAAGAGTATGCCTTAGCAAGAGGGGTCACCTTTTCATGTTAAGGCAGGAATGCAGGAGGACATAATGGATCTGAGTGATTCAAGAAAACAGAGCAAAAGGGGAGCTCTTGTTCCATGTACTCAAGTTTTGATCAAATGAGGAAAGTTCCTCTCCTAAAGGGATAAGAGAACAGGAGAAGCTTGAAGAGCAATGAAAAGAGTTGGAAAAGCTTCTGTGATAAGTGGAATCTTAAAATGATTATGAAAGTAAATAAGTATTACTTTACTTCAATCAGTTATCATTAGATAACATTAGATAACATAAATTTATAGTGGACCTAGTCAGTATGGTGGTGTGATTTTCTCTTGATATCTAATACTGCATTACATTAAACTTGATAGGTCTTTAACCTAGTAATGAAGAGAAGTTTTCAAATCCTTTCTTCAAGAAGTAGTAGTTAAACTTTTTCCACATTATATAACATCAGTATAAGGGTATAAAAGACATCCTTACAGGTTTGCTGAAATACTTTTAATCAAATTTCATTTTAATCAAAATTCATTAATATAGCAAAATATACAGAAAGCTTTAAAATAAGTTATCTACTCATTAATTTACTTATTAACTAATACCTCACAAATTGTCAATCCAAAAGCCTGGCTAAGTGACCCTCAAATTTATATGTGGCTTTATTTTTTTTTAAGGGTTTTTTTTTTTGCGAAGCAAATGGGGTTAAGTGGCTTGCCCAAGGCCACACAGCTACGTAATTATTAAGTGTCTGAGGCTGGATTTGAACCCAGGTACTCCTGACTCCAGGGCCGGTGCTCTATCCACTGCGCCACCTAGCCACCCCCATATATGTGGCTTTATAAAGCAAAGTTAATGTTCTAAGAATAATTTAATGTTATGATTTTTGAACCACAACACAATTATTAAAACAATCTTGAATAAGGAAATGAAACTGATAAACTGGCCAAACAGATTCAGGATATTATCTTTGATCATACACAGTGATTACCCTAAAAAATGTTTTTCATTTTTAAGTACAACAATGAATGTCAAAGAAAAATATATCAAAATGGAAGTGTTGACAGCAAATCAGTGATCTGGATATGGACTCCAAGAAATGTCCATATACACTACTATCTAACTCTTTCTGTCAGATGACTCATCTCCATGCTTCTATACTGATTAACCCTCATGCCAGCTCTGTTTACCCCCACCTCCAAGAATCCTAGGTTTTCTTCAATTATCAGTTCTAGTTTTACCTTCTATATAAACTCTTTCCTAAGATTCTAATTTCTGATTCTAATTCTGATTCCCTAAGAAACTAATACCCTCAAACCTAAATTCCATTTATTTGGTGTATACTAAACTTATATATGCACATGTATTTTGTGACCTGGGAAAGATCTAGCTTTAAAAGGCTGAGATCTCCCACTGCATCCAGGACCATCTCCAGTTGTTCTGATTAATATCTGGGTCACTGGACCAAGATGTCTCCAGAGGAGAAAATGAGGCTGGTGACTTAGCACAGTCTTACTCAAATCAAATGTGCTTGTCATGGCATCACCTCCCTGATGTCATGGTCTTCTTTGAAAAGGAAGGAGAAACCATCACTACCACCACCACCACAACAACAACAGATCCAACATGTCTTCCCTGTAATGCCCTGCACTTATCCTAGGTGCCTGGCACATGGCAAATATGGCAAATATTTAAAAATGCTAATTGACTTCATTGAATATTTGAATCTAAATTAAATTTTATATTTTCCTTAAAGGTAGTAATAGAAAAAGAAACTAATATTAAAAATAAAGAAA
This sequence comes from Macrotis lagotis, assembly GCF_037893015.1. Taxonomy (NCBI): domain Eukaryota; kingdom Metazoa; phylum Chordata; class Mammalia; order Peramelemorphia; family Peramelidae; genus Macrotis; species Macrotis lagotis. Next base: position 184,194,601 of record NC_133663.1, read on the forward strand.
AATAAAGAAAAAAGAAACTAATAGTTTTTCATTTTCACCATATATGCTTCTATTATTTTTTAAGAATCCAGTAAAAATAGTTTGAATCAGTAAAGCAGAATCTAAAAAACAAAAATCAATAAAACAGAATTTATATTTTTACCTGGCATATTTTTCAGGAGTTTTGCATTGCACATATGTCCTTTCCTTATGTCAGTGAGGATATATTCCATTCGTTTAGCTCGCCAAAGAAAGTTAAACACCCTTAGATAGTGACTCATGCACTCTCTAGTAAATACCTGAAAAGAACAGTAAGTAGTCTTAAAGTAGTGCCAGCATCTACAAAGACACAGGTTTTGTATCTCAATAGTTTTGTAAAAACTTATTAACACGAGTCTACTTCAAATAAGATGGCAGTAAAATCAATATGACCATGAACAAAAGGTATAATTTACAGAAGTGTAAATTTCTGAAAAGAAATGATCAAATACATTTTAAATTAAAAGACAATAATATTATTAAAATCCTACTAAAACATAACTTGTTCTTCCATAAATTCGGATATGCCAAAGGTAATTTTATATTTAGGCTTGAAGTAGATATATTGCCACACTAAAACATTCAATCACCATTAACCAGAACTTACTATTCTCATATACAACATTCCATCTTCATATCTTTGTATGAGCTGTTGTCCTTGTCTGTAATGTTCTTCATTTCACTGCTAGGAACTATAACTTCTCCCTTCAAATATCAGCTCAAGTGTTAGATCCTATAAAAGGCCTTTCATAATTTCCCCAATTGTTAGTGTTTCCTGCCTCCATCTACAAAATAACACATTATGCATTTACTTATATGTGTATGTAGCATTTGCTCCAGTTAAATGAAAACTCCTTGAGGGTAAAGACTATTTTTGTTTTTTTTTCCTTTAACTTTAACATGTTTGGCACATAAGTGCTTGTTGAACCTAAAGTGGTCAGACATATAGCAAGGAAACAAGGTGTTTTAGTGAGAACACTGAACAAAAAGAGAGGTGAGAAACAATGCTTCTGAGTCTAATACTCACTTTTTCACTGGGAGACCTTGATAAATTACTTCACTTCACTAATGTGCAGTTTTTCCCCCTAAAAAAGGTGGAAGTTGGGCTAGATAATTTCTAAGATACCATCTAACTCTAAAATTATATATATATGATTCCTTGTTTATTTAATTGTATGAATAAAACTAACACATGAAATAACTGACAAACTATATGGCATTTTGTAATTAACACTGTGTAGCACAACTGTTAAAGCTAAAAGAGTTCAGAGAAGAGAGAATGAAGACTGGAAAGGTTATAAAAGGCTTCATGGAAAAGACTGACCCTTAATGTAAAAGAATGAGTATATAGAGGTTATTTTTATATTCCCTACATTTGTCAATTTATCATTTGCTTCTCCCCTCATAGGGTAAAAAAAAAATTCTGCCAAATTAAACATGTTTAAAAATTCTGATGCAGGCACTGTTCCATATCTACAATCTGCCTAACTTTGCAAAGGGCCAAATTTGATCACCATAATTTTGCAGCATTCAGTTTCAGATGGATAAAGTTGATGTTTATAAACTATGTAAAACTATTATAAAAGCTATATGTAATATTTTCCCATTTCCCACCAAACAGCCTAGGTCTCTGGAGAAGAAGTTCGCATAGGATTGAAAGTCATTCTATTTGGAGGGCGGCTAGGTGGTGCAGTGGACAGAGCACCAGCCCCTGGAGTCAGGAGTACCTGAGTTCAAATTCAGCCTCAGACACTTAATAATTACCTAGCTGTGTGGCCTTGGGCAAGCCACTTAACCCCATTTGCCTTGCAAAAACCTTAAAAAAAATATTTTATCATTTGCTACGATCAGTAAATTCTTGAATCAGGCTGCTGCTGATTAGTTAGAATGGGTTTTAGAAAGCAAAAATGAGTCTCTAACAGGTCTATAACTAGAAACCCTTCCAGAAAGTAGGATAGTTATCTGTTATCCCAAGCTCTATCTACAAGATTAGTTGGATTACTTTACTGATTAAAATTAATAATATTTTGTTTCAAAATATTTTAGCCCACCATTCATCTCACTATTGTCATTTGATTAATCTGCAATTTCCAAGAAATTGTGGAAATCCATGTTTCGGGGCTACAAAATATCATAGATACTGGTGTTTAAAAGAAAATTTTCTTTTGTTTTTACAAATACAATCCATCCTGTTCTGTTTCTCTTACTAAATTCTGGGTCTAGTTCTTGTTCATTTGCAGATCTAACTAGAGAGGGAATGATATCCTAACACCTTCCCTCCCCATGCAACTAACCCAAGTTTAACTAGTTTTGCCCTGAGAGAAAACAAAGGTGTCCCTGAGATTTGATTGTTCCAGAGGGCTAATGTTCCAACTTTGACTCCCCTGACAGAGCTTCCTGGTTGGGTCTAGCCATACTGATGTTGCTTCCTGATCATGAATGGGCATGTGAACTTCACAGATATGAAGTTGAGGCTCTTCAGACTTGGAGGATATCCCCAATCCAGGATGTCCCATGACCATACAAGTCACCACCATCTGCTGTGTTGGCCAGATATGTTTTCCATATAGAGATATGGTCTATCTCCACTCAAGCTAAGTTCTGGAATATCTTTATTGAATCAAGGTCCAGCTCAGATAATACCTCTTTCATAAAATCTTCTTTGATTATCTTCCTGGAAGTAATTTTTCCCTCTTCTGTGGTCCTGAGCTACTGTGCTTGCATTCATTCCTGTATTATTCCTTGCATTCTGCTACAAAAATATAAGTCCCTGGAATGAATGTGAGGACTATATCTTGTACATCTTTGTATATTCTGCAATGCATACCATATAATAAAAAATCAATAGCATATGTTCAATTAAATTTGCAACTGGTTATACTACTGTGGTACAATTTAATCTTTTTTGTTTCATTCAAAATCTTGTGATACTTGAGGGGCATCATTATAACTACTAATTCTCACTGCATCAGTATTATGGATATCAATGCAGCAGACATTTTTCATTTTTTCCTTTTCTAAACCACTTTTTGATATGTGTTTTTCTTATTCTTTGACTATTTCCCAAAAGATGGAATGGAGGAAAAATTCTAGTTTTCATCAAGTATTCAAAGAGTTTCTCTATAGTGTTAAATGAACAACAATATATGCCTTTGCACTGTTATTCAGTCCTGTAACATTATGAAATAATTTAGAGATCACACATATAGATAATGTTCAGTGGTTTAAAAGATTTTCTCCACAGGATATCTATTTCTCTGAGCACTTAAATTTCTGTGAAGCATTCATCTAATTTAATATGATATGCTTTATACTATGCAAAAATATCTAATATACACGATCTAACATAAGTACTTGCCATTATGTTTCCGTTATATTAAATTTTGGATTATTTTTTAAATGTTACAGGAAAACCTAATCTCTACTTGATTTTAGCCAGTAAAAAAATGCATAGCCAAAAATATGCATAGTTTGTATAAGAAATAGACAGAAGAAGTCATGTTATTTGGAATGAAGCACTTAACAAAATATACTTTAGTAGGTTATTCAGAAAAGATAACCAAATGTATAAAAGCTTGGTATCTTAATGAAGTTGAATTTAAGAATAAATCATGTAATTTTAATTATTACTCAAGACAGGTTAACAGTACTGACTTAAGAATCTAGAGGTAGAAAATTTTCACTACAATAAATATTGCACATAATTAATAATGATGCCAGTAGCATAGGAGCTACTAACCTGATTTATCATGCTAGGAGGGACATTGACATAGTTATGGGATTCTGATAATCTTATACTGGGTTTAGTGATTTAAATTTTAGAATAGGAAATCTGTGTGATTCAGATCATGGGATTAGGGCTCTTCTAAGATTTCTAATATTCAAACAATAATATTAGTTTTAATTATAATGTAACATAAAATTTTGTAAATTAAAGATACCAAATAAGATAATTTTTTTTTTACATCTACTGGTTTTTAAGTTCAAAGAGACGCTAGTCAATAACAAACAATATAAAGTCTGCTAAAAACAGTCATGTTAAGAAGAGGTACTTCTGCCTTTAACTACACATCTCTAAGAAGACAACTATGCTGGTCAAACTTTTGTTCTGTGATAAGTATTAAAAGAAATAGTACATTTCTTTATATATGGTAAAAGCACTTTGAACAATAGTACAGCTATTTTCTCATCAGTTCAAATGAATACTACATATCAAATTTTATTTAAGTAGTACAAATACGATTCCCCTGAAATACATTTTATAGTTCCTTGCAAATTATCCCAAATTAGTTGCTACAGTCTAGGAATAATGGAATAAAATGAACAATCCATTTATTAAGTACTTGCTGAAATCTACAAGAGAACAAATGATTTATTTTTTAAAAGAATGTTTTTAATAATGGGGCATTTTAGCACTCATTAATAATTTAAAGAAATTGAAGTTTTGGCTTAAGTGTTCATTCAATGGGTATATCCCAGGCGCCAAGTGATCACTTTAATCAGAAGTTCTTAGAATAGAAAGGCCATTTAAAAATAACAAAATATTTAGCAATCTAAGCAACTATGAAGCTACACAAATACACAAAGAGATCTTACAGTTGCAATTGGTCCATCAACATGATAGTCCAGGCTGAATACATCCCATCCAGTATCACCTGGTGACACCTAATATGAAAAAAATACCATTAAAGATGCTATTTTTTTCTACCTAAGGAGAAATAAAGCAAAATAATATGTAAACTGTGAAACATGCCATAATGTGGGTAACAGTACACAGGTTTGTTTTGTAAATGAGTACATTTTGGATTAATTTCTATTTTTATGACAAATACACACACACACACACACACACACATAAAATTAAGATGTTTCATATATTTTAAAAAAAACACTTCAAGCAACAAAAGGCAAAAAAGTAGTTATGCTGGTTTTTTATTACAAATCAACAATTAAATTTTCTTTCTAAAGATTTTCTTGCCTCTAAAAAAAATCTAATCTACTCCTGAACACATCATTTTGATGATAAACTATATTCATCATTTTATAATCTGTTCTCTGCCCATCCCCCCAAATACCTTAAATACCAGTAAAAGTATTACATGCAACATTCTGTTTTATCATACATTCATTCTGATCATCTTTTCTGTAACTGGCATATATCATTTTAAATAGGGACAAGGTTAAAATACCTCCAGAAGTCTAACATCCAGTCGTTTAAGAATTTCAGGACTGTCAAATTGTGCATTAGTTGCCCTGACAGCAGTTTCAAGAATTCCTGTCAAGTTATGCTGATACAGTGTGGTAGCTGGACGGACAAGCTCTGGTCTGACAGATAAAAAGACACATTTAAAGAAATAATTAGGTGCCTAAAAAGTATTTTGATAACTAAAGCATCACAACACAGGATAAATTTACCTGGTTTTAAAATAGAATATATCCAGTTATTCCAAACATTATCACCAAAATCTATTCCCAATCCTTGGCATACCTCAAAACAAATTTAGTTTTAATTCACTTTGAGCATTCAAATATCACAAATCTCAAGACTATAAATAACTCCAGCATAAAATGTCTGCATTTTCAAATGCTTATTCATCACACACACACACACACACACACACACACACACACAACACAAATAGGTTTTACTATCATATGCATACAGAAACAAACAAAAAAAGTTAGTTTGCCTATAAGTTTAAGGAAGATATTGAGTACCAAATTCCCCTAAAGAAATATAGCAACATACTTTACAAAGAAAGAAATTTGAATACTTATTTTATAACTCTAGTTTCGACTGAATGTGCCAAATTCAAACTTTACAAATTTATACTCCAAATTATGATCTCAATCTCTCTCTCTCTCTCACACACACACACACACACACACACACACACACACACACACACACAGACACACACACAGAAGAGCTGGGTGACATAAATTTGCCCTCACACAGTGACTATATATGTCATTCCTGAATAAGTCATTTTTCTCTCTCTGTCTCAGTTTCCTTATCTGTCATATAAAAACAATGATAGCATCTAACTCCTTGGGTTGCTATGAGGATAAAGTAAGATACTCATTGTAAAAGCACTTAACACAGTCCCAAGTACACAGTAAATACTATACAATATCAGTAATTATTATCATCATTGTTATTATTATTTTTTTACATTAAAGCAGTCTCTTTTAAAAAGTGATTTTTTAAAAGTTTTCATATCTATCAGCTTAGGAAGTCTGGGCATCTCATATTTCCAAGTTCACTCAAAACAAAATTTTATAATAATCAAAGGCCATTTCATCCTTAAAAAACTTTTCTTTCATTACATGTTTCAAAAAACAAATTGACCTTCTACATAGTAACTATTTTCATAGATGTTACTACCATGGTCAACATAATCTTTTCCCTGTATTTAAAGATGTTGCTAGATGCAGTTGGTATTACTATGTACAATGACCACTTACAAAACTCATCATGAGCAACACTCTTTTTCACACTTAACTCTGCCCTCTGAGGTACAATACCTGGCCTAGAATCATAATTACTAGGGATTTAAACCAAGAAGCAATCTGATATCCTGATGCCCTCAATTAAAACATATAAAAGTTAAGTGATTCTCATTCCAATTAAATTCTAGCTTAAGAAACTGAGTGCCTATGATCACCCCCCAAAGTCTGGACTGTTTCTGGAACCATGAAAAACTCTTGTACTGATCTAGAATTAGATATAACAGCTTTCACATTAAGAACATTACACTGGAACCAAAGCTGTTAAGTTGAATGCCAATATACTACACTAAGAAGTTCTTATTGCTTAACATCAAACTGTCAATGTAAACTAGAAACTAAAAACATAGTTTTAAAAACTTGCCTAAGTTTCCTTTTCTGGTGGTTTTATGTTTATGAACTATTTCATTTTTGTCTCTGTAGTCCTAACACCTCTTTTAGGGATTGGAACACAGTAGGTATTCCATAAATGATTATTAACCAACATGCTGAAAAGTGCTGAAGCAGTAAAATTAAGACCATCAGTCTAAACTTTATCATCCCCAAAATTAACATCAGCAAAAATAACAAGATAGTTTCTTTTAAATACCTTGCAATTTTATTTTTATTTTTTAAATTTTGTTTAAAAATATACCTTGCATGGGCAGCTAAAAGACACAAAGGATAGAGGTACTGGTCCTGAAGTAAGGAGGATCTGAGTTCAAATGTGTCTTCAGACACCTGATACTTAATAAATGATGATCTTGGGCAAGTCATTTAACCCCATTGCCTCACAAAAGGCAAAAAGAAATTCTTCTCAAATTATATCTTGTATAAAGGCAAATAACTGTTTTCCTTTTAATTATACTTAAATATTCTTATAAGCAAATCACATAAATTATACTGAGAGCTTTCTTTTAAGACATTATTTCTACCACATGTTTAGAGGCATAAGAAACGTGTATTCATAATTTTCTTACTTAAGCAAGTCCATTAGGTGTCTTATAAAATCTCCTTGACCAAGAAGTAAATATCGTCGCATAGCTTGCATGTGTTCCAATAAACTGTATTTTTTATTAAGAACATCCAATAAGTATTTGCTGGTCTCAAAATAAGCTGCATCAATTTTTCCCTGAAAGGCATTTTCCAAATCTGTGAATAAGTCTGCAGCTGCAACACAAAAAAGAAAAAAAAAAAAATATATATATATATATATATATATATATATATATATATATATATACATATGTATATGTATATGTCTACTTTATTTGCATTTTAACAAAGACAGGAAGCTAAAATGGAAAATAATATATATGTATGTATGTATGTATGTGTGTGTGTGTGTGTGTGTGTGTGTCAATATGGAATATTTCTTAAAACCCTACTCTTCCAATCTGAAATGCTATTAGTATTAGATAATATATAGAATCATAATCATTGCATCATTATCAAGTAGAATCACTCAAAACATTTAAAAAAATTAACACCCTTATTTAATTTATAGCAGACAGTGTATTTCATGCAATATCCAGGATAATTTAACAGAAAAACAGATAAGTACAGGAAAAGCAGAACCCAATGGTACTTGAAATCATAGATACTACAATCCAAATAATAGTCCCTCAAAATTAGAATACTGATTTCATTAAAAATGCAATGTTATATAAAGTCCAAAGTAACACATTATTGATCTATTATTATTTAAGAACCCAAAGATTGCTGTAATAAGGTATTCTCACATATATATCAATCCAATGGAAATGAACCTCCTAAGGAACATTATAAGCTCCAGCTATTAAAAGGCAAGTGTTAGCACCAAATTCTACCACTACAGCTTCTGCAGACTAAAAGGAAACTACTTAAGAGCTGTCTTTTGGGGATGAATTTAAACAAACTTGGAAGTAGTGGTAAAATTCAGGGTTAATTTAAAAAAGTATTTTAGGGGAAGTGAGGTGGCACAGTGGATTAGAGCACCAGCCCTGGAGTCAGGAGTACCTGAGTTCAAATCCGGCTTCAGACACTTAATAATTACCTAGCTGTGTGGCCCTGGGCAAGCCACTTAACCCTATTGCCTTGCAAAAACCTAAAAAAAAAAAAAAAAAAAAAAAGTATTTTATTTGCTCTTCATACTAAAAAATCCACACACATTTGTCTTTTATATTTTGAGGCAATCTGAATATTTTCCTTGATTTTTTTTTTATTTTTAAGGAATACAAATATTAAAAAAAGAATATCAAGAATAGCTAAATTTAAAAGTTGGTAGGGAGGGGGGTATTTTGAAGATGAAAAGAACTAGTAATAATCAAAGTTCTTCAGTGATATTAATTTCAGCTATTTTGTTACAAGAAAAAAATTAATTCAAGAGATAATTTTAAGTAGCTTCTACAAAACAATATACTAAATGTTGAGGATACACAAACAATATAAGATAGGGCCCTGCCTTTATGGAGCAAACAAATCAACAGAAGGGATACAATTTTATAGAAATAGTTATGAAAAAAGATAGAAAGTATTAGAAATACAAAGAAAAGGCACAGGCAAAAGAAGATAATAAGGATTTCTTAGCAAAGGAGGCACCTAAATTTCAACAAGTAGAAATAAGCAACTGGAGGATGGAGAACAGAAAATTTCATCAGGCGACAGAATGAGCAAATATAGAAAGACAAAAGAATTCGGGCTAAGAACAGAAACCATTAGTGTTTCAATTTAACTAGATCACTGAATATAGCCAGAGGAAGCTATTTAACTGGAAAAGAGACATCTATTTACCCAAAAAAAGCTTTGAAAAGGCCACAAATGACAGTAGGCAGAGTTTATTTAGAAAGTAATGGATAAATATTGAAGACTGCTGAGTAGAAATCAACACAGTTCATTAAGAAGATTATTTCAACAACAGTATAAAGGATAGATAAATGTTCAAAGAGCCTATAATATAAATTAGGGCTAGGTTAGGCTTTAAAAGCTAAAGGGAAGTACTTATATTTTACCACAGAGGGAATAAGAAGTCAATCGATTTGATTCATTAGGGAAGTCACAAGGGCAGACCTGTGCTCAAGGAAAATTACTTGGGCATCAATGTCTAAGATGTACTGGAGAAGTCTGAAACACGGCAAAGAGACTAATTGGAAGGCTGTTGGAATAATCTAGGTAAGAGGTGATGAAGGTGATCAGATGAGCACCTATATAAATATTTGTTTAAATTTATTCCCCTTTTTCAAGAGGTGGAAAAAAAGTGCAAATGAAAGGACACTAGAATAGTAGAACTCAAGAATTCCAGTTTGTACTGCCAGTTCTGCCTCTAGTCCCAATGTATGACACTCATTTAACTTTTTGTTTCTCAATCTATAAAATGATGGCAGTAAATAAGATTTCTCAGATTCCTTCCAGCTGAATATGCTACTGAAAAAATGTAGAGAGAGGAAAAAAAAAAGAAAAGGTTTAACATCTGAATCATCATACCATCTTTTGGAGACTCTGCGGACTTTGTCACAGCTATCATCTTTGCTGTTGGTGTTTGATCATGACAAACCTGATGCAAGAAATTAATAGATTTTCCTATCAGAAGAACCTAAATAAGGACAAAAAATCACGTGGTTATCTTCATGGAAATTATAAAAATCCCCCAAATCGTGCACATATACCCAATATTCCAAAAATCAGCATAGTTTTATTAACACTTAAAACTGCACTAAGACATTATACACAAATATATACATAGTATATATAGATTATAACATATATCATATATAAAGTATAAATTTACTTATGTAAAAACCTTATACAAAATTTTACTTAGTAGGTAGTTCATTTTCATTAGAACTCCCAGGGAGGATACTCCTCCCAATACAAGTGGACAATTATTCTACAACTTTAGGATCTTAAGAGAGCATTTATAGTACAAAAAAAAAAATCAGCTGATTTACAAGGCATTCAGAATATCATCCAACTGCCATACAAGGAAATTAAATGAAGTTAGTTTTATATATGTATGTGTGTGTGTATATATATATATATACACACACACACACACACACACACACACACACACACATATAGAGAGAGATTACTTAATAAAAAATTTTAATGTAAAGAACAATCAGTCATTATACTGAATCATTAAATAATATAAAAATTTCTTCTAAGCATACCTTCCTGGACTGGTCCATTGTAATAAAAGAAGGAATCATAGATTTTCTTAAAGTATATTTGTCATGCCACAGCCGATCAGTTTTAACTGTAGGATCTGAAGCTACGAAAAACTGAAAGGGAAGGGGAAAAAACATATCATCTTAAATATTAAGATATAATATTATTTAGAATAAAACTACGGATGTCTAAAATATTATTTAGACTAACACTACAGCATGGGTAATATCATTCTAGTTAGCCATGATTTCTAGATATTTTGATGTTTATCCTTTAAATAACAGTTCTTTTTAGAAATGTAAGACATTTCAGATAGAAATCTTCCTAAAACATATTATTTGTTTCATTACATTCCTAATTAGACATTTCAGCACAGAACTGAGCTTTTACTTCTTTCTAGATTGGCATTATGAATTATTTTCATACTATAATATAAAATTGTGGCTATTTCAAAACTTCCTGAGATGTACATACCTCTTTTCTTCAGTTGTGTCTACTTTAATTTTACTGTTAGTTATCATCCCTCACTGGAAGAGGGCACTGCCTTTAGCAAGTTTACAAAAAAAGTCAGATATGAATGTAATAACTGAACAACTGTAAATGAAAGTTTATAAAAACCTGTACTTTTCCTCCCTTCTATTTCCACCAAAGATACCCAAAAGGATTAAGTAGATTACTCTCATAAAGCCTTTATAGAAATGAGAAAGTAAGCAAATGAGAGTGCAATTCTTGAATTTTCATGGCCAGATATTTTGGTAATAAAATTTACAATTTCTTCCATGCCTCACCTCTTAAGAATTGATCAGTACCTTTACAACTGTATGTAACAGAGAATTCTAAGAAAAGCAAAAGACAGCCCCACCCTTAAGGATTTGACATTATAATGAACAAAGATATCTTATAAAAAGAGATGGGTGGGGCAGGTAGGTGGCATAGTGGATAAAGCACCAGCCTTGGAGTGAGGAGTACCTGGGTTCAAATCTGGCCTCAGACACTTAATAATTACCTAGCTGTGTGGCCTTGGGCAAGCCACTTAACCCCATTTGCCTTGCAAAAACCTAGAAAAAAAAAAGAGATCCAGAGGTGATGGAAGGAGAATTATGGATTGCAGCCTGATGATAAAGGAAGAGATGAGTAGACTAGTCACCCTCCCTAAATGGAAGTTCTGAAAGAGACCATCAATCAGAGAGGGAAACAATAGAACTTCTCAAATGTGAATTCCAGGATTAGATCGATGTTGTGGTATGAAGAGTGTTCCAGGGCATGCAGAGATTGTCACCTTCAAAAGAAATCTATTTTATGAATATTCAGCTAGATGATTTTCCATCTTTTCCTATCTCCATTTGCTTTCTGTCTCCTAATTTCACCCCTAAACACTCTTGGGGTAGTTTTACTAAGCTGTATCAGATTTTAATAATATGCTTTTTACTCTTTTATAAAGTCTCAGGTTGACTTTACATGTACAATAAAAAAAAATTTCCTTAACTCTTTTATTTGTTACTCCAAGAAAAACCTGTTACATTAACATTGAGCTTCAACTTCCTTTTGTTTTCTGATTTAGTATAATGTAAGAATATAAGTAATAACATAACATATAATAATATCACCAGATAAATTTATGCTTGTAGATTGTCCAAAAATACTAGTCTCTTTTCTAAAACCTTGACACAATCATTAGTGCAGAGCTGCCAGGACAGAGAGCTATTATGTATTTTTCAATCAATGAGATGCCATAACCAAATAATTCATTATCAAGTGGCCAATCTACTGGTGATTCATTACTCTTGTAAATAGTGGGTCCTTGAAAAGTAATATTTTGTCAATAGTATAAGTATTATAAAGCTGATTTTTTTTTCAGATGAGGCAAATGAGACACTAAAAGGAAAACTGACTTATCTAATCACACAGCTATTAAGCCCAGGGGCGGCTGGGTGGCACAGTGGATAAAGCACTGGCCCTGGAGTCAGGAGTACCTGGGTTCAAATCCGGTCTCAGACACTTAATAATTACCTAGCTGTGTGCCCTTGGGCAAGCCACTTAACCCCATTTGCCTTGCAAAAAAAGCTAAAAAAAAAAAAAGACTATATAGCCCAATATAAGATTTCTCTAATACTAAAGTATATGGTCAATAAATATTTAATAGAATTTATGTCATACTCAGAGGTCAATTCCTGGTTAATGATTACATTCTACATTTTACTACTTCCAATGTATTTCTGATATTGATATGTGCATTCTATAGTACCTACAATCTAAAATCTCCATGATAACTAGTTTCTGTCATACACAATTTGATATGATAGCTACCTGGTACAGTAGAAAAAGAATACCAGGTCTGGTGTCAGGAAGACAGAGCTTCCTGAGTTCAAATCTGGCCTAAGTGTCAAATGAAAAGTCTTGTTAGGCATTTAAAGTCCTTCATTATCTGACTCTAATCAATCTTTCTGATTATTATCTATTACCACCCTTTTGAAGCACATTCCACCAAACTAGTTTAGTTGCCATTCACCATGTGATGTATTTCCGATCTTTAAGCCTGTACCTTACCTAAGTCTATCCAAGGTTCTAATGCCATCTCCTACATGAGGATTTTCCTCATCACCTGAATTGTTAGCACTCCTCTACCAAATTTGCTATTGTTGTTCAGTCATATCTGACTCTTTATCACCCCATTTGGAGTTTTCTTGGCAAAGAAACTGGAGTGGTTTGCCATTTTCTTATCTAGTTCACTTTAAAGATGAGAAAACAGGATTAAATGACTTTCCCAGGATCACATAAGAGTCTGAGACTAGATTTGAATTCAGGAAGAGGATTTTTCCTCACTTAAGACATGACACTCTTTCCATCAATTACTTTATATTTAACTTTGAACCTACTTAGTAAATACTTACCTATTTTTTAAAAGATCATTCATTCAAGGAGTGGCTAGGTGGTGCAGTGGATAGAGCACCGGCCCTGGAGTCAGGAGAACCTGAGTTCAAATCCAGCCTCAGACACTTAATAATTACCTAGCTGTGTGGCCTTGGGCAAGTCACTTAACCCCATTGCCTTGCCAAAAAAAAGATCATTCAATTCAAAAAATGCCTACCACAGTAGCACTAGGATGGTATTTGATAAATGCTTGTTGAATTGAAAACACCTTAATATATAAGCCAGCATCAAGTTTGAATTAATGTCTGTGCCTATATTTATTTTAAATACACATTTTTAAAATAGCAATCTGAGGAACTCACTATTTGATAAAAATGCTGGAAAATGGTATGGTAGAAACTAGGCATAGACCAACAACTCACAACCTATACCAAGATAAGATTGAAATGAGTATATGATTTACACATAAAGAATGATAAGGATGATACCATAAACCAAGAAGAAGAACAAGAAATTAATTATCTGTCAGATCTATAGAAAGGAGGAGAATTTGTGTCCAAATAAAAAATAGAGAACAGTATGAAATGCAAAACTGATAATTTTGATTATATTAAATTGTAAAGTTTTTGCATGAATAAATTAATTCAACTAAGATTAGAAGGAAAGAAGAAAGCTGGGAAACAATTTTTATAGCCAGTGTTTCTGATAAGTGTCATTTCTAAAATATATAGAGTACTGAGCCATATTTATAAGAATACAAGTCATTCCCCAATTGATAAACAGGCAATGGAAATGAACAAGCAGTTTGCAGATGAAGAAATTAAAGATATCTATATTCTCATGAAAAACATGCTATCAATCAGTATTAGAGAAATGCCAATTTAAACAGCTTTGAAATACTATCTCACACAATCAGATTACTATGTCAGAAAAGGGAAATGGATCAGTGTTGGAGGGATGTAAGAAAACTGGGATATTAAACAACTAAAAAATAGCATTCCACAAAACTCTTTAATCTTATTATCTATTTTTTAAAAAATTTCAGTACTGTATTCTAATCAGCTGTGTGACAAGGGCTTTCAATGTCCTCATCGTGTTAAGTGAGGATATTAGACTAAGTGGCTCAATGTCCCTTCCAACTCTGATATACATCCAACTTTTAAATCACACACACACACACACATATATACACACACACACACATACACATTATGTACATATATACATCCATACACATTATGTACATATATACATATATGTGCATAAATTACATGTAGCATATTATTCATATGCCAATGGCATCTCATGAACCTATTCCTACAATGCTAAAGAGAAAAGCGAATTAAAAGGGGAGACAACCATTAACACAAAGGAAAATCTAAAAAAGAAAAGAATTCTTATAAATAATAAATATGCAAATGATAGCATCAATCTCTATATAAGTGAATTTTTTTCAAGCAAAACTTTTAGAAAAATATTTCTTACTTAGGATATTATTAGTTTCTATAGAGGTTATCACAGAATTTGAAATTGGAAGGGGCCTTAGAGAGCCAATAATTTTACTGATAAGAAGCCTATGATTCAGAGACATTAAATGACTGATTAAAACTTCCATGGATAACAAAATACATAAGAGGACCTCTGACTTCAAAGGCAGGGTTTTCAAGACTATATTACACTAAATAAACAGTACATTTTAGAACTTAAGGGACTCTCCCTAAAATAGTCTCAAATATTCCAAACAGTTATTAGTTCAGTTAGTTAGTCAGGTCATTTTGTCAGAAAAAAAGACATTAAAAAAATGAAAAAACTTCCATTTGTAAAGTCATTATTGCCAGGTTGTCTACTTTAGAGAAGTCCCCTATTCTGAAATCTCCCATACCTAGACTCTTCCTTGCTAGAAACTTCCTTATCTGTCTATTATATGAGAGGTGAGAAATTAATGTATTTGAGTAAGACACACCCTAAACCTCAGAATGACCTGAGAAGCATATATGGTCTTCTTCCACCCAGGTCTGAATGCTCTAAACTAGGAAAGAGTGTCAAGAATCTGAAATAACCTGGGTGGACAGGTTCAAGGGCATTCTCACATGATCCCTATTTTCCATAGCCTCAGATTATTTTACTCAAGATCTAGATCAGAGTTCTTGAGTTGGAATCTGAAAACTTTTTTTATTTTGATAACTATATTTCAATACAATTGGTTTCCTTAATAATCCTATATATTTTATTTTATTCATTTAGACTCATACACATATTTATACTATTTCATTGAAGAGCAAGTTGTATCCTCAGCTGCCTATGATACATCCCACTATATCCTTCCTTCTTTCTTCCTTGATTCCCTTCCCTTAATCTAGTCAGCTATCATAAATTAAAAGCCTTCCTTCAGATGATACACCTAACCAAAAAACTACTGCTTTAACCCCATTATTCAAGCCAAGTTCTTTTAGGGAAATCTCTAAACACCCAAGAACAGCTACAATGAACTACGATGATAATTGGTTCCAAAAGCCTAAGGTTCAAATACAGGATTGTCTCTAGTCTCTTCTAATTAGTAAGTAAATTTTCAAGATCATGGAGTTGGTGGTTTAGCACAGAGAACCTGGCCCCCAGGATTGTGGGCACCAGGTATTGGCATATGAAGACAAAGACCAATTTAGGTCATAGCAAAATAAGGAATGATTTTGACAAGAGTTCAGGAACAGATTTCATCAATAGTTACATTTTACTGACAAGTTTTCAAAAGACATTCTTGGTTTTACTCATAATTACAAGCAATTACGTATGAGTCAGTAAATATAATCTTAAATATTTTCAGAAGTCGACTTGTCATATGCCTTGCCCTCTGAGTTCAATTTGCCAGCCATCCAGTAGCTTACTCCCCTCTCCCATATAGAAATGTATGCCATCTCCTCTACTACAACAAAGTAAAGGGAGTGGCTCCCTTTTGAATTTGTGTTACCAGCCTTTTAGCACCAAGCTTGATCTATAATAAGTACTTAATTTTTTTCATTTATTCATAATGTTTTCTATACCTGTAGCCAAGGTATTTCATGGAATGAAGAATATTTTCTAAAACTGTTATTCATATTAGTTGGATAGGTTCAGGTTGTGCTAATAAGTAAGGGATCTTCTGTTTGCTCTTTTTATTAGGAAGCTAATGAACTGATATGCTCATTTAAGATTCCACTCATAGTAGGCATTGGTACTATATGCTTTAAATGTTTTTATAAAGAAATAAACAAAGCAAGTCACTTAAAGTCAAAAGTTCTTATATTCAGAGGTAGTTAAAGTATGTCAAAACAATTAGTAATATATAGTCAATGCCAAAAATTTAGACATCAGAAAGAAAAATTTTAAAGCTGACTTATTTGGTTTACATTAACTCCTTAATTCTGAATATATAAGTAAAGACCACTTTGAAAGACATAAGGGATTGCAAGAGGCTATCATTGCTGTAGTAGATTACATTATGCTCTATTAAAAATTTTTAAAAAAACCTTTACCCCAGCAAGAGTAATCTAAAAGGTTACTCAACCAACAAACTATATGTGTCATTGTTCTGTAGCTTGCCACTCAGCATATTAGATTAATTGCATTTACAGTATTTATCTGCTATTCATTTAAACAGAAGAGCTAGTTTTTACAGACAACACACTAATTTATCCTGGTAATTGGAGTGCAGACGGATTTTTATCAGTGTGAACAATGAGAAAATTTAATTTAAAAAAGAAAAAACCTCAGACAATTCAGTCATCTTTATAAGTTATGAAAGCATTGCTTCATCTAAGGGCAAAGTAACATGCAATTACTCTACCTAGAAAACATCTAGTAGCAAACACAAAGAGGCATAGGTACATTTTAGATTATAATTAATCCTGTGAAAAATATATAGTTATAGAGAAAAAAATCAAGGTCAGAATATAATTGCAATATGCTTTTATTTTATTGATGCATTTTCCACTCAAGGTTCTTTAATTTTCACCATTATGTCAAACACAGAAAGAACTGAGAAAAAAACATAATTGTACCATGATTTCTCATTAACTGTTGGACAAATGCCAAGGCCTCCTTACTAAAAACAGAAATAAAAAGGGTAATTTTCTTAGCAAGCAACTTAGTTTCTAAGAATCAGATCCATTAATACAGACCCTTAAAAGATCCCAACTTCAACTTGTCAATCACATAGATGACTAATGTGAAGAGATTTCTCCAAAGGCCACACCTTGAGAAAATAAAATAGCCTTTGGACAAGAGGAATGGCTGATTGGTCACCCCTTCTTTGAATAATAAAAGACACTTTTTATAATGAAAATTTTAAAACTAGAGTAATTCTAAGCTGAAAAAAAGTATTGAAATGAAAACTCTCAAATGAATTCAAAGGCAAATTCTGAAGAGTTATGCCTATTTCACCGATCTTCATGCTCAAAGAAAACTGTTGGTGAGAATTTTATTATTTTATTACCTTTGCATAACATGAAATCATTATTTCTAAACTAAATAAAAACAACACTGGTTTCCTCCCTCCTTATTCTCCCCTCTTCCTCTGTTTTTCTTATCATCTACAAAATGTCTAAATTCTTTACAGCTTTGCCAAGAGGTTAAATAATATTTTTTTATTTATTTAAGACAATGGGGTTAAGTGGCTTACCCAATATCACACAGCTAGTTAATTATTAAGTGTTTGAGGCCATATTTGAACTCAGGTCCTCCTGATTCCAGACCCAGTGCTATATCCACTGTACCACCAAGCTGCCCCGAGGTTAAACAATTTTGATAACAGAGTTACCTTATTTCTATCTCATGTATATAATCATCATGATCAAGAGATGGCTGTCACTTCCCAGAATTTGTAAGTTATTCTATTAACCAATATGTATAACCTTGTAGGCAGCTAAATAGTGAAATAGACAGAATGCCAAGTCTGCAGTCCACAAGGTCTGAGTTCAAATTCAACCTTATGGCTAAGAAATCCTGGGCAAGTCTCTTCTTAACCTATTTGAGATTTTCTCAACATAAACAGTGATTATTAATAGCACCTACTTCTCAGAGTAGTTGTGTAGACCAAATGAGGTTACTGTAAAGCACCTAGCACCAGGCCTGGAACACAGTGAGCACTATCTAATGTCAGCTATTACTATTAGAGTTTCTTCTTTACTGCTTTTCTGAGATACCACAAGTCAACCAAGAAACTTTTAGCAACAAAATTAGAAAATTTTCTCAAATAAGGGAAGAAAAAGGTCAAAAGACAATATACATAACCAAGAAAGGATAAGAAGATCAAATTCTACTGTCTAAAAATATTCTGTGCTACTAGGAGAAATAGTAAATACAACTAAAGGAACTATCAAAGGCACAGATTGATAGCCACCTCCTCCTAAAAAAACATATAAAAGCAAACAAATATATATAAAACAAATGAACACAAGAACTGACAAGGGAAAAAAAATCCTAATTTTTATGTAAAATGCATGGGGCATTGTCTACAATTTTCTTTTAATGATACATTACCAAAGGAAAACCTACAATAAGCTAAAACTAAGAATAATGCTAATACTGAAGACCAAAATGGCTACTTCCAAAATCATAGCATCAGACTTCATCAGAAGTCTATAATTGAAAAACTTAAGTTATAAAAGAGGTCACAAGTTGTTTGATATAATGGGAAGCAAAGATTAAAATTCCATCTCATCTCCCACTTGAGATAATAACAAGCTAGGTGGCACAGTGTATAGAGGCCCTGGAGTTAGGAGGCCCTGAGTTCAAATTTGACCTTAATACTTACTTAGTTTTGTGACCTTGGGCAAGTCACTTAATTCCATTGCCTTGTAAAAATCCAAAAAAAGAAAAAAAAGCTTTTGTAAGGTTATACAAGTTTTATTATTCTCATCACAGACAGATAACTGAGACTGACTCATAGTCACATGCCTAAAAAATTATCAGATGTGACATCAACTCCCATAGGCATTTACCAAATGCTTTGATATATAACACTTCAATTGAACCTCACAATAAACCTATTGTGTAAATGCTACAAATATTATTACCCCCCTCTTTACAGATGAGGAAGCTGAGGCTGAGAAAGGTTAAGGAGTTTGTTCAGAGTTATGTAGCTAGATTCTAAGTTATGGTTCAAGTCTCCCAACTCTTATTTCAATACTCTATCTACTACATTATATCCTACTGCCTCTCAAAAAGCACAAAGAAATATAGTCAGCTACATCAAGATATATAGTTCAAACTATCAAAGATATAGAATGTTGAAACAGCAGTGTTAAAAATGTACAAACTATCCATCTTGTGGAATGGTCACACGCACTTGTCATTAAACTATAAATGTATGCCATTAGAATGAAGGTTACTCAAAGAAATCAAGAACATTATACAAAGAAACAAAGAATAGTATCTGTGGTCTCCTAGTCTAACAAGAGAGACTCAAAACTAGAGTTATCTCATCCAGGACTTTACAAATCAACATACACTTAATGTGTCAAGTATAATTTAGATATGTTATTATTTTAAGTGAGATTTTATTTTCTTTATACTATGTTTGCAGAGTGAATGAAAGAAGCTCCTAAGAAAGCATTCCATTTATGAATTCATCTTATTGACCCGATAAAACTAAGCCTACACACACACATAAACACACACTTCAAAGTATTTAGGTGGAAGGGAAGGTCTAAATAAACATAGATTAGATCATCTATCATTAAATAAGATCTGATTCTAGATTAAGGCTCATTTTTATAAAATGAGATTGATAAATTTAAGCTATGTTCCTCTTGAGAAAGAAAATTCGAATTTAGTGACTGCAAGCTGGCAATTTTGGGAGTAGTTCACAACAACAACAAAAAATCAGAAGCAATTACATATTCTATAATATTTTATTGCTTTTAGCCATAACTATATTTCCAGGATTACATTTATATGTAGTATAATTACTTAACCTTTTGCTAATGAATGCATATAGTAATACAAATATTTCCATTTTTCAAAATAAATCAATCAATGTCAATAAAAGAATAGTAAATAGAAGGCTTTTCATTTGTGGTTCATTAGATCATGCATTTCTCAATAAGTAACATTTAATAGACATTTGTTAAGTATACAAAATATGGCAATAGAGTAGGAACATAACAACATTCTGGAGTTATACATAATTCAATTCTATTTTCTTTACCTCAACAGATCTAACATTCCAGGAAGTTTATGCATGATAAAAGTAAATTAGTTAATATGGCTGTAATTTTTAAGAAAGGCTACAATATTCATGTTAAATAATAATTTAATTTTCAAAATAGCTAACACAATATCCTCTTAAAATTAATAAAGACCAAATAGCAAAGATAACTTTAATATTTTTCCAACTCCAACTTCCAAAAAACTTATAATAGCTATGATCCAAGCAGGAAGAATTTGAGTTTCTGATGAATAAGAAAATTTTGACGAGTCAGATTTAAAACTTCAGCTTAAATTTCATTTTTCTTCCACAAAGATTTTTATTAATGAGCAAAAAAAAGTTCAGTTCATATTTAGTTATAAAAAATGAAGGATATCTCTCACTATATAGAGGACACAAATTTATTTTAATATTGAAACATCTGGAATCTTGATCCCCAGTTATAAACTGTTAAACAAAATAATCCATTACAAATTAATGCTATCTAATTTCCAGTCCATCATTGGAGATAAAAAGAAAAAAAATCATTTCTATTAAAAAGCTGCCATTATACTGGAGAGTAATGTCATAAAAGCTAAAGGAGAATTTACCACAAAGGAGAAGAAGACCTATACTGTCAAAAGTTGCAGTGATGGGAACATAAATACAGCGAGTAAATACAAAGCAATTTCGGGAAGAAGAAGGAACACTAACCCAATAAAGTGAATCATGAAAAGATTTCACAGAGAAGTGAATGCCTGACCTGAGAGCACTCAATGAAGACTGAGATTCTAAGAGGGAAAAATGAAGAGAGGGCATACAGAAGACACTGGGTATGGCTTACTTACATTAATCTAGGGGTAGGAGATAATTTGGTTAAAAACACTCCAGTTTAAGTATGAAAAGGAGTAACATTATGTAAGTATGGCATGATAAGTCTGAGCCAGAGTGTAGAAAGTTTTAAAGGCTAGACAGAAGCATTTTGGAAGATGATTTTTTTTTTTTAGCAAATGATAAGAGAGATATTGGAAGCAGAGAAATGAATTATAAGACTGAGAGATGATAAGGACCTGAAACAGGCTAATGGTAATTTAAGAGGAGAAAATAGAACAGATAAAATATTGTGGAAAGAGAATCCATAAAATTTGGAAAACTTATTGGCTACAGTAGATGAGGGAGAATAGTTAAGGATAGTATCAAGAATATAAAACTGTATTACCCTAAAGAATGATAGTGTTTTCCATAAAAATAGATAAGTTTGAAGGAGAGGTAGGCTTAAAAAAATATTTCATTTAGGTCACATTGAGTTTAACATGAAGGAACATTCAGTATAAAGTTGGTGATAACAGAACTGATGCTTATTAGAAAAATCAGATATGGATATATGGATGTGGGAATCATTTGGATAAAGAAGATAACTGAACCTGTGGCATGAGGGAAATCACAAAAGGAGAGAATACAGGTCCAAGAATTTTTAAGTAACAGAGTAGAGATTAGAACTTAAGCTTCTCAACTTCATTTCAATTGTTCTTTTCAGTAAACCTGGTTATCTAACATTTTTACTTAATCTTAAAAATGTAATAATGCAATATTTAGTGATAAAGGAAGGGAAAGGCTAGGAGCCTGATGTTCTTAATTCTAACCCCCATGTCTCTGTCAAAACACTCCATTGCAGACTTCTGGTCAAGATAGAGGAAAGCGCCTTTCCCCCCAAGATGGCACCGAAGGCCAAGAAGGAAGCAGTCATCCCCCCCACCCAAAGACAGAAGCCAAGGCCAAGGCCTTGATGGCCAAGAAGGAGGCATTGAAGGGTGTCCACAGCTACAAAAAGAAAAAGATTCGAACCTCCCCCACCCTCCAGAGACCGAAGACACTAAGACTTCAAAGGCAGCCAAAATACCCTTGGAAAAGTGCCCCTCAGAGAAAGAAGCTTGATCACTACACCATCATTAAGTTCCCCTTGACCACAGAGTCTGCTATGAAAAAGATTGAGGATAATAACACCCTAGTCTTCATTGTGGACATCAAGGCCAACAAGCACCAAATCAAGCAGGCGGTAATGACATCGATGTGACAAGGGTCAACACACTGATCTGGCCTGATGGAGAGAAGAAGGCCTACATCTGGCCTGATGGAAAGAAGAAGGCCTACGTACAGCTTGCTCCATACTGTGATGCTTTAGATGTTGCCAACAAGATTGAAATCATCTAAGCTGTCCAGCTGCCCTGCTTCTTCAGCCACAATAAAAAAAGTTTTCCAAGATAAGGGAAAGCTCTCCTGGATTTCCCTCAAAACTAACATGATTCTTAACAGATTTTGGATCCACAGGAACCAAGGAGAACACCTAGAAGGAGAACACAGGGGAGAATGGGCAAGCCTGGGGCAAGAAAGCAAAGACCTAGCACAGGGCTGCAGGGTGAGGCTGGGGGATTAACCTGAGAAAAGTGGTGAAAGCATTTGCAGATTTTCTGTGTGCCTGACCTCTGCTGCAAGCCCTGGTGTTTTCAGGGAGTCTCCCGCTTCCTGTGGGAGAACATGACTTTCTCCAGAACAAAAACAGCTCATAGGTGTTTGTAGCTTGACCTATAGCTCAGGTGTGGGCAGTAGATCTTTCCCAGCTCTGATTGTGGATTAAGATGATTGACTGTCTAGCCTGAAGGACCAGCCCACATAGTGCAAAGAAAATCCAGATCCTACCTACCCTGCCCCCAACCCCCACTCCCCCAGGGCTAGGGAGTGTCCTACTAATCAACTTCATGGATAATGCAGAGAAAGCTTCTGGCAACCCTTACAGGCTGGTCCACTGAGTAACCCCCAAGAGTGGGCAAGGCCTCTAAGGATCTCAATACTGAAGATCTGTGAACCAGCCCCTCCTCCAATCTAAGACCCTAGGGAAAGGGCCCAAAATGAAGAAAGGCCAGCTCAAAGCAGGATCCATAGAATGTTACTTTGAAAACAAGGATCCTAACTCAGAGAGGACTGGAACTTTAGAGGAGAATATGAATTGGCCTCTACTCTTCTTAGATGAGATCAGCAAGGAGTTCAACAAAACAAATTCTTTGAAAATACAATTAGATAAGTGCAAAAAGAAAATAATTCTCTCAAAAATATAACTGGACAAATGGAAAAAGACAACTTCTTCAAAAATAAAAATTGGCCAATTAGAAAAGAAGTTACAAAAGGTAAATGAAGAAAATTTCTCTAAAAATAAGATTGGAATCTTGGAAACTCATGACATCATGTGACACCAAGAAACTGTCAAACAAAATTTGAAAAGAAAAATAGAAGAAAATGTAAAATGTATTTCTCAATAAGTAATATTTAATAGACATTTGGCATTTAGAATGAGGTTATTCAGTTTCCACTTAGTTTTAGGTCTATCTCTTCATGGCCCATTATTGCACAAGATTTTCAAGGTCTGGAAAAGAATATATTCAGTATTTCTTCCTTTTTGGCAAAACAACAGAACTGGAAAAATGATCCAAGAAAGACAATTAACTTCCTGAAAACTTTGAAGAGAAAAAAGCCTGGACTCCATTCTTCAGGAGATAGTGAAGGAGAACTGCCCAGATATCCTGGAATCAGAGGGCAAAATAGTCATTGAAAGAATACATTGATCCCCTCCTAAAAGGGATCCAAAAATGAAAACACCAAGGAATATTATGGACAAACTCCAGAACTATCAAATCAAGGAGAAAATTCTACAAGTCATCAGAAAGAAATAATTCAAATACCTAGAAGCCAAGTCAGGATTACACAGGACCTGACTGCATCAACATTAAGGGATCAAATGGCCTGGAATATGATATTCTGTAGAGCAAGGTAGCTTGGACTGCAGCCAAGAATTCACTATCCAGTAAACTGAGCCTTCTCTTCCAGGGGCAAAGATAGACATTTAAGGAAATAGGAGAATTTCAACTTTTCCTAATGAAAAGACCAGAGCTAAACAGAACATTTGGTCTTCAAACATTATACTCAAAAGATACAGAGGATAGAGCACCAGACCTAGAGTCAGGAGGACCTGAATTCAAATATGACCTCAGACATTTAATAACTACCTAGCTGTGTGGCCACAGGCAAGTCACTTAACCCCACTGCCTTGCAAAAAAAAAAAAAAAGAAGAAGAGATATATGTAAAGGTAAGCAGGGGAAAAGAAAAAAAAACTTATCCAATAAGATGAAACTGGCTATATCCCTAACTGGGAGGAAGATTCTGACAACTCTTGAGAATTGTAACTCTATTAGAGGAAATATACTTAGCTAGAAGGAATGGACACTCATAACTTGTCTGTAACTTTGATGGAATGATTTAAAAATAACATCTCATTAAAAAGGAGGGACAGGAAGAAGGGGGAGACTGAATGGGGGAAATTACATCCCATGAAGCGGTACAAAAGATCTATTATAATAGAGGAAAAGGGAGAAGAGAAGCACCTGAATCTTATTCTCATCAAATTTGGCTCAAAGAAGGATTAACACATACACTCAGTTGAATTTAGAAACTTACCTTACCTTTCAAGTATTAAGAGGAGAAAGGGGGAAGGGAAAAAGGAACTGACAAAAGGAAGGGAAGGAAGAAGGTGTGATTCAGAAGCACAATACTGGCAATTAGGGATAAGGTGAAAAAAAATGGAAAAATAAAAATGGAGGGAAGATAGCATGGAGGATGATAAAGAGTTAGTAATTATAACTCTGAATGTGAATAGGATAAACTCTCCTAAAATATAAGCAGATAGAAAAGCAGATTAAAATCCAGAATCCTACAATAGACTGCTTACAAGAAATGCATTTATGGGGTGGCTAGGTGGCACAGTGGATAAAGCACCAGCCCTGGAGTCAGGAGTACCTGGGTTCAAATCCGGTCTCAGACACTTAATAATTACCTAGCTGTGTGCCCTTGGGCAAGCCACTTAACCCCATTTGCCTTGCAAAAAACCTAAAAAAATGCATTTGAGGCAGAGAGATACATACAAAGTAAAGGTTGGAGCAGAATATATTTTGCTTCAGCCGAAGTGAAAAAGGAAGGAGTAGCAATACTTATCTACTTATCTGAGACAAAGCAGCTGCAAAAACAGATCTCATTAAAAGAAGGAAGGAAACTACATTTTCCTAAAAGGTACCATAGATAATGAAGAAATTTCAATACTAAATAGGTATGCACCAAGCAGCATACCATCCAAATTCTTAGAGGAGAAGCTGAATGAGTTATGGAAGACACAGACAGCAAAACTCTTCTGGTGGAAGACCTCAACCTCCCTCCCTCAGAATTAGATAAATCTAACTATAAAATAAACAAGAAGTTAAGGAGGTAAATAGAACGCTAGTAAACTTAGATATGACAGACCTTTGGAGAAAACTGAACAGGGATAGAAAGGATTATACTTTTTTTTTTCTGCAGTACGTGACACCTACAGAAAAACTGATCATGTACTAGGGTATAAAAACCTCATAATCAAATGCAAAAAAGGAAGAAATAATGAATACATTCTTTTTCAGACCTTAATGCAATGAAAATCACATGCAATAATGGGGCATGACGAGACAGACCTAAAACTAATTGGAAACTAAATAACTTCATTTTAAAGAATGAGTGGAGCAAACAACAAATCATAGAAAGAATTAATGATTTCATCCAAGATAATGACAATAATGAGACAACATGCCAAAACTTATAGGATACAGTCAAAGCAATTACTAGGGAATATATTATATCTCTAAAATGCTTACATTAAAAAATGGGCAAAGAGGAAATCAATGAATTGAGCATACAACTAAAAGAGGAAAACAAATTAAAATCCCCCAATTAAATACAAAATAAGAAATTCTAAAAATTAATAAAATTGAAAGCAAGAAAACTACTAAACTAATAAATAAAATTAATATTATGAAAAAACAATAAAATAGACAAACCTTTGGTTTATTTGATTAAAAAAGAAGAAAACCAAATTACTAGTATCAAAAATGAAAAGATGAACTTACAACCAGAGGAGTAAATTAAAGTAATAATTCAAGAAGTATTTTGCAAAACTATACTACAAAACTATAAATTTGATAATTGAAGTGAAATGAATGAATATTTACAAAAATAGAAATTGCCCAGGTTAAATGAAGAGGTAATCGAATACCTAAATAATCCTATCTCAGAAAAAGAAATTCAATAAGCTATCAATGAACTCCCTAAGAAAAAATCTCCAGGACTAGATGTACTAACAAGTGAATTCTAAGGAACAATTGGTTCAAATTCTATATAAACTCTTTGGAAAAATAAGTGAAGACAGAACTCGGTCTTACTCTTTCTATGATACCATCATGGTGTTGATACCTAAACCAGGAAGAGCCAAAACAGAGAAAGAAAATATTATAGACCAATTTCCCTAATGAATATGGATGCAAAAATCTTAAATAAAATCTTAGCAAAGTGTTTACACTATAACCAAGCAGGATTTATTCCACGAATGCAGGGTTGCTTCAATATTAGGAAAACTGTCAGCATAATTGGTTATATCAAATAACAAACCTTACAGAAATCATATTATCTCAATAGATGCTGAAAAAGCCTTTGATCAAATACAGCATCCATTTCGACTAAAAACCCTAGAGAACATAGGAATAAAATGATAAGCAGTATCTATCTGAAACCATCAACAAACATTTACGGAGATAAGCTAACATCATCTTCAATAAGATCAGAAGTGAAACAACAATGCCTGTTACCACCACTACTATTCTATATTGCATTAGAAATGTTAGCTTCAGCAATAAGAGAAGGAAAAAGAAATTGAAGGAATTAGAATTAGGAAGGCAGAAACCAAACTATCACTCTTTATAAATGATATGATGATAAGCCTAGAAAACCCTTAAAAATCATGTAAAAAACTACTGGAAACAATTAGCAACATTAGTAAAGTCACAGGATAGAAAAAGAGCCCACATAAATCTTCAGCATTTTCATATATATACATATATATATATATATATATATATATATATATATATATATTACTAACAAGATACAGTAGCAAGAGCCAGAAAGAGAAATCACATTTAAAATAACTTCAGACAACATAAAATATACCTCCCAGGGCAGACTCAAAAACTCTATGAAAAAAACTATAAAACATTTTCCACACAAATAAAACATATCTAAATAACTGGGCAAATAGCAACTGCTCATGGATAAGCTGAACTAATAGTATAAAAATGACAATTCTTAAATTAAACTACCTATTTAGTGTCATACACTCAAACTTCCAAAAAATTAGTGAACTAGAAAAAATTGTAACTAAATTCATATAGAGAAACAAAAAGTTAAGAATATCCAGGGATTTGATAAAACAAAATGCAAAAGAAGGCAGCTTAGCCTTACAAGGTCTAAAATTAAATTATAAAGCATCAGTCATCAAAATTGTCTGGTACTGGCTAAAAAACAGAATGGTGGATCAGTGGAATAGACTAGGTGCAAAAGAGACAGCAGGAAATGATTATAATCATATGCTCATTGACAAACCCAAATAGTCCAGCTTCTAGGATAAGTACTCACTACTTGATAAAAAAACTGTGGAAAAACTGGAAGATATTATGGCAGAAACTTGGATTATTCCAACATCTCAACACCCTATACCAAAATAAGATCAAAATGGGTGCAGGATTTAGACATAAAAGACAATATTACAAGCAAACTAGGAGAACAAGGAATAGTTTTCTTGTCAGATCTATGGAAAGGGAGGCAGTTTATGAGGAAGGAAGAGAAAGAGAGTACTATAAAAAATAAACTGATAATTTTGATTGTATTAAATTAAAAAGCTTTTGCACAAAGCCACTCTAACCAAAATCAAAAGAAATGTAATAAATTGGGAAAAAAATTTTACAACTAATGTTTCTGACAACTCATTTCTAAAATATATAGACAACTGAGTCAAATTTATAAAAAAAACAAGCCATTCCCCAATTGACAAATGGTCAAAGGATATGTAAAGGGAATTTTGAGACGAGGAAATCAAAGCTATCTATAGACAAATGAAAAATTGCTCTAAATCAATACTGTTTAAAGAAATGCAAATTAAAGCATCTCTGAGATACCACCTCACACCTCTCAGATTGGCCAACATGGCTAGAAAGAAGAATGATCCATGTTGGAAGGGATGTGGGTTATCTGGGACAGTAATGCATTGTTGGTAGAGCTGTAACCTGACCCAACCTTTCTGGAGAGCAATTTGGAATTACGCCAAAAAGGCAATAAAAATGTGCATACTCTTAGATCCAGCAAGACCACTACTGGGTCTATATCCTGAAGAGATCATGAAATGGGTAAAAATCCTACAGGTTCAAAACTATTCATAGCAGCTCTGTTTATAGTGGCAAAGAACTGGAAATTGAAGGGATGTTCACAAATCAGGGAATGGCTAAACAAATTGTGGTATATGTATGTGGTGAAACACTATTATTGTTCTATAAGAAATTAGGGGGATGGAATTTCAGAGAATCCTGGCAAAACTTGCATGAACTGATGCTGAGTAAGATGAGCAGAACCAGAAAAACACTGTACACCTTAACAACAACATGGGAATGATGATGAACCTTGATGGATTTGCTCGTTCCATCAGTGCAATGATCAGGGACAATTTTAGGGGATCCATGATAGAGAATACCATCAGTATCCTCAGATAAACTATGGAGTTTAAACAAAGACCAGAGATTATCTTCAATTTTTTAAAAAGTTTTCTTATGTACTACATAAATTTGCTATCTCTAATATTTTCTTTCTTCCTTATGGATTTTTTCTCTCAATACATTCAATTTTGATCTATTCATATCATGCAAACATATATAAAGACTATATCAGATTGCCTTCTGTTGGGGAGAGGGAAGGGAGGAAGGGGGCAAAAAATTTTTAAATCCAGATCCTTGCAAAAAAAAAAAGATTGATAGAAACTACTATTATATATAATTGGAAACAAAATATTTAAATAATTTTTAAAAAACTCCATTGTAATAGTTAAATTTCTGAAATTAGTTCATAATAATTCTCATCTTGGCATACATGAAGTATTAAAGTGGTGCTATTTTTAAGGAAGAAAAAATCAAGACTCAGAAAATGCTAAGTAACCTGATATTTAGGTAAGTTCAAATTTGCATCTCTGATTCCAACTTTTTTTTAAGTCAAATATAACAGAGACTTTCACTGACCCAAGTTTCTTCAAAATCATCTTAACAGATAACCTGTTTAGCTCTTAAATTTCTGTCTACACTTTATTTACCAAATACTTGTGTAACCTCAGGAAAATCACTTACCTGTTGTGCACTATGACTTGTACATTTATAAAAACTAAGAGAGTATCTGAACTCTAATAACCTCAAAGATGTATGAAGATGAAATAGTAAGAAAGGAAAGCATTTTAAAAAATATAAAGTCCTATAAAAATGTAAAATGCATTAAAAATTATTACTGCTAATGAAAAGGCTAATCACTTCCAAGGTATTATGTTTCTAAAAATATTGTATCATTACTTACTTCATGGTATGTATCTTCCAGCTCTCCATCATATATCCAACGATAAAGAAAATTCAAAACAGGATGTGACACCAAACTGAGAATATGTTGTACTAGAGATCTCATATATGGATCTCCTGTTTTAGTATAGGCATGGACTGCTGATGCTAATTCACCACCTTTCCTTCCTGGGGGAAAAAAAAATATTAATTTTTTTTTAGGGTTTTTTTTTTCTTGCAAGGCAATGGGGTTAAGTGGCTTGTCCAAGGCCACACAGCTAGGTAATTATTAAGTGTCTGAGGCTGGATTTGAACTCAGGTACTCCTGACTCCAGGACCAGTGCTCTGTCCACTGCGCCACCTAGCTGCCCCAAAATATTCATTTTTAAAGATCAAGACTAACCAATTTTAACATGTGCTAGAAAGTAAGTATGATTAAGACTGTCTAAAGAGAAAAAAGATCACATAATAATAGTCTTAATTTTGGTAAAAAGCTTATGTGACTAAATCTCTCTTTCAATTTTTATAACTAAATTATAATTTTTCAATACTACTTAAGCTATTTCTGGATGAAAAGTTATATTATCTTGAATTACAAATAGTAAATTCTTTCTAAAGAAACTGATTACATTTGATTACAAGATAAAGCTTAAATCTTTTAAAATATAGACACAACAAAAGTAAAGTTGTTAACAAATATTTAAATGAAGATATTCAAGATGACATTAAGATTTTGAAATTGCAAATATTCTTCTGCACATAGAGCACTGCAAATAAATTTATGCATGCCGACGACAAGAAAAACTTTAGGGTTTAGTGAGAATGTTCTTTAAGGATAATTCAAATTAATAATAATTAAAATTTATATCAGTTAACAGTTTTAATAAGAAATCAATTATGAGAATGTTTTAAGTTTGCTTAATACCTAATAGACATTAAGAATCTGACATGTTGTGACAACTAGATAGAGTTGTTGACATAGTGGGTAGAGCACCAGCTGTGGAATTTAGGAGGACCTGAATTCAAATCTGGCCTCAGACACTTAATGCTTATTTAGCTCTGTGACCCTGGGCAAGTCACTTAACCCCATTGCCTTGCAAACAACAATAATAATAACAACAACAATAATAATAATACATGTAATTCTATCAAACAAATTGTTTTAAGTTCCATTTGAAGTATAAACAAAAGCCCAACATTGAAGACTTTCTTATAGTATGACACATTAGTCTAATGTTTGTTTATATTTTTAATTGTTTTTAAGTCAAGTCAATATATTCCCCAATAGTTTAATTTTCCTAAATAAAAGCAGCAAATTCACAGTCTTTGAATTTTACACAGTTGTAAAGAAAACACGATAAATTTATTAATTTTAATATTCACTTAAAATGAAATTTTGAACTGGTTGATCAGAAGAACAAAAAGGTTAATTTTTAAGTTAATATTGAACTCCATAGGAAAAAAGAAAAAATGCACCACAGTCATCTCTAAATATGTCAATTTTTTTTCCTGCTTCCAGTACATGCAAGGGGGTTAACCACATAATATAATTCTGTTGAGCTGACATGAAATCAAAATGGTGAAAAAAATTTCCAACTCCATTTAATCAATTCTATTAACTGTCATTCATTTACTCTTGCAATAAGCATTTACTAATAATAAGCAGGAATTAGCTTGAACAATACTGCACAAAAGAATAAAAAATGTAAAAGGAAAACATAGATCTCACCTATCAGAGTTTACAATCCAGCTAAGAAAAAGAAAACTATAAACAAAACATTTTTTAAAAATTTTAAAGCAATAGATAAAATGAACGAAATTCCATGTGGCAAAGTGAAGGAAAAAATATTTTGAGGTAATTATAAGTGTTTTGGATCATAGATCCAGAGTTAAAAAGAGTTCAATCTAACCCAATGTCTTCATTATACAAATGATGTAAATGAGATCCAGTGAAAATAAATGATTTGTCAAATAATATGGTAAGCATCAGAGGCAGGATTTGAAACAAAAATCTCCTACTCCAGTGCCAATGCTTTTTGTCTTGAGCTATATCTTAGGTAATGCTAGATCATAGGAGAAGGCATTCCAGACAGAGGAAAAAAACAGCAGAAATTAAACCTGGGAACATTTTATGGTGGAGAGAAGCTAAGGACACTCATAAAAATGGGCTTGATCCAGGCATGTCAGATCACACATCTGAGCTCCCAGTTACCAGAGAGGCTAAAGCTGATAGATTTCTTGAGTTCCAGAGTTCTAAGCTTGTATGCTATGCTAATCAGGTGGTCATATTAAGGCTAGCATTAATAGATGAGCTCCCAGGAGCAAGGGACCACCAGATTTACCTGAGGAGGGAGGAATGCAACCCAGGATGGAAACAAAACAGGTCAAAGATCCTATGCCAATAAGAGTAGTACGCCACCTGCAATTAGTAATTTGACTTCCAACCTAGGCAAAGATGAGGAAAGAGAAGGAAGGAGGGAGTTGAGGAGGGTAAGAGGGAGGGAGGGAGGAAGGAAGGAAGGAAGGAAGGAAGGAAGGAAGGAAGGAAGGAAGGAAGGAAGGGAGGGAGGGAGGGAGGGAGGGAGGGAGGGAGGGAGGGAGGGAGGGAAGGAAGGAGGGAGGGAAGGAAGGAGGGAGGGAAGAGGGAGGAGGAAGGAAGGAATCTGTTATAAATATTTAAGAGTACCTTACATTTATAAAGTATTTAAGAGTTCTCAGAGTACTTTAAAATATCTCACTTAAAAGTAGAATTCAATGTTCAACATACAGTTTTTAGAGAATGAAATGTACTGATAAAGAAAAATTTAAGATTAAACTATATTATGACTATGAAAACATTGTGATCAGGAAAAGCAATTCTCAAAATGTCAATTAAATGAAGACATTTTATAATTAATGTATGCTTTTCAAGTTAAGATTATATTTTTGAAATGAAAATAAATATTAGCATTTGTAACTTGAGGTTAAGACCTTTTTAGTACTTTATGTAATAAATCTTAATAATATTTACTCTTCTTATTCTAGGGGATGTATTTTAAGTTAAAGAACCAAATTTAGAAAAAAAAGGAAATATCTATTGCCTATCTATTTTTTATAAACACCAAATTTAGTAACAAAAAAAGTAAATTAGGCAGTTTCCTCTATTTTCAATGAGTTCAACTGTATTTCTTAAAAATTCTTATTAATTCACCTAAGATTAGATTATAGGCAAGGGATTAGGGAAGGGAAGGGAAGGGAAGGAATAAAAGTTTGCATTGGTTTTCTCACTTTCCTACTAAAACAGACATTAGACTCAAGTGTACTTAGTTACTTGAAGTTATAAAAGTTATGAAAATTCAATGGTGCCTCTTTCGGGTATAATCAATAAACAAATATATATGAAACACCTTTGTGCCAAGTACTGTGCTAAGTGTTCAAGAAAGAAACAAAATGGGGCGGCTAGATGGTGTAGTGGATAAAGCACCAGCCCTGGAGTCAGGAGTACCTGGGTTCAAATCCGGTCTCAGACACTTAATAATTACCTAGCTGTGTGGCCTTGGGCAAGCCACTTAACCCCATTTGCCTCACAAAAACCTAAAAAAAAAAAAGAAAAAAAAGAAAAAATAATGGTCCTTGTTCTCAAGTAGCTTTACATTCTAGTGTCTTTAACTGAAGTTTAATGCAACTAGTTAAATAAACTGTTGAAAAATATAATTCAAGATAAAGAAATGAAAAAAAGGCTAAAATGTTTATAAACTTTTCAAAAGACATGATTTTACATCATAAATGAAGACTGGGTTTCTCTGTCTCACCCAGGCTTAAAATACAGGGTCTATGTCTGAGCTCCAACATACTACTAATGGGAATAGAAACTTTATTAGGTTCTTAATTGGGCTAGTTCAGTGATCAACTCAGAGGAAAGAGAATAAAGATGAAAAAATGATACAACATGCAGTCACTTCAACCTAACCTGGTCAAATAAGTGTAGACAAATAGGAAAAAATGAAAAATGAACAAAATGGAGCCTTGATTTGACTTTCATCACTTCTTAGAAACATTTAACCAAGGTGAAGTAGCTGCCACAACACAGAAGCTGAAAAAGACCCGAAATTCACCAAAGTACAAACCCAAGAAGAAACAAAGGCAACCAAAGGAAACACTTATTGAGAGTACAAATGTATCTTGCAAAACCTACAGAAGAGAATGAAGGCATACTTCATAATTAAGAAAACATCACCTCATAAAAAATAAAAACATAGCTAATGAAAAAACAAGAATATAGCTTATTTCCTCAATGAAAATATGAGTGAGCAAAAGACACAATTTCGAAGGAAAGTCCCTAAAAAATACATCTAAAAAAAAAACACACAAGTCACCATACTGTGACTATACCACGAGGCAATGAAAACCTGTCCTACACAAAGCCTAAGTAAAAGGTTTCCTATTAATATTTTAATTCTTGAAATGTTCCTCTTCAAAGATAGCATATCAATTGCAACAAGCCCTAGATCATTTCAGATCTGCCTAAATGAAATCAACAGTAACGAAACATAAATTAATCTTTTCCATCCTTGGTAGAAAAACAAAGTTGATGAAAAATGTCCATGACATACACTTTGAAATGTAATTGAATAGTCACTTTCTTAAACTAGTCCATCAGCATGAAAATCTTGGACAGATTACAAGAATCTAGGTCCTGAAGTAAACAGGAAAAAATAGGTGGATTACAAGGATCTAGGTCCTCAAATAAATAGGAAAAGGAGATCAGGTTGGAGAGCACATAGGAAATTTCAATGAACCTAAATAGTTCATTATTCATTATCTCAATACCAATATCTGTGAAATTATTTTCCTGATGAATTAGAATATTATAGTCTCAGAAGAGTAAAAATGATAGATAGGCAATTGTGACCAAAAAACAGAATGTATTATGTGACCATAAAACAGGATGTATTATATTATATGACTTGCACGTAAGAAGCCACATAAAAGATATTACTAATAAGTATTATCACAAAACAAATGAAAATGAAAAATAAGAAATGAATAATCAAGTGGTACAACAGTATTCCTGACATATTCAAAATATAAGAGGAGAACTTTCAGTACATTAAACCAAAAGGATAATTCTTGTGCAACAAAAATCATAAGAGGAAAAGATGCAGAATATTCATGACAATGAAATCATCATTTAAAGTTCTAAAGTTCCTGAGCCACAAAATTACACAAGATGAAAATATGTGAAGAGAATACCCATGACAATGAAATCACCAATACAAAGAACTAAAATTCTTTAGTAAACAAATTGGGTATACATACCTTATAAAAAGATGTATAGATTACTTGATTACAGATTATTACAAAATGCTTTTGTAGCTAAATATTTTTCATTTGTTGATAAACAGGAATTTCCTAAGAGTTTTCCATTAAACTATATTTTGTGTTTGTATGTACAGTTATAGTATTTGTAAATACTGTTAAGACTAAATCTTAAAGAGGGCAAAAAAAGGATGAAGTCTTTCTTATCATAGTCCAAAAACTCAAGATTGTTTGCAATAGGCAAGCTCCTTGAGAGCAAATCTTTATATTCCCTACTACAGTGCTTTGAAGAGAATTTAAAAGTAACAGGGAAAGTATAAAGAAGGGTTAGAGCAGATGCAAAATAAAAGGATGTCAGGGAGAACAATAGGGGAAAACAGAAAAAATTAGGATTATTCAAACTGGAAAAGATAAAGTTATAATATATTCTAAATGAATTTTATTTTATACTTCTTTAAGCAACACTGAGAAGATTCCCAGGACTAGGGAGGTGATAGTTCAGCTGTATTGGGTAAGAGATCTTTTTTTTGTTCAGTATTTGTAATTTAATCTATGCCAAAAAAAAATTATCCTATGAAAACTCCCTCCACTGATTCAGACTGGCAACTTATTTGTAATTGGTATTACAGGTCTTACTAACTTTAAAATGGCACAAATATGAGAAGAATATGTTCTAAGAAATGAAAAAAGACCTTGACAGTGATCAACCAGTGCTGCAAGTGTCTTCAACCTTATTTTAGGATCATATGTCCAAACTAGGAGTCGGCGAAGTGTTAAGCTGCTTTCAAGTCCCAAATTGACACCTTGATCATCCTCTAGTTGAAGCTAGGAAATAAAATAGAGAGACAAAAAGTAAGAAATATCATTTCAAAAAAATTAAGCACTGTGTATATAATTTCCTATTTAATTCAAATTTATTTTATGAAATCAATTCTAATTTGAAAAAGTGATGCATTTGATATGTGGGTGAGTTTTACTGTACTTTTTTGTTAACTTTTGTATTTAAATACATCTCTGGCATAGAGAAGGCACATAAAAGGAAATATAGGTCATAGTAAAATGAAAGATAAATTTTTAAGGAAGAAAATTACAAAAGGAAGGGCTGTTCACGGAAAGTACACTAATTGTTTCAAGGCACAAAAAAATCCATTCAATATAGGGAAATAGGACACCTTAATTATGCCATAGGATTTTCTAAAAATGTTCCTAAAGTGGAACTTCTCTCTCTGCTCTGGGATATGTCAAAACCAGATTTTCACCAAGCTACAGTTAAAAGTTTATCAATAAGATTTTTAATATTAAAACAGGCTTATATAAAAAATCTAATTTAAAATATTCTAGCCAGCTACAGTTATTATACACTTGAAACACTAAATAGTAGGGAGCTAAAATAAAAGGGTAAATCTCATTTTACCTGTGAATGTAAAACAGAGAGTAGTCTATAGTATTCTTTAAGTTCTTGATGTAAGGCAGCACAAAAACTCTGTATAGGAAAAAAAAGTACAATAAATCTTTTTGTAAGACAATTTTTAGAGCGGGCAGATGGTGGAGTAAAGACAAGAAATCCCACAGCTCTCCCCAAATATTTGAAATGATGACTAACCAAATTCTAGAATGGCGGAATCCACAGATTGAGTGAAACAATTTTCCAGCCCAAGACAACTTGGAAGATTCACAGGAAAGGTCTATTACATTTGGATTACAAAGGGTGGCAAGCACAGGGCTGCATTGCTTCCAGCCATCCAGGGCAGCCTGTAGGGCACCTGGGTCCATGACAGCGGGGGTGGTTTCTGGACCTCTCAGTCCAGGGACTGCCCCGATGGTCAGCAGGAAAATCTGCTGCACCAGAGCAAGCGTGAAGCCCAGCCCAGCATAGGCCTCAAAGTAGCAACCCAGGAGCAGTTCCGTGGAGTCAACCAGCAAGGAGTCGCCTGGCAGCTGCTTCCAGACTGCTTAGTCCATCAATGTTAAGGGGGTTACAGAAGACTGCAGAAATCTCTTTGTTATCTATCCCTGAGGCAGGATTTTGTGGTTTTGCCCATACTCAGATCAAAGTTGTAGTTTAGGGCCCCAGTCTAAGGAAAAGTAGTTTTACTGCCATGGCAGAGGCACAGACTGGGAGAGCAGTCAGAGCCTCTCATAAGACCTTGAAAGAATTGAGATTCCCTAGGAAGTATCCATGAAAACAGCTGCAAAATCCCTCAAAAGCTTGGGACAATGCACCTTCCACCCTGGAAGCAGAACCCCACCTTAACAAAGGGTTAAAAATCAAGTCACACAGTGGGGAAATGAGCAAACAACAAAAGAAAAAAAGATCAAATCACAATTACTGTGATCCTTTGGAGGATCAAAATACATACTCAGAAGATAACAGTCAAAGCTTCTGTATCCAGAGCCTCCAAAAAATATAATTTGAACTCAGGCTATAGAAAAACCCAAAAAAGATTTTGAAAAGCAAGTAAGGGAGGTAGAGGAAAAATTGGGAAGAGAAAAGAGTGATGAGGGAAAATCATGAAAACCAAAATAATATTTTAAAAAAAACAGTTCAGGTCAAATGGAAAAAATTGGCCAAAAGATCACTGAAGAGAAGAATGCCTTTAAAAAGCAGAATTGGCCAGATGGAAAAGGAGATCAGAAAGCTCTCTGAAGAAAACAATGCCATTAAATGTAGAAGTAAGCTGAGGAAAGCTGATGACATTGTGAGAAATCAAGAAACATTAAAACAAAAACAATAAAATAAAGAACTAGAAAATGTGACAGTAACTCACTGGAAAAAGAACTGACCTGGAAAACAGATCCAGAAGAGATAATTTAAAAATTATTGGACTACTTAAAAATCATGATAAAAAAAAGCCTAGACTTCATTTTTCAAGAAATTATCCTGGAAAATTGCCCTGGTATTCTAAGAGCAGAGGATAAGATAAATATTGAGGGAATCCACCAATCATCTCCCTAAAGACATTCCAAAATACACCCAGGAATATTATAGCCAAATTCCAGAACTCCCAAGTCAAGGAGAAAATAATACAAGCAACCAGAAAGAAACAATTCAAATATCATGGAGCTACAATCTGGAAAACACAAGATTTAGCAACTTCTACATTAAAGGCTCATAGGACTTGGAATATGAAAGGCAAAAGAGCTTGGAATGCAACTGAGAATCAAATACCCAGCAAAAGTGAACATTCCTCTTTCAGGGGCAAAGATGGACATTAATGAAATAGGGGACTTTCAAACTTTTCCTGTTGAAACGACCAGAGTTGAACAGAAAGTTTGATCTTCAAGTACAAGATTCAGGAGAAGCATAGAGAGGGTAGATAAGAAGTGCATTTTTGAGGAATTTAAAGATATTGAACAGCTAGTATTCCTAAATGGAAAGATGATACTGATAACTCATATGAACCATCTAATTTATTAGGGCAGATAGAGGGAGCATATATAGACAAGACACATGAGGGAATTGAATATAATGTGAGCTAATGGGTGAGAAAGGAATGTAATGGGAGAAAGGGAAAGGAGAGGTAGAATGGGCTAAATTATTTCACATAAAAGAGGCAAGAAAAAGCTTTTACAATGGGGGGGGGAGATGAGGGGGAATGAGTGAGCCTTCATTCTCATTGGAAGTGGCTCAAGAGAGAAAATAACAAACACAATTAGGTATAGAAATCTATCTTACCCTATAGGAAACTATGCAGAGAGATAGAAGAAAGGGGGAACAGGGGGAGGGAGGGAGGCAGGCTGTAGGTGATAGAAGAGAGGGAATATGGTAGGAGAGGAGGAATAGGAAGAAAGGAGAGAGTAGAACAAATGGGATGGGGAGGAATAGGATAGAAAGAAATACAGCTAGAAAGTGAAACTGTGGGAAAAAAATATTGAAGCTCTGATGGACTAATGATAAAGAATGTGATACACCCCAAAGACAGTTGATGGTATCTGAAAACAGACTAAAACATACTTTTTTTTCCACTCACCTTATTTTTCTTGAGGTTTGCCTTTCTTTGTGTGGGATAAAGGGGGAGATTATGTTTACTCTTATGACATGATTATTGTAGCAATGTGAAAAAAATGAATAAAAGTAAAGTGCTTTAAAAATTTTTTTAAAACAGACTAGCATATAATTACATATTTAATTATATAGTCTGAAGAAATAGCATCCTGTGCTTTTCACTTTGATTCATTCTTGAATTATATTAAAATTTATAATGCATGGAATTCCCTTCAATTTAAATCTTCATTAAGATATGCCACAATTCAGTGGGGGGGGCAGAGTCAAGATGGCAGCAGGAGAAGAGCCTCTCTTAGGTGCTCTCTCCAAAATATTTCAAAAAACCTTAAAATTATGACTCTAACTAAATTTTCAAGAGGCAGAACCCACAGAAAGATCCAGTGAAGCAATTCTCCAGTCCAAGGTAACCTGGAAAATAATGGGAAAACTCTTTTCCATGGGGTTGGAAGAATGACTCCCAGAGCAAAGGAACTTCAGCCTCCTCAGAACAGCCCCGGGGTGCCTGGGAGTGGTGGCTCCTGGTAGCTGAAGCACTATCCTGACCAGCACCCCAGAGAGCACCAATCACAACTTGGAAGATCAGCAAGGAGACCTCTGCCAGAGTGAGCACGAAGCCCAGGTCCTCAGCACGGTTGTGACACTCAGTTCAGCCAGGAAACAGAAGCAGAAGCCTCCAAGCAGCTGTGCCCTGATTGCTCAGCCCATCAAAGGTAAGGGAGTGGAGGGAGACTGCCAAGTTCTGTCCTTTGTCCCTGGAACAGGACTCTGGGACTCTGACCACATTCAGACCTTGGTCATAATCTAGGCCTCCCATAGAGCAAGGACCCCCCCCCACCCCAGCCCCATGGCAGAGGGGTACAGGAGAACAGTCAGAATCTCACATACTGAGGGTCCATGTGGGGGTGTCCCAATAATACTCAGAAGTTCAGGAAGCACCCCAAAACCAGACACAGGCTGGGGAAGTAAGTAAACCAAAAAAAAAAAAAAAAAAAAAAGGAACCTGACTGTAGCCAATCACTTTGGTCCCATGGAGGTCCAAAATACTCAATCAGAAGATGAGAAAGTGCAAACTTCTGCATCTAAAGACTCCAAGAAATATAGAAGTTGGGTTCAGGCTATGACAGAGGTCAAAAAAAGATTTTGAAAAATCAAGTAAGGGAGATAGAAGAAAAATTAGGAAAAGAAATGAAGGAGATGCAGGAAAAACATGAAAACAAAGTCAGCAGCTTAGTCAAAGAGATCCAAAAAAATGCTGAAGAAAATAACATGTTAAAAACCAGCTTAGGTCAAATGGATAAAACAGTTCAGAAAGTTATTGAGGAGAAGAATGCTTTAAAAAGCAGAACTGACCAGATGGAAAAGGAGATAAGAAAGCTCTCTAAGGAAAACAAATCCTTCAGAAGTAGAATGGCGCTAATGGAAGCCGATGACTTTGTGAGAAATCGAGACACAATAGTTCAACAACAACAAAAGAATGAAAAATTAGAAGAAAATGTGAAACATCACATTGAAAAAACAACTGATGTGGAAAACAGATTCAGGAAAGATAATTTAAAAGTTTTGGAATACCTGAAAGTCATGATCAGGAAAAGAGCCTTGGCATCATTTTTAAAGAATTCCTACAGGGAAAATTGCCGATATCCTAGAAGAAGAGGGCAAAAGAGAAATTGAGAAAATCCACTGATCTCCCCCAGAAAGAGATTCAAAAAAAAACAACCCCTAGGAATATTATAGCCAAGTTCCAGAACTCCCAAGTCAAAGAGAAAATATTACAAGCAGCCAGAAGGACACAATTCAAATATCATGGAGTTGCAGTCAGGATCACACAGGACTTAGCAGCAACTACATTAAGGGCTCGTGGGGCTTGGAATATAATATTCTGGAAGGCAAAAGAGCTTGGAATGCAACCGAGAATCAACTATGCTGCAAAACCGAACATCCTCTT
This sequence comes from Macrotis lagotis, assembly GCF_037893015.1. Lineage (NCBI taxonomy): Eukaryota > Metazoa > Chordata > Mammalia > Peramelemorphia > Peramelidae > Macrotis > Macrotis lagotis. The sequence continues at coordinate 184,236,028 of NC_133663.1, forward strand.
CCAGGGGAAAAGATGAACTTTCAATGAAACAGGGGAATGTCAAATTTTCCTGCTGAAACAACCAGAGTTAAACAGAAAGCCTGACCTTCAAGTACAGGACTCAGGTGAAGCATAGAGAGGGTGGACGAGAAGGGTATGAGGGACTTGATGAACTGCATATATTCCTGCATAGAAAAATATACTGAAAATACTCATATGAAACTTCTCATTTAATAGTGCAGGTGGAAGGAGCTTTATAAGATGAAGCACAGGAGAGAGCTGAAACTGAAGATATAATATATAGTAAAAATGGAGTTAATGGCTAAAAGGGAGTAAGAGAAAGGAGAGGTGGAACAGGCTAAGATATTTCGTATAAAGATATTTTTTTTCCTTCTTTTTACAATGAGATTTTACAATGAAATGGGAGGGGGGAAGGTGAGGGGAAATGAGGGAACCTTCACTCTCATCAGAAATGGCTCAGAGAGGAAACAGCATGCACACTCAATAGGGTATAAACATCTAGTGTAAAAAGGAGAGAAGGGGCAAAGGGGGAAGGAAGGGGATGTGGTTGATAGAGAGGGTAAGTCATAGGAGAGAACAGTCATATATAACATATTTTCTTTTTACTTCTCGCAAGGGGTTGGGATTGGGTGGCCTGTCCAGGACCACAGGGTCGGGTGGTTGCTGGGGGTCGGGTGGTTGCTGGGGTCTCAGGGGGTGGTATGTGGGCTTGGGGCCTCTTGGCCCCAGGGCCAGTGATCAGTCCGCTGCACTACTCAGCCATCCTACAGCACATTTTAAAAGAGGGCCAGAGTGAAAGGAGAGAGAAAATATAGTATATGGCAATGGGGAGGAATGGATGGAGGGATTTACAATCAGTAACAGTGCAAAAGTATGGAAGTAATTTTTATGATGGACTTATCATAAAGAATGTGATCCACCCAAGACAGAGCTGATAGTATCAGAACACAGACTGAAACACATTTTTTTTCTTTCCTTTACTTTATTTCTCATAAGGGTCTATATTTTGGGGGGGAGGATATTTTGTTTACTCTTAAACAACAATATTCATAGCAGCCCTGTTTGTGGTGACAAAGAATTAGAAATTAACGTAAATGTCCTTCAATTGAGGAAAGGCTTAACAAAATGTGGTATATGTATGTGATGGAACACTATTGTTCCATTAGAAGTCAGGAAGGATGGAAATTCAGGGAAGCCCAGAAAGATATGCATGGACTGATGCTGAGCAAGATGAGCAAAACCAGAGAAACACTGTGTACACTAGAAGCAACATGGGGGTGATGATCAACCTTGACGGACTTGCTCATTCCATTAGTGCAACAATCAGGCACAATAGTTTATTTTTCTTCCTTAGGGCTATGACTACTCTCTCATCACATTCAACTTAGATCAATGTATACCATGGAAACAATGTAAAGACTAACAGACTGACTTCTGTGGGGAGTAGGAGGAGGGAAGCAAGATTAAGGGAAAAAATTGTAAAATATTCAAAATAAAATATATTAAAAAATAAAATAAAATGCAGAAAGATTAAGTGACATGCCCTACACAATAAGAACTTGGCAGAACTTCTCTCTCTCCTTTCTGTTTCTCTTCTCCCTCTTAGTCTCTCTTTCTGTCTCTCTCTCTGTCACTGTCTCTCCTTCATAGCTATCTATATTTTCATATCTATCTATTAAAAAAAAGTGAATTCAAGGCTCTTTTCCTGGTCATGACTTTCAGGGAATCCAGTAATTTTGAAGTTATCTTTCCTGGGTCTGTTCTCCAGGTTAGTTGTTTTTCCAATGAGATAGCTCACATTTTCTTCTAGTTATTTGTTCTTCTAGTTTTGTTTCTTGATTTCTCACAAAGTCATCAGCTTCCCTTAGCTCCATTCTACATGTGAAGGAGTTGTTTTCCTCAGAGAGCTTTCTGATCTTTCTCATATGGTCAATTCTGCTATTTTAAGGCAATCTTCTCCTCATTAACTTTTTGGACTGCTTTTTCCATTTAACCTAAGCTGGTTTTTAACATGTTCTTTTCTTTGTTATTTTTTTGTATCTCTTTGAGCAAGTGGCTGACTTGGTTATAATGATTTTCCAGCATCTCTCATTTCTCTTTCCAATTTTTCCTCTACCACCCTTACTGATTTTCAAAATCTTTTTTGAGTCATTCCATAGCCTGAGACCAATTACCATTTTTATTTGAAGTCTTTGGATACAGAAGCTTGGATTTTGTCATCTTCTGAATATGTGTTTGATCCTCCATGGAACCAATTATCTACAGTCAGGTTCTTTTTTTTTTTCTGTTTATTTATTTCCCTGATCTATGCTCTGTTTTCAGGTACTTCTCAAGCTTTTGAGTGTAACTGGATACCCCTGCAAGGACCTCAGTTCCAACATCTTATGAGAGGCTCTGACTATTCTCATGGTCTGTCTGTGCTCTGGTCTGTGGAAAATACAAAGCTCTCCCTTCTGCACTGGAGCTATGAGGAGGGTACTTGCTTTATGGCAATGGGGGTGCTCAAAACTGCAACCAGAGTCTGAATGTGAACAAAGTACAAGAGAACTGTCCCAGGGTAGTAGAGAGACCTCGACAGTCTCTCCCTACCCCATTAATTTCCATGGGCAGCTGCCAGGCTGCTCCCTGCTGGGTAGCTCCACAGACCTGCTTCTGTAGGCTGGGACTGTACTGAGGGCTAGGCTGGCCTGTGCTCCACGCTCACTCTGGCAGGTTTCCCATTGATCTTCTAAGTTGTACTAGGTGATCCCTGGGTTGGAAGGTCTGGATACCACTTCGCTGCCATGAGCACAGGTGCCCCTAGGAACAGCACCAGCTGTTCATAGAAGGCTGGAGGTTTGTTCACTCCAGGGAGGCATGATCCTGGCTGTTTGCCACCCGCTCCAACCCCAATAGAACAGAGCCTTCCCATGAATCTTCCAAGTTACTTTGGACTGGAGAATTGCCTTACTGGGTCTTCCTGTGGATTCCATCTCTTTAAAATTTAGTTAGAATCATAATTTTAAGGATTCGAGCCTCTGGGAAATCCTGCCTTCACACCATCATCTTGGTTCCACTCCTCCATCCAATACATTTTTCGAGGAAGTCTAATATGAAAAAACTTTTGTCTCAAAAGTTAATATCCTTTGTAAATTTAACAATACTAGTTTGACAATTAACCATCACATTACATTTAAAAAACAAAAATCCCTCCCTCTTACTATTTAAAATCATTCATCCTCACTTTTCCAATCAACCACTAATAGTCCTAAGGCAAAAACACTTTCAAAAAATCAGCTGAAAGACATTTCTGATCTAACTGATAATTAACCTTATAAGTTTTCAGACTTTAGAGAATGTGAGTATACTAATTTTTCTGATAAAGCTACCATTACTGACATAATACTTACTTTCAAGGAATGAAGAGCCTAGATTTAAAACTTGAGTATTTACTAATTATTGAACCCAAACAAGTAACATCTTTACGCTTCAACTTTTTCATATATAAAATGGAGACAATACTACTTGTTCTCTTGTAATAATCTCTTCTTTGGTCCTATCCTTTTCCACACCTCTTATTATACATTTACCTGTGTACAAAGTTCATTCTCTCCCCTTCCCACAACTAAATTATAAATTATCTGCAGACAGAGAAGTTGTCTATTTTCATCTTTTTAATCTTCTAGGTGACATAGTGGATAAAGTGCTGAGCCTAGAGTCAGAAAGATCTGAGTTCAAATATAGCCTTGGATCCTTACTAGCTGTGTGACCATGAGTAATTGACATAAACTCTACCTGAGTTTTCTCAGTTGCAAATAATAATAGCATCAGTCTCAAAGGAGTTTTGTGAGTATCAAATGCGATGATTTGTGTAAAGAGCTTTAGGATTTTGCCTGGCACATGACAGGTATTTAATGATGTGGCTGTGCTCCCTCCCATACCTACCACAGCTTGTTGACTTGAATTTCTTGAATTACAAACACATTTTTTAAAATATATGTATAAATCAAATGTTCACTTAAACTAAACTAGGACCAGGCTCATTTTTTATAAAAAAAAAATCCAAGATTCTGATATTTTTTTATAAGAAAAACCTAGATGTGAAACCCTAAATTTCATTTACCTATTATATCAAAAAGCTTTTTTTAAAGAAATACAGATTCTGATTAAATAAAGTCTTTTCCTTTTCATAGTGGGAATTCTAGGGTAGGACACATTTCTCAGAGTGAAAAAAAATTTATATTTGTAATAAACATACATACCTGACCTACAAGCCCAAATGCTCGGTCTAAACTCCTTTGGTCAGTGTATTTTCTAATTTTATTATGCAGCCATCCTAACTCAGCAAGTCTTATTGTTGTATCTCTCAAAGATCTAGTTAAGTTTGCCTAAAAAAAAAAAAATCAACACACCAGAAGTTAGCTATTAAAAATCTATAAAAACTAGAATTTTAAAAATTATATTTCTACTATATTAATACCAATATTTTTTAATGGCAGTCTAAAAGAGGAACAAATTGCCTCAACAGGAAAAAAAACTAAAATTGAATGCATCATCCTTGAAAATGTAAGTAAATGTATCAGTGGACCCAGGAACAAAGGATACATGGTTTAAAGACAGTTTAAAATAGCTCCTTAGGTCATCCTTAAAAGATTTCATACTCAAACAATATTAGAAAAGAACGTATACTATATATTTTTCCCTTCTTGTTTCTGTTCGATAAATATTTGTTAAAAAAAATTTCTCTGCAATTCTATAACTAGTGTGTAATCCTTTCTTTAATTATTCCCCTAAGAAGCTTGTAATCTGTACCCAAAGTATCCACTTACTTACAAACTCTTCATTGGCCCCAAGTCCATTTAGCTGATTTATGTTCCCAAATTGACATGATTGATAAACAAAAAAGGAAAGAATGAAATATTGAGCTGAATGTGATATCTCCTTTTCTTCTTTATTTATTAGAAATAAATAAATAAACCAATTCTATCTGTGCCTCAAATGTAATCTAAAATCAGTAGCAACGATATAAGAAACAATGCAAGTCAACTTATGGCATTAGTATTCAAAATTAAAAGGTAGAGTTGCACTAGAGAGAAAGTAAAATAGGAGACCAAGTACAAAAGACTACTTCAACTAGTCATTTCAGTCCAATTATCTGGAATGTCTCAAACTGTCACAAAAAAATAAAGCTAAGAAAATTTCTAACATCAAGTCTCCCAATACATAAGTAAATTTCTGAGATCAAGTCTCCCAATCCATTGCTTGAATTCCACATTTCAAGAAAGAGTAAGGGACTAATAAGGATACTATGAGCATGGGCATCATCACATCAATTACTTTTTCTCTAGTCCCCAAAACATATATGTATATATATATATATATATATATATATATCTCCAGGTATTTTTCCTTTTTCAATGCTGCAACATGTAACTATACCTTTCCTTCAACTTTATAGCAATTTTCAGAATTGTTCATTTTGATGTATTTGCCATCTATTCCCTGGAAGACGTATAAAATATCTCTCACAAGGGCTGCTTCAGTTATTTCTATAGCACCTAAAACAAAACAATGTTAAAGTATATTTAAAGCATTTCATTTTAAGAAAAAAATCAAAGTTTAAAATTTATCTGATAAGAAAGTAATACCTATATAATTTACAAACAAAAGAAAATGAGTTTAAATGAATAAAAAGAAACAGGGTTAACAAAAATGGGTCTTATGAGAAAGGTAAATATTAAAATTGAAGAAAGGGTTTCTCCAAAGAAAAAAATTAAGAATCTCTTCCTAAAGATTTCTTTCAACAGGGGGGAAAAAAAACAGAAAAAACATGTTTATTCTATCAATATAGTTTCTAATAAATGAAGGGACAGAGAAAGGAAGGAAGGAATTTAATAACCTTTTGGCCATCATTCCATAAATGACAAAATATTTGCAGCAGCATTTCTGTATTAGCCAGAAATTTGAGAAGAAAATATCAAGAGAAGAAAAGTTAAACTGTAATATAATTGAATGTTATTTCAGTATAAATAACAGCAAATATAAGAAAATCAGAAAAACAGGAGGATTTTAAAGAGAAGACTTGCAAACTAAAAGAAAATAAAAAAAGGAAAATTGTATCAATAATGATAACAATTATAAAAAGAAAATTAAAGGTAGTTGAACTCAAATTCAATACAATGACTTGGTCTTCAATTCTCTGGGAGTTAAAAGGTCCCACAAAGAGATGATAAACTATGCTTCCCTTCAAGGGAATTATAGTTGTAGAATATTATATGGGTATATTCACTCTACCTGAAAACAATTAATAACTTTTTCTTTATTGCAAAGGAGAAATCCATTGGTATAGATGGGAAATGAATATACTATAAAGACAAAACCATCAATAAAACTTTTTTTTAAAGCAATAACGCTCAAGTTTTAAAGATGTCAAATGCTAAGAATAATCTATGCTGGAGAAACAAGAATAGACTGTTGGTTAACTGTGAGCTATTCAACCATTCTGGAAAATAATTCACAATTATGTTAAGAAAAAAGATTAAACTGTTCATTAAGACAGATTCAAATATCAGACATAAAATTCTAAAGGGGTCCAAGACAGAAAGGCCCTATGAATACTACAATATATCTCAAACAGTAAACAACCTGAAAGAGGATTATTACAAACTTTGTGCCTTTTCTCTCAATGTCTCCCATTCTGGAATGCTATCCCCCCTTTACCTTTGCCTCCTGGTATCTTTTAAGACTCAATTCAAATTTCACCTTTGGCAAAAAACCTTTCAAAGTCTCCTCTTCCTCTCAACCCCTACTACTAATAACTTCCATGTGAAATTATCTCCTATTTACATTGAAAGTATATATAAACAGTTGTTTGCAAGTAGTCTTACCCAGTAGAATGCCTATCCTACTTGTAGTATCATTTTTAACCTTTCCCCAGGATTTAGAACAGTGACTAGGATATAATAAGTGCTAAAATAAATCCTTATTTGAATAAGGAAGAGAGGGATACAATGAAGTAAAGATCCAAAAAGGGAAGAAAAGAAGTGATATTATCATTATAGGGGAAAGGGAAAATCAAGGGACAGAATTGCTGCTTGAGAGAGATAGGAATGATTTGCACCATGATGTTTTAACAGTTTATTGAAGGTTTAAAATAATATGAGCAATATATCTTTACTCACCACTTGTATCTGCATCTCTTCTTAACCTAGTCACATTACGAGAAACAGTGTTTGGCAGGCCTTTTGAGGTAGCGGTTTGTAAAGAAGGCTGATTTGCAGTTAATGTCCATGCAAGACGTGGCCCCAGTTGCTGTCGAAAGCAATCTCCTACTCCTGTGGTTTGATAAGATTGTCTAAAAAGATGAAAATACATTTTATATTTACAACTAACCAATAAAAATACTGAGAAGATAAAATGCAGGGAAATTCTAAAACATAATTACAGTTTAACATAAGGAAATCAATTTAATTTCTAGATTAACACAATTATCTAGGATTCAAAGAAGATACAAAATCAGCTCTTCCAAACTAAGTCCAAACTTTCTTGTATTCTTCAAATTGAGGAACAAGGAGGACACTTAGCTTTGATGAGATTCCAGTCTAAGATCAAACTAGTCACCAGTACTGAGTACTAAATATAAGCTCCATGAGAGAACATGTCTTAATTATCTCAGTATTTTTCCAGCAACTAATATAGAATTTTGTCCATATTAAGTGCAAAATAAATCATTGCTGGAATAATACTGATTTTCAGCTCTATATTAAACTTGTAAGATTACCTCAAGCACAAAGAGTATATTTCATATTTACTTTAAAAAGAGAAATCTATTCTATACCTGTATGTGAAAATCACATAGTGGATGGATAGATATTTGTGACATTTTGCACCTTTGCAGTTTACTATAGCATTCATCACTACACTTATTTGTGTGTATTCATACAGAGAAAAAATTTTTAATAATTAAGAATATGATGAAGCTATTACTATCTCATACTTGTCCAGCACCTAGCACAGGGTTTGACACACAGTAAGCCCTTAATAAATGCTTACTGACACAATCTCAGTCATTTGTTTGAAAGGTTTAGAAGTTCTTTTTAATTTTAATTCTGAGCTTAATTTCCATACCCATGAACACAAAAAGAAGGCTGACCGAAACCATGTTTTCTTCATAATGCTTACTTTTAAAAATGTCTTTTAAATTCTACATATGATTTTCAAAATTGTCCTGCTTCTCTGTGTTTTCTAATTTTCTAATAGTATATGTTTTAATTGTTTTTGGCAACACCACCACTAACCCCTTATCACCCCACTCAATTAAGAATCAAGGGATAGCCAAGGAAAATGAATCACAAAGTGATCACATATTTCTGCACTATATACCCATCACTTTGCTTTAAAGGAGATGTATAACATGTTTCATCATACATCATCCTACAAAATGATTAGTCATTGCTTGGATCACTTCTAAAAAATATGAGTTGTTTAATTTTTTTTAACATGTTGCTGAGCTTGTATAAACTGTTCTGATTCTGGTCACTTCATTCTACATAAAATTTTTAATAGGATTCTTTGAAATTATCTCTCTCAACGTTTCTTATAATGCAATAAAATTCCATCAAATTCAAGTACCAAAAATTTGTTTGGCCATTACTCAACTATCAAAGAGGCAATCTAAGGTATAACCTCATAAATTCTAGGTTTTTGCTTTATTTTCTTCCTTTCTAATATCTTCAAGATAGATGAGCTTTTTTCTTTCAACTACTTCAATCCTGGTATCTTTTCCCTCATAACCTCTTCTCTACCCATCTTACTTATCTGTTGAGAGAGAAAGAGTGTGTGTGTGTGTGTGTGTGTGTGTGTGTGTGTGTGTGTACCCTCTGTTCCCAATGACTGCTCTCTTCCATATTTATACTCTTCTTCTCACATACCCCAATTATGGGAATTAGCAAGTTCTACTAAATTCTTCATTACTCTTCATGTACAAGTTGGGTTTTGCATATTTAAATATATCTCCTGATTTGTTTTCCATTTACTCTCCCCACCTTTTTTTTGGTTTTCAGAACAGACCCATTCCAACCTAAGTACCACTTTTACTTATTTAATTCCCACCATATTCATTAAAAACTATAAGGTTCAGAAGAGAAACTAGTTTCTTCTTATCTCTGAATTAGTAGCACTACATCAGTATAAAGTTCCTTCTTCTACAATTCAAAAAATTTACATTTCTAGGTTTCTCTGGATTTCTATTTGCATTTCAACATATCTATTCAATATGCCTGAAAATCCTCTATTTCATTTAAGATTCATTTTTCCCCAGGTTTTTTTTTTCTGGTTTTATTCAGGTATACAGAATAACATTATCTAACAGTAAGGCTGAATCTTTAGTCTTACAAAACACAAAACCTTGGATTTCTCCCATCATTCTTGTCTTTTACTATACATTCACGTAATGTTAAATGGAAATTTGAAAAAAAATAATAAAAAGAGGTTGACTACATATTTAAACTGCATAATCTCACCTGAACTGATACTCCGACAAAGTTAGTCCTTGCTTCCAATCACATGACCCTCCCACTGGCCAGAACAGTTATTCCAAATCTTTCCATCCCCAGAAGTCTCCCCATACTATCCCACTCTCAGCTGAAAACTACATCTCACTGAAAAGAAGACATTTACTGAAAAAGTCCCATCCTATCTATTTGTGAATAAACCTGACTGTTCTTAGAAGGTTACATGTACCATCTTCCCATATAGATATGTATTCTTATCCTTTCCCACTCATATCATTGACATCTTCCTTACTCTCCTTCACCTTCATGAAGAGTTGTGTCACCCATCTCCTTACCAAACCAAATGATCTATTTGCTTTCAATCCTATTTCATCCCCTCTTCTCCAGCAGATTACCTATTTCCTCTGCTATTCCCTTTCTCACTAATCATAGATCTCTCCCTTGTTTCTTCCCTAATACCTACTAATATAGCCTTATCTCTCCTTTTCCAGAAAACAACCCTAATTCAATCATCCCAACTAATTATAATCCTATTATCCTTTACCTGCCCTATTCTTCTCAATAGAGGCATCTGCAAGTACTTCTACTTCTCAAAGGCTATTCTAAATCCTTTGAAGTCTGGCCTCTGATTATTTTATTCAACTAAAATTGCTCTTTCTAAAGTTACTAACATGACTTAATTGACAATTCTAAAATACTGTTCTCCTTCCTTATCTTTCTCAATCTCTCTGCAACTTTGACAAATGAGATCCCTTCCTTTTCCTCACTTCTCTAGGATACTCTCACTTCTCTAGGGTTTCATGACAGCTCTCTTCTAAACACACTTCTACCTAGATATTATATTATTTGGTAATACATCAGCTCTCAAGAGTTCAATTTTCCACTGTATCTTAATATACAACAAATTATGGAATTCTGGTTTCTAATCTACTTTGTCATTCACTTCAGTTACATAGGTTTATTCATTCTATTCACATTCACAGTTATGATTACTGCATATTAGCTTTCTCCCTATTTTCTTCTGATTATCTCTCTCTCTCTCTCTCTCTCTCTCTCCCTCCCTCCCTCCCTCCCTCCCTCTCTCCCTCCCTCATCCTTCTATTTCCTTTTTGGGTAAGAGATTTCCGTGTTTGTGTTTGTGTGTGTGTGTGTGTGTTTGAATGTGTATATATGTTCATAAGTGTGTACGTTCTTCCCTCTTTGAACCAATCCTAACCACAGTAAGATTCAAACAGTGTCTATCTCCCCCCACACCATTTTCTCCTGTACTGTAAAAGTTCATCCTTTTGCAAGTCTTTTATATGAGATAATTTTCTTCATTTTTCTTCTTCTTTCTCCCTTCTTTCATTGTATCCCTCTTTCTTATTCCTTAGTTTTTTGGGAAGAGGGGGAAGGGAAATCATTCCATCATAGTCAACTCACATTCATGCCCTCTGTGTGTGTGTGTGTGTGTGTGTGTGTGTGTGTGTATTCTAATTGCCCTAATAATGATAAAACTCTTAAAAGTTACATATATCATCTTTCCAAAAAGGAATGTAAACATTTTTAACTTTTGAGTCCTATATGATTATTCTTTTATGTTCACATTGTTATGTTTCTCTTTAAGCTTCTGTTTAAATGTCAAATTTTCTATTCAGTTTTGGTCTTTTAATCAGTAATGTTTAAAAGTCTTCAATTTCATTAAATACCCTTATTTCCCCAGAAGGATTATAAGACTAAGCTTTTACTAGGCAAAATTCTTTGACTTCTAGCTCCTTTAACTTCTAGAATATCATATTTGAAGCCCTCTGTTCCCAATAATGCTAGCTGCTAAATTTTGTGATTCTGACTGTGACATTTGAATGGCTTCTTTCAGGCAAGTTGAAATAATGTCTTGTTGAGCTGGGAGTTAAGGAATTTGACTGCAATACCCCTGGGAATTTTCATTTAGGAATCTCCGTAAAGAGTGATCAGTGAACTCTTTCCAATTTCTATTTTACCCTCAGGATATAAGATATCAGTCTAAGATTGATAATTTCCTGAAATAAAATGTCTAACAGGGTAAAACCATTAAGAACATAAAAAGGACTACACTAGGAGAAGGTTAGGCATTACCAATGAATAATATCAGACAAAGATGCACAAAGATCTATTATAGAAGAACTTATGAAAACTGAGTAAATTCAACTCTCAATCGGTTTGGTCCAGAAAGGGAAATAACATACATTCCCAATTGGGTTTAAAAATCTATCCTCCACTACAGGAAAGTACAGGGGAAAGTGAAAGAAAGAGGAAGGAAGGACTAATAAAAGTAAGGGGGAAGGTAAAAGCAAAAGTTAAAGCTAAAAACTTAAAAGAAGAATCAAAGGGAAAAGGAGCAAAACACTGGAGAGGAGGAATAAGAAGAAAAGAAAGGGAAAAGTATAAAGTATAAATAAAGATGGCATGGACGAAAATACAGAATTGGTAATCTTAACTGTAAATATGAATGGGATGAACCCTCCCAGAAAACAGAAGTAGACAGTAGAATGGGTTCAAAACCATAATACTAGAATATGTTGTTTACAAGAAACACATTTGAGGCAGAGAGATACAGGGTAAAGGTAAAAGGCTGGAGCAAAAGCTATTATGCCTCAGTAGAAGAAAAAAAATCAGGGATAGAGATCCTGATCTCAGACAAAGCAAAAGCAAAAAGAGATCTCATTAAAATAAATAGATAAGGAAGGAAACTACATCTTTGGGGGGGGGGGGGGGCAAGGCAATGGGTTTAAGTGGCTTGCCCAAGTCCACACAGCTCGGTAATTATTAAGTGTCTGAGGTCAGATTTGAACTCAGATACTCCTGAATCCAGGGCCAGTGCTCTATCCACTGTACCACCTACCTGCCCCAAAATTACATCTTCTTAAAAGGCACCATAGGCAAGGCAAGATGGCAGAATGAAGGCAGGAAATTCCAGAAGTTCTCCCCCAGATCATTCCAAATGCCATTAAATTATGACTAAATTCTAGAGTGGCAGAACCCACAGAAAAACTGAGAGTAACAATTTTCCAATCCAAGATAATTTGAAAGATCTGTAGGCAAGAGTCTGTTTCACCAGGGTTAGAAAGGATTATAGCAGAGCTCAGGCAGCACCAGCCACAGGAGCAAACCAGCTCCAGTCATCCAGGAACAGCACCTGGGTCTTGGGGGAGCCTGAGTTTCTGGCAGTGAGGGCAGTTTCCAGACCTCTCAGCCCAGGGATTGCCAAGAACTCAGAAGGTCAGTGGGAAAATTCTGCCACACTACAGTGAGGCGCAGAACACAGGCCAGCACAGGACTCAGTGCAGCCCCAACCCAGAAATCAGAAACAGGTCTATGAGGTCACCCACTGGCTGATTCCACAGTACTCAGCCCATAGATTGTGAGTCGGGGAGACTGCAGAAGTCCCCCTGCTCTCCCTAGGGCAGGACTCTGTTGCTTTGCCCATATTCAGATCCAGGTCATAGTCTGAGCCCCCATGCTGCCATAGCAAAGCAGGGACCCTCCTCACAGCTCCAGGGCATGTGCTTGTGGTCATCCACAGACCAGAGCACAAAAATGAGAGCAGTCAGAGTTTCTCATAAAATCTTGAAGGAATTGAGGTTCTTAACAAAATTGTTAATAAAATCAAGTCATAAGGGGCGGTTAGGTGATGCAGTGGACAGAGCACTGGCCTTGGAGTCAGGAGTACCTGGGTTCAAATCCAACCTCAGACACTGAATAATTACCTAGCTGTGTGGCCTTGGGCAAGCCACTTAACCCCACTGCCTTGAAAAATCTAAAAAAAAACAAATAAATAAAAAATAAAACAAAATAAAATAAAGTCATAGACTGGGAAATAAGCATACAACAGAAGAAAAAGAATCTAACCACAGACAATTACTTTGGTCCCATGGAGGATCAAAGTACACTTTTCAGAAGATGACAAAGTCCAAGCTTCTATATCCAAAACCTCCAAGAAAACTATGATTTGGTCCTCAGGCTATGGAAGAGTTCAAAAAAGATTTTGAAAAGCAAGTAAGGGAAGTAGAGGAAAAATTGGGAAGAGAAATGAGAGCAATGCAGGAAAATCATGAAAACCAAGTCAGCAACTTGAAGAAGAAAAATACAAAAAAATACTGAAGAAAATAACATCTTAAAAACAAGTTTGAATCGAATGGAAAAAGCAGTCCAAAAGGCCAATGAGGAGAAGAATGCCTTTAAAAGCAGAAAGTGGATAAAATCTTAGAAAATTTAGATATTCTAGAACTCTGATAAAAACTGAACGAGAATAGAAAAGAATATACCTTTTTTCTCTGCATAAAATGGGATCTAAACCAAAACTGACCATGTATCAAGGCATAAAACTACACAATCAAATTCAGAAAGGCAGAAATAATAAATGCATGCTTTTCAGATCCTGATATAATAAAAGCTATACATAATAAAGGGCCATGGAAAGATAAACCAAAAACTAATTGGAAACTAAATAACCTAATTTTAAAGAATGAGTGGATCAAACAACAAAACATAGAAAAACTCAACCATTTCATCCAAGAAAATAACAACAATGAGACTTCACACCAAACTTTACAGAATGCAACCAAAGCAGTTTTTGGGGAAAATTTCATATTTTTAAATACTTATATGAATAAAACAGAGAAACAGGAGATCAATGATTGGGCATGCAACTAAAAAAGCTAGAAAAAGTAAAAATTAAAAATAATCAATTAAATATCAAATTAGAAATTCTGAAAATCAAGGGAGAGATCAATAAAATTGAAAGCAAGAGGGGGCAGCTGGGTGGCGCAGTGGATAAAGCACCGGCCCTGGAGTCAGGAGTACCTGGGTTCAAATCCGGTCTCAGACACTTATTAATTACCTAGCTGTGTGGCCTTGGGCAAGCCACTTAACCCTGTTTGCCTTGCAAAAAAAAAAAACTGAAAAAAACTTGAAAGCAAAAAAACCATTGATCTAATAAACAAAACTAAGAGTTGGTTTTATGAAAAAAAAAACAATAAAATAGATAAAGCTTTGCTTAATCTGATTTGAATACCAACTTACCAGTACCATAAATGAAAGGGGTGAACTCACAACCAATGAGGAGGAAATTAAATAGATAATTAAATAGATAATCCAGAGCTATTTTGCCAATAAATTTGACTACCTGAATGAAATGAATGTTTACAAAATACAAACTGCCCAGATTCACAGAAGAAATAAAATACTTAAATAATCCCATTTCAGAAAAAAGAAATTGGAGAAACCATCAATAAATTCCCTAAGAAAAAGTCTCCAGGTTCAGATGGATTTACAAGTGAATTCTATTAAACATTTAAAGAACAAATAATTCCAATTTCATATAAACTATTTTAAAAAATAAGATGAGTTGTCAAATTCCTCTTCTAACCCAATGTTTTTCTGATTCCTAAGCCAGGAAGAAACAAAACAAAGAAAATTTCCCTAATGAACATTGATGCAAAAATCTTACATAAAATTTCAGCAGAGATTACAAGTTGTCACTAAATAATACCATATCTATAATATAGTAGGCCCTTAATAAATGTTTATTGATTAACTTTAAAAAGAAAAAAGAGAACAGTCTGTAGCTGCATGTGAAAATATCAATAGATAAAAAAAGTTACTAAATATGTTTATGTTCTATATTATATCATATCATATTTTTATTCTCTAATTTTTTTGGTTAAATATGAGATCTGTTAAGCAGAATGGTTTACTTATGTTTAATTGTCATGGAATTTCATACCAAAATCAATATGTGGTCAAAGTGTTGCAGATATTATGTTACAGACTTTTATCCTTCAGAAATGGGCAGATCTAGAGACACTACATATACAATTTGCCAAAAATACTACACTATTTGGTACCTAAATTCCTAAGTTGCATTTATTTTCTACACAAGATAAAAAAAAAAAGTCAGACACTGACCTCATAAAAATTACAATTTAGTAAAATTACCAAAATGTTTCTGTTCACATTCCAAAATATCACTCCAAAATCTTAAATGATATCCTGTTATAATGTTGTATATTATTAAACAGAAAGACAAACCCAGAAAATATATGAAAACAATTACAAAACTTTTATATGGATAATAACAAATCTAAACAATTAGAAAAATAGTAATTGCTCATGTAGATAGGTCAAGTTAATATAATAAAAATGAAATGTTATTCATGTCCACAAAAGGACCTAATGGAGTCTAAATAGAGAACAAAGCATACATTTCTTAACTTTGTTTTTCTTGAGTTTGACTGTTTTGTAACATAGCAAATATTTATTGCATGATATCACTTATGCAATTTATATCACAATTTCTTGTCTTCACAATAGGTACAGGTAGGTGAAAGGGAGATAATTCAGAATTCAAAAAAAATTTAAATAAATACTAAGATGAATAATAAATTTCAAAATAAGTTAAAAAAATAATTAAATATGGGGGGATACCTTGCTTAATATACACAAAGAATAGTACTTAACCCTAAGGCTCAATATCATATTTAAAAAGAACAAGAAAACAAAATTTTTCTCTAAAACCACTAATTTTGAGGAAAAACATGATTTTATTTTCTCTGTAATTCTAATTTTGAGGAAAAACATGATTTTATTTTCTCTGTAATTTACTGCATAGTAACTAGCATTATTTAGTAACATCTATTTTTAAATTGGATTCTTGAATGATATATATTTTTATTAGGAAATAAATGAACATTTTGAAAATTTGAAAACAGTACAAACTTCTACTTAATAAATCCAATGATCTAAAAGTAATTTAACATAAGAGGACAGTTGCCTAAAAGACAAGTAGCCTAAAAAGATTTTTTAGTACACCACCAGATAACCAAAGTTTAAGTTTAAATTTACCCTGGAAGGAGAGACTGTGGTGTTGGTGTTGGACCATTCAGGGCATACATGCTTATGCTGCTGATTCCACTACTTCCCATACTGCCAGAACTTTGTGCAGGCTGGGTGTTCCGATCTTGATAATTCAGTGGGAGGCTCTGAGGTCTAGCATAATAGTAAGGAGTTGAATGGGCATCTCTTGGTAAAGCTTGAGCAAATAATGTAGCATAACTAGAAACCTTAAAAAAAAAATTCTAATTAAGAACACAATAATATGTAATTAACTTTTTCTTCAAAATATTTTCTAGGAAAATTCAGATTCCTATTTCCTTTCTATTTGTGCACCTGAATGTTTAACTTGCTAATAAATAATTCAAATTCAAGTAAGCTATACAAAAACTAGTAAAATTTTAATAAGATATTTGAATTCTGTATTTATTGACATCAAATAGTTGAATTCATGTTAGAAAAAGAATTCAAGTAATCATAAAACTCAAAACATAATCTTTTTTCAATATGATCTAGGAAAATTTGCATGCTACAAAATAACAAAATCCCAAATTCTTGCATTTGAATATTCTAATAGCTTCTATATAGAAGAGGTCAGCCAAAGACTTCATTCAGGGAAGAGACTTCATTCAGGGAAGAGACTTCAAAATTGTAGCCAAAGTCACATATCTACAAATATCACGAATATAATAGAGATTATGATCACAATGCAAGGCTGAGTTACCAGAATTCTAAAGTGGCTTAAGTGTAGAGTAAGAGAAAGAACTGGACTAAGAATCAGGAAACAAAGGTCATATATAGTTCTGGCTCTGGAAAAGTCAATTAATTTCCCTGAACTTCCAACTTCTTCATCTAAATAAAAGACAGATAATTGATTATATGTCTTCCAAGATACTTCTAACTCTAAAACTCTGTGATTTAAGATTAATTTGTGCTACAAATTCTCAAAGTATAGCATTCAATTCAAATTCATTAAAAAAAAAAGCATTTCATTAATGGTTTAATGGTCTCACAGTGAAACAAGTATACATTTACCCAGGAAATTCCATTTTCCCTAACATAAATAGGAGTAGGAAGAGAAGGGTTATTTGTATCATTTTTGAAGAATAAAATTTAAATAAGAACTGATCACATGTGGTGCACTAAAGGTTACAATGTATTTGATATACACTATTTCCTTTACTCCCGAAAACAATGATGCTATTATTATCCTCATTTTACAAATAAGGAAGCTGAAAGAGATCAAGTGCCTAGCTAGAGTCACAAAGCAAGAATTAAAACATAAATCTTCATTTCTCTTAAGTCCAGCATATTATCACCTTTAGTTATGTGTCAAATTATAAAGGTAGCTTTGATTTTATTAAACTGAAAATTTATAAATTTTCCATAAATTGACAAGATTTTCTCCTTTTCTCATATACTGTTATCATCACTTGTTTACTCCACTTTTATCACCACCTGTTTACTCCACTTTAAATCTAGCATGATAATCTTCCTATCATTACCAAATTATAAATATATATGTACATACATATATAAGTATACAGAGATATGTAGATACATACACACATACACACACACACATATAAATTAAAAATTGCTCTTCTAAAAGACACCAAGAATCTAGGCTAAAATAAAAACATTTACCTTATTTGGTTGCTTTCGAGGATCTTCACTGAGACTAAGCAGGAGGTAGAGTATTGACCATTTATTTTTCAAAACTCCCTGTTGGAAAAAATAATTAAAACCAATACTTTTTAAAATATAACTTAAAGAATTTCCTCACTTTTATTTTCCTGTACGTACAAACAATTAGTTTCAAAAAAATGTTAATAAAATCTCACAAAGGCACTGTTCTAAAATATTTCAAGTTTTTATTTCCCAGAAATAAGAGTTATCAACATACTGGAGATAATGCTCTTTAGAGATCAGTACTATTTATATACTAATAACATTTTCTTTCAAAATCATTTTTAATGATCATCAAACCTTTGAAATAATTTTTATTGATCACCAAATCCTTAAAAAAAGAACATTTCCTCTATATCTGGCAACTTATTTTTTTAAAACAAAATCAACTTTCTACTTTACTGGCTATATAGAAGGCAAAATGATTTCTAATATCTGAACACCATTTTCCTCCCTTTCTATTTCCTTTTTAGAGCACATAAATTAATAAATCAAAATTTTTAATGTTAGAAACACTGTTCCCATACTAGATCTATCTTGCAAAATTGAGATGAGTCCAAACATCTCAATTTTAGTTATGAAGAAGTAGTAAAGCATTATGCTATAAAAAGAGCACTAAATTTGGCATCAGAGGCCTTTGACTCCAATCTAACACAATGACTCCTTTTTTTATCTTAATTTTATTTAAAACACTCAAAAAGGAGGTATTTTATTCATACAAAAAGTTACAAAGAAAGTCCTATGTGACCATGAAACTCTAACATATAATCTCTATCATACCTTTCCACATTACTTTCAAAACTGTCCTGTGTAGTTACACTTCCTTCTAAACTTCCTTTTGTACTTTCTTCTGTGCATTTAATAAAAGTTACAGTGCAATCACTTACTAAATCTCTCTTCAAACTATTCCTTTCCCCTCTTTTTTTATTCTAGATTAATTATGGAAGGCAAGGCCACTCACTACCAAATCACTAAGAAAATATCTGTAAAGCACAGTGCTTTATGCAGGCAGGCCCCACTATAAAAATAAAGCTTATATCTTTTCCCTTTCCCCATCTCTACTACCTGAATGACTCAGCAAGATATTTTACCTTCTGGTTCTAATGTGTCATATATATAAAAATATGTGTGAAATATGAAATGAACTCTCTCTTCCAGCTATAAATCTTTAATCTATAATCCTATACAATATAAATTCAATCTCAAGCAAAAAGACTTCTAAAACTTTAGAAAAATTCTAAAAATTTTTTAAAAATTATCAGTAGGGGGAAAGCTAGGTGGCACAGTGAATAGAGCGCAGGCCCTGGAGTCAGGAGTACCTGAGTTCAAATGCAACCTCAGACACTTAATAATTACCTAGCTGTGCAATCTTGGACAAATCACGTAACCCCATTGCCTTGCAAAGAAACTAAAAAAAAAATACACACACACACACACACATATATCTCAGTAGAAAGAAACCATCTCAAGAAAGTAAAAAAATTAAACTGATTTACAAAGATAATAATTACCAGTCTTAAATGTTTTTAACTTAGATTTATATTCTTTTTCATGAGGAGTTCCAAACATTCTACTATAATCATAGGGCTTTGTCATTTGGATCCATAAAAATGAAAGGGGGGGAAAGGGAACAAGTATTTTCTATGACATCTACTAGGTTCCACACACTGCACTAAACGCTAATGTAAATACTATTTCATTTAATTCTAACAACAACCTTGCAACAGCCTAGGTGCTATTATTAACCTCCTGTGACAGTTAAGGAAATTGGGACAGACAGTAGTGTCCAGGGACACAAAGCTAGGAAGTGTATGAGGCAAAATTTGAATTTGATCCCAGATCTTGATACCTCCAGGCCTAACAACCTCTGTGTCATCAGCTGCTTCAAACAGCAAACAAGAATGAAAACTTACAAAAAAAGTTAAAATATTTATATTATAAAGAATTCCTTAAGTTACAAAAAATTGCTTCCCTTCGAAACTGAACTTTCTTCATGCATTCAACACATGGAACAATCTACAAAACATTTAATTTATAAACAAATCTTCAGGATCTCAGTTCCTGTTCTTGAAATATTTACATTAGCTGTAAATATTTATGGTAGAGGTTTTTTATGGGGGTTTTTTTAGGTTTTTGCAAGGCAAACGGGGTTACGTGGCTTGCCCAAGGCCACAAAGCTAGGTAATTATTAAGTGTCTGAGACCGGATTTGAACCCAGGTACTCCTGACTCCAGGGCCGGTGCTTTATCCACTACGCCACCTAACCGCCCCTATGGCAGAGTTTTTATATATATATCAAAAACCTAAAAATAAAGAAGATGCCTATCCATTAGGAAATACCTGTATAAGAGCATAATAGAATATTACTATAGTATAATAAAAAATGAATATGTTGAATATAGAGAAGCATAAGAAAACTTACATGAAATGAGGCAATATTAAGCAAGCAGAGTCAAAAAGATAAAATATCCAACATCAACAATATAAAGGTAAAGAGCAAAACAGGCAAATCTATGAAAATTAAAAAACAAAATTTGGTCCCTTCCTTAAATGCAAAACTGGTGGACTTACAGATATGGAACACTGCAGATTAACAAAGTTTTCAATTATGCTAGCTTTACTGACCTGTTTTTCATATTTTTTGTTTTTTTGTTAGAAGGGACGGTTCATTGGAAGAGGAAAGGCAATGGGCATATTGGAAAATGCAGCTGATGTAAAAATAAAGCATATCTAGAAATATTTATTTTTAAAAATACCCTGGGGAATTCTATAAAACTCTATACAAAATCCTATATCCCAACAACAAATATTTAAAGGAAGAGGTAAATCTAATTTTATCTGCTTTTTCTAACATCATGAGCTATTGAATTCTCTTGCATTGCCCCGCAAAGGAGTGCAGGTTCATTTTGTTTTCTGAGATTTGAATTTGTATCTTTGAGAATCATTATAATTTTTGTAAATAAAATTAAAAATGTACTAAGAAGAATGTATTAAGGAATCACAAAACCACAGAATTTGAGAGTTATGTGTTCTCTCAGACCTCAGACACAAAAGGAATACCTACTAGAACAAGTGCTCATTCAGATTCCTTTTGAACAGAGGAATCACCAATTCTCAAAGCAACTCATTCCACTTTTGTATCACTAATTGTTAGAAAGTTTGTTCATATCATCAAAACTATTCCAAATCCTCTCTTTCTTTCTTTCAGCAGGATACTTGGCTTCATATTTTACAGAGAAAAGAGAGCTATACCTTATGTTCCCCTGTAATCCCTTATTCTGTATCTCAGAACCCTATCACCTCATCCCCTCCCTTCTCTGATAAGAGACAGTCCCACTCCCGATGGTCAATGTTTAGACTGCTGCCCTTGATCCCGTTCCCTCTCATCTTCTCTGACAGACTGCCCAAGAATCATATCTCTCTTTTAACCTATACACCAGTTTATTCCTTACTGTCTACACACACATACCTGAGACTCCTCCATTCTGGAAAAACCTGTCTTAATCAGACCATTAGCAGTCAGTGTATGCTGCTTAACAAATATTCAATAAATGTTTGAGTGACTACTATTACTTCAAGCAATAATCCTGTAAGTCTCCTCTCTTTTGAGGCCAGACTCTGAAAAGCTATCCTCAGTATCTCCCTTTCTCAGTCAAATGGGTGAAATAACATGCAAAAATGTTACATACAAGATAAACTAGAAATAATCATCTGAGGTAAGGTACTGTAATTAAGAGAGATCAGAAAGGTTTCTTGTTGAAGACTGTATTTTGGATGGGACTTGAAGGTAAGCAATGAACTCAGGAAGCAGATATGAAGAAGAGAACTGCCAGCATGGAAACAGCCAGCAAAAATGGCCAGTCTGAGGATGGTGTATTATATGTGAAGAACAGCAAAAAAAAAAAAAACCCATGTGATATCACAGAGCATGTGAGGATAAGCAAATTGTAAGATGACTAGAAAGGTACCTGGGGGCTCCATTTCTCTGTGTCAAGCTTATTTATAAATGTACTTAATGTATTTTGAATGTAAACTCCTTAAACATAAACTCTTGTTCTTTGTATTTATATTGTGAGAGCTTAACAAAATATCTGGCACATAGTAGGTTCTTATTTTTTATTGATTATTTTATTGACTATTATTGACTATTTTATTGACTATTTATTGACTCATTTATCTTCCTCTTCAAGTCTCTCCCTTTTTTCAATCCATCTGTTTTATGCAGTTGCCAGAAGTGATATTCCTGTTCAAGGAATAAGCTCCATTGGTACTCTATTACCTCTAGAATCAAATATAAATTACTTTTTGGTATTTAGAGCCCTTTGCAGCCTGACCCCAACTTACCTTTCCAGTTTAATTTCTCTTTAGCATATTCTACAGTCAGATCAAACTGACCTTTTTGTAGTTTATCATAACACATTTTTTCAATCTTTGCACATGCTGACTTCCATACTTGGATTCCCTTCTTTGCTTATATCTACTTAAAATCCTAGTTTTCTTCAATGTAAGTTACTTACATAAGACCTATCCTGATCCCTTCCTAGCTCTTCATCCCTCCATCAAGAAATAATATATGCACATGTATAATCACTGTCATGGGGATAGGGGAAGAAAGGGAGGGAAGTAGAAAAATGGGAAAATCAAAATCTTACAGAAAACGAATGATGAAAATTACCTTTAGATGTAATTGGAAAAAAAATTAAATTTAAATTTAAAAATTACTCTATATCTGTTTTGTATATATTTACACATACATATGTGTACAGGTTGTGTCCCAATAAAAAGTGAGTTTCTTCAGAATAGTTTCACTTTTGTCCAACAGCTGTCTGGAGCATAAGTACGTAACAAATGTTGTGTTGATTAAATAAAATTTAAAGATATCAAAATTCATATTTTCACAAATTATAAATTTGGAAATAGTTTTTCATTTAAGAAAATCTTCACTAGCATTCTTTGAATAGCAACTCCCCATTATGATCACAAATCCTTTTGTTTATACAACTACTGAATAAAGTTACATATATATATGTGTGTATATATATATATATATATATATATATATATATATAAAACATTATTTCCAAATATAAAACTGTGATATGTACTCCCTCATCAAACTGATGGAGTAAAATCAAAGCTGCCTCTTACATTTACTTTAATCTGTACTAAATGAAGATGTAGTTACATATTTGGCATCAATTGAAGTTAATATGCTAATATTTAGAAAATTAAGTGTATTTTCTTTTAAGCAAAAGTAGCTTTAAAATTTCCAAATGTAAAAAAATCAACAAAATTTATAATGGAATAGTAGCAAATTTCTTCTCAATTTGAGGTCTCTAGGATTTATAGAATTAAAAATCTATAGTACCTACATGGCCAGGAAAAATTATTTAAAAAGGAACATTGATTCACATATTATGCAAATATATGAATTATATGTGAAACCAAAAGGGATTCAAAGCCAGCTGTTCTGAAAACTTACAAAAATGGTAAGATCTGGGATGCCTAGTGTCCTCTAGGTGGTACTACAGCATTGGGACTGAATGGCATATAAATGACAAAGTTAAGGTATATTATTGCTTTTTCTTTTCTTTCCCCTCCCTTTCAATTTCCTTAATAGTTGCCCATACTAAACAACTAACCCCCACACCTCAGCATCTGTTATCTAGTCCAGCACAATATGGTGACAATCAGGCATAAGACAGATCTATACTAAATAAGAGATTGATGTCACATTATTACCTTTCAGAAGGGCCCTGACATTAGACAAATGTTAAGAAATTTGGGAGAGGGTACCAGTGAGAGGAGATAAAATAGCTAAGCTCTGATATGTAGATATTATTTCCAAGTTAATCAAATGATTAGAGATCAAAAGTTTATAAAAACCAAAAAAATAAAATTTTTGAATATTTAAGCTAAGTAATTTAAGTAATTGTATTATTTCAACAATAATGTATTTATCATATTGCAATCCTAAATTCTAAGAAAATGCAAAATTTAATAAACAGAAGTTATATATGTTCTGCTTTACCATATTCCAGAATTTTCTACTGAATTATATGGATATACTTAACAAATTAAATGCACATTAAAAAAATGAAAATTAAAGCCATGCTTAACATTCTCACCAAATTCCTTGTTCTTGAAAAGCCACAGTTTCACAAAATTACAAAGTGATTTCAGATATGAGTTAAATTCATAAGACTAGGCCACATTGGCACATGTACTTATCCAGGTTACATGTAAACCTCAATTAAAAAACAATAGGAATTTCGTTCATCATTACATTTATTCAAATGGTATGAACCTAAGAAATACTTCAATTTCATATACTTTGAATTAACAAATCATATCTTTATTTCGTGTTCAACTTAAAAAGATGAAATCCTGGCTGCCTCCAATAAGTTATTGTGTTTTATTTTATTTTGTTTTATCTTGGGAGTTGGGAGGGGTGGAAATTTGTGGGTTCAGAAGTAAAAGAAAGAATTGGTAAGAAGGAAGCACCTTCATTCAAACACTTTATGATTTCCAGGCAGGGCTGCCCAGTCTGCCTGCCCAGTGAAACACAGTTCAAAAAGAACTTCACTCATATTGCATCAATTTGAACACAACCCATTTCAGGATAAGGAATATGGTTCCTGATTTTTAAATGATTAGAAATTTTACCAGAGATTAATTTGGCTAATAAGTATCTTCTTTTGAAAATTCAAATACTATACAAAGTTTAATTGGTTTTTAGTCCTTCAGTCTTCAGTCACTGAATCATTTAATTCACTGAATCATTTAATTTAAGAAACAGAACCTTACTAATCATCTACTTCAACCAACCCCTCCCCAGTTTTATAGATGAGATTCATTACTCAAAGAGGTTAAATAATTAATCCAAAGCAATAAAGCTAGTTATTGGCAAAAACAGTATTATTAAACCTATAGTCTCTTGATTTCAGGTTCTGTACAAGTGCTCAATAAACTGTCTTCTTAAAAATGCATATCTGAGATCACAGAAATTACTACTTGAGTAGGTGAAAGAGAAAATAAGACCTTTTTTTTTTAAACAAAGAACAGTTTAGAGCAGTTGTTGTTAAACTCAAATAGAAAGAGGGACACTAAACAGTATATAAGGATCCCTATCGGTTACAAACTGACTTAGAAAGTCATGTTGAGGCGCAGCTAGGTGGCGCAGTGGATAAAGCACTGGCCCTGGAGTCAGGAGTGCCTGGGTTCAAATCTGGTCTCAGACACTGTAATTACTTAGCTGTGTGGCCTTGGGCAAGCCACTTAACCCCGTTTGCCTTGCAAAAAAAAACTTAAAAAAAAAAGTCATGTTGACCTCACCTTTGTTTTATTAAATAATACTTATTTTGTTAAGTATTTCCCAACAATATTCTAATCTGGTTCTGAATGCACCAGGAGTTATAGCAACTTTGGCAGGTCAGGTGATTATAGAAAACCTTATGTGGAGTGTCAGAGTAGAAGACCAAGAGCAATGACTAAGTTAGTGTATGTCTGGACAGTATAAAGTGGGGGGAAAACACAACAATATTGGTGCATCACGTATGAATTTTTTTTAATTTCACAAAAGAATA
Source organism: Macrotis lagotis (assembly GCF_037893015.1). NCBI lineage: Eukaryota > Metazoa > Chordata > Mammalia > Peramelemorphia > Peramelidae > Macrotis > Macrotis lagotis. Next base: position 184,261,643 of record NC_133663.1, read on the forward strand.
TGGATATTCCTCAAAATACAAACCTAATAATACAAAAAAAAATTATGGGGAGGAAGTAGTGGGCAGTTAGAAATGATTATTGTTACTTTCCCAGAGAGGGCATCATCAATTTTCAAAATGTTTTCCCTTGAGCCACTGGTAAGAAGTGCTTTTTAAAAAAGAAGTAGGTACACACAGATACTACTTATCTAACCTATTCTTGAAAGAGTTCATATGCTCAAGTTATTAAGCTGTGAAAATGTTCTGCAAGAAACTGTCAAAGCAGCTCACTGAGATGTCAGAGATCTATGTTATCAGAAATGAAATGCCAACATTTGGTACACTCTCTTTAAGAACTCAAAGGTGTCTGTAATTTTCATCAATTTGGGAATTCCCTCCCATGATTCAGGACAGAACTTTCAGAGTACTACCCTTAGTGTGCTCAAATGCCATCCAAGAATAATGACAACAATCTCAAGAGTAGCTTGATAGGCTCACTTGGCAAATTTTTTTTTCAAGGTACACTTTTCATCTTCAGAACTTCAGACCAGTATTTTTTTTTTAGGTTTTTGCAAGGCAAACGGGGTTAAGTGGCTTGCCCAAGGCCACATAGCTAGGTAATTATCAAGTGTATGAGACCAGATTTGAACCCAGGTACTCCTGACTCCAGGGCCAGTGCTTTATCTACTGCGCCACCTAGTCGCCCCCAGTATATGATTCTTGAAACTAAAACTTTGGCACTCTCTTTTTAAGGACTTGTTGTAAGTTGTAAAAATGTGGAAAGAAACAAAAAAAGCAAATGAGAAAATGGTTCAAAATAAATTACAACACTGAACATATAAACAAATATGGGAGAAGAGTCTCACTTTTTGTTTCCCAAATAAAGTCAAAAGTAGACTAAAAATTTAGACTAAGAGGTCTAAAGGTCTGTGCCAAAAAAAGAGAGATTTCTAATTCTGGTAGAATATAAACTCTTTGATGGCAAGAACAGTTTCATTACTTCTTTAGTATCCCAAATATCTATTATAGTATCTTACACAAAATAGGCACTCAATTGTTTTTTTTATTTAAATTGGATTCATCAAATATAAAATTAGTTTTTTATTCAAATAAGGTACAGTCAAAAGTGTCATGACCATTTTAACAGGTTATTCTCAATCTTTTATATATCTGTGTGTGTCTTTTAATTAAGAAATATGGAAGGAATACCTTTCAAATGCTGTTAAATTTAACACAGAAGTAATAAAGTTCTGTGGCAATGAGACAAAGTGGATAGCTGGCCCATGAGCCTTGGAGTTCAATTGAATCATCAATTAAATGGAATTGAACAGCTAGTCCACTTAAGCCAAATCTCAAAGATGAGTCTCTGAAAAGAAATGAGATAAATGTCTAGTTATTTATCATCTTAGCCTGAACTCAATGATTTTGTCTAATAAACATGATCAAATTTCAGATCACAATCATATACACAAGAATCTTTGAAAAGGATTGAGAAAGGTTTAAAAAGTAATCCAAGAAAAATGTAAAATATTCTAAGAAAGGAAAATTTGGAGATGATGAAACAAAAAAGTATCTTGTATTATAATCCCCCATTAATGAGATTGAGAAGAAAACTATTAATTTTGAGATTTTAGAAAATGAACACAAACCAATTTGAGATTCCTCCTTTGAGGAACCAATTTTATAATGCTAAATTTATTTGGATCTATACATTGGTAGACTTTTTAGAAAAATTTCAAGTATAAATATGTCTCGTAAAAAGTTCAAAACCAAGACTTTTTTACCTAAATCAATACATCAATACATTTTAGGGTCCATTATCTTAAAAACAGAGTGCAATCAGACACATAAGCTTTTATTATTATGACTAAATAAGTCTACCCTTTTCTCCATCTCCTTCCTTCCTATAATGACTATAAACAATTGTACACAAACCAGATATATAAATACTGCTGAACTATTCCATATTTTCTATCCAAGCTGGTGGTTTTCCTTTCATCCCAAAAGCAATTTAGACTTAGACCCAAATAAAGTACATACATACTTCTAATACAGTAAAGCTCCTCACTCAAGACATAAAGGATGATGGAAGGTCCCCACAGCACTCTTCCGGGACCAGCCCTAGGTTCTTAATAAACCACAATCTAAAATTAAAAGCCATTATCCAATACAAATATGGATAATGTGATACCACAAAACTATTCTCATCTTTAGTATCAGTGAAATAGCTTTCACATAAGTCATATAATACCTGTGAATGGAGTTTCCTGTGGAGTTCTGAAAATAATGCAGCATCTGCTTCCCTTCTTTGTCGAACAACTAAAAAGTTAGAAAAAAATAAAGTATTCATATATTTACAATTCATTTTAAAACAATATTTCATATATATATATATATAATAACAATATTAATAGTCCTATGTTTGGATATTGAGTATTTTTATTTCTGGGTAATACTAAGACTAGGGTTTTTGTTGTTGTTTTTTTAAATCCAACATGAAGCAGAAAAATCTTCATAAATATATCCATGCTGAAAAGCTATGTACAAACCTCTCACAACCTAATCAACTATGTCCAAGAAAAGTCTAAGTAATGTTTTAAGGAAGTTCCAAAACCAACTGAAACGTAGGAGTACTCCAAGACAATTTTAGATTGTCCTAGAGAAAAGATAGGAGATACATTAAATTATTAAGACTATTATCATCCCCTTAAGACTATTATCATCCCCACAGAGACTAGAATTCCAACACAAGACTCTCAGGATAAGAGTCAGTCTGGATGAAGAATATATTGCATAGACTCATTTCCATAGTTATAACCAGTATCATCAATCTTACCTCAAATTGATATTCAAACCAAGGAAAAACAAAACAAACAAAATAAATCCCTAAAAACATGGCACTCTGAAAGAAATTGCAATTAATTCTCTCTAAATATTCATCAGCTAATTACTCTGGAAGAAAATAGGTTTTTGTAGATTGTACAATTTTTTTAGTTTCCACCAAGTTTGTAATAAATACTTATTCAACATATTACATAAATAAATGAATAAAAAAGCATTTATTAAGTGCTTACTAGCTCAGTATTAAGCTCTAGGGATAGAAACAGAAAAGTAAGGCAGTCCCTGCTCCCAAGGAACTCAGATCCTTATGGCAGATCAGACAGCATGTGTAGGTTTTAAAGGTAAGACTGATGGACAGGTTCTATGGTTCTTAGGATGTAGTTGAAAAACGGGTGGCATCTTCTTTAATTGTTATTTCCACTGATAAGGTCATATCCATTTCTGAAATTGATCCAATTTAATTTAATGGTGAAATCTTTCTTTATGTACGATTACAAAAAAAAAGTGTGCCTGGTTATCTCCACGCCAGTTGTTTGCCAGGATGATTTCAGGGGGTGAACTAGAAGACTGGTTGGGAAGATGGGGAAGATGCAAGAAACTGCCACTTCCAGACTCTGGAAGTCACTGACCACAGGTAATATTTGGTGAGAGTGGTGATTTCTTTTCTACAGGGACTGCTCTCCCTTCAGTGATGGTTTTGGAACTCAGGCTGGAAACAGAGCCAGTGATCTAGAAGACAATGTTGTTTCCAGAACTCTTGGATTCGGGATCCTAAGTTATCTCTGTAAGTATCTAAAAAAGTGGTTCTTGTGATTTGATATGCCTGATACATGCCCAAAAGGCTATGCAAGTACTGATTTAGCTCTAGCAATTTGAGTATGGTTCTAAAGTAGCAAAAGATCTTGAATGAATGAACCTGGACAAGTGGTTTCATCTGTCCTGAGAGTCAGCTCCTCATCTGTAAAATGAAAGGCTAAATAAGAGAACTTTAAGGTACCTTACATTTCTAAATCTTTAACCCTTGTGATGATTAAGAAAGAATTCCAGGATTCTGAAAGTATCTTATCTTTGTGAACTTCAGGTTCATCATAATGAGCTTCAGCTATTATATTACTATCTAAAAGCAGGAATTCCAGGTAAGAGGAGAAAGAGGGTCAAAGGAGAGAGAGAATTGAATAAACAGGGGAAGAAACAGGTTGAAGGAAATGCAGTTGGCAATACAGTAAAAAAAATTTAGAAGCAAATTTCTCTTATAAAAGCTCATTTCCCAAAAGGTAATAAAACTGTGCATACCTTTTGATCCAGCAATACCACTAATTGGTCTATATCCCAAAGAGATCATTAAAAAACAAGAAAAGTCTTACATGTTCAAAAATATTTATCATGGCTCTTTTGGTAATAGCAAAAAAAATTGGAAGTTGAGGTAATAATGCCCATTAATTGGGGAATGGATGAACAAGTTGTGGTATATGAACATTATGGATATTATGATATTATTACTATTATTCTATGAGAAATCATGACTGACTGGACTTTAGAAAACCATAGCAAGAGATGTGCATGAACTGATGCTTATGTGAAGTAAGCATTGTACACATCAATAACAATATTGTGTGGGGACGACTAGATAGTGCAGTAGATAGAGCACTGGCCCTGGAGTCAGGAGTACCTGAGTTCAAATCTGGTATCAGACACTTAATAATTACCTAGCTGTGTGGCCATAGGCAAGCCACTTAACCCCGTTTGCCTTGCAAAAAACCTAAAAAAATAAAATAAAATAACAACATTGTGAGATGATCAACTATGATGGATGCAGCTCCTCTCAGCAATTCAGTGACCAAAGACAATTCTGAAAGACCTGCTGTGGAAAATGCATCCATTCACATCCAGAGGAAAAAAACTATAGAGTCTGAATACAGAGCAATATGTACACTTTTTAAAATTCTTTTAGCTTTACTACTTCAAATCTATTAGATTTCTGAATAGAACAGAAAAGGGAGATGATAAATGGAGGGGATGTGGGAAAAACGAGACGTTAATATATTGTTAGGGGAGTTGTGAACTGATTTAACCATGCAATAGAACAATTTGGAATATTATTGTTATAAAAAAATTATAAACAGGACACTCAAAAAAAACCTGGAAATACATTCACAAGCTGATTAGCAGGAATATTGCAAAATGATTGGTTATGAATGATTTAGATACTGTGAATCTTAAATCTGTTAAAATCCCTAAAAATAGGGTTAAAACAAAATTGAGAAAAAGCATAGATTAGACAGTTTTTATTCTTTGGGATTTACCAACTAAACCTTAAAGTGGGAACTATTTCAGAAAATGACCACACTTCAACTGGGAAAGAGTTGACCTCTTAAGCAAAAACAGAGAATAAGAAAAATAATTAACCTCCTTTGTGTGGACTGACAGTGAAGGATACACAATATCTGCCCAAATGCTCCTCAAAGACTATCATCCTTGTACAATTGTGAGGGATGGCCTTTAATGAAGTTTCCTCATAAAAACACTCTCTTACACAGTGGTGAAAATGACCTTCAGTGAAACTTTCTCATGCCACAAAAATATACCTTTTTTTTTTATCTCAGAAAGCAAGGTCTAAGTTTCCATAGTACTTGTGATTCTTGGAAAATGAGGTAATTTTAAAAAGGCTGAACTGGCTCTCTTTCTGATTATCTCCAAATTTAATCAAAGGAAATGCATAATTAGGCTTTGTAAAACATCACTTTAATAGGTTATAGATATAGCTATGAATAATTATGGTAAGAAAGGATTGAAAACAGTAACTTTCCAGTAGGATAGAAATTAGCTATGAATAATTAGGATAGTGAGGACTGAATTTGTTTTGCACCAGTAGGGGTAATATTAATAAAAAGATTATGAGTTTGTCTTACCAGCCAATGGTGGGATAAGTCAGGCAGGGTTACTATTATAAAAAAAAAAGGGGGGGAGAGGCCTGTGCTTCTATCTTTGACACTCCCTGGTTGATGCTATTTTGCAAGGCTTGGGGGGGGGGGGGGGGGGGGGGTAAGAGCCCTGTGGAGGAAGTACTGTGCCCTTTCCTCATGAGGAAATACTCTCCTGCTCTCTGACTCAGACTCAGGACTCTAGGTTCTTGTGGTCATTGTCCTACAACACAATACTTTCAGATCTCTTCTTGTCTCTTCCTGGAAGGCCACAACTCCAGGCATCTGGATCATTCTTTTCTTGAGTTTGCAATTAAAATAGGATAAGATACTTGGGAGTCTTAATTTCATACTATTTTGATAAGGTGATTGAAATTAAGGCTGAGTACTCTCTAAAGAAATCAATCTTTTAGCAGGATTATAGTTTTGAGGATCTTATACTTTCACTATTCTCAACAATACAAGATCCAAGAGAATGATGAAGGATTTATGATTTAAAAAAAAAATTCTATCCATCCCTAGAGAATGATGGTGTCTGAATATATATTGATGCATACTTGTTTAACTATTTTTAAGGGGTTTTTTGGAGGGGAGTATATTTCCTTTGACAAAATGACTGTTATAGAAATGTTTATGTGACTACACACATATAGACCGGGTGGAGTTGTTTACCTTCTAAATATGAGGGAGGGGCAGAGTATAGGAGGGCGAGGAATAACAAAAGGTTTGAGAAAGGAAAGGTGAGAATTTGAAACTCAAAACTTTAAAAATTAATGTTAAGAATTGATTTTACAGGTTTCTAAGGAAAAATTAAATACTAAATACCTACTAAAATAATTACCTACTAAAAATAAAACCTACTAAATAAGTTCCAGCTAACAGCTGCTAAAATCAGATTTTCTTATACAATAAAAGTACTATAATGTTCTTATTCCATACTGATAGTCATCTGAAATGCTACTCCAAACTGTTAAGGAGCTTTTTTGTGAAAATCATGAATGTGCTATTAAAATGCTTTGTCACTAAATACTTAGAAACAGCAATCAGAGTAATATGTCTATATTATATTTTTAAATATGCCTGTTTAAACCTTAAAATTCAAAAACTATATTCCAGTTACAGAAAGAAATCTACATAAAAAAAAGGAACCACAGGGGGCAGCTAGGTGGCCCAGTAGATATAGCAATGACCCTGGAGTCAGGAAGACCTTAGGTATAATTCAGCTTCAGATACTTGATACTACTAGCTGTGTGACCTTGAGCAAGTCACTTAACCCCACTGCCTCATAAAAAAGAAAAAGAAAAAGAAAAAAGTAACCACTATTACGAACTTACTTTTAAAGGTTTTAACAGTAGTTCATACAATTCAACAAGCATTTATTAAGAGCCTACTATGTGTAAAGCAATGAGACTAGGATAGGGATAGAGACTAGACTATGATTTCATTTGTTTAAGAAACATCCAGAAGCAAAAGCTTTACCAATGCAGGTTAGCACCTTCTTGGCAATTTAGTCACAGTTCTAGAAAAACCACAAATTGACATCACCTATGCTGTATTATATTTTTATTTATTTTTTTAAATATATCTCCATTACTTTTGGAGCTCCCCTGGCTTTAAAGTTTGACACCTGTGGCTTAAAACACTAAAAGATTAAGTAAACTGCTACGGTTAAATAAATAAACGCCAATATGTATCATAGGCATTGGAAATACAAAGACAAAAATCAAAAAAAAAAAGTCCAGGTCCCATTCTCCTGGGGAAATACAGCCAAGAAAAGTAAATTCCAAAATAATCTGATGAAATACTATCTGGAAAGGTTTTGAATAAGAGAGCTTTTGTAAGCAAAAGCTTACCCCCCCCCAAAAAAATGGTTTTTTTTACCCCATTCACTGTCCTACTCTTAAGATCTGTCCACAATCCCTGTTGCTTTCCTTAAATTGATAAGGCTCCAAAGCTGTAACAAGAGTTATGTGGGAATAATGCACCTGAAAAATGACAGAGGGAAACAAAAGAAGGAAAAGTTGGAATGACAAACATTAGAATGACAGTATTCAAAAGAAAGGTTCTACATTATAATCTTTATATTATGTTGCTCCTAAATAAGAATTCAGTATTCCAAATTTGATTCTTGGCCTCAATTCTTGGTCTCTTCACAATGATTTCACATATTTTAATTTATTTTTAAATTGTGTAAAGAAAAGGAAAGTGATAATAAGTGATAAGATCATTTTCAAAATATTACAAAAGGACATAAATCTCTGTTCTTAAAGACAAAGCTTCTCTTCTTCAAAAAATTATCCATTATTCCGATACCAGATGAAGAGAATAATAATTCAAGCAGGGTTTCTAAGAATAGAAAAATGAGAATGTTTTTCTTTGACCAATTAATTCATCACTTCAAAAAATAGCATTCCTAATGAAATAAAATAATTTCCTTGAGAATTGTTTCATCTAATCTATCCATCTTAAATTGCAGGTCAACATTCTGAAAACACACAACAAAAGGGAATATATTAGGTTTCTGTTTTGTTTTGTTTTTACAAGGCAATGGGATTGGGTTAAATGACTTGCCCAAGGTCATACAACTAGGTAATTAAGTGTCTGAGGCTGGATTAGATCTCAAGATTCTCAAACCACTGCACTATCTAGCTGCCCAAGGGAATACATTATGAAAAGGTTAATGTATCTAGTTTTCAAAATGTTCTAGAGATTAAAGTTTCATGAACAAAAATGTTCAAATTTAATGAATTCCATTAGCCTACTTCTTATTCATATAAAGACTTGGGATTCTTCTTAAGCACATAATTCTAGAAGGATTTTGAAATGTTTAAAAAAAACTGGCCAGAGCAAAACTCATCCTGGCATCAAGGTCTGCATCAGAGTCAACATCAGGCTCTGCGTGGGGGTCTTCGGCAACAAGTCTCTAAAATTGCCTGTAGTTTTAGGGATCTGGATTGCGCTTAATGCACATAGAGCAGTCAGGCTGGTAGCCACTGCCAAAAAGAACAGCATGCATGCAAGTTCGTCCCCATCCTGTTCACTGCACTGGTCTGAACTCCTGCTGAGCAAGAAGCTTCATCCCCTTCAGCACTGCCTGGGAAATCACACTTCCTCCAATTCTTCAATGTTGACTTCTTATCACTTCCCAACTCAACAGCAGCCCCAATCAAAGAATCTGTGCTAATTCTAACCCCTAACTGACATTATATATCTCTTCCCCATAATATTGTAGGGAGTCCTTCAACCATGAAAGGAGTGACAGTCCCTGCTTTATCTTCTTTTCTCCACTTCAAGGGTTGACAAGAAATTTCTGTTTCCTGTCTACCTCCAATGCCTACTAGGTTAGTATCAGCAACCTGCTTATAAGGGCCAAGCATGTGGCCAGTTTTGTGTGGGGAACATAGTCCTATCTGTCAAAGTATCAATCAAGTCTAGGAAAGCAATTTTTTTTTCTATTTGAATAACACAAAAAAGGTTTTTCTGAAGAAATCACAGTTGTAAACATAATTTCATTTTGGTTTCTCTGTTTTGACCCCCTTTTTCAACTCACTTTCCTTTCTATTTATACTAGATCTTGAAAAAACATGTAACTGAGCTATGCATTGGCTCTCACTTATGTAGCTATCATCATCATTCGCATTCATTATTGCAACAGAGAAAAATTCCCCACTCATGTGCTTTAATAAAGACAAAATGTGAGTATACTCTGGATTAGGTAGAGTCAAAATGATTGCAAATTCCTCATCCATTAATCGTAAAGGGTGAATAGGTACTTCAGTAGAAGCATGGGGAGGCACCCTAAATTTCCCGGCACTTTTGACCATCAATAGTTTGATATGGGTCAGCTTGCTGCCAAAGCTGCATAAACTGGCTTTTCCAGTCCATCTCCAGTTGGTCCTGAACTGTCATACTTCAACGATTGTTTTTGAGGGATCCCTGGGAGAGGGCCCATTTCCCCATTTAAATTTCCTTGTCTACCTTCTGATGCCCAGTGTCCTGCCTTTTCACACTTTGGGCATGTAGTGTTAGGACAATATGCCCTGACCTTTCTGGGTTTAGCTTCTTGGGCACTCCAACAATATTTCTTTAATGTCCAGGTTTTCCACAAAGCAAGTCCATTTCTCTTTATTTCCAATACATATATTAGCAAATGCCTCTGTCATTCATTCTGTATGATACACCTGAGACCCTGTCACATCTCTGAATCATTTCCTCAATGGTGGCATCCCTTCTTAAGTCAATCATTACTTTCTGACAATCAGCATTTGCATTAGCCCATGCTAATTGTTTTATTAATACATCTATTCCAGCTACATCTCCTAAAGTTCTTCCTACTGTCTCCTGTAACCAGGCAAAGAAATCTACAAAAGTCTCATCATTTCTTTGTCTGATCAGTGCAAATGGTTGTTCTGTCTTATCATTTTGTGTTGGAATACATTCCCAAGCATTCTTTACACAGGTAGCAATTTTTTCATGTCTGCAACCCATAATATAGTTGGTTTGCATTGTTGAAAAACTGACCTGTGTCACTTAGTTAACTGTTCATAATATGTGGTGGCATTGGGACCTTGTGCATGCCTCAAAGCCATCCGTCTTCATTGTTCTATAAAACTCCGTCACACAAAAAACAGATTGTCCAGGTAACAAGCATGCTCTAACTATCTGCTTCCAGTCATTAGATGTTAATATGGAGTATGCAAGAGTATCCAATTGTAGCTGGACAAAAGGTGATCTTACCCCATATTGCCCCACTGCCTTCTTTAAATCTCTGACTGCTTTTATATCTAGTGGCTTATGTCTTCACCTAAAGTTTCCTGGATTAAAAGGATCTGGCTCCTCAATAACAGGATATGACTGAAACTCAGCTCCTAGATCCATCAAACTGTCTCCCTGATCTTTTGCTTTTTTTGATGGCCCTTTTGTACACTGAAATCTCTTCTCTAGGTGTTGTAGGGCTGATCCTAGACTTTTCTTGCTAATACTTCTTTATTACTTCTGCCTCATGCCATGGAAGCAAATGCACTTTCACTTTACCTTCGCTTTCCTTGTTCAAATTTCCTTAACATTAGCACCATGGTAAACTTGTTACCTTTTCCAGAGTCCTGCATTCAGGGATGTCACCTGGTTCTCTTGCTTGTATCTGCTGTGTCCTTCTTCTGGACTTTACTCAGATAAAACCACATTTGTAGTCCCTGTTTGGGCACCAATATCTTTCCCAGTTGAGCACTGGGGGGGCAGGAGATAAGGAAGACAAAGGAGACAAGTACTCCATCAAGATTTCCAAGTGCTCCATTTATTCACCAAAACACCAGTGTCTAAATACTTTTCCAATCTCTAATCCACTCCCACTCCTGGGCACTTATTAAGATAAGATTCTGGTATTCATGGACACCAGGTGAAGATAATTCACAATACTCCCATACACAACAGTTCCCAACAACAAAGTACCAAAGTGGAGAAGGGATATAAAACAAGAAGAGAAAAGGTGAAGGACATCATAAATTCTTACACTAAGGCAATTGGGAAAACAGCAAAGAAAGATGATTCCTTCAGTCTCTGGGCAAAAAATGAGGGCAGAAGAAAAATGGAAGGTGACAAAAGAAAGGGACTGAATCCACAGGTCAAAAGCAGAATTTACCCTCCCAGAAATAGTACTTTCCCTCCACTTATGGGTGGAATGGAATTGGAACCTCAGGATGAACTTAATCATGGAGGAGTTGGCACATCAGGAAATGAATACCCTTTAATAGTTTTGTACCTCCATGGAAAAAGGAAATAAGCATTTATATAGCTAAAACTATATGCCAGGCACATTTTTTTTTTACAAATATTTTACAAATATTATTTCATTTTGTTATCACAACAATCCTGTAATATAGGTACTATTATTATATTATATTATATATTATATTATATTATATATATTATATATTATATTATGTTATGTTATATTATATTATATATTATATTATATTATATTAGAGAAACTGAGGAAAACAGAAGCTAGTGTCTGGGACCAGGTTTGAATTCCAGTCTTTTTGGCTACAGACTTATCACTCTATCCACATATCAATTGTCTTTTTGCTTAGCAACCTATCTCACCAAAAAAAAAAAAGTATATGAGGTCCCAGAAGCAACAAGCATCCAAAAATTAAGAGTTCAAACCTAACTCAGAAGTTTTAACACTAGTAGGAACACAGAAAATTTTAAAAAGGGATGGGGTTCACAGTCTATGCAGAAGAAAAAAGAATTAATGTACACTGAAAGCAAAAAAAAAAAAAAAATTTGAAAAAGAAAACCAAAAAATAATAAGGTTGAAGTCAAAGAGAGAAGCTTAAATTTGGAACTAATCTCTTAACATAGGGAAAAGATGGGACAAAAGAGAGGAAGAAATATAAATGAAAATGTCAATAATTTAAAATAAAAACAAGGGGGAAGACAGGCAAATGAAGAAAGAAAGAATCTATGAGAAAAGAGTTTTAACAAAATAATTTAAGTAAAACTTAAGCAGGAATTTCCAAGAGATTGATTCAAATTTATTAAAATAGGGTTATTCCCCAACTGATTAAAAATAGTAAGGATGTAATATAAACAGTTTTCCCAAGAAAGAAAGCTAAATCACCAATAATGAGAGAAATGAAAATTAAAACATCTCCAAAGTTCTTTCTCATACTCATCATATTGAAAAAGTTGACAAAAAAAAGTGATAAATGTTAAGAAGGCTGTATGGAAATAGGCACATTAATGAATTATTAGCAGAATTAAGTGGCTCATTCATTCTAAAAACAATTTAAGAAATCACTGTAAGAAATCAGTCCTGAAAGACTTAGAACTCTGATCAATTTAGATCAATATAATAACCAACTACAATAACAAAGGACTGATGATGAAGCATGATACTTAGTACCAATAAAAAAAAAATCACTGGGGCGGCTAGGTGGCTTAGTGGATAGAGTATGGCCCTGGAGTCAAGAGTACCTGAGTTCAAATCTGGCCTCAGACATTTAATAATAATTGCCTAGGGCAAGTCACTTAATCCCATTGCCTTGTAAAAAATAAAAATAAAATAACCACACACACACATATTCAATAAACTCTAGGGCTCCCTCTGGTTTCCAGGAATAAATATAAAATGTTCTGTTTGACATTCAAAGCCCTTCATAAACTAAATTCCTCTAACCTCTCCAGTCTTAGTATACTTTATTCTCAACAAAATAAAAAAATAAGAAAATGTGAAATGTCTTACTGGAAACACAACTGAGCTGAAAAATAGCTCAACAAAAGATAATTTAAAAATTATTGGATGACCTGAAAATGTCATGATTTAAAAAAAAAGAAAGCTTAGACATTATCTTTGAAGAAATTATCAAGGAAAATTGCCCTGATAACCTAGAACCAGAGGGTAAAATACAAATTGAAAGTCTCAGCTAGCTAATCACCTCCTGAAAGATATGGCAAAATGAAAACATCCAGAATATTATAGCCAAATTCCAGAGCTCTCAGGTCAAGAAGAAACAACTACAAGCAGTCTGAAAATGAAAATCAATAGGTATACCAACAAATTAGATAAGAGAGAGAAGGGTGAAGAGAAAAGGGAAGAATTCAGCATGACAAGTTTATTTAATTAGGCTTGGAAAACTGGGAAGATGATGGTATTCAATTCAAGGTGTCAAAAAGGCAGTTGAAGACAGAAAAGAGATTAGGACTGAATAAGAATGTTTGAGAATCATCAGCATAGAAATGCTAATGAAGCATCCATGGGAACTGATAGATCACCAAATAAAATAGTTATCAAGGGAGAAAAGAAGAGGGGCATATGTGGTTAGTGGGCATGACCAAGATGTCATCCCAGAGTTCAAGGAGGTCAAAGAAAGAATGATCAAAACGAGAAGAGAATTAAGAGAAAACTTAGAGAGAAGAAAGCATCAAGGATATAACTGACAGTGCCAAAGATTCAGAGAAAGACTGAGAAGTCATTGGATTTAGCAATTAAGAGATTATTGGGGGGGGGGGGGCTAGGTAGTGCTAGGTGGCACAGTAGATAGAGCACTGGCCCTGGAGTACCTGAGTTCAAATCTGGTCTCAGACACTTAATAATTACCTAGCTGTGTGGCCTTGGGCAAGCCACTTAACCCCATTGCCTTGCAAAAAAAAAAAAGAGAGAGAGAGAGAGATTATTGGTAACTTTGCAGAGATCAGCTTCAACTGAATGATGAAGGATGAAAGATAGAGAAAAGGCAGGAGAGTCAACAAAGAAGGCAGCAATATAGTAAGGCATACTCCTCTTCTTTTTCAACACAGAGACTAGAGACCTGACAGAAGACATACTTCAAACTGGTGGTGTGACCTCTCCTAGATCACCCCTGAGATAATAGCTGCTACTGCCTCTACCACTATTTCAATGGTCCAATATTCTTTGGATAATATATTTTCCCCTCTTTCATATCATAACTGTGTTGCCTCCAGTATGAGTGTGTCTCCTCCAAGTATTTTAAACAATCTGAATGCTTTTTACATCTTAGCTATCTTAAGTGCCATTCCTACTTGTTCTATTAAGCACATCTAGATTAAGGTAAAAGTATGGTCCTTGATTAGATGAAAAGTCATCTTTACAGATTTGTTTCCATTTTTCTATTGGTTGTCCTCTTCTAATGCCCTTGAGATGACTTTAAGTGATCTGCTGCCAAGATTTAAACTCTTATTTTATCTTCCACTGCTTTTCTCCCCTTTATGAGGATATACTGCTCCTTATCATTCAACATCCTTTTTAAGATTTTTATGACCAAATTTATATTCTAAAAACGTTTACCATTACAAATAAATCAAATGTTTCCTAACTAAGGTGCATTCTGTGCTTTCTTGTTTAAGTGCTTAAAGACTGAGTTCTTTCAATTATACCATATTTTTCCTATATAGTAGATGCAAAATGTTTGTTCTTTAGAATTTTTCATATATTCCTATCACATTATAACTCAGGTTTGAGTTTTTTAATTTTACAGTTACATCATAAAAAATATTGTAATATATAAGACCAAAATCCCACTAAAATATATCAAAGACTATAAATAAGCACTATTCATAAAAATTTCAAACATGAAATCACATGAAAGAAGGCTCCAAATAACGAATAATAAGAGAAATGCAAGTCAAAACACTCCTGAGGAGTTAACTCAAACTCAGCAAATAGGCAGAAATGGCAAAAGATGTGAAGTCAAAGCTAAAGAAATTTGTGAAAAGGTGAAAGAAACCGGATTGCATTTCTGATAGCATGATTATTCAAAACATTTTTTTTTAGGTTTTTGCAAGGCAAATGGGGTTAAGTGGCTTGCCCAAGGCCACATAGCTAGGTAATTATTAAGTGTCTGAGACCAGATTTGAACCCAGGTACTCCTGACTCCTGGGCCAGTGCTTTATCCACTATGCCACCCAGCCGCCCCTATTCAAAACATTTTAAAAAGCAATCTTGAATTGTGTAAATAAGGTTACTAAAATGTCCATATTTTTTGACTCAGATATTCTGCTGCTAGTATATAATACAAGAGTTAACTAATAAAATATTAAAATAAAAAGCAATGTACACATATATAATACATATTTATATATATATATATTTATATTTATATAGTTGTATACATGCATATATGTTTATGGGTGTATATATGTATATGAAAACCTAAATATTTATAGTATTTGTGGAAGCAACTGGGTGCCACAATGAATAGAGCATTTTACCCTAGCATCATTTTGATGTTCCTGGGTGGGTAGGCATATATTGCTTCTCAGGAGAAAATGAAGGCAAGGCTTTACACTTTGTATGATGGTATACAAAATACTCAGACAATTCTTATTCAAGAAAAAGAGAAATCTTTAGCATGGGCTGTGTCATGGACCAGTCACAAAACTATTTCCTTGAAAATGTTTCATAAAAAAATTCAGGCAGAGTACTTACTACAGAGTAAGAAGAAGGCTGAGACAGAACAAAAGGAAAAACTCATCATCATAGGGAAGATGAACAAGAGAATCCGGGAGCTCTTTCAGAGATTAGAGATATTGGGGGGGGGGGGGTTAGACAGGAATATAAATTAATAGAACAGAAGAAGGCATGAGAATCCATGATGTCCTGACAAAGTAAATCTCTGCGGACAAAATCACAGTTGAAAGAAGGGATGCAGAAACTCAATGTGGAAGGCAGTCCATACATCTTTCTGTGACTTTCTAAGGTTTTACAATCAATAGATTTTCCAACTTTCTGTTCCAAGGGTTGATATAACAAGGTGGCAACTAAATTTTTATACATCTATCAAAGTATTCCATTTCAATGTTCTAATAAAAAAAAAGGGGGGTATATGTTCTTCTAGATGGCCTGGTTGAAGTGAAACCTAAAATAGTCATGACAATTTGCAGGTCTCATGGTAAAGGGGATGAAGAAGATATGACTAAGTAGAATTGAACTTGGAGGCTAACTCAAGCCAATTTTGAGTGCCTCAACACTGGATGCCTTTTTCAAGACTCAAGAAACATGGGGAGACTAGTTAAGTTATTCCAAAATTTTAAAAGATGTAACAATAAAACAAGAATCTAACCAAAAAAAAAAAAAGGTATCAATGGGACTTCCAGTTCAAGATAATTAAGAGGCAGTTGTAGATATAAGTTGTAGATTTAGATCAGAAAATCATCTGCAAAAAAATGGTACCTAAATCCCTAGGAGCTGAGCAAAATCACACACACACACACACACACACACACACACACACACACACACACACACACGTCCAAGGGAGAGACTTGGGGAACAACTCACCAAAGTGAGGAGCAACCTGGATAAGGAGTTAACAAAGAAGATGGAGAAGTGGTCAGACAAGAAGGCCCTGATATAAAGTACTGAAGAATTCAACTAAAAAATATCATCTTAATGTTTTAGTGAAAAGAATCCAGGATATAGTATCTTACTAACAACATAACTAAAGGCAATTAAATTAACCTTTCTGAACTTCAGTTTCCTTTTCTGTAAAAAGATCATGTTTCAACCACTTATGTCACAAGGTTAAGGAAAAGAAGGCACCTTAAAGACTTGGCATCAGCATAAACATAAAGCTATTGTTACTTTATTCTTTCAAATCCACAAAATTAAAGGTATATGCCTATTTAATGGTGGTGAAGTTAAAACTATATTAACACATTTTTACAGAAAAATTAACAAAACTGATTTAAAACTTTTAAAATAGAAATTTTATTTTTAATCAAATCAGGTTTAAAATATCATTTTAGCTATTTTTACTATACAAAATCAAAAATATTAACAAAATGCTAAGTTGTGTCTACAGCTACTAGCCATATTCTTGAAGCATATTTCTATGGTAACAAACTGAAGATAATGCAGAAAATAGATGTTTTTGCTATATAACTTATAATATAGCAGTAATTTATTGCTAAATAGAAAAAATATTGAACTGCAGTGATATTTCAGCAAATGGTATTAACAATAATCAGATTAATCTAAACTTGTTAAACAGTCTTGAGATGCAATATACTATACTTCCTAATTTAGGAGCAAATAAAAACTAATAATTACTGATATATGTGATCCTTTTAAACAATTTATTTCCTTTTTTTAAAAAAACAATCTACACTTGTAATTTTATTGCTGTAGAGAACTTCTGTTGAGGAAGTTCCATTGATTCAAATTAGAAAATGTTACAAAATTTTAAAGTCTTGCAGAGTTGCCTGGGTGTACCTAAAAATATCTTACTGGGAGTCAAAGAATAAAAATGTAGAGGAGGGAAGCTATACTTAAACCCACATCTTCCTAACTTTCAAACTTGTTCTCTATACACTGAACCATAAAAAGCCTCTCTCTTGGCATTTATATTACTACCAAATAAAAATATCAAATATGCATTGCATTGCATTGCATTCATGATTTTGCATGTGAATTCCCTCCAGCAACATAGCTTACCACTACCTTGTTAATTAGTAGATGAATCCTAGAGGGTAAGCAACCTGCTCAAGATCACAGGTGCCTTGGTAGTGGAATTAAAACCCAATCTTCATGATTGCAATTCTAGTATGTATTCTCTATTAATACATATTTCATGTGGAGAAGATTTACTCTGTGTTACTTTCAGCAACTTTAGTTACATGGAAGGAGAACACAATTGAACAGAGGTTATCTCCTCAAATTCTGAGCTCTTCATCACTAGAGACAGTTGATTTCTGATCCACAGTTAGGTAAAGGAAAGCCCAAGATACATATTTCAGTTGGTAAATTTTATTCATAAGTAAGATCAAATAAAAACCACAAAAGTATATAAGAAGAAATGTGGCAGCTAGCTAACTTCTCTTTACACAAAGTTAATCTTGATCAAAATCAAATTTTTATCTCGTTATTCTCCTACATATATATGTATTTGAGCCTGGAATATATATTTATATACATATAAATAAAACTCTGGAATATAAATCTGTAGATATCCCTAGTTGCTCACAATCTTCGTGCACAATACTGAGGTGCTCAATGTCATTTTTTTCTGAATTGCTGCCTAAAGACAAGAGAGGAGAATACAATAACTTTTTAATGCTTATGTTATCAGCTCTAGAAGGAATAATTTATCCTTACTAAATACACAGCAGAACAAATATATAATGTTTATTTCTTTACTTTGGTCCTTCTCGTGATACATGCACTCTAAATATCATCAAATATGTGGGTGACTGTAACAAAAGAATCAGCAACCCTTGATTTCTAAATTCATAAAAAATAGTAGTCAACTTTCATGTTTTCGTATGTCCCTATTGTTGATCTACTTCACTACAGACTTAGATTGAGGAATCATTTATTTATGGAGAAGTGTGTTATCAATTACAGTGGCCAATGGTTCTAATTCAATTCACCAGCACAATAGCTGGTTGTCAAAGAGTTCTATCATGAAGTCTCACACTCTTTCTCATCAAATTTCTCACAATCCTATCATATTGCTCTGAAGGTTCACAGCAATAATACATATAAATAGTATGAACATTTATAATTAACATGGGGAAAGGAGTGTTCCTCATGGAAGAAACTCATTTGATTCACATAAATTAAGGTTGTTAATGACAGGAACAGCAACTATTAGATATTGTGATAAGTCCTTAAATCAGCTAGCTGGGGACAGGGAGGGGTGGGGGTGGGATGGGAGGGGGATAGCAATCCAGAAAGGACAGCATTCCAGGAAGCCAGCTCTCCTAAAGCCCAGGTAAATTAGAACTCAATATCTAAGCCATTTATGAAAACCATAAATTTGGTTAAAAGGCAAAGATATAGAATATTACTTTTTCTTTGACAAACATTCCACTACTAGTCATCAATAAAATTTATATATCAATATATTATTTTCTGTAACTCTTATGCCACAATAAACTGACACTATAAAAAAATTATCATGCAAGTAAAATTCACAAGGAAAATACAATTAGGAGCAGCTAGGTGGCACAGTGAATAGAGCACCAGCCCTGGAGTCAGGAGTACCTGAGTTCAAATTTGTCCTCAGACACTTAATAATTACCTAGCTGTGTGGCCTTGGGCAAGCCACTTAACCCCACTGCCTTGCAAAAACTAAAAAAAAAACAACAACCAAAAAAACTATACAATACAAATCATAAAAAAATACATTAAGGATCAAGTTTTTCCTTTCCCCTGCATTTTCCATTTTTACAACTAAATGGAAGGCAGATAGGTGATACAATGGATAGTGTGCTGGCCCCAGAATCAGGAAAACCTAAGTTCAAATCCTGTCCCAGGCTGTATAACTGTTGAGAGCTACTTGAGAGAGTTTGGGTTAAAAAGTCAGTTATGACTAAAGACCCAGGCTTTGGTGACCCTTGAGCTGAAGGCTCTCCACGGAACTCTGCTGTGATAACACAACTATGTCATTCATGGCCTCACTTGTTGATAGCTCTGTACCCAAACTTTTTGACCTGGGTTACCTCCTGCCAGGTTACATCCTGCCCAAGTTAGAGTTACATCATTGTCTTTATGCTGTATGCTAATTTTGTGGTTTTCTGATATAAAGAGCTGTTTGATACTATTAATAAACAGCTCTGCTAGTTGGCCTGCTAGCATCCCCACCCAAGTGTACACATGTTTCTTTTCTCTCCTGAGCGGAATTAATCCCCTGGTGGACAGGGGAACTCAACATGTAACTCTAAGCAAGTCATTTAACCTATGTATGTTTCAGTTTCCTCAACTCAAAAATGAGAGTAATAATAGCACTTTCTAAAGTTGATGTGAGGATCAACTCATAAACTATAATAAAGTGCTTGGCATAGTGCCTAGCTTGCCTTTTAGCAATTATTTACTATTTAACTATCTAGAATCCTTCCAGATTTAATTTTTCCCTTACTTGCTTAACTCTTCAACCAGAATTCACTAAAAATATCATATATATAGTTGTAGATGAAAGATTCAACTACTAATCTTACAATTATATATGTGGTTTCACTGGTATTATTGTTAGGTTTACTGCTATACAAGAATGACATACATCTGAAAAAAAGTCATTTAGTATTTATATTACCTGAAGGAAACATCATGGTGGTAGTACATTACATCTTAATATATTTTAAAAATATTTAATAATAAAACAGAATTACAGCTTTGGTTAGCTTTTAAGTTCATCTCATATTTAAAATTACCTGAGGGCTGCTAGGCAGTGCAGTGGATAGAACATCAGTCCTGGAGTCAGAAGGACCTGTGTTCAAATTTGGGCTCAGACACTTAATAATTACCTAACTGGGAGACCCTGGGCAAGTCACTTAACCCCACTGCCTTGCAAAAAATAAAATAAAATAGGGGTTACCTAACTTAAATTGCTGAATATTATAAAACTCAAAAGAAGAATCTCACAATATTTTAATTATAAATAACTGCCCAGAATGCTTCTTTTTTAACAAGATTAATAATTGGGAGGGGGGTAATTATGATTAAGTAATAAGTTATCCAGGAACACACAGTTAATAGATATCTAAGGCCACATTTGGACTCAGGTCCTCCTGACTCCAGGACTAGTGCTGTATCAACTGTGTCACCTAACTGCCCTAACGAGATTTATACCAATAAAAATTTACTTAGGGAGACTAATTTATTACTAACATGAAAAAAAGTATACTTATTCCTTTAGAAACATTTGGTAATCTAATATATATATCAGAAATTAATAAAACTACATACGTTCTTTCTTGATTTTTTCAGCCACTAGAAATTCATCTCTTTCAACAGTTGGGGCAAAGTTGCTACCAATAACTCGAACTGCATATTGAAACTGTTGAGCTGCATCAGCTGAAAAGAGAAAATATATAATTAATATATTTGAAGAAAATCAAAAGGCTCTTGAATAGACACAATTTTCCCCCTACCAAGTTAGTTTTGACATAATTGATGTTTCTAAGGAAGAACCATGAAATCAATGGTCTAAATGCTTTAGATAACTAGATCTACTCTCTCAGAAAACAGAAATATTTATTGAATTACTAGTATTTCCTGAACAAGCATTGGCCAAACTTCTTATTTTTAAATCCCATTAGGATACATAAATAGATTTGGCCTTACTTTTAGATTACAGAGGTTACAGTGAAATCATATTTTAACAAATATAGACTGAAAAGGCAGCACAGGACATGAAGCAAAAATCACATGTAGCAAAAGTTATCCTTGGAAAACCCTTAATCTAGACCATAAGCTATATGAAAGGGAGTAATATGAAATAAGACTAGAAAGACAGGAAGGAACCAGACTAAGAAGAGCTTTAAATGACTACAGTTAATATTTGAACCTTAAAGTAATAGGGAATCAGTAGAGCAACTGGACCACTCTATAAGAAAATAAATGTGTTGCAATATGGAAGGTAGATTAGAGCAGGGATAGACCTAAGTCTGGGAGTCCAAATATAAAGCTATTCTAGACTTCAGAGACATAACCGAAATGGTGGAAGACTAATCATTTTCTCCAATACTCACAAGTTCTCTAACTTCTAAGCCTAAAAAATGTTACCTGTCTTTACTATCTAGGCCATTTCCTTCCTCCCCACCTTACTCCCTCATTGAAAAGACAAACAGTTCAACATAGGTCATATATGTATAGTCATTGAAAAACATTTCCATAATAATTATGTTGCAAAAGAAAATATAGACCCCCCCCAAAAAAAGCCTCAAGGAAAGATAACATAAAAAAAAAAGTATGCTTCAATATGCATTTAGACACCATCAATTCTTTCTCTGGGGATGGAAATCATTTTTCATAAGTCCTTCAGAAGTGTTTTAAATCACTGTACTGCTGAAAATAACTACATCATTCACAACTAAGTCAACGTTGAATTGCAATATTGCTATTACTTTGTACACAGAACATTTAAATTTGCATCAACTCATGTCTTTCCAGGTTTTCTGAGAGGATACTGCTCATCATCTTTCAGCAGAATATTACTGCATCATAATCATATACCATAATTTGCTTAATCATCCTCCAGTTGATAGACATCCCCTCAATTTCTAATTCTTTGCCACCAGAAAAGAGCTCCTATAAATAGTTTTGCATATATAGATCCTTTTCCTTTTTGTTTTTTTAATCTTTTTTTGGGATACAGAATAAGTGATAGTATTGCTAGGTCCAAGGGTATACATGGTTTTATAACCCTTTGGACTTAGTTCCAAATTGCTCTACAGAATGGTTGAATCAGTTCATAATTACACCAACAATGCATTAATGTCTCATTTTTCCAACCTCCCCTCCACATTTGTCACTTTGTTTTTGTTCTATTAGCAAATCTAATCTGAAGGCAGTAGTATTTCATCCTTGTTTTAATTTGCATTTCTCCAATCAATAATAAATTACACAATTTTTTCATATGGTTATCAAAGCTTTGATTACTTCACCTGAAACTGTTCATATCTTTTGCTCATTTATCAACTGGGGAATGCCTCTTATTTTTGCAAATTTGACTCAGTTCTTTATATGTTTCATAAAAGGCCTGGAGGCAAGATCTACAAGATAATAAAATAGAAAATATTCAGAAGGAACCTTATTTTAAAAAAATGAAGCTTCTGAGATGAAAAAGGGTAAAAACATCACTTGTTCAAAAAATATTCATAGCAACCCTGTTTGTGGTGGCAAAGAATTAGAAATCAAGTAAATGTCCTTCAGTTGGGGAATGGCTTAGCAAACTGTGATATGTGTGTGTGTGTGTGTGTGTGTGTGTATGTCATGTATGTCATGGAACACTATTGTTCTATTAGAAACCAGGAGGGACGGGAATTCAGGGAAGCCTGGAGGAATTTGCATGAACTGATGCTGAGTGAGATGAGCAGAACCAGAAAAACATTGTACACCCTAACAGCAACATGGGGGGGGGGGGATGATCAACCTTGACGGACTTGCTCATTCCATCAGTGCAACAATCAGGGATAATTTGAGGCTGTCTGCATTGGAGAACACCATCAGTATCCAGAGATACAAAATATGGAGTTTGAATAAAGACCAAGGACTATTACCTTTAGTTTAGGAAAAAAAAAAACACTGATACCTTATTTCACAGTATTGTGAAATCCTCATCTTGCCATCTCTTATACTTCATGTTTCTTCCTTAAGGATATGATTTCTCTCTCATCATATTCAATTTGGAACAATGTATACCATGGAAACAATGTAAAGACTGGCAAATTGCCTTCTGTGGGGGAGTGGGGGAAGGAAGTAAGATTAGGGGGAAAAATCTGTAAAACTCAAAATAAAATCTTTATAATTCAAAAAAATAAAGCTTCTGGAAGAGATGAAGCAAGCATCTAAGATGAATTTCTGCTAAGAAATAAAGAAAATGAAGAAAAGAGGTAAATGGGGAAATAGGTAAAAAACAAAAGATCTGGTTTGGGGGAGGGGTTGATTTTTTAATTAATTTATTTTGAATTTTACAATCCCCCCCCCCAATCTCACTTCCCTCCCCCTGCAGAAAGCAGTCTCTTATTCTTTACACTGTTTCCATGGTATACATTGATCTAAGTTGAATGTGAGGAGAGAGAAATCATATCCTGAAGGAAAAAAAAATTAAATATAAGAGATAGCAAAATTACAAATAAGACAACTTTTTTTTTTAAAGTAAAGGTAACAGACTTTGGTCTTTGTTTAAACTCCACAATTCTTTCTCTGGATACAGATGGCTTTCTCCATCGCAGATAGCCCAAAATCGTGCCTGATGGTTGCATGGATGGAATGAGCAAGTCCATCAAGGTTGATCATCACCCCCATGTCGCTGTTAGGGTGTACAATGTTCTTCTGGTTCTGCTCCTCTCGCTCAGCATCAGTTCATGCAAATCCCTCCAGGATTCCCTGAATTCCCATCCCTCCTGGTTTCTAACAGAACAATAGTGTTCCATGACACACACAAACATACTTCAGTTTGTTCAGCCATTCCCCAACTGATGGACATTCACTCAGTTTCCAACTCTATGCCACCACAAACAGGGTTGCTATGAATATTTTTGTACAAGTGATGCAAAAGGTCTGGTTTTTACCAACAGAGCACCACTGAAGATTTTTAAGTGGATATTATGAAAGGAAGTGCTTTTGAAAATGAAATCTAAAAATTAACATAAGAGGGACTAGAATACCAAGGGAAGGCTGATGAGATTACTACAATAGTGCAGGCAAAAACAGCAAAAAAGAAAAACTATAGCTTAATTCTAGCAATTAGAATGAGCCAATCAACAAACAAGTACTTGCTATATGCTAGGCAGAGCACTAAACTCTGAGGACACTACGAAAGACAGAAGCACTATTCCTGTCTTCAAGGACCTCAAATTCTAATGGGGAAGACAACATCTGTATAATCAGATACAAACATATAAACAAATAAATGTATGTGGATCATAAATGGAAAATAATTTCAAAAGGGGGTAGAGACTGAGAAAAGGAACCTGGGAAAGGCTCCCTACATTAGGGGCAACTTAAAGAAAGCCAGGAAAACTAGCAGTTGAAATGATAAAGGAGAGCATTACAGATATGGAAAACAGTCAGATAAGACATAGATTTTTTTTTTAGATATGGCCAATTTAAGAATTTATTTTGCTTAACTACACATATTTGTTATAAAAGTTTGAGCTTTTCCTCCCAGTGGGAGGGGTAGATGTGTAGATTTTTGTTATTTGGAAAATAATTGTTTAAAAGACTCCACATATACGAAAATATTTATGGTTCCCTTTTCTATAAGGTTGAAGAACAGAAAATAAAGATGTCCATCAAAAGAGGAAGAAAGGCAAAACAAGCTGCACTTGCAAAGGAATGCTATTGTGTTGTAAGAAAAAAGAATAATAAAGAATACAGCAAAGTATGAAGAGACATATGAACTGATTTGGTGTGAAGCAAAATCAAAAAATACAATGACGATAGCAATATAAATGAAAAGAATAACAATAAAATAATTTAAACAATACTGTGAAATCATAGTGAACAAGGTTGGTACTAAGGAAGTGATATGAAAAATTCACTTCTTTACAGAAGGGAGGATGGGGTGGTGTGAGGCAGAGAGACTGCATGGAATGCTGTATATAATACTCTTTCAATCTATTAGTTTTGCTGA
Source organism: Macrotis lagotis (assembly GCF_037893015.1). Classification (NCBI taxonomy): domain Eukaryota; kingdom Metazoa; phylum Chordata; class Mammalia; order Peramelemorphia; family Peramelidae; genus Macrotis; species Macrotis lagotis. The sequence goes on from NC_133663.1 coordinate 184,286,985, forward strand.
ACTCTTGCTCCTTTTTAAAAATTATTTGTTAAAAAGGATGGCTCCCTAGGACAAGTAAGGGCTGTCTTTTGCTTATATTTTTATATCCTCAACACTTACGACTAGTGTCTGACATATAGTAAGTACTTAATAAATGTATTATCTACCCATCACATTAAATGTAGTGAACGTCATGAAATAAAAACCTTTTAAGCAACTACCATACCAGCATTAACAGATGAATAATCCAACACTTAGAAATTAATTATATAGTAGTTTCAAGAAAGCAATTTCAAGTGTCCTAATTGCAATGATAACAGCAACCTAACACTTGTTTGTACACTCAGAGACCTTAATAGGAGGGGATGTATTTGAACATAAAACTGCAAACACTGATGAGACAATTAAAATTAACAGAACAGGGCAGCTAGGTGGTGCAGTAGACGGAGTTACTAGTTCTGGAGTCAAGAGGACCTGAGTTCATATCCAGCCTTAGATAACTTATTAGCTTTGTGATGTTGAGCAATTTACTTAACCCCAATTATCTCACCAAAAAAAAAAAAATCACTAATACAGCAATCTTGAGAGTCACCATCAGTAACTCTATGCTTAGCTTTTTACCTCTGCTCCATGTTTCCCAGCATTCAGATGTTTTCCAACCAGCTCCCTGACCCCATTTATCTCCGACTTACCTGCTTCTAGATCTTCTTGTTCCTGACATTTGAATTCTCTTTCAAACTAGGAATTAGCTGCCTTCCCATCCAGTCTTGAAATCTCTCAGAAGACCATAATTTTGTCTAAACTGTTCCCCAAAATCACCACAACCTTTACCTGATGGTCTCATTAATGAATTTCTAAAACATTAGATCAGAAAACTTACTATTTCAAGAAATAAAATAGCTAAGTACCAAACTTTGCAAAAAGTTTGGTGACATTAAAGAAAAAGTTATTCTGTTTAACATTTTTGGCTTCATGAAAATTAAGTAACAGCAACTGAAAATCACCATGACCATGAGGAATAATACAAATAATACAAATCAAGACCATCCTGATGGATGACAAATTTATTGTCATTGAGGAAACAGAAAAGTATTTCCTTCTCTCTCTGTCTTCTAATCCCCTCTTTCTCCTCCAATAAGCACCGGGCTGTCACTTATTTCCTTTAAACCCCACCTAAGGAGTTGGGTTTACTAGAGTAAGAAGAGAAAGGGGAAAAAAATCACAATCAGCACCATCTGCTTCTTCTTATAACTTCTGGCCCCTTGGCTAGCATCCCTGACAATGTAGAGCAACAGCCTACATGAAAGCTGAATTGTCTTATATTTTGATGAATAATTGTTTTCAAACAATGATAAACATTAAAATTCATATTTTACATGAAATACATATTTCACATTTTGGGGATAGTTCATCTTTGGGAGTGGTAATTTGCACCAAACCTGTGATTGAGTCAATAAAGGAATTTCTCAGTATGAAAACTCTACATCCCATTTTCAGATGAACAATCTAACTTTATGTTACTGTTTTAAGAGAGTTACCTGAGGAATTGGATGATCAAGCAATTTGTCCCTGGTCATATAATGATTATATGTCAAAGAGGCAAGACTGGAACCCAGTCAAGGTTAGCATGCTATATATTATGCCACCTTTCTTTTCATTTGATATTAGTGTTTAATACTTATCGTATTTTTGTGATATAATTATTTTTCAAATGTTCTTAAACACATCTTTATGCTTCTTCCACTCTTATTTCTACTTCTGGAATTTCAATTGGTAACAATGTTTAACCAGAACATATCCTATTCACTAACTGAACTTCATATAGGAAAAGAAATGGATGAATATTTTGCACCAACATTGCTCCAATTAAAGATTCATAATATTTCATAATGGTTTAAAGATCAGTGTCATTCACTATTTAGTATGTACTACCTTATTCAAATAATCACAAGTCACTCTTGGGTTCCTTACTTACCATGCAAAGAAGGGGTGGAATGGACAGAAGGGTCAAAAAAGGAGAAAAGGATGACAAATTTTGGAAGAGGAAAGGGCAGGCCTGGATATAATGAGTGATTCTGGGATGCCTGCTCAAGGCACTGAATGTCTAAAGGTGTGCATGAGTTAGGGAATGAAACTAGGCTATAAAATAGGAAAAGATTTAAAGGACAGAAAGAGACATTACAATTTCACATATGTCTCAATATGTCTGAGGAAAAAAAATCAAGATTAATTTTTTAAAGCATTACAGATGAGTAGAACCAGAAGAATATCATATACCATAACAGCAACATGGGGTTGATGATCAATCTTAATGGACTTGCTCGTTCCATTAGTGCAACAATCAGGGACAATTTTAGGGTATCTGCAAAAGAGAATACCATCTGTATCCAGAGAAAAAATTGTGGAGTTTGAACAAAGACCAAAGGCTATTTACCTTTAATTTAAAAAAAAAGTTATCTTATTATGTGATTTTGCTATCTCTTACATTATTTTTCCCCTTAAGGATATGACTTCTCTCTCAACACATTCAAAATTTAGATCAACGTATAGCATTGAAACAATATAAAGAGTAGCAAATTGCCTTTGAGGAAAGTAAGACTAAGGGGAAAAAGATTGGAAAATTCAAAAATATATAAATTTTTAAAAAACGTTGCATAATTCAACTTCTCAATTCAATCCAGTTTGCTAGTCCGTCCAGTCAATTATCTCCCTATCAAATCTCTGACCTGGACTTGGAGACAGGAAAAACTTTGGTTCAAATCCAACTTCAGACACTTATTTGCTCTGTGAACATGGTTAAGTCCCTTAACTTGTCTGCTTCAGTGTGTTGTTGTTTGTCCTCAGTTCTCAAAGAAGACTATCACAGCAGGGAGACAATACCATGATTATGTAATTGAGTGGAGAGAGTGCTGTCAACCAGTTTCACTTTCTCCTCAAGAACCAACTGGATTCAGTGGCCAGATATGGATCAGGATGACAGGTATGGCCCTGCATGTAGTGAGAGATCTTGTTTTTTACATCTAGATCTTTCCCAGGTTACAGTTTGACTGAGAAAAAGCTCAATCAGTCATTAAGGATTAAGGTTAGGTAATGTTCATCTGTAAAATGGGGATAATAATAACTAGAGCTTCCATAGAGTTAAAATAAAGTAATATGTGAACTTCCTTGCAAACTTTAAAGGACCATATATCATCATTATTCTGAGAAAGGGTTCATATTTTATCATTATTAAATTGAAATCTGGATGCAAATCAGCTAAACATTGATGGAGTTTTGATTCTCAAGTACCAATATGATCTTCTTTATATATGTCCCACAGAAAGGACCCTCCCTCCCCCATTCCTTCAACCAGTATTATTATTATGGTTATGACATCAAAATAGGATTTTAGACCCTGAATTTTTTTAATTTTGATATCTTATATCCAATAGTGTCAAATGATAGATTAAGATGTCAATATTAAATAAATCCCTATATACTCCCTTATTCAACAGTGACTAAAAATATTGAGTGCCTTAGCCTTCATACCCAATTCCTCTACTCACAATATTTTTACCTACATGCCTTCCTAAGCCATATACTTTAGTGTCTAATAAAGTGTCCAATACACTGATCCTTCATTTATCCATTCAAGAATTCATTAAAAGTCTTCTTTGTACAAAGCACAACATTAGGTCCTGGAGATATAAACTCAAAAATCCATGTTCTCCATTTACTTATTGAATGAATTACACCTCATAGACACTGCACGTTCTCTTTTCTTATCATGGAACTCCATAGTCCTGCCTCCTCTGAATGCCTTCCCCCAAATAATCAGAAAAGTAGTTGTGATTATATACCCTTCAGAAAGATTCTGGTAAAACAAGAATGTATAGGAGTTTTAAAAAGCCTAAGCTAGATTCAAAGCCTGTGTTCCCTTAACTGTTAAATAGGGATAACCTTCCTTACCTAGATTCACTGTAAATGTACAAATAAAATGACCCAAGAGATAAGCTGTCAACATGGCATATTTAGGCTCTTCTAGGATACTAAAATGTAAATTAACTGAACTACACCTCCCTGTGCTAAAGAGCTACTTTATAAAATGAGTACTTCATACTGGCAACAGATGCTAGCAAACCATCCCATCGATTTGTTAAACAATGACTTAGAAATCAAAGTATATTTTTAATATCTTCCTGTCTGCCAACATTACTTCACTGATCCAATCAATGAACAAGAGCACTATCAAGAATATAAATATGAGATTTCAGAAGAAAAACGATCTACTGTACTGTTCTGTCAAACTTATTATTGCATTAAAGATGCTATTTTTAATGCTGTTTGTCCTAGAAACTCTATTCAAAGACAACTATTAAGGAAGGCTTGGAAAAAAATTATGATGCCATGTTTCATAAATTTTCTAATTGCAATGAAGATTTGTTGGCTTTGGAATTAACCCACAAAAAGAGATCCTATGAAAAAAATTATTTCAATTCAATTCAACAAACATTTATTAAGGATCTACAGTGAATAAGGCAGATTCTCGGAATTGAGAGTAAAGGGGAAAAATCAAAATAGTCTCCAGCCACAATAAGTTTAAATAATTCCGGGAATATAAAACAAGTACACAAATGGATAAATATTGGATAAGAAAAAAACAAAGAGAACTAAGAACTAAGTGGGGGAGGGAACCAGGAAAGTCTTTCCATAGACTGCATATGCACCAGTCTTGAAGACAAACAAGACCTGTCAAGAAGACAAGAGATTCCAAGCAAGTGTCAAAATGCCAAGTTCAGGGAATGGCTAGTAAGTCAGTTGGGCTGCAACATGGAATACATGTCCAGCAATTCACAGGAATACATGGAAATTTGTCCATTAAGATGGAAAGATAGATGACAGCCTCCCTGTAGGGAGTTGATATTTTATCCTAGAGACTTCAAAGTGCTACTCGAGATTGAGCAGGAGAAATCTGTATGTTAAAAATAAGAAGTTGGCATTTGTGTGGAAGATAGAATAGAAACTACTAGAACAGTGGACATGTAAGTGAAAAGAGGAGTGATTCAAGATTCTAGAAACAGAATCAACAAGACTTGGCAAGTGATTGGTTATTGAGCATGGGAGAATGGATTTAATTTGCAGGTTGGGTGGGGAAAGCAAAAAATGATGTTCCTTTTGGACATGATGAGTTTGAGATGTCAATGGAACAGTGTCAGAAGACACTGGCAATGTTGGAGGTCTGGAAAGATATGGGTTAGATTACAGATTTGAGAATCATCTTCAGATAAGATAAATAGTTGATGAAATCACCAATGGGAAAAAAAGCAGCGAAGGATGATCTGGTAAAAGAGATTGAGAAGGTACATACAGGCGACAAAAGTGCCAGACTAGGGAATTTATATTTATCCTAAAGACAATGTCACAAATGCTAAATCACAAATAATATGATGCTGATAAATCAAATTACAATAACAGTTAATGATTTATTTTCTAGAGGACAAGAAAAGCTTTAGTAGAGAAAAAGCAAGTTTCACCATTTGATTCATTAAGTTTTCAAAAAGACAAACCATATTATACAATCTAAGAGCTTATAAAGTTACAAATACCTATTAAGTCTACCTTGGAAAAAAAAAGAGGCAAATGACCAGAAAACAAACTGATAAAAATTTCTTCAAGGAACTAAGTTCCAATTCCAATTCAACTCAATAACCTATATGGATGTACAAATTATAATACCATGTTCATTATGTCTCTAAGTCATCATAAAAAAGTAAAATTGCATACTCTGCTCAATGCAGGAAAGTATTATAGAAACATTTCCATTTAAGACATTATAAATTTAAGGGTTATGGTATTTCAAAGGCTAGGATTCACTGTTTGAAAAGCTGAGCTACCCAGAACTCATACCCAAAGGGTTCCATATATAATGCAGGATTTACTGTATAAGTTTGCATATACATACAGTTCTTCAATATCTACAAGACTAGTCAATAGTCTGGAGAGTTTGAAACATGCCAAAATCTATCTCCGGAAGCACCTTTCTATTCTTAATGCCAACTCTTCATTTTCCCAAACCCTCCATTCTAACTAAACTGATCTACTCTCTCCCAGCATGGCTTTTGCACCCCCAAACCTTCACTCACATTATTTTTCCCATCTGTAAGTTGTTACCTTCCATATCATCCATTTACCCTACTCCATCTTTCAAGCTGCAGTCAAATACATTCCCCCCACCTTTTCTCATATATTACAGTTTTCTCATCTCTTATAAAATAGTCTATAAATGTTATAAATATAAATATAATCACATGTTGCCATTTACATTGCTGAATTGAATTCTTCCCTCTAGTAGTGTTCACAAGTTTTTGCTTTATCTGCCTAGACTTTAAAATGCTTGAGGACAATTGCAGCATCTTATACTTTTTTTGCATATGCTCTATAGTACTAAAACAGAAGTTTACATAGAGCAAATGCCCAGTAACATAACTGATCAATGATTTTAACACTCAGAAGGAATTGATCCATCTCATTTTTCTAGATGAAAAAGTAAAGAAACTTAAACAAAGTCATAAAATAAAATGTGCTGGGAAATACCAAATAAATATGTGTGTGTTTGTATATAAGTGTGTGTAACACTGAGAAGGTACAGTCAAGGGAAGAGACATCTACATACATATATACATGTATATGTGAACTGTTGGATGGTAGAGAATATACAGCTCAGATATGTCACACATATCTCAGCAAGTTCACAGTATGTCAAAGTATAAAAAATAGTGAGACACTGGCACAACTCACTTTTTACATTATGAAATACAAGTATCACAGTCAGAAAAATGGTATCAAAATATTTGTTATATAACACTCAAATGTCAATCATACAAACATCAGTCACTAAGTATAAAAAAGTCTAACTAGGTAAATATTTTAATAAGGATTCAAGATAAACTCCCTCCCTCCACTTAGATTCAGAAATCTAAACTGCCAGAGACAGTGTAGTGCAATGGAATGACGGCTGAACCTAGAGAGGACCTGGTTTCCTATCTCAATTCTGCATCTCTGCAACTATGGTTCTCCATTTGAAAAGTTAAGGGACTAGACTCTTCTCTAAGGTCATTCAAGTTCTAAACATTTTAAACAAAATATAGCAGTGGATCACTCCTTTTCTCTGTAGAGTGGAATAGCAATATTATTAAAATTCATCAGTATATACTAGCATATATTATAATTTAAGTACATAACCTTAATTATCCAAAATACTGAAAAGAACTTGGAAGTCAGTAAAAAAAAGGCCTCTAAAGAACAAAATTAAAAGACACAAACTTTATCAATGTTTTCCTATTTAAAGCCTCTAAGGCTCTTATTCAGTCTATTTATTCTAAATTACAACAATTTTAGTACTAGCTAATTAAAAACCAATAAATTAGAATAATAAATTATACTGGAGAAATGTAAACAGTGAAAATTGGACAATGATGCTAAGAAACAAAAAGACTATAAAAGTCAGGGCACAGCAAAGTGATGGCCTTCAAGTGCTTAAGATCTAGATGTGAATTCCAACTAACCCACTTATTGACTAGGGACAGATCACCTAAAGTTGGTAAGGCTGTTTCTTCATCTGTAAAGTGGGGTTAATAATCCCTAGCTGTTGGAGGGACAGTGACACTATTATGTAAAGTGATTTTGAAAAAGTAGTAAAGTTAGGGGTAGAATGGTCCGGCATCCTTCCACAGCTCCAGTGAATAGAACTTACTACAGTAATTAATTATCATAATGGTGATTTAAGTCATTAGGAAAATAAATTTTGTTCAACATGCTCTTTTTAAGAAGGCTGTAAAGATCATCAAAGACAGTCAAATTTTTTTTAAAGAATTAGTGCCAAATAGTTGATGTTTCGCTGATCCTGAAAATTAGTTTACGTGAGAAAGGCAATTTCTAATTTCAGCACTCCCGAGGATCTAAGCTTTCGGTAATGCAGGCTAGATCCCAAGCTCACAAGCCCCGCGAGTTGCTCCAGGCAAGGAAATTCTTCCACCGAGGAGCCAACCTTCTGAGAACTTAATTTGGGTTGGTCTTCTCCTGCCCAACACTGGTGGCATGATCAAGGCTTTCAAGAAAATAACGGGAGGGAAGAGAGTGTTCTGGCCCCCGGCCCAGTGGCCGGGCCACAGAACCAGTTACCTATGGGGGAGGGGAGGAGGGGAGGGCGCAAAGCCTCCGACTCCAACAACGTGACCGTGTTTTGGTCACGGGTGGCCGCCGCGTAAAGCCCACCCCTGCGCAGCTGGGGAGCCAACCCCACCCAACCCGCCCCCAGGAAAAGGGAGGCCATTCGGCGCCCGCCGCCCCCTGCAGCCCCCGGCCCGCGCCGCCCCGCGCCGCCCCGCACCTTCGCTCTTGCCCAGGATGCGGCAGCACAGGCTCTGCAGCAGGACGTTCGGGGACTTCTGCTCCGGAGCCGCCATCCTGGCGCGGGGAGGGGGGCCCGGGCCGCCGCCGCCCCCCGCCCCGGCCTCCGGCCCCTGCTCGCCCCCGGAGCGCGCGGGGGCTGCCCCGCCGGGGTCGCCCTCGCTCCCCGCCGGCCTCCTCGGCTCCCTGCCCCCACCTGCCCGCGCGTGTCTCCGGGCGCCCGCCGTGGCCGGCCGCGGCCCTAACGCCCGCGGGCGGCGCGCAGCCGCGGCGCCATTTTAACAGAACCCGCCGAAACCCCCGGCAGCCCCCACAATGCTCAGCGGCCTCCCGGCGCCCCCTCCCGGACTTCCCCCGCCGTGGCGCTCGGCTCCCCGGCTCCCCGGCTCCCCGGCCCGGCGCCCAAGGTTCCGCCGGACAAACTGCCCCGGCTGCTGGGCTTCGCCGGGTGCGCAGGGGAGGGGGGCGGCTCCGCCGTCTCAGGCGCGGCTTGGGTTGGATGGGGCTCGGCCATTTCCGGGGGGCAGATGGAAGCCTTCCTGGACAAAGATTTTTCTTTAAATTTGCCTTTCTGGTATTTTCTCATTTTTCCCATCAGTCACTCATTTCATCGCTATGGTAACAAACGCAGATAACATCGCATAGTGGTTACAAAAACCCGCCCCCCCCCAGACTAGCGAGTGTGGACTTGAGCTTCAGAGAGGAGGAGACCGGCCCCATCCTGTGGCATAGGGGGAGCTGCGACCCAAAGAAGTTCAATGACTCAGCCAAGGGCACCCCGACACGCAGTTCTGCTGCAGAGCGGTGCTTGGGCCAGCCCCGCTGGGAACTCACCTTTCACTCAAAACCCAAAATAGTTCCCACAGTCTCTAAAGTTATACTAAAGTGCCCTTTCAATAATAGAAGCGAGGACCATTGTGGGTATACAATGCCGCCTTCTAGTTGGGCAGACTGAAAGTCCTCCTCTGGCTGGCGGTAACAGCTTCTCTTTAGAGTAGTTTCTCAAATTAACCTTAGTAAAGAACTTGCACCTGAAAAATACGGAACAGATCCAGGCACTTTCCTACTCAAAAATCCTTCAGTGTCTCTTTTTTGCTCACAAAATAAAGTTCAGATCCTTGCCGTGGGGCTTTGTTTATACTTTGCATACATCTTCTATTACTTGTCAATACTTCGTATATGTTTTCTATTTACTTGTATATACTTTATATATATTTTCTATTTACTTGTGTATACTTTGTTTACATTTTCTATTTACTTGTATATACTTTGTATGTGTTTTCTATTTATTTGTATATACTTTGTTTATATTTCTATTTACTTGTATATACTTTATATATATTTTTTCCTATTACTTATATATGTTTTGTATATGTATTCTATTTACTTGTCTATATACTTTGTATATATTTTCTATGTACTTGTCTATACTTTGTATATATTTTCTATTTACTTGTCTATATTTTGTATATATTTACTTGCGTGTATAATATTCTATTTACTTCTATTTACTTTGTATATATTTTCTATATACTTTGTATATATTTACTTATTCTATTTACTTGTATATACTTTGAATATATTTTCTATATACTTTGTATATATTTACTTATAATATTCTATTTACTTGTAGATACTTTGCATATATTTTCTATTGTATATACTTTGTATGTTTTCTATTTACTGCTATATACTTTGTACATATTTTCCATCTTTCCCAGGTGTAGCCACAGCTGTGAGATAGTAAACTCCACCCAGCCTAAGTCTCCCTGGTACATGACTCTCTTGTGCCACAGGCAGACCCTGACCCTCTCTCTGATATGTGACTGTCCTGTACCACATGTTAGACCCTGACCCCCTTCCTTCTGTTTTTGGCCTCCTATCTATACTATGTCACATGTGTGCAACAGTCTAACAAGGAAATCTAACTGCTATTTCTGCTTCTGTACCCTGCTTGCTCATGATATCCCCACCCCCTCAAAATACTATAAAAGCCTTGCTCTTTCCATTCCCAGGGGTGTTAGATTTGGGCTTAGTCCCTAATAACCCCCGGAGTAAATAAAAATTCCACTTCTAAATTTCGTTTGGTCTCCAGCTCACTTTTAGGGGTATAACACTATAAAAGGGCTTTTTTGTCATTAGACAACCTTTCTTCAGGATTGTTATTCACACACACACACACACACACACACACACACACACACTCAGACAGGCACACATCTCTCCCTTGCCTTCTTTGTGATATTCCCCTTTCTTTCTTTGGAAGTACTGATGTTACATACTCCCTGCCATATAGCAACACTAGTAAAAGAGTAAGATTAAGAGCTGCACCTTTGCTACCATGAGAAATTTGGGGTCAGAGAAGGAACTTTGCAATTTCCTGAAAGCAGTTCAATCTATTCTCCTTTTCAACTCTGAGGCCAACTCCTTATCTTTCAATGTCATCACTATCAGGTATATTATACTACTGGACAAGTTCTACAGGGTATCATCCAGATGCAAGATGAAATCTTGGCAACAAATTCTTCATCTACTTGTTTTTACCATTGTGAATGGACTGAATAAACTTACATTTTTACAGATTTACTTTGAGGAAGTAGTATAACACAATAAAGTGCTAAACTTGGAGACATAGGATCTGATTTCAAATCCTGGCTTTATCATTAAATCCCTTGATATCTATAAAATAAAACATTTGAACTAGATAATCTCATTTTCCCTTTCAGCCCTAAATCCATGATTCTACAAATCTATGAATAACGAAGTGCTGCCCATACATGTACCAAATCATACCTTATACCTAATTTTCCCTTTCAGCCCTAAATCCATAATTCTATAAGTCTATGAATAACAAAGCACTGACCATACATGTACCAAATCATTCCCTGCTCCAATCTTTCCAATAGCAGGAAAAGAAAACACTTTAAAGTTTAGTTCTAGGAATCTCTCAACTGGGTACTGAGCAAAGAACAATTTGTTCTTGAACAAGTATGATCTCTCAAATTTCTCTGATGAATGAAGGAATCAAAGATCATTTCAGAGTTTCTCTAAGATATTACAGAAGCAGGTATAAGTGAAGTAATTATTCTTATTTTTACATCATGCCCCTGACAACTACAAGTCTTACCCCCTTAACATGAGATTGAGAATGTTCATGCTTGTGGGGCAGCTAGGTGGTGCAGTGGATAGAGCACTGGTCTTGGAGTCAGGAGTCCCTGAGTTCAAATCCAGCCTCAGACACTTAATAATTACCTAGCCATGTGGCCTTGGGCAAGCCACTTAACCCCATTGCCTTGCAAAATCTAAAAAAACAAAACAAAACAAATCTGTGCTTGTGTCCCTTTAGGAATGGGACAAAGTCTTCCAAGTTTTCCTAACAGAAAGAAGTCCTGCATAGGTATTGACAAAAAAAATCCTACAAAGATAAAGAGATGAAGGAAAGCAAGCCAGCTTCACTCTACCCCCGCCTTTTCTTTCTTTTGAGATTGGGGCACTCTATCTCATCCAGGTTGGAAGTAGAGCAACAATCTGATACAACTATAGATCACCAAGCAAACTATGACTTGCATGACTTCCAATCTGGGCCAATTTGCCCATTCTTTGGTAGCCTAGTGGCCCCCACTTCCAATAGCTCACCACATTGATGTCAGACTTAGTGTGAACACCAAGTCATCTATAGTTCTACTTCAGCTCAGAATCCCAGCTCAAGTGATCCAGCAGCCTCAACCTCCCCAGGATCAAGGATTGTAGGCAAATACCACAATGCCTAGCCTCTGCATTAACTTTCAATATATCCACTCCCATATCTCTCACATAAGTATAGTTCAATCCTAAACTTGCTAATCTTTTGTGGTAGGTAGAGACAACCCTATTGCATGATGCTCCTCACTAAAGCTGAAATACCTATTTACAGTAATGGAATTTGCTTTTCATTCCTCAGTTTGGGCAAATTCTGCTCATTTGCCTTGAAGACAAGCCAAAAAAAGCATAAAGTTGCAGTGCCCTCTTCCTTTAAATCCCAAGACTCAATGACAGGCAAATGGCCCTAGACAAAGTGGGGTGGGGAGAGAAAAACAGTATAGGCTCATTGATAAAGGTCAACCCAGAGCAGAAAGCAGAATTGTTCAAGCAATCCAAGAATGAGGTAAACTCACAGTCAGTGTCTCTTTTTATAATCTGGTTCAAAAAAAAAGACTTCAAAAGGTCAGAGGCAATCTAGATTAGAGGAATAAAAATTTTTAGGGCAGGTGGTAGTACAATTGACAGAGTATTGTTCTGGAGACAGGAATATCTGATTCAAATGAACCTCAGACATTTACTAGCTGAGTGACCCCTAGTCTGAGTCCCAGCTGGGTAAGTCATTTAACTGCCTGCCTTGGTTTTCTCAACTATAAAATAGAAATGATAACGGCACATATCTTGCAGGGTTGTTGTGAGAATAAAATGAGTTAATATTTGTAGAGGGCTTAAGCACATAATGTTGTTATTCATCTTTCATTTTCAAAGAGGTGATGACTTCCATGTCAATTGAAATTGAGGCAGAGTTGCACAAAATCATCAGCCTCACTCTCTCTTCCAGAGTCATAGAAGCCAAATGGCAAGACAAAAGTCAGGATAGCTAGTTATGGCCCAGGAAGTGGTGTTGGACAACCTTGACAGCTTTATCTTTCATCAAGGTCTAAGTATTCCACAGTACCTGCTTTAGCTGCCTTCATAACTGTTGAGACAAATTGTTCTGATCTATCTATTCCACAGAGGAAAGTCTTCACATGGTTGGGGTAGACATCTCCCTAACTCAATGATAGATTTGAGGTCTGTTGATTACCCTTAACCTAGTTTAGCTATTATGCTGAGATAGTCATGGCTGTTGTGTATGCTATACATGAACCACCGTGGTACCAGAGGTAGATGAGCAACCCTGAAAAAAACTCAGCAGGCTCTCCCACTAAAGGTGTCAGTCCTCCTTGAGTACCCAATGGTACACCTCTGGCACATAGTAAGCATTATATAAATGCTTAATCCCTTTCTCTTTCCCCTTTTAACCCAGTGAGCTTTCTCAAGAGTATTCAGAGAGTTAGTCCTTTAGAGAGAAGTAACAAATGCCATCTATTGGAAGAAAGAGGGACTAATTTAGATAGTAGAAATTAGTAATGGAGAGAAGGCTGTTCACCTTCAAAATACAAATGAAAGCTGTAGTAGAATGCTCATACACCAGTGGGGAACAGTAAACAAATAAGAATTGTATCTTGTGAAAGAGCAATGCAAAGCAGACAAAGGAACTTTGGAAAGGAGCACCATCATGGAGAAGTGTACTCCCAGTAGGAGTTGACATGCTTTTTGATCTAATGACCATTTCCAAATTCCTTCCCTAACCTCATATTTTAGAAAGCACTCATTGAGATTCAATCCATCCAGCTATGTCCAAATCCTTATTGCTATGATTTCTATGTGCCCATTGTTTTCCTAATTCATCACCCTGGCAAGCACAGTTTATAAGTGCTCTCGATTCCCATACTTATTGCTTCACTACTACTTCAATCACCCTCATTGTACAAGACAAACTTTTAGTCCATGGTCAACTCTAACTCACTAGCCTCACTAACCGTTCTTTTTTTTTTTTAGGTTTTTGCAAGGCAAATGGGGTTAAGTGGCTTGCCCAAGGCCATACAGCTAGGTAATTATTAAGTGTCTGAGACTGGATTTGAAACCAGGTACTCCTGACTCCAAGGCCCGTGCTTTATCCACTGTGCCACCTGGCCGCCCCTAGCCTCACTAACTGTTAGAAACCTTTCTTCTCAAATCCCCAGTGGCTCCTTTGCCACTTTTACTTTTAGCAGATGTCTTTGCTTTCTATTTTACAGAGAAGAATAGAGGTTATCCGTCATGTGTGAGCACCTTCTTCTCCCTTATCTCCCTTAAATAACATCTTACATCCTCTACATCTGCCATTCTTTTCTCCTTTGCTCTTTTTCTGAAGAGACAACTGAATGACTTAAGTACAAACAAATAGGATAAACAAACATCAGTGATCTTTTCACTTCCCCTATTCCATTGCCCAGTTCCAACCAGGGACTTTGAACACTAACTCTCAGCTAGATTCTCTAACTTGGAATGACAGCTAAATGACATGGTAGATGGAATGCTAGGTCTGGAGTCAGAGAGCCTTAAGTTCAAATATGACCTTAGGCACTAGCTGTGTAGTTCAAGGTTGTTGTGAGGATCAAATAAGATAATATTTATAAAGTACTCATCACAATGCCTGATATATATAATAGGTATTATTTAAGTACTTATTTTTCCTTTTTCTTTCCCCACCCCAGATTCCAATATCTCCTTATCTCTACTTCTTGCAAAAAGTAATCCAAAGACCTACTTTTTCCACTACTTTCTTACTACCCCTTTCCCAGTGTTTGAGGATCATACCATTATTAACCAAAGTCCATGAGACTGCCTTGTTGCTTGATCTATTGGTACTAAATTCTCTATTACTTGACCTTTCCAATTACCCTGAACTTGAACCTTCTTTGTGTGTTGTTTCTTCAAATTAGAATGAAATCTTTGAAAAAAGGAACAGTTTTTGCTTTTCTATTTCTACCTAGTACAGTTCTGGACAGATAGCAATTCCTTAATAAATGTTTTCATTCATTGGAGAGGGTTTTTAGAGAGTCTCTCTCTCTCTCTCTCTCTCTCTCTCTCTCTCTCTCTCTCTCTACACACACACACACACACACACACACACACACACACACACAAACACACATACTCTGACATAAAATCCTTTCCATTCTTATACTGGCTAGTGTTGTATATTGTGATTCTGAGGCAACCAGGAAAGTTAGAGATATTTCAATCCTTTGAGGATTTTTTTCTTTGACTTAAATATACTTTTTTGTGGATCAGCTATATTGAACAGTGGATAGAGCACCAGCCTTGGAATCAGCAGGACCTGACTTCAAATCAAATCTCAGACATTTGATGCTTTCTGCTGTGGGTCCCCTGGGCAAGTCACTTAAGGAAAGGCAACTTAAGAAAAATACCTTCTCTTGGTGATTATCTTTTAATGTCTTGACATTAAGAGGGGTGACTTCTTCTGCTCCATTGCCTGACTTCAGATGATTAGAAACTAAAAATGATAGAGAAATGGTTTTCTATCATATATATACATATATATATATATATACATATATATACATAGAAGCATCTTAGATATAATTTCTTCTCTAGGGAGTTCTGAAGTATGACTGTCAGAAAGTATAAACTTTGTTTTTCCTAAAGGAGTAAAAAGATGGGCATGCCTTTAATGTTATGATTCTTGGGAAGTTACAAGAAACAGAAATAACAAGTCAGTGTATCCTTAGAATCAAGGCTCCAAAAAGGGTGTGGTTTATACAAGCAGTTTAAAATATTTGTCAGTTGTAGAATTCTTATACTTGGGAGATTTCATAGATATTTTTTATAACTCCTACAAAATAGCTGAATTAATTGGAGGCATCTTAGGGATATTCTCCTGTCTTTTTTTAAGATGGTAAGTTAGGGAGTTTATTATATTTGATCCTGCAAAAAACAACTCTCTCTAGAAACATTTCCTCCAAAAGAAGAGAGCAAGAGAAATAATGATCTCTTTTAAAGATATGGAAGTGATGGATTTGATTTATTTCTTTTCCCATGAGCAGCCTATTAGGATGCAATTAGATCATACCTTTTGGACAGAACTCTAACTGAATGGAATCACATTTTAGCCATGATTGGCACCTCTAAACCACTATAAAGGACTGAGCAGATCAATTAGTAAAGTTTAAGTGGGAGATTGGGGGTGACTCCAACATCTATATAAGAAAATAAGCTAGAAAAATTCTAAAAGAGGATGATGGGAAGAGATGCAATGACCACCACCCTGTTAGGTGAGAAAAGGATGATGATTATGCTACTTTCTTTCAAAAGATGATTTGGTTTGACTTTTAATAAATGAAGTTTCCTCTTATTTAGCAAGGACCATGTTCCCACAGTTTGCTGTGAAGATAATTAGTAGATGAAAGAGTCCTCACTTTATGATGTTTGTCTATATATATATATATATATACGTATATACATATATATATATATATATATATATATATATATATATATTAGCTTTTGCAAGGCAATGGGGTTAAGTGGCTTGCCGAAGGCCACACAACTAGGTAATTATTAAGTGTCTGAGCAGATTTGAACTCAAGTACTCCTGACTCCAGGGCTGGTGCTCTATCCACTGCACCACCTAGCCACCCCTGTTTGTCTCTATATTGACAATATAACATAAAATGGGTCATTTCAAATCATGCTGACAGAGATCCTAGAACAAATTATGGCTCATAGGAGACATTAGCTGTAGAAGACACACCCTAAGAAAACCCAGAATCCAACCTTCTCAAAGTTTTGAAAAATGCACTTAAAAAAACTACTAGGAAATAATTAACAATTTTAGCATGGTTGCAGGATATAAAATAAACTCTCATAAATCCTCAACATTTCCATATATAACTATCAGCAAAATTCAGCAGAAAGAGCTAGAAAGAGAAATCCCATTCAAAGAACTTCAGACAATATAAAATACCTGGAAGTCTACCTGTCAAGGCAGACTAAAAAGCTTTTTGAAAACAATTACAAAAATGCTTCTCACACAAATAAAATCAGAATTAAATAATTGGACAAATATAAACTGCTCATGGATAAGTCGAGCTAATATAATAAAAGTGACAATTCTACCAAAATTAAACTACTTGTTTAGTGCCCTACCAATCAAAATTCCAAAAAAAAATTACTTTAATGAGTTAGAAAAAAATTGTACATAAATTCATATGGAAAAATAAAAAGTCAAGAATCTCCAGGGATTTAATGAAAAAAATGCAAAAGAAGGTGACTTATCCCTACCAGATCTAAAGTTATATTATAAAGCATCAGTCATCAAAATTGGCTAAGAAATAGAGTGGTGGATCAGGGGAACAGACTAGGTGCAAAAGCAGGAATTGATTATAGTAATCTGCTGTTTGATAAACCCAAAGAGTTCAGCTGGGATAAAAACTCTCTCTTTGACAACTTTTAAGCTGTTGGGAAAATTGGAAGTTAGTATGGCAGAAATTTGGATTAGACCAACACCTCACACCCTATATCAAGATAAGATCAAAATGGATACATGATTTAGACATAAAAATATTGTAAGCAAGAAATCAAGGAATAGTTTACCTGTCAGATCTATGGAAAGGGAAGCAGTTTATGACCAAGGAAGAGATGGAAAACACCATGAAAACTTGACAATTTTGATTACATTAAATTAAAAAGCTTTTGCACAGACAAAACCAATGTAAACAAGATCAAAAGAAATGTAGTAAATTGGTAAACAATTGTTACAACTAGTATTTCTGACAAAGAACTCATTTCTAAAATATACAGAGAACTGAGTCAAATTAAAAAAATAGACAAGCCATTCCCCAATTTTGACAAATGGTCAAAAGACATCCAAAGGTAATTTAGATGAGGAAAACAAAATGATCCATAGTCATAAGAAAAATTGCTCTAAATCACTAATTATTAGAGAAATTAAAATTAAAACATCTCTGAGGTACCACCTCACACATTTCAGACTAGATAATATGACCAGAAAGGACAATGATTAATGTTGGAAGGGACGTGGGAAATCTGGGAGACTAATACTTTGTTGGTGGAGCTGTGAACTCATCTAACCTTTCTGGACAGCAATTTGAAATTATGCCCAAAAGGCAACAAAAATGTGCATACCCTTTGAGCCAGCAATACCACTACTGGTATACTCTGAAGAGGTTATGAAAAAGGGTAAAAACATCATCTTTACAAAATATTCTTAGCAACTCGATTTGTGGTGGCAAAGAACTGGAAATTGAGGGGATGTCCATCAATTGGGGAATGGTTTAATAAACTGTGCTATGTATGACATGGAGCACTATTATTCTATTAGAAACCAGAAGGGATGGGAATTTGGGGAAGCCTGGAAGGATTTGCATGAACTGATGCTGAGCAAGATGAGCAGAACCAGAAGAATATTGTACATCCTAAAAGCAACATGGGAGTGATCAACATTAATGGACTTGCTCATACCAACAGGACAACAATTAGGCACAATTTTGGGCTATTTGCAACAGAGAATGCCATCTGTATCCTGAAAAAGAATTGTGGAGTTTGAACAAAGACCAAAGATTATTACCTTTAATTTTTTTAAAGAAGTTATCTTTTGGGACATTTAGGTGGCACAGTGGATAGAGCACCGACCCTGGAATCAAGAGTACCTGAGTTCAAATCCGGCCTCAGACACTTAATAATTGCCTAGCTGTGTGGCCTTGGACAAGCCACTTAACCCCATTTGCCTTGCAAAAATCCTAAAAAAAAGTTATCTTATTATATAATTCTGCTATATC
The DNA here is from genome assembly GCF_037893015.1 of Macrotis lagotis. NCBI lineage: Eukaryota > Metazoa > Chordata > Mammalia > Peramelemorphia > Peramelidae > Macrotis > Macrotis lagotis. Next base: position 184,305,779 of record NC_133663.1, read on the forward strand.
TCATACTTTATGTTTCTTCCTTAAGGATATGATTTCTCTCTCATCACATTCCACTTAGATCAATGCATACCATGGAATCAATGTAAAGACTAACAGACTACCTTCTGTGGGGGGGGAAGCAAGATTGGGTGGAAAATTGTAAAATTCAAATAAAATCTTTCAAAAAAAAGAAAAATGAACTTAATTGAAGGAGAGAATTCTGTTTGTTCTGGATTTAGATGATGATGATGATGATAACAACTTATATTTATTATACTTTAGAATTTTCAGATCATTTTACAAATATTCATTCATTTATTTGATCCTCACCACAACTCTGGGAAGTAAATGCAATTATTATCCCCAGTGTGCAAGTGAAGACATTGAGGTTAAGGGTGATTGCCCAGGGTCACACATCTAGTATATATCTGAAGTAAAACTTGAACCCAAGATTTCCTAACTGTAGACCTAGAATTCCACTGGATTGTATCACTGATACTTACTACCTTAGAGACTAAAAAGAAATGTTATTGAACTCTTCATGTTAAGAAGAATCCTCATTCCCATCTAATTTTTATGACCTCTTTTTATCAACTTACTTGCAATTCTGATTCTTCTGACTGGGGACCACAACAGGCTATATAGTTTTGGCTGATTTAAAGTAAGCCCAGTATTCTCTTCTTGGGCCCTTTAACAGAAAGGGTTATGGACTATGCAGATTTTTAATTTGGTCAACCTGAATCTGTTCCACAATGACATGCTCAATATGTCTTTAAATGAAAATTTAATGACGAATATACTTATAACCCAAGATTAACATACTTCAAACCTAAGATTATACACAATTACAAAATGCATCTAGATAGATAGATAGATATGTAGAAAACATCAAAATAGATAAAGAAAAGATGTGATGAGAAAGATTTACCCAACCAAGGAGGCTTGAAAACCTGGAAATCTGCCTGGCTGGGGAAGTCGAGTTACAACACAGCCTCCAGGGTCTCTGTTGAGAAAGTCCTTTTGACAGAGCATCCTCTCCAAAGGGGGAGGTGGTTCCAAAGTCCATTTTCCCAAGTAAGATGTTTGTAGTGCTCACACAAAAATGGCACAGGTTCAAGGGTGTACGAGACTGTAATCAGTGATCAATGGACTCTCTACAGAACTCAATGATCCATGAGTTTTGGACAAAACATTTTCAGATCCTGAGTACTATCACTTTTCTCCAGATGTCTTCTGGTAAACACCCAGGGACAGACCAAGTCCCCAGGTGTGGATCCCAAAACATGTTAAGAATGTTAACCAGTACTCCCTGCCCTGGATCATGCCTCAATCAATCATACTTTGGTTCAGTGTGTTTGGGAAGTTCCTTCTCCTTGGACCATGATGGCTGACAAGGAAGATCTCAGCTTAACCCTTCACCCTTCAGCCCTTAAGATCTTGTAGTGCTTCATAGTCTTAGAGGTCTTTGTCTATAATGAAAAGACTGGGTAAAATCTTTGGTAGGCATCAGGGATAAACAATATACTTCTGTAGACATAATCTTCCCAAAGTGAACATTCATTATACTACATTTGAAAAACTATTGCTTGTGTGTTATTGGATTCCGGCTGCCAGTGAATGAATGACAGTATCATAGTATTATCTTTCATCCTATTATCCATTCTATTACTTACCAATACATAATTTGGGAATTGTAAGATGATCCACAAGGTGGGTAGGGCAGAGGAGGTTTCTGTTGTTAAATGGAAATATAACAGAAAAGATTGTACTCACCTGAACACTTCAGATTTTAGTAGTGCTCTTCATGAACAAATTGTGATATTACCAGAAACTAAACCTTCTAAACATTGACCCCACTGCACACACCTAGGTGGTGCAGTAGAGCATCAAACCTGGAGTCAGGAAGACTTGGTATCAAGTCCAACCCTAGATCTTTACTGTTGTGACATTGAACTAGTTACTGAATCTCTCCTTCCTATTTTTTCAACTACAAAATGGAGATTAATAATAGCACTTATATCACAGAGTTGTTGTGAAGATCAAATAAGATATGTCAGTATTCTTTCATTTTGGTGGTGGAAGTTACTCTAAATTATTTTTGGAAACTTGCTTCCAAGGAGTGGGATGGGATAGGAATTGTTTTGTTTTGCATTAAGGGCAGTTTTTAGGGAAGATTAGCAGGATTGCCCTGTATATTGATGAAGTCAGAAGTTGCCTTCTCACCCTCACCCATGGCCAATGTCTCATTTTAATTCTTCTCTTGCCTCCATCCCTTTGCTATTTGCTAAATTCTCTTTGGTATGCAGTTGCTCTAGCATCTTATGAATTAGGTAAGAAGGCAAAATTTGTTTTGCTGCTTGAAGTATGAAAAGGTTTAGTTTAGAGGAGATATTATGTCAGAAGCTTTACTTTAACTCTTCTTGCCTCCAGAAACATCTCCTTCATCAACTGATAATTTGCTGGTACAACCAGAAAGGTTGCTCTTTTAATGCTTAGTTCCATTGTATTTAATTGTATTTTATTGTTCATTAATATTTATGCTATTGCAAACCTTGAATCTACTGGTTTAATTTAGCTTGTTCTATAATATGTACATGCCCATATATATGTATATGTATAATTTATATATATAATTTAATATGCATATACACATAATATATAATTTAATCTATATATAAAAAGTATAATTATATATATATATATACATAAATGCATGTATACATTTATTGACCAGGAGAATACTTCAAGGAGAAGCTTTGAAGAAAAGAAAATTAGCTTCTAGTAGGAGGAGAGGAATTTTGGTATTGGTTCATCATCTTTAAGGATATGCCATCCCAGGTAATTATCCTTAAGCACACATAGCCCCTTTTGCTTGTAAAACTTTCATTCACTCAAATAATGAATAAGAAAAATTAAAAAGGTATTTTGAATTTTAAAACAACTTTCACTTTTCTCTCTGATCTTGTGAGCAGCTACCTCAATTACTGATTTTAAACACTTGAATGAACTGATGGGCCATTTCTTCCTCTACATGTGTGTTGTGTTATCTTTGTAGCTTTAAGTTTTATATTACTTCTGCTTAGTGAAGAAAAATATCTCCTTTTTTGTAAACTTTTGATAGAGAATAGTCACACAAATGAGTGAGCCAGTCACCTAGAAGTGTCAAACCTGAAGTTTGTATACACCAATGATATAACTTATAATTTTAGAGGATTGTTGAAATTCAGGTTAACTGCCTCATTCATTGCTTGAAAATATTATAAGTAGAACTTGAATTTTTGACTCCCAACAACTCAAACTCTCTACTACACTAGTCTTTGCCTCTCAAGTTCATATATGAAACCCAAACCTCAAAGTTCATTGGTATGGGTGTCTTTCCACATTGATGGAGTTAAAGACTCTGGGAAGTAAACATGATGGAGACTGCCAGTTCTTCTCATGACAGTTTCTTCCCCATTCTTTCCTGTCAGGAACCTGAAGTGGTGTTTGTTCATCTTCCACTTTCTCTCTCAAATATGGAAGCTAGAGCCAACAGAAATAACCACAGAGCCTAAAGAGACTTGAAAAAACCTGAAGAGATTGAAGGTCTTTGAAAATCAGGACACACACACACACACACACACACATACACACACACACACACACACACACACACACACACACACACACACATACACGAGTATATGTTACCACATTTACAAATGCATTTTTTATTTAATTATATATTATAATCTTATAACGTGAAATATTATAAATGTATTAAATGCCTTATAGTTATATGTGCTATATAATATTAAACAAATTTATAATTATTTTAAACACTCTAGATAATATTAAACATTTCATTATACATTAAAATGTTATAATATATTGTATATTATTATATAACATATTGAAATATATATATATATACAGTATATATTATCACATGATATAGAATATAAAATACCTGATACTATAATTAAAATGACATAAATATTTTTGTAAATGTAATTCAAATTTATACCTAGTTTATATGCATAATGTAGCATGTAAACATTGTTTTGATTTCTCATGTGTTACTTTTATCAACTTCAATAGAAACAGTAAAATTATTTCTATTTGTGACTTTTTCATCTATGAAATTTCTCTTTAAAACCTTATTCCCATTTTTACTACATTTCCTATCTTTTGGAGTTCCTTTTAAATACTTGGGAATATTAGATAACCCCAGTGCTTGATTAAACTATGAGAACAGTAATACTTGTTTTTTTAATGAAATTATTCCTAAAAAGAACAAAAAGCTCTTGTGTTATGTTTAAAACCTTCTTTAGACAAGCCTAAGAACTACATAAGAATCCCAGAAAGCTTTGTTTTGTTTATCCTCACTTTACAAATTCAATTTAGCATAGCTGAGATTCAATCTGGGTATTTGATTTCTTACATTATCTCATCACATGTAAGATCAGTTGCATTCACAGATTGGAAGGCCAAGATAAATTACCAAAATATCCTGAGAAACTGCTTACTGACTCTATCAATCCTTTTGTGTCTTTAATCTGATAAGCTGAATTAGAAACTCTTTGTTACCCAATGCTCTTTGAGAGAAAATTCTGTTAGACTAAATTCAATATTTAAAGGACCAGTGACCCTCCTTCTTTAATTGAGCTTAAGAATCAGAAGAGGTTGGTTTAAATCTCAACTTTGACACCACTTAGTTATGTAACCAACCATGTTCAGATTCATTTAACCTGTATAACCTTAGGCAACTCATCTAATCTTCTTGGGTTTCAGATTTCTCATCAATAAAATGACTGGAATAGTTGAAGCCCTTGTTTTTTTTTTCTTCTTCCCAGCATTCTTTCCACTTTCCTGGAGGGAAAAGAGAATAGGGACTGGATCTGTGATCTCATTTGTGTAGGAGTCTCCCAGAGAGGAACTCTTCCACCTATCCAAGTGAGCCCCATGTAGAGCAGATGATAAAAGAACCAGGACGTGACCTCATGTGCTCCATGTCTATCCAGGGTTCTTTCCACTATTCTGTGTTGCTTTCTAAATGTTTGAAATAACTAGTGCTATTACCTTGAAGCAATTGCATAACTGTTCATCACACTTGCCAAAAAAAAAAAAACACATTAAATTGGGCAACTAGGCAACATAGAGGATAGAGCACTGGCCTTGGAGTCAGAGGGATTTGAATTCAAATCTGCCCTCAGACACTTAATAATTACCTATTATTTTTGTGGGACCTTGGGCAAATCACTTAAATCCACTGCCTTGCAAAATAAATAAATAATTTTTTTCCCCAAAACTACATAAATAAACATTTTCTAGTTCTCTGGTTTTGCAGTTTTCAAATACCATTTCAAATCTCCTAATTAAGTTCGAAAAGGAGCACCCATAATTATTTATACTTAGTATTCCCATTGAGATACTATAGCACTGAATAAAATAAAATCCTTGAACCAGAAGAAAATGTGGAGGTCATACAGGTCAACTTGCTAATTCTTCAATGGAATGTCTTACAACATTTTAACAAGGCATAATCAAACATTCATTTAACCATCTGCAAAGACAACAAGCTCACTTTTGATTCTGAGTCCTACCAAATATGTATAATATATTATGCAAATTTAACCAATAGACATTGATAACTATTCACTGGAAAGTCCCATACACTTTCTTTGGTTACCTGAAAGTTTGAAACCTTTCATCCTTCAACTCACCCATCCATCTAGGACAGATGCCACCCATTGCTAGGAATATGTCAATTTGGGGCTGCATCAATTAAAATTTACCACTATACCTTCATCCAAAACCTTTGAATATAATGTTCAGTGAGTGCCTGTTACACAACCTTAGCATAACAGAGCTGTTTTCCACAGAAGCAGACAAACATATTGTTATATGAAATATATTTTTGCTATATGTAGAGTCAATTAGTAAATAAGCAGAACATAATACCAAAAGAATACAGTGCATAATAAAATACATAAAACATCTACTGTGCTGTTTTAAACTTACTGCTCTCCCAAATCCTTTATGAGTCCCCAGACATTGGGTCAATCTGGATCCAGAAACTTTAAGAAATAAACGATCTGAGTCTTTCACTGATGAGACAGAATAGTGTAATAATTCAGTTCTCATGGGATATTTTACTCATCCTTTCCATAGGATCAGTCATGTGATATAGACACAGAAACTCTGGAGTCAAAGTCTCAACTCATTCACAGATGGAAACACAAAATAGGATATTTTACAAACTAAAACTCAAGAGAATCAATGTCTCCCTTACTTCAGCTAGGTAGTCACTATTGGGAACCTCTAACCTTACCTAGCCCCTGAGAATCCATCAAAGTTCTGGGGTGGGAGAGTGAAACTGGTAGACCACACCATTAAGTGGGGTTGAAAGTTGGAAGCTGAAAGTCCCAGTGTCTCTCTTTTTTTTATTATTAAATTTTTTTAATTAACTAAAATCTACTTTTTCTCCTTCCCAAATAGTTGAAAAAGACAAAGAAAAAAGCTTTTTAGCAAATATGGTTAAACAAAACAAATTTCTTTATTAGCTATGCCTCTCTCCACCCCAGCAAATGTCTCAGTCTATACTCAGAGTCCATCACTTCTCTTTCAAGATGTGGGTACATGTTTCATCATGACTCCTCTGAAATTGTATTTGGTCAACTCAATGTTTTGATCAAAGTTCTTAAATCTTTCTAAGTTGTTTTTTGGAGAATATGGGGACTTTATCCTTTTTGATAGCTTCCTTGGGGTAGCCTAGTAAGGATATGAACATTTTAATCACTTTATTTGCTTAATTCCAAGTTGTTTTCCAAAATTATTGAGCCATGGGGTGGCTAGGTGGCACAGTGGATACAGCACCAGCCCTGTTCAAATCTAGCCTCAGACACTTAATAATTCACTAGCTGTGTGGCCTTAGGCAAGCCACTTAACCCCATTTGCCTTGCAAAAACCTAAAAAACAACAACAATAAAAACAAAAACAAAATGATTGAGCCATTTCACAGTTCCACCTATAATTAGTGTCTCTATCAACCACAGACCTTCTAATATTGAATCTTCTTATTTCTGGTATCTTTACCAGTTTACAGGATATAAAGTAACCTCAGGGTTGTTTTGATTTGTATTTCTCTTATTAGTGATTTAGAATATTCTTTCCTGTGGTTGTTAATATTTTGCAAATTTTCATTTAAGAGCTGTTTGTTGATTTTTTTGATCACTTATATATTCAGGAATGATAATTAGTCATATAGATATTATATATGCATATGCAATATCAACATATATCTATATTTTTATTATTATTCTATATCTTGGATACCAAACTTTTATCAAGGAAATCTGATACAAAGTTTTTCCCCCCATTCAACCACTTCTTTTTTTATTTTTAGTGCATTAATTTTGTCTCTGCAAAAGTTTTTTAGCTCCATGTAATCAAAGTTTACTATTTTATCTTTTGTATTTGCCTCATTTTTTAAATTAAGAATAAATCTCTGATCCATATATATGAGGGTATGATCTGCTTCTCCTCTAAGTTTTTGCATGATCTTTAATATTAAGTTCAAATATTCATATAAAATGTAACATGGAATGGTGTATTGTGTTGTTCTTAGCCTAATTTCTGCCAGATTGCTCTGTAGTTTTCCCAGGAGTTTTTATAAAATGTGGAAATTTAAGTTTTCTACTTTATCAAATACTAAATATTGGTTTATTGAATTGTTTTTTTAATTCTCCTTTGTGTTGTCTATTCCATTGTTCTATCTCTCTAAATGCTAGATAGTTTTCATGCTGCTTTATAATATAGTTTGAAGTCTACCAATGCTATTCTCTTTTCATCTCTGCTTTTTAAAAATCTTTCCCCTTGATAGTCTAGATCTTTTATTTTTTCAAATTAATTTTTTTATTATTTTATCAAATTCTATAAAGTATCTCCTTGGTACTTGGTATACTAAAAGGGTAAAATTACTTTTTGTAGTATTGATATTTTTATTATATTGCCATTTCCTAACCTTGAACAGAGTGTTATTCCAGCTATTTAAGTTAGTCTTTACTTCTTTTAGGATCACTTTGTATATGAATCTATACAAGTTTTTTTTTCTGTGACTTGGTAGGTCAGTTCTCAGATATTTTATGCCTTTTACAATTGGGAAAAGATTTCTTTTTCTGTTTTGCTTTGTATATAATAATGCTATCACTCTTTGAGACTGTATTTTGGAGCCTGAAGCTTTGCTGAAGCTATTGTCAGTCACTATCTTCATTGATGCCTTAGAATGTTCTATCTTTATTATCATATATCAGCAATTAGTGACAATTTATCTTCTCTTTATCTTTTTAATTTTGACTTCTCTTTTCTTTCTGCTGTTGCTAGAATTTCAGAAATAATTTGAAATAATAGATGAAAGAGTGGGTATCCTTGCTTCACTCACATATTTATTGGAAAACATCCCCATTGCTTATGTTTGCATTTGGTTTGAGATAGATGCTTTTTTTATATTAAAAAGGTCCTTCTATACCTATACTTTGAAAAACTTTTAGCATGAAAAAGTTCTGTATTTTGTCCCAACCTTTTTATGCATCTATTATGATGATCATTTGGGGGATATTTTGCTTTGAATATGATTATACTAATTATTTTCCTAATATTGAACCATCCTTGTATCCATTGTGTAAATATTATATGGTCATAATGAATGATATGGAATTTGACATATCAATTCCTTTTTTCCTGTTTTTATCTGGTTAAGGTTTTTGCAAGGCAATGCGATTAAGTGGCATACTCAAGGCCACACAGCTAGGTAATTATTAAGTGTCTGAGGTCGAATTTGAAGTCAGGTTGTCCGGACTCCAGGGCTGGTGTGCCACCTAGCTGGAGTGTGTGAGAAAATAATTGAGGATTTCTAAGTGTTCCCTGGAAATCAGAGTAATCCCGGGGTTCATGATTAAAAGATGATAGAAAGGTATAAAAAAGAAGAGATCTAAAAAAAAAAAAAGAGCAGTTCATTAACAGTAAAATAGAAGTTGTACAAAAATAATTTAGTAATTTTTTTGCCTTTGCTTTTTCTCATTTATTTGTCAAGTCTTATTGCTATAGCTAGAATTTCTAAAATTCTGTGTATGAGTAGTGGTGAGAGCAGAAAGTATTTTCTTGTATCTGTTCATTGTGAGAAAGCTTCTCCCACTGTATTCCATATAATCCTACACTTAGTTTCATATAATACTTCTTAACTTTTAAAGAAAATAAGATCCCTCCCATTACAATCATTTTGATAGCTAAAAAATGCATTTTATCAGTCTTTTATCTCCATCTAATGAACTAGAGAATTTTCATAGCATTACTTTTTTATAAGGTTAATTATGTTATTGAGAAAAGGAAGGGTGTATCCACTAAATTCTATATTCAAACCTCCTAGTATATTTTACTTGGATATACTCTCATGATCTTTTAGGCAATGGAGCATCTGAAAAAAATGAAATCCTACCAAAGAAGACACAATTTTGTTTGAGAGATACAAAGGTATTTAATAGTGACTGTCAGTAATACTAAGCACAAGGCAAATTCTTAATTCAAAGATTAATTTCCAAGCCAAGTTCAAGCTCAAACAAATAAACCATATGA